>NC_044320.2:11942184-12542184 GCF_007474595.2 Lynx canadensis
GCAGCCTTGAAAAAGAAGAGCAAAGCTGGAGGCACCACAACTCTAGACTTGAAGCTGCATCACAAAGCTGTGATCATTAAGACAGTATGGTATTGGCACAAAAAACAGACACTTAGATCGATGGAACATAATAGAAAACCCAGAAATGGACCCACAACTATATGGTCAATTCATCTTCGACAAAGCAGGAGGGACTATCTAATGGAAAAAAGACAGTCTCTTCAACCAATGGTGTTGGGAAAACTGGACGGCGACATGCAGAAGAACGAAATTGGACCATTTTCTTACACAATACACAAAATAAATTCAAAATGGATGAAAGACCTAAATGTGAGACAGGAAACCATCAAAATCCTAGAGAAGAACACAGGCAGAAATCCCTTTGACCTCAGCCAGAGCAACTTCTTACTAGACACGTCTCTGGAGGCAAGGGGAACATCTTTCCTGTATTTCTTGATCTGATCTGATATCACATATTATACTCTGTGAGCCTTGGAAGGAGGAGTTTTTTGATGTTTAGAATATGAGAGCACTCATAATACTTTTTCCAGAAACACACTACTTTGTGGTTCATCCTAAATAACCTATCACCTGCCAATGGAGATCTTAGGATCATTCTTTTAAAAATTTTTTTAAATGTTTATTTGGTTTTGAGAGAGAGAGAGAGCAAGCAGGGGAGGGGCAGAGAGAGAGACACACACAGAATCCAAAGCAGGCCCGAAGGCTCCGAGCTGTCAGCACACAGAGCCGTGAGATCATGACCCGAGCCAAAGTCAGACACCCAACGGACTGAGCCACCCACGTGCCCCATGGAGGTCTTAGAATCATCCTACTATGACAGCATGCATGTACTGCAATATGGTTTTGACTTTATGGGTTTGCCAAATCAACTGGATTTTGAACTCAAAAGGCCAGATGCTGGATTATTTTAATGTGGAGGTGAATTTAGTTAGGCACACGAACTGATTGTAGGACTTTTTGTTCCCAGCGCAACCAAAAAGAAAATCACATGTGATACATACACAGAGCCCCCTAATCATACTCACACTTAAAACACACACACACACACACACACACACACACACACACACACACATATTCAATGAGCCCCTTCTCAATACAAGCCAATGTATTGGGCAGAGAACCATAAACTTGAGGTCCCTGCCCTCATAAAGCTCTCTGCCTAGGTGGGAAGGATGTTTTTACAAATAATGGCAAGTACACTGAGATGAATGAAGGAGTATTGTGGGTGCTATGTGGGCATATCTTTAACTAGTTTGGGCAGAGATTGTAAAGAAGGCTATCTGGACAGTGTAGCACTTAAGCTGAACTATAAAGAATGGTCAGGAATTAATTAGGTAAACTGGGGGCAGGGAGAAAGTTCATTCTAAGTAGAAATAGCCAACATGTGAAAACCTCAAAAATGGGACAACCGTGGCATCTTTATGAAGACAACGCAAGCCCAGCATGGCCGAACTCCAGAGATAAAGTCATGAGGTGGGTTATGAGGAGAGGCTGAAATAATGGGTCAGGAATTTTGTCTTTCAAAAGAGCAACAAAAAGTATTTATGCCTTTTAAATATTGGAGTGACCAGATAAGATACGAATTTTAAAAAGAACGTTTCCATTTCCAAGTGAAGAATGAATCTGAGGGGCATGAGGGCAGATTTGAAAAGACTAGGTAGGATGTAACTATAATAGAGCCATGTGTGCTGGTGACTTTAAAATGGGGAGGGCATCACAAAAGAGTAGTAGAAGTGGGTGGATTTGAGAAATATTTAGGGAGTGCGATCAATGAATTTTTGGCGCTTTGTTCCATGTGGGATGATAAAAAAAGGTGGTTCAATATTAAGTTGCAACTTTCTGGTTTTAACAGCTGTTGAGTGGTGGGGAAAGACCAGTTATTCATATGGAAAGTCAAGGGAGAGGAGCAAATTTGGAGTAAGATAGTCACAATAACTATGCCACAGTATTTATTGCACATTCACTATGGATAATTGGCTATTCTACGTGTTTTATACACATCTACCCATTTAATATTCTAGCATCTGTGAAGTATATCCAGTCATGAATACTTACATAATTCACCCAATGGTCCTATCGCTGGTACCTGACAGGACTCATGTTTCAACACAGATGGTCTGATCCCTGAAGCCTTGAGTTGACTTACTACCCTAATTGTAGAAAGGCTGAATAGAAAGTGAAATGTATAGTTCTGGAGCTCAGGAGCAAAGTCTGAGCAATACGTATAAATGAGGGAGTCATTGTGTTATGCATGATAGGCTGTAACATCTCAATGACTTAACTCAATAAATATTTCTTGCTCACACTTAGCCCTATGTGGATGTTCCAGTTCGGTGGCTCTCGTAGGCAGCTCCCCCACCAAGCAGTGACTCAGAGATCAAGGGCTTCTTCCAACTCAGGGGTCCACCACTCTCTGGAGCCTTCTTGGAGTCCTCGTCTGGCATTCTTCCTATGCATTCAACTAGGTGATGCACAAAGAGAAAGAGAATGGAGGGTTTCTCAGGATGATGTTAGGGACCAGGAATAAAAGTGGTGTGCATCATTTCTACCAAAATTATAGCGGCCAGAACAATTCATATAGTCCCAACCGGCCCCTTGAATTTAGCTGCATGCTCCGAGAGAAAACGAAGAGACATTTTCACGAGCGTGTAGATGAAACCATGGGAGTGAACAGGCTCACCTGGTGAGTGACTAAAGAATTAGATGACCTAGGTTGGGGCCCCTGGGTGGCTCAGTTGGTTGAGCGTCCAACTTCGGCTCAGGTCGTGGTCTCATGGTTCATGGGTTCGAGCCCTGCATTGGGCTCTGTGCTGACAGCTCAGAGCCTGGAGCCTGCTTCAGATTCTGTCCCCCTCTCTCTCTGTCCCTCCCCTGCTCACACCCTGTCTTTCTCTCTCTCTCTAAAAAATAAATAAACATTAAAAAATTAAAAAAAAAAAGAAAGACCTAGGTCATATACCTGACAAGCTCTCTATGATAATGATGATTAATAATAGTCAAAACTTTTAGAGAATTTACTGTCTTCCAGGCACATTTACATATATTATTTCATGCACTCCTTACAAAAGCCCTTTGTGTAATGCTATTATATAGTTTTATATATAAAGAAACAAAGCTACAGAGATAGTAAATAACTCCTCCAAGGTCATAGCAATCATAAGTAACAGAACAGAAATTTGAATGCAGGCAATCTTATTCTAGCGTCTATGAGTTTAACCCATGTCATAAGCTACATAATTACTAACTTCAAATACTTGAAATATGTCACATTAATATGTAAGTATCTGTGCTCTGGGTTCCCAAGGGACAGGACTATCATGAACAAATGGAATTTAAATGATGGTAAATTTCAGCCCAGAAGAAGCTAGCTCTTCCTAACAGAGCTGTCTGAAAGGAAGTAAAGTGTATCCGGAGATAGTGGGATCAGTGGAGGCACTCAAGCATAAGAACAGACCCTTGGCAAGGATATCACAGAGAGGATTCAAGCATCAAATGAGTGCTTGGGAGAGATAACATTTATGTTCTCCTGCAACCTACGAGAGTTGTGAAAATTTTCAAGTATATATTTGCTAGTTTCTCCTTGTGAATGTATAACCCCCACACCAGGCTAAGTTGTAAATCAAAGTTAGTTTCAATGCCTGTATGTTCTTTGGGCTGATGTCTGAAAGGAGGAGAAATGAAAAACTTAAAAGAGGAATTAGCCCCTTCCCTTGATATTCTTATAACTGACAATAGAGACAAGACATGCATTTGTGTATCATTCTTGTGAATTACCAGGGAGCAACCTATTTAGAATCTAGCCTGGAAGGGACTTAGAAGTGATATATAGATGGCAGAGGCACTCAAGGTTGTTCTTGAGTTAGCCTTGTGTTGTCTGTCTGCTTCAAAGTCCTCTGCTTTCCACCATCATTGGAGTTCTGCAACTTTAGCATGCGTCCAAATCACCTGGAGAGGTTGTTAAATCAACCTCAGCTTTCTGATTCAGTAGGTTTGGGCTGGGACCCACAAATTTGCATTTCTAACAAGCCCCGCCCCTCCCCTGGTGCTACTGAAGCTGGTCAAGGTGATCACACTTTGGGAATCACTACTCGAACATCAGATTTATTGATCAATACCATAATCCTCTATGTGTCTAGTTCTCCTTCAGACTGTGAACTCCTGGGACAAGGACTGTCTTGTTTGTCTTTGTATTCCCGGGGCCCAACCTACTGTTTGTCCCTTAGTTAATTTGTGTTGAGTGAATAATTTGAAAGCAATGTGTGGTTTTCTAGAAGTACAAAGGGGGAAAGTATCTGTGGGAATCAGTTGGGGGAGGAATCCTGTGATCTCTCCTCCCACAGATTTGGAAACATGATTCAGGCAAGGAAGTGTCTGAGCTGGGAAACAACCTTCTTTACACACAAACACCCCATTTCATAATTATAAGACTCCAGTCCTCAGATGAGTGTCAGAATCTTTTCTTCTCACCACTCTTCCTCATCATCTCCCTTCCTTTTCTGTAACAGCGACTTCACAGAAGGAAAATAGCCTTTCTTGCACATTGAATGTAATTTGCCGCCTCCTGAAGTCCGTTGGCTTTGGCTGAACTTTGCTATCCTCACTGAAGAGGGAACCCTTTCCCACTGTTCTTTGAGAGAGCAGCCCCTTTGAAGTCACAGCTGGCTTGACTAAACTCATTTCCTCTATCCACAATGTGCGTCTGATGCAATGTTGGCTAATGCTCCCTCTTGCCGGCTCCCGCTATTGAACCAGACCCAAGTGCAATGTTTAATGTGAGTGTTTGGCTTGGCTTAAATTTGGCCAAATCATCTGTACTTTGTTTCATTTGAAAACGTTTTCTCTCTCTCCTGCCCCCCCCACCTCCCTCTCTCCCTCCTCCTCTCTTGCTCCCTCCCTCTCTCTTGCAACTAGTTCATTCCAGATGTTTTTGATTTGTCCTCCTGTGGTCTACTCCACCCAGTTCCTAAATCAGTAAATTATTTTCATGCTTCCACCAAAACTTAAGGAAAGAAAGTACTCAATTAGAGAGAGAAACTGATTATAGGTTTTCTAGAGCTTACACTTAGCGATGGCTGCTCTCCTCAGGACATACCTTTGAAAGGTAGGAGAATATGTCTCATGGTTGAGAATACAGTTAACCCTCAAACAACATGGGTTTGAACTGTGTGTGTCCACTTACATATGGGCTTTTTTTTTTTTTTTGGATAAATACAGTACTGTAAATGTGTTTTATGATTTTCTTTATTTTCTTTTCTCCGGTTTAGTCTATTATAAGAATATAGTACATAATACATATAATATGTGTTAATCAACTGTTTACGTTGATTACAACGTTGATTTACAACAGTAAGCTATTAAGTTTTTTTGGGGGGGTCAACAATTACATGTGAATTTTGGCTGTGGGGGGTGGGGGTGGTCAGCTGCCCTAACCCCCACACTGTTCAGGGGTCAACTGTACTTGAATTTAGCGTTCAACTTCTTAGCATTTGGAATAAGAGAGTGGACTTACTGCTGATATACTAATAATACAGTACTCAAACTCATCTCCTCCTTTGAAGCCCTGTATAATTGCTCTTATTGTTTGAAGTGTCTCTGTTATAAAAGTACAAATAGATTCCCATTCTGTGAACTCCCACGTGAGAGATAAAATGTAACATAAAATATTTATGGACATTCCCCTCTCCCATCACCTCTGACCCTTCTCAGCATGTTGATTGTGGTGATGAAGGTCAGGGTAGACTGGGTGAAAGAAAGGAGAAATGTTTGCTCTGTTATTATTACGAACAGTAAAGAGCTTCTCAGAGGAAACCATAATCTGACAGGCTAGCAAGAGAATTTAGAAAGTAACGTCAGTAAACTCCCTGAGTTAGGGAAGAGAATTTTGGATGTTTTTGAGAGTAGAGGGGGAGAACTGAGGGTAGCTGATTACACGAGATTAGAAGAGAAATGGAGTGGAAGATTTTAAGAAGTTTACACGGTGTTCTGAACATAATTTCTCTTAGGTGCCTTTTTAAGTGACTTTAGTCAATACTGACGGTCCTTTCTAAGACTTTTTGTGTGGGTTGTGGGTTCTCTTTTGGATTTGAGGCAGAGATGCCACTTACTAGTTACATTACACCTGTAAAATGTTTTGCTACTTACTTTGTTGTTTCATCCTGCCACTTGTCTGCAATACTACCGACGCCATGAGATTGAAGGAAAATGGCCTTTAGAACCGCACAGCTGCACTTGTTTGTTGGAAGGAGGCAGGTTCTTCTGATACATAGTATTAGAAGGCAGGTTCTTTTCATACATGGTAATGTGTTTAATATGGTCAGTGCCTTAAATTCTCTGAACTATTTCTGAAAAGTGAGTGTATTACTATGCAACTTGCATGAGAGGAATTCAGTGAAATCATTTGAAGTGCCTGGCAGGCAGTCATATTTGTAACAGTAGTGCGGAAAACCAGGACTCAAGGAATGTGATCAAAACATGGCTTTATTTTTGTCTTCAACTCTTAATTATTTCGTTATTGGGGCAGTTACCCAGGCCACTGAGAATTTTGGCACAGTGTATCATTTTCTGGACATTCTTGGAAATAATAGATAACCAATCATTTTGTGTATCAAAATCAGATGAGTTAGAAATGTCCAATGAATAATGGGCATGGTAATCTACAAATTAATACTTTAGTCTTCATTTAAAGATACGGACCCTCTCCCCAGCCCACTCACTAAGTTGCGGCAGCCTAAGTAGGCCAGTCTATGTTTTGGAGAATGAAGTATGATTAGCCCTTCCTTCCTTCTTTATTATCTGTTCACCTGTTTTCTTAAGGTTAAGTTGACAACCTACCTCTATTGAATGCAGGGGGGAAAATTGGGAATAGACTGAGAAAATTCTTGGTTGGTCAGTGATAAGTTTGGCTTACAAGATGGATTCTGGCTGATGGGTTCAGCTAAGCTTTCATGGGTATCTCCATGGATTCTTTGATGGCTCTACTACTAAACTTCCCTAAGTGTGACTCTACAGACGCGGACAGTGTCTTTACTTCTGGTTAGTGTGGTCCTTATCCGTACTTCATGCATATCTCTGGCAGTCTGCTCCACATATATTCCATAGATCTCCTTGCCCTCTGGCAGAACCCCTCTTTGATGGGATTCCTGTTTAAATGGCTGAGCTTACCAGTGAGACTTCATATCAGAAGACTGATAATTCACACAGGGGAGTTCAGTGACTTCCCAAGCCCCCACCCTCTATCGGCCTTGTAACTACGGGCCGTTCCATCCAGCTCTCCCCTTTATTCTTCAGGCATATGTCACTCTCCAAGTTCCTGCATCCCCCCAGGATGCAGGAAACATCATCCAACAACATTTGGCTCTGTGGAAACACAGAGCCAAATAGCCCTGCAAATTTAAATAGACCTGTAAATTAAAGTAAGATGGTGAGAAGAGAAAGGATGGGGGGGGGGTGTCATAGTGTAACTTTTCCAAACAAATAATTTTCACAAAAATTATTCTTCCTAATTTCTATTCTTATGATCTCTTTTTTTTCCTTGGGGTTTCAGATCCATACAGCTCCCAGAATTACTTTGAAATGTCTGCAGGTGGTAGGGTATCCCATCTTAGAATTTCTCGTCTATTTTATTTCACTTCCTCGGTGAAATGTCAAAGTTTACATCCTGTTACACACTCATATCACCATTTTCCTGTGTTACTGCCACCAGATGAAACATAAGTTTTGTGCAAATTCTAGTGATAATAATGTCTTCTGTAAGGCCCATGATATACCTTATATGGCAATACTCACAGAGTAGATCTACAAGAAAGCAGTTTTGGCAAAATTAAATTCCTTAGATTTGTCCTAATTAACATATACATAAAGATGTGGTGTGTTTGAGTGTTCTATAAGTATTTGCTGCATTAAAGAAAATGAGTTGTCATGAGCTCTGACTTTGCTACTGATTGGCTGTGTTATTTCAGGTGAAAAATCACCTCAAGAGATTGTTTCTTATTTATGAAAGGGAGATTCTATTGATATCACCTGTGAACACTTCCAACTTTCAAGGCCCCATGATTTTGTAATTCCACACATGGATTTTTCTTGTTATAATAGATTCACATGTGTACCTTCTCTGATCAAGTAGATGGCAGGAGAATGTGGGTAGGGACTGTATTACTTGTGTGTGAGAGTTAACAAAATTGATTTTACACTCCAACTTCCATAAAGAACCCAAGTGTTCTGGCTAAGAGAACATCAAGGGCAATGCCAAGGATGCTACTGTTGGGTAGCCTTTCTAGTTGTTGGAGTTTGGGGTGATGAGGAATCGATTGAAGGACATGGTGTCTCTATAGAATGGTTTTTTTTTTTTTTAAGTCTGCTCTTTGGTTTCTCTTCTGGAGATTATAGCCTTTGTGAAATTTGTTCCAATATATATACAGGTAGGATCTACAGGGTTTGGTAATTGACATGTCCCACATAGAAGCACCAGCCATGAAAGCTCAAATGAGAGGGAGAGATCACTCTATCTGTTGGGCCCAGGGAAACCTTCACAGGAGAGACAAACTTAGCAGAGTCTTAAGAAATGATTAAGCATTCATGAGGCAAAAGGAGAAGGAAGGAAGGTCACCTGAGGGAGAAGAAGGAGGAAGTGTAAATCATCTCTTCTCTCCTGTGGGATCTGCAATAACTAAGAAAAAGATGAGGAATCAGAGATCCAAATATCAGCAGTATACTGTAACAGTAAAATTGCACTTACCTTAGGATGTGGTAATTCTCCTCTGATATACATACCGTAGAGAAACTCACATATGTGTACATGAAGGCATATCACAGAATATTCACAGTAGTATGCCTCTAATAGTGAAATAGAGCCAACAACCTGAATATCCATCACCATAAAGATGCAGTATATTAATCCATGGGGATGCTATAATCAGTTAAGATGAATGTACTAGCAATAATACATCTATCAACATGAATAAACCTTGACAACATAATATTGAGTAAAATATGTTACTCAAGTGAAAAAAGGAACTTTTTATGTGAATATGTTAATATGATACTATTCATATATAAACATAAATAAGCAAAACAAAATTTGATATTGTTAAGGAATGCATAAGTATATGAAAATCTTCAGAAGACCATGGGGGAGAGGAAGGGGGAAAAAAGTTACAGAGAGGGAAGGAGGCAAACCATAAGAGACTCTTAAATACTGAGAACAAACTGAAGGTTGATGGGGGTGTGGGGGAGAGGGGAAAGTGGGGGATAGGCATTAAGGAGGGCACCCATTGGGATGAGCACTGGGTGTTGTATGGAAAACAATTTGACAATAAATTATATTTAAAAATAAGTAAATTAAAAAAAAGAAAAAATATTCAGGAGGATGAAACACAAAGTTCAGTAGTGCTTCTCTCTGTGATAGGAAGTGTGTGGGACAAGAATGGGAACAAGAAGGAACATACAGGGGTGCCTGGGTGACTCAGTTAAGTGTCCGACTTCAGCTCAGGTCATGATCTCACAGTCCTGAGTTTGAGCCCCTCGTCGGCTTTGTGCTGACAGCTCAGAGCCTGCAGCCTGCTTCAGGTTCTGTGTCTCCCTCTCTCTCTGCCCCTCCCCTGCTCATGCTCTGTCTCTCTCTGTCTCAAAAATAAATAAAAACATTAAAAATTTTAAAGAAAAAGAAGGAGCATACAGAGAATTGTAATTTTATGGATAGTGGTTTAGCTCTTAAGCCAAGTCATTGGAGTATTTTTTTCCTTCTAGTGTTCTCTAGCATCATTGGATGTCTGAAATATATGTCTCCTACAAGCACAGAATCTTTTTGAAATAAGGTTTATTACTGGCAAACTATACAGAGATACATGGCTTAAACCCAATCCCACAATGGGCTCCCAGTCTTTCACCTGAACTGACTTTGACCAGCGAGTACAGGGCAGAGAATCCATGGTCCAGTGACCTTGTCCTAGGGTAGCAGGAACAGAGAAAACAGACTGAACTCCTTGTTTCCTTGCACAGAGGTATGAGTGTGAGAGAGAAGGTCACAAGCTTTTCCTCAGTATTTCTAAGAGAGAAAAAATTCCTATTATGTGGGTTTCTCATTTTAATAAAACCAGAATCCTCTATTTCTACTTATGTCATTTAATTAAAGTTTTATTAATATCAAAATTCACCCACATTATCCATAGCTACTCAACTTTTATAAACTATGCCTTTGGTTAAAGTAATTAGACTTCTCAAGGGTTCCATGATACTTATTTGGAAACATAAAGGCAGCAAATGCACTTCGAGTGACTGTCACGTGCAGCCCTTTGCCACCTCAGGAACTTAAGAGGTTCCCCTCTGCCTCCCTGAAGAAGCATCCTCAATTGCAAACAGACTGTGTGACAATAGAATCTGATTAGACTGCCCCAGGTCTGTCTGGGTAACTAGTGTGCCACAGCTACTTGTGAAAGACTGGTGAAGAACCAAGAAAAACTGGCAATATTTTAATTCTTTAAGGCATTGCTTCCATATAAGGATTTCAATACACAACATATTTCCCCCAAATTCTAATACATGGAGATCGCCTGGAGAGGCTGTGTGTGAAAACATGGCTGGCGTGGCTGGTGAGTAGAGTCTGGTGGGAAAGGGAGGTGTTTGGAGCTGGAAGTTGGTTCCCACACTGAGGTTCTGTTAGGTTCCAATGTCAAGAGCACAGAGCCAGTTAACAATTAGGGATGAGCTGTTGGTTGCAACTAGAGGTGAAGTGCTGTAGTTGCCCGGGTGTGCTTGAACAGGTACCCAAGGAGCAGTCAGTAGGGTTGAAATCGAGGATCACGCCCATTTTCCCCTCCTGCAAAATTCTCCGAGGGAGAAACAAATTCAAATACAACAAGGTAAATGATAAAACAGTTGTCTGGATTATAAGTCACCAGTTTTAGTTCCATTTGACTTGTGACAGGGTAAATTCACACATTTTTATCAAGATAGACAAAAACAAAAAATACCATGCACTTTATTGGGGGAAAATGTACCATGACTAATCCAAGGCAATCCTTAAGTCCTTTCCAAATATTTCAGTCTAGAAGCCACACTAAGAAAGCCAGCCAGTAAGAATAGAAAAGGCATGTCACAAAATCTGGGAGTTAGACAATGAGGGCTCTAATCGGGGTCCCCAACCAAAAGCTCTTTGACTTTGGGGGAAAGTTGCTAAATGTCTATAAGCCTTACTTTATAATGCAAGTGATCCTAAAGGTGTCAAATGAGGTAATACATGTATGTATGAGGGATAGAATGGGTCGCCTTAAAATGGGCCTCGTCTTTTCCCCATAAGGGGTGCCCCTAGACTTCAAAGCTGACTTACGTTTCCCAGTCACCCAGCACTGTCTGAGAATTCTAGTCCCGTCTTCCCAGAGAGGCCTTTCTCCTGGTGTTTCTGTATTTCTGTTGCCAGTCTTGACAAGAAGCCAGGGGGAAAATCATTGCAGTATTTCAGAAATGCTCATTCATTTTTACTTTTCTTCTAGTGGTGAGTGGACTTGGGTTATTCCTCTGAACACATCTGCCCTGAATTTGCATGTATAATGAAAATGAGTTTTTTGTTAAAATGTTTTTGTTAAGCTGGGTTCAAATTTTTATTTCAAAATATTTTGTTGTGGTCAGGATACACACTTTCTAAAAGGAACTCCTTTGTGGAAAAAAAATATGGGTAACCCAAAGTGGGTGGCTGCTAAGGGAAAGAGCCCTAAACTAGCACCACCACTGTATACATAATTCTGGCAATTGACAGCTGTTGGGAGGAAAAGGTCAATTATCATTTAAGCAAAATATTTATTGAGGTGTGGATACATACCCAAATCTTCAGTGCACAAACCAACAATTTATTATATATATCATATATATATATGTATATATATATATAATATAATTTATATTATGTGTGTTGTGTTGTGTGTGTCTCTCTCCTCTCTCTCTCCTCTCTCTCTCTCTCTCCTCTCTCACTGTTTTTCCTCCTTTCCCGGCCGCTTTGTGCCCTTCCTCCGCTCCTACCCATCCTCTCTGCCCTTTCCTCCTCCCCCCTCCGGTCCACCATATTCCGCCTTCTGGAACTACACTTTAGTTCCTGCTGTTCTTGCTTCCTATCTCCCTTCGCCGTGTGCTCTTTCGTGGTGTGCTTCTTTCACTCATCCGTGGTGGTGTCTGTAAGATTCAACTATGACGTTGCTTGTAACAGATGTTCTCTTTATCTGTTGTATGGTATTCCACTTGGTGAATATTTTGCAACTGGTTTATCCATTCTACTGTAGGTAGACATTTAGGTTCTAGTTTTTAGCTTGTATGAATAAAACCACTGTGAAATTCTTATCTTTGTCATGTGGTAGACAAATGTACTCATGTATCTGTGTCAAGGGATAGATATGTATTCGGCTTTAAAAGTAGATAGTTTCAAAAGGTCTTCCGAAGTGGGGATTTTCACGTAAGAGAAAGAAGTAGACTTTCTCCTCCGTGGGGAGAGAAGTGGGTAGGGAAGGAGAGGGAGGGTGGACAGTACCTCTACAGGATACACATGTAACACGGGGGGCCGTGTTCTCAGATTTTCTTGTTTTCTTCAGAGATGAAAAAGGTGGGGTGCGGGGGTTGTTTTTAGGGAAAGGCATCCAAGAGAGCATAGGGACGCTCCCTGTCTTCCCTTTGCTGCGTCTCCTAATTTGCTGCCCCTCGGTGAAGGTATAGATGACAGCACTTATGAGGGCGAGTGACAAGCTGTCAGGTGAAATCACGGTGCTAAAATGAAAATAACTCTGCTCTTTCAATCCTGAATCAACCCACAGAAAGAGTCAGTGTTACTTTTTCTTACGTATACGGTGGGAGGGAAAGAGAAGGACAAGATTAGTGACATTACAGAGTAGTGGGTAAACCATGTGTGTGCCATCTTAAACAGGGTGTCTGGTTATGAGTATTTAACTACTTTAGAAGAAAAGCTGTTCCTTAAAGATTCACCTTCCAAAACTCACAAAAGTGATAACGTTACAATTTACCGTCGTGAGTTTTTTGTTGTTGTTGTTGCCTTGTAAAAGGAAAAGCAGCTTCAGTTAGGCTCTCTCTCTAGGAGGCAGGTTATCTAGGACCGCGATGCTACAAATCACTATCTTGTTAATTATTCACATATGTTCTTGTTCAAGGCTTGATGCGTTTGTGTCATGAATATTTACATGCGGCAGTCCATCTCAGTCATTCCGAATTGCTCTTAGGATCAGCAATATGAGTACATCGTCAGCTGCAAGCCATAGAAGGCATCTATTATATGGGGGCTTTGGGGGCATTTTTTAATTATTTGGTTCTATGCCCAAGTTAAGTGGGGATCTGGCAACAACCTGCCTTGTGATCAATGCAGGAATATGAGGCAGATAATTCAGGTCCCTACAGGAAAAGCTACATAAAACATTTTGTAATGTGAACTCAGGCATATCACTCTTCCTCTCTGCCACTCGGCCTGTTCATCTGGCAGGAGTGGAGGTTACCGGAGATAATCTCTAAAGGCATCTGCTAGCTCTAATGTTCGATGACTTTATAATTGTCATCTGGCAATGTGATTATTTTACCAGTGAATCTCAGGGACTCAAATCATCAATATTGATCAAAGGAGGCTAATCAGCTCAACTAAACCAATACTGAATGACCACTCTTGGGCTGACACTGTTCAAAAGAGTCAATAAATAGTTGGGTAAGTGGATGAGTGCATAGATAGATAGATAGATAGATAGGTAGATAGATGCACAGATAAAGAAGACGCTTACTACAGGACCAGACAGACAAAAATCTTGGAAAAAACAATTAGTGTATACAGCTGAGTGAAGTAGTTATAATGAGAATATGAAGTAAAATCACATGCCAGCAAATGTCTGAGTAACTTTCCTAAAAGATCAGATGCCATTTGATTACAACAATCATTATGCCATTTGGTATAATGGGAAAGAGCATTGGGCCAGAAGATCTGAGAACGCATCCTGACCCTGTCACCTACCAGGTTTGTGACACTGGGAAAATTACATATTCTTTGAATCTGACTCAGACTCTCAAGGACTTATTTGAACTTTGTAGTTTGACTATCAAGAACACTTTCTTAGTGTCAATCTAATAATTAATGAGACTGTGAAGATACAAGTTACCTATTCAAGTGTTTATTGCTGTTATTATTAATAAGCAGCATGATGTAAGAACACAGGGAAATTAGGGCTTCATAAGGACTGGAAGACATCAGAGAAAGCTTGACAAAAGTCACATTGGGCACATTTTCAGTTCATTCCATGTTCTGGGGTGAATCAGGCACGTATTCAGGTCAACACATACTGAGCATTTAGCATATGCCAGAACCTTGCTACGTCTTAAGGATGCGTGAATACCAACCAATATGTGGTTCTTGACCTTCAGAAACTCACAATCCTATGGGATTTCTAAACATTTAATGAAAATATTCTCTGTGCTAGGCACTGTTCAACAATCATTGTGGTAGAAATGGAAGGCACCATTTTTATCTTGAAGAGATTATATCCAAGCAGGAAAGGGAGACCTTGAAGCAAGCAATTTGAACACAGTGTCATAAGTGAATGATAAGGGCCTTGGGAGTTATTGTACACATATGAGGGATGCTTACTTCATACTAATGGGGCGGGAAGGGGGAAATATTTAGGTGCAGTGTGGACCAGTGCTCTCAAAAGCCAAAATGCATAAGAACCACCTTTGGATCTTGTCAAAATGCAAGTTCTGGTCCAATCGGACCAGAGTGGGGCCTGGGATTCTGCATTTCTAGCAAGCTTCCTGCTGGTGCTGACGCTTCAGGTCAATGTCCCTCACTTTGAGTAGTATAGGTTATAGCAGTATTGAATATGCAAAATACAAGTTAGTGGCAGGAGTTTAAAAATAAATTGTTTAACTACTGTGATATCATTTAACCTGGCTGATCTCTGTTTCTTAGGGAAAAACCTACATCATCAACAAAACAAGAAAATAACCTCTTTATTTTTCTTTCAGTGATTCTCAAAGGCTCTCAAGAGGCATGCTCCCTGAGGAGGCATATCTAAATCATTAAAGGTTTTTAAAAAATTAAACCAACCCTTTGGTGCTTCTTTTTTCTGAGAATCACTACCACAGTGAGCCCCTTTCAATAATAGATTGTTGGCATCACATGTCTTATCTTATAGACATATTAAAGCCACTTCTAGCCTCTATAACCTTGTGCAGATTTAGAGTATCTGACAATCTCCATGAACTCTCTTTCCTCTATTCCTTTGACTTTAGCATCACATTATGGAAATAATTTTAAAAATTCCTCTTCCCTTCCTGCTCAAGGTGTAGGTGTGGGTGGATGAGCTAGATGTTGAAGGGGGTTGGTTGAAGAATACACACCAATCCTAATTACATTGAACCTAGGCAACATCATAGGTGGGCAAGATTCCAGGCAGACCTGGATACAGATGCTGGACATTCCACTCTTTCTATGATGTTAACAGATTGCTTAATTTCTCTGAGTCCTAATGGTCTGTCTTTAAAATGGAGTCAGTAGTACACAGCTTAGGAATTGTTGTCAGAATCAGTGAGATGATGGGTAAAGCATCTGGCATGCAATACATTCTCCTTCAGTATTAGTATTCTTTCCTTCCATATTGTATTTAGAGCAAGAGAAATTCATATTTAGTGTTCTCTTTCCACTACTTTTTTAGGAAGTCTTCATCTTTACCAAATAGAAGTTCTGGAAAATATCTGCCAACTCTACTCTCTTTTCCCACCAAAACTGTGTGTGTAAAGATCAAGGTAATAAGGAGGGTTAACTAGATTACTTACAATTCAAATGTTGTCAGGGAAGGTCTCTGTGTTTCCTAGGAATCAGAACTCCTGATTGAGTTCCATACTTTATCTGTAATGATATCTGTCCATAAAATTAGATCAGTGTGTCCATAGAATATATCCATGATTGGGAGATTCAAGAAGACCAATAGATATTTAAATTTTACAAATTCTTCTCTAACCATCAGAGTTGTGCTACAATAAAACCACAGGCTATCATAGGAGTTAGTGGATTTTCTAACACGGAAGGATGAGTAGATAATGAGTACTGATTATACATTAATTCTTCAAACACCTATTGAATACTTTGTAGGCCAGACACTTAGTGTTAGGAGAAAAGATTGGAATTACACACACAGTCTCACATATGGCCAGAATGGGAAATGGAAAAGACTCACCAAGCAACAACTGGAAGCCATCCAAACAGTATTTGTTTTTAATATTTACTGATGATGGGAGAAACTTTCCATACATAAAACTTTTATAACATTTTATGTTCAAACTGAGAGATTTGTTACATGTTCTAGATGTGAAATATTCTTTTTTTTTTTTTTTAATTTTTTTTTTTCAACGTTTTTATTTATTTTTGGGACAGACAGAGACAGAGCATGAACGGGGGAGGGGCAGAGAGAGAGGGAGACACAGAATCGGAAACAGGCTCCAGGCTCCGAGCCATCAGCCCAGAGCCCGACGCGGGGCTCGAACTCACAGACCGTGAGATCGTGACCTGGCTGAAGTCGGACGCTTAACCGACTGCGCCACCCAGGCGCCCCAAAATATTCTTGATTATATGCAATGATTTTGGAATTATAATTTTCTGAGCCATAGATCTTCTTAGTGGTCATTGTAGACACTCTAAAAAGACAGGTTTTATTTATTATTTATTTATTTATCGAGAGTGAGTGTGTGTGAGCACATATGAGCACACACAAGTTGGGGAAGGGCACAGAGAGAGGGAGACAGATAATCTCAAGCAGGCTTCATCACCATCCTAGAACCTGACTTGGGGCTTGATCTCACGACTGAGATCATGATCGGAGGCAAAATCAAGAGTTGGATGCTTAACTAACTTACACAGGCACCCCAAGACACAGGTTTTAGTTAATAGAACTAAATTGTGTGTTATTTGGTGTGGGGATTATAGCTAATTTTGCTAACACTAGATAATACCCACTTGTCTGGTCTCTGGGTCAGTAGTGAGGTGGGATTTACACACTGCCTTTAACAAAAACGTTCAACAGAGACTGAGGATGCAAGCAGTGACTTTTGTATTTGTTTTAATTTTTTTCATTTTATTAGAGAGAGAGAGCAGAGGAAAGAGGCAGAGGGAGAGAGGGGGGGATGGACAGGGGCAGAGGAAGGGAGAGAGAGAATTCCAAGGGGCTTGATCCTATGACCCTGGGATCATGACCTGAGCCAAAATCAAGAGTTGGGTGTTCAACTGATTGAGCCACCCAGGCGCCCCTGGCAAGTAGTGTTTTATACTTCCACTTGGGTGTATCATCTCCCTTTAAGGTAGGGGGGCCAGTTTTTGTTTTGCTTGTTATGTAAGAATTGGGTGAACAAATAGAATCCAGTGGGCACCATATTTCTGCTTTGCTCCAGCTTTGTTACAGTTCCTTAGAGACGACTGATCCCAAGTAGCTGCCTGGCTGGCTGCCCCCTTCCCCAAATTTGCCTCTTGTTCCCAAATAGGCTAATGACCAAAACAAGGCAGGGCATGGAAACAAACAATTACAGCCTATTGTGATAAACGTTGTGTTGATTATTTCTGCTTGCCACCTAGCTGTAGTCAAGGAGAAACGAAGTGAGACCAAGGGGGAGGTCAAGTTGGTCACTGGGTTAGATTTGAGGGGACTTCTGTCAATAAATGGCAAATATTGCAAACATTTCAAGTATAAAACAGGCTGTTGATCTATATTATTGTTGACTTTCTTTTCAACCAGATTATCTTTGAGTATGATTTTACAGACTGTGCCTGAATAGCAGGAAAGCTACTGATCAGATTCTAAAAAGGAAGTCATTTATTGTTTTCTTCCAGAGAATGTATTGATTTTTTTTTTTAAAGGGGAGCCATATTTTTCCACTTGAAATGTAATGGCTATTTTCTCCAGGGTGTTGTTAAAGTTGAGAATAAGATTCACTTAGAATGTGTTGTCTAACAACAGCTGTAACTAGATTACGTACGAATGCTTCCCCTATCCTCTATTACCTAGTTGACTTGGCCTGTGATGAGTACATAGACCCAGTATACCCAAAATACCTAGAAAGGAGGAGAGCATAGTCTTTGAAATACGATGTCTTTGTGCCAGCTCCCCTTTCAGATCAGTCAGAAAACTTTTTCTGCGTGTTAGTAATGTGTCTTGCATTGGTACCGGCACCATAGAAGATTCTCTCAGACTCCAACTTACTCTACCTTCTCCAGTCCTTTCTCAGAACCTCCTCCTCCACAGGCACCTTAGCCAGAAATCTAGGACACACCCTTCAGGAGCTTTCTTTCCCAGCTCCCTCTCTCTTACCTTCTGTGATAAGGTACGTGTTGCTGATTGGCAGACCCTATCTGTCCACTTTTCTTGATTAACACTGCCCTACTCTCAGGCCACCTTTGTCTCTTCCTTGGATTGCTAAAATGACTTTTGTTTTAATTATAAAAAAACTCAGGCTCAGTAGGTTAAGCGGCTGACTCTTGATCTCGGCTCAGGTCATGATCTCAAGGTTAGTGAGTTTGAGCTCTGCTCCTGGCTCTGCACTGATGGCCTGGAGCCTGCTTGGGATTCTGTCTCTCCCTCTCGCTGCCCCTCCCCTTGCACATGCACACTCTCTCTGTCTCTCTCAAAAGAAATAAACTTAAGATAAAATTCAAACATACATAAGATTATAGTGTAATGTAATTAAGATCCATGTACGTGAGTAACAAATCTTAACCTTTTTATACATGCTTCAGACTTCAGTAAAACAAAATATAGATTTAGTCAAAATTCTATTCAATGTCTCTTCATCTCCCCCCGCCCCCTTCTTCCTCGTCCTTCAGAAGCAAAAAGCCATGTAGTTGTTGTTCATTCTTCCAACTGATGCTTTACATCGTAGTTTTTATACATGCATCTATTTGTAAACAGTGTTTCATATTCCATGTATTAAAAATATACACATATATTATCAATCTGTGTAACCATTTTATAATATACCATTTGTGTTTTTCTCTAGGATTTGTGCTGATGCATATAGAGCTAATGTTCTCATTGTAATAGCTATTGTAGTCCATTTAAAAAGCCACCATATGTATGTTTCTCTATCAATAGACTTTTAGGGTTTTTTTTTCCTTTTTTCTTTATTTTTTGCTGGTACAGATGATGCTATAGTGAAAAACTTTCTGTTCATCCCTTTTGGTAGGTATATGAGAATTTATCTAGATTGTGTCCCTGAATGTGGAATATCTGAATTATCAACATATATATGTCCAGCTTGACCAAATTGTTTTTATCTTTTCTCTTATTCCATATATCTATCTCTGTATCTGTATCTACTGAGAAATTTAAAGAATGGGCTCATAACATGGCAAAGCTGGCAGGCTGCAGATTTAGGTGAGTTGACATTCCAGTCTTGAGTTCAAAGGCTAGAAACTCAGGGGGAAACTCTTTGCTATAGTCTGGAAAATTCCTTTTTCCTTGGGAAAACTCAGCCTTTGCTCTTAAACCTTTAGTTGATTGGATGATACCCACCCAAATTAGGGAGGCTAATCTGTTTTACTCCAGGTCTACTGATTTAAACATTAATTACATCTAGAAAAATACCTTCACTGGCAACATCTAGACTCCTGTTTAACCTGATTAACCAAATGACTGAGCACCATAATCTAGCCAAGTTAAGACATAAAATTAACCATCACAATATTCTTTGCTGTTTGTTTTCTGTTTGTTTTTCCTTTCATTAAAAAAATATACAACTATTTATTTTAAAAGAAAATTGAGTTCCTTGTAGGATGAGTTTACAACAGAATTCTTTTTGTTAAAGCCAAGAACCATGTTTGAATTTGACTTTTCTAAGAAAAACAATACTTGAAACTTTATAATCTCTTATTTATTAACAAACAATTTATCCTAATGTATTGAAAAAGTGAGCATGTTTGTTCTTTTCTAATGGGCTTAAGGCATTCTTTAAATATTTTGGATACCAATCCTTTATTTGTTTTATAGATTTCAATTAATGCCTCTCAGTGTTTGGCTTGTGTTAACATTTGTTTTTGGTGATTTCTCATTCAAAATTTAAAAATTTTGATATATCAAGTTTATCAGTGTTTTCTTTTATAAGTTTTACGTTTTATATTTTGTTCAGAAAATCCTTTCATCTCTTAATTTCATATAGGAATTATCCTATTTTTCATAAACATTTTTTAAAAATATACTTTTCACATTTGGGACTTTAATTCACTTCGATTTTATTTTTTGTATATGTGTGAAATCAAGATAAGATATATATAGTTTGGTTTTTACTCATTCTATGAGGCCAGCATTACCTTGATTCCAAAACCAGACAAAGACCCCACTAAAAAGAAGAATTACAGACGAATATCCTTGATGAACATGGATGCAAAAATTCTCAACAAGATACTAGCAAATCGAATCCAGCATTACATTAAAAATCCTTCCTTTCTTAGAATAGTTTTAGAATTGCAGAAATTGCTAATGTAGTTACGGAGAGTTTCTGTATATCTTGTACCCAGTTTCCTCTGTTAACATCTTGTTTAGTGTGGCACGTTTGTTATGATTAAAGAACCAACATTGACACATTATTATTTAACCCAAATCCATACTTATTTAGTTTCCTTAGTTCTCACCTAATGTCCTTTGTTTACAAGTTGTTATAAAGCAGTTGTTTTTCAAGTATTTTCTCCCAGTCGATGGCTTGTCTTTTCCCATTTTTCCTTCCTCACCTCTTTGTCTTTACACCGTGTTGTCCCTCTGTCTAGAATGGTCTTGTTTGTGGGCTGCTATAACAATACCATACAGCCATGGCTTAACCAACAAACGTTTATTTCTCATGGTCTGAAGGCTGGAAGTCTCATCATCCGGATGTCAGCATGGTTGGGTTTTTGGTGGAGGCCCCTCTTCCTAGTTTACAAAGGGCCACTTTCTTGCTGTGTCCTCCCTGGTGGAAGGAGGAGCGCGCGAGGGAGACAGGAGAGAGCGGAAACAAGCTGTGAGTATCGAAGAGCTCTAATTCCATTATGAGGACTCCTCCCTCTCAGAAGCCCCGCCCCTAATGCCATCACATTGAGGGTTAGGATTTCAACATATGAATGTTGAGGGGACCCAAACATGCAGTCTATGACAAATGGCTTTGCCTCACTGATTTCTCACCTGACAGCACGGGATTTGTATGTAGATATTGCCTTTCCTAAAGCCTTTCCAGGCCTCCCAAGATCATATATATGTTTCCCCTCCTTCTTCCTGCTACTGTGATTATTCCTACTGAAGTACCTCTATTATCATGTATTTCTACCCTCTTCTTTCCGCACTTGATCTTTATTTAGGTCTTTGGAGGTGAGGACTGTACCTTGTTCTCCTTGTAGCTCTGGTGTTTAGTATAGTGCTCATCAGATGTTGGTTAAATGAGTTGTTATGTGCACCGTCTTGCTCTGAGAAGACAAACAATTCATTTGGACCAAAGAACAACTGAACTTGAGCTTATCTGATACTGATTACTTAGGCAAAGGCATTTAGAAGAGGCTGAAATGAAGTCTGAGGTTAGTGTCAGCAGGGATATGAGGAAGGTGAACTTGAATGAGGGATTTGGGCCAATTTATATGAGCAAAATAACCAGGAACCTGGCTTAGAACAGCAACTTGAAAATAGAAAGGAAGTGAGAAATCGAGCAGCGTTTTACAATGAGAAACAGCTGGACGGGTGACAGATTAGTTTCAGTGGAAAAGGGAAAAAATAAAGGTAATAATGCGAGTATTATCTTGTGTTTGCCAAAACGCTCTCAAACCTAAACGCCTCACATTTCTGCTGGGAACATAAACTGCTACCAACTTTCTACAAAATACTTGGGTATTATATCTCAAAAGCCTTCACATTCTAACACCATTTGACTATTTCTATTTCTAGGAATGTATCCCAAGGAAATAATCAGAAATGTGAATAAATATTTATGAGTAAATATGTGCATTATTTATGAGAGCAAGAAACCGGAAACCACCTAGAAATCCAGTGCTATGAAAATGATTATGTAAATCATGATATATATTCATGTGAAGGAATTAGATGCAATCACTAACAATTATATTTATAATGCTTGTTAATGATAATGAAAATACTTACGATATAGCATTAAGTAAGGGAGGTAGATTATAAAATTATATTATCTCAATTTTGTAGAGAAAAATGTTTAGTTCAATGCTGAAAGAAAACATATCTAAAATATTAATGATGGTTGCTTCTGGGTAAAGCGAAGAGGTGATTTTCTTCCTGCTTCACTGAATGTGTCTGTAACTTCTCAATTTTTTTCTTTTTTACCTTAAGTATTAGTTTGATAATCCAGAGGGGATTTTAAAATCATTTTTAATCGTGTATTTTGGAAGGAGAGGCAGTTTTACACTTGAATCCAAATGCCCCCTCCTCCATAAATCTTACGCCCTCTAAGTTAAAAATAGTAACCCCCTCATCTTGTACTTTTACTCATTTATTAGTTTGTCCATTCAGCACTCTGCATTTTATCTACCTATTTTATTATTTATTTATTTATTTATTTATTTATTTATTTATTTATTTAAGTGTTTATTTTATTATTTATTTCGAGTCCATGCCGGGCTCGAACCCACAAACTGTGAGATCATGACCTGAGCTGAAATCAAGAGTCAGATGCTTAATCAACTGAGACACCCATGTGCCCCAGCACTCTGCATTTTATACTCAATACAAGGCAACATAACATTCGGGCATATTCTCTGCTCTAAGAGAGTTCTCAGTTTATGGCACAGGTAAGCATATAATTAAGCATGAAAAAAAAATGTAAACAAGCATAACACCCAATGGATATATTTACATAGTGGGCTTGGGACCGCAGAGAAAGGGGTGACTAATTTTACTTTCCTGAGGAGATAGCATTGAGTGGCTTGTAAACCATTTCAGATGGTATTCACTAGTTGAAGATCAAGCCACAGGAAGGGAGGGATTTATAGTCACAGGTAACAGGAAGTGCAAAGTTACAGTGAGCTTCTGTGTCAATGGAAGATTATGACTGGGAGAAATTAGTCTGATCAGATTGAGGTGGGTGATTTATGGACCTGTTGCCATAAAGAGGTGCTTGGGCTCTAAGTCGTGTGGTGTGTTAGGCAACCACTGAAGGTTGAGATTCATAAGGAATTGACATGACCACTTTCTTACTGTTTCTTGTCTGTTTCCTCCTCAGCATTATCCATGGTCTGTCATGCAACTTTTGACACCCTTGGTGCTCAATAGATGTTGGTAGCAGAAGCAGATTCTGACTTGGGTGATGGTGACGATTGAGAGGAGCAGAGATTTGTTGTAGATATTTGGGGATTAGAAACTGAAATGTAGATGATAATTTAGGGCAGAGTTTCTCAACATTTTTTCATTATTGGCCCCTAAGGAGTCTTTTGAGCACTTTTTACTTATAATCATCCCCACAGAATTTTAAAACTGTAGATATTCTGTATATTTGTGTATGAACTTTATGCTTATCTATGCTTTATACATAAAATGATAAGTTTTTTTTTTTTCCATCTCTTTTCCTTAAGTCCATGTTTTTGTCTTCTTGGTGGTGACATCCTTTCCATTGAGAGGATATGAGTTACAGCCTTTAAACAACATTTTTAACTATAGTAAAATACATGTAACTTAACATTTACCATCTTAACCATTTAAAAAAAATTTTAATGCTTATTTATTTTTAAGAGAGAGAGAGACAGTGTGAGTGGGAGGAGGGCAGAGAGAGAGAGGATCCAAAGCAGTGGTTAATACCATTTTCTATTTCCACAACAATGAACAAAGATCCCACAATCTTGTCACACTTGTTATTTTCTGTTTTTTTGATAGTAGCCATCTTACTGAGTGTGAAATGATATCTCATCGTGGTTTTGATTTGCATTTTTTAATTACTCTTTCATATACATGTTGGCCATTGCATATCTTCTTTGGAAAAATGTCTATTCAAGTCCTTTGCCAATTTTTTAATCAGGTTATTGTGTTGTTGTTGAGTTGTAGGAATTTTTTATATATTCTATATTCTATATATTCTATATTTTATATATTCTAACCCCTTATCAAATATATAATTTGCAAATATTTTTTCCCATTCCTTGGGTTACTTTTTCACTTGGTTGATTGTGTCCTTTGATAAGGGTAGCCTTGTAAAATTCAGTTGATGTTGAGATTTTTCGTGGCCTTAAGCGTTCTTTTCCTCTATCTTCTTCCTCTGGTAACTAGGAGATTGGAATCTGGATGGTGGTATCCTGGGCTTGGGCAATATTGAGATCCAGCCTGATGGCTAGGATTTGGGCCAGGATTGCATGGCAAAGTCCTAGATATGGGATCTAATGGATTTCTGTATCATTCAGGGAAAGGTGAATAATGTTGTGTCATTCAACCCAAGTAGAGCATGACAGGAAGGGTGAATCACACCATCAAAAAGAGGGAGTTCAAAACACAAAAAGAGAAAGTGGCATCAGAAGATTAAGAGCAGAAGCCTAAACTCAGAGCAGACATTTGCCTCTAAATATTATTTTCATTTCATCCATTAAATGTCATGGGCTGTTAACTGTTAGTATGAGGGTGTTTTCACCTCGTCTACGTAATCAAGTTGTCAACTTATGTAGCTCATTGGTGTTTTCTAGATGGATATCTAGGCAACTTACTTGCAGTTTCCTTTCGATCTAGAGATTTGGTCAGGACCAACTTTGGGAGGTGTGGCTCTGATAGATACAGCTCCAGTCAAGACCAGCCAGAAACTTAATACCTTGCAGGAAGTGAGGAGGTCTTGACTTCACTCTCAATTTATGTATCAACCCATCACCTTGCATAAAGATTAAACTTCTTGCAATAGGAGGGTGGAAACATCTCTGTGATTCCTTTGGGAGAGAGGTAATGCATTTAAAAATCTCTCTGATGCCATGACCATAAGATTAATGCTGTAATCCAGTTTGTTATCTGTCTGCTACGTCTCCTTGTGTCTAGCGTAAGTCAATAGAACTTCACTTCTCTAATTGAAATCAGTGTGCTGATGGAGTCTGTTCGTGGAAATGAAAGGTGGCTGCCATAATCTGTTGGGAGCTGAATTAATCCTCTGGGAGTGAGGCCTATCTAATTACTCCACTCAGAAATACTGGATTTGCTTTCAGTTCTGCAGTATACAGCCATGGGAAAGAGGCCAACGCACCATTTGGCTAATTTTGTCTTAAATTGCTTTAAGCTCCCCTAACCTGTCATTGTGAGACCTTCGCATTGGAAAGCGCTATTTCTTCTGCTTTTCACCTTTTTATTTGTAAGTATTGCTAAATTAAATGAAAAGGCAAATTTTTCGGTCACGTACTAAACTATTTCTGCCCTGTATTTATCACTCTCTGATATAAAGTCATGCCTTTGATGCCCAGAAGTAACATTGCTCACAGATTATTGGGAGAAACATAAAGTTTAAATCCTCTCAGAGATGACCTATTTTCACCCAATTATTGCACCAACAACTTGGTGAGTACATATCACGACTCAGGTATTGTCCTAAGCATTTTGTAAATATGTTTTCATTTGATACTCACAAAAATCTTTTGAAGTGGATGCTATTGATATTTTCTCAATGTGTATACATATATTATAAAGAAGCCTTGAAAATTTAAGGTTCTGCCCAATGGCACACAGCAAATAAGCTTCACAGCAATAATGGAAACCGAAGCAGTCCAACTCCAGAATTTGGTTGGCACATAAGATACAGGACATTCAGATAGATTTGGATTTTAGATAAGCAATGGAAAAAAACATGTAGTATACATATACCCCGAATATTTCAGGGGACATGCAAATACTAAAACATTGTTTGTTGTTTATCTGAAACTCAATACAGAGTGTACCACGTGGTTTGTTGTGTTTCTTTTGTTTGGCTAAAGCTGGCAGCCCTATTTAAGATCCTATGTCCCTAGTTATCTGGAACATTAGTGAGCCTAACACTTGGGAATGGTGGTGTGAATGTTCGTAATTCGACAAATATAGTATTTACATATTCATACCTATAGATACATTTATTGCTTTTTGAAGTCCTTTGAAGTGTGAAATGTCTTGCTGAAATATTTTAGTAATGCTGATGACATCACAACTGTCATAGAGAATCCGACACAGACTATTGTTTAATAAAGACTTTGGCTCCGTCGATTGTTTTTTTTTCTTTCTGTTCATATGCCTCACCTTCAGTGATTAAGACATCTGCATTCTGATCCCAGCTGGGCCATTAGAATTTTTGAGACCTCAGGCAAGCTTCTTCCTGCATCTTAATTCTATCCTCCATTAAGTACAAAGTGGAATAAGGTGTTTCTCTCCTAATGTTTCTTTTGTCCTTGATATTCTGTGGTTCCAGAACTTGAGAAAGATACCTCATGACAGATTTTTGTACTTGGTATTGTGGTGGCATTCCAGGATCTTGGTTTAATTCATGGGGGGGGGGGGGGGTGTCAATTCTTTAATTACACAGGAAGTCCTAAGTTGGCTGCTTACAAGTTTGTCCATTTAGTCCTTCATGCAGATGTAAGAATGGCATCTGATAATTCTGTTGTCTCTCCTATAGAATTCAGCACAATTCTAGGCAATGCAATGTGAATACATTCTTTCCAATTAATGGATTGATTGATTTCTTAATGGACCATGGTGCCAGTCAGGTGCCTGTATGCAGGTGCCTGTATAGTCTGCCCCAAACCACTTTTTTTTCCTCCATGCTCTTTATTGTCACTCAACATATTGTTCCAGTCACATAAAATGGCTTTCTATTACCTAAATATGTTGTGCAGTTTTTTTGCCCTTGTCCTGACACCGCTGAGCCTTAGTTTCCATATGAGACTGCAATCTCCATTTTATATGGTAGTTGCTATAAAAATCAAGAAAATATAGAAGCACCTGACAAGCTAGTTCACCTAATTAATTACCTTGTCTTCCTCCATGTAAGGGGAAACCTAATTCAGAGAGTGTTGTACCATTGGAACATTGGAAACCTAATTCAGAGTGTGTTGTAACATTGGACAGTTTCCCTCAATGCTGTGTCAGCTTGTAGTCACAGACCCAGGATGGCACTAACCACTTAAGAGGTGTTCATTGTAAGTTGAATATGTGGTGGAGAAAGTAATCATCACTACACTTAGGAAACCTATACTATTTCAAGTTATATTACAAGGCTGTAGTGATCAAGACAGTATGGTATTGACATAAAAACAGACACCTAGATCAATAGAACAGAATAGAAAACCCAGAAATAGATCTACAACTATATGGTCAACTCATCTTCAACAGAGCGGGAAAGATCCAATGGAAAAAAGATAGTGTCTTCAACGAATTGTGTTGGGAAAACTGGACAAAAACATACAGAAAAATGCAACTGGACCACTTTCTTACACTGTACACAAAAACACATTCAAAATGGATGAAAGACCTAAATGTCAGACAGGAAATCATCAAAATCCTAGAGGAGAAAACAGGAAGCAACCTCTTTGACCTCACCCACAGCAACTTCTTACTAGATAAGTCTTCAGAGTCAAGGGAAACAAAAGCAAAAATAAACCATTGGGACTTCATCAAGATAAAAACTTCTTCACAGCAAAGGAAACAATCAACAAAACTAAAAGAAAGCCTATGGAATGGGAGAAGATATTTGCAAATGACATACCTGATAAAGGGTTAGTATCCAAAATCTATAAAGAACGTATCAAACTCAACACCCAAAAAACCAAATCATCCAGTGAAAAAATGACCAGGAGACACGAATAGATATTTTTCTAAAGAAGATAGATATTTTTCTAAAGAATATAAAGAAGATATCCGGATAATAGACATATGGAAGGATGTTCAACATCACTCATCAGGGAAATACAAATCAAAACTACAATGAGAAACCACCTCACACCAGTCAGAATTGCTAAAATTAATAATATAGGAAACAACAGATGTTGGTGAGGATGGGGAGAAAGGGAACCCACTTACATTGTTGGTGGGAATGCAAACTGGTGCAACCACTCTGGAAAACAGTATGGAAGTTTCTCAAAAAATTTAAAATAGGACAACCCTACAATCTAGCAATCACACTATGGGATATTTACCCAAAGAATACAAAAACACTAATCTGAAGAGATACATGCACCCCAATGTTTATAGCAGCACTGTTGACAATAGCCGAACTATGAAGAGAACCCAAATGTCCATCAAATGATGAGTGGATAAAGAGGAGGTGTTGTGTATACATATATGTATACACACACACACACACACACACACACACACACACACACTGGAATGTTGCTCAGCTTTAAAAAAGAAATCTTGCCATTTGCAATGATGTGGAGCTAGAGAGTATTATGGTGCATGAAATAAGTCAGAGAAAGACAAATACCATATGATTTCACTCATGTGGAGTTTAAGAAACAAAACACATGAATATATGGGGGAAAAGAAGCAAACCAAGAAATAGACTCTTAACTACTGAGAACAAAGTGATGGTTACTGGAAGGGAGGTCAGTGGGGAGACGGGTTAAATAGGTGGTGGGGATTAAGGAGGGCACTTGTGATGAACCCTGCGTGTTGTATGTAAGTGATGAATCATTAAGTCCTACACTTAGAACTAATATTTTATGTTAACCAACTGGAATATAAATAAACGCTTGGGAAAAAAAGAAAAGAGGGAAAAAAACATACAATGAGTTGTTAGATATGGCCTTTTTCTTCACTTTGGCTTCTTTGGTGAACAAGGATTGGAGACATGGTTTTAATGCTGCCTTTGGGAAAATAGAAGTAAGACTTGTTATACGATTATGCAGGCAGCAGGATTTGTTTCAGTTTGAGGGCTGAGCTAGAAACAGTCATCGGCATCTCCGTGTCCATGGTGCTGCTGAGGCCAACAGTCTTCAGGAACATCTCTGGGTCAAAGTCATGGCTGGCCTGCAGTTCCAGACTCTCTCTACTGCCCTGCCTAATCTTGCCTCCGTGCTGATGCTCTTAATCCTCTCTTTAGCAACAAGAGAACTATAATTATCTCAGGGTCTCTCTCTCTCACTAGACGGTGCTTCAAGAGGGCAAGACTTTTGTGTTAGTAATCTTTGTACTCCTAGGCCTAGAAGGCATAGTGATTACATTATAGGTGATCGATTAGTGGTTTCTAATTGAATGAAAGAATGGAGGGAAGGAAAGTGACTTATTAGGTGAAGTCTCATGGTGACAGTTTAAAGAATATAGGCAGGCAAAAAGAGTAGAAGGAAATTAAGAAAGACACACTGTACTCAGCTCCACAAGAGAAAGCAGGAACCGTTGGTTCCAAATTGCCAATTTTCTGAACTCACAAAAGCCAGGAAGGCAAAGCAGAATTAAGTGTTAGCCACGTACTTCCATGGAGGAATCTGGGAACCAGCTAGAGCAGCCTTGTCTAATAGTCACCTAGTGAGAGCCATATGTGTAATTTTGAATTTTCTAGTAGCCACATTAAAATGATAAAAAGAAACAGATGAAATTAATTTTAATTATATATTTTGCTTAATGCAAATATATCCAAATGTTTATCATTTCAACATGCAATCACTATGAAAAATATTAAGGAGATATTTTAATTCTTGGTTCCTCTAGTGAGTCTTCAAAATCTGGCCCGTATTTTACACTTAACAGCACATCTCAATTTGGACCAGCCACATTTCAAATGCACAGCAGCCAGATGTGGCTAGTGGCTATGCCAGTGAACAGCTCAGAGCTACAGCATTTGGGTATTTCTAAAAACATGAAATAAAATATTTTTTCTTTGTACTAAATTATCATTTGCCTGGTAATTTTCACTGCATAGGCAGGAGAAATCAATCTTAAATAGAGAGTTTAATTGCATCGAGCTGGTTTATTTATGCAATCCAACGTCTTTACAGCCACTTCTGAAATATGTATAAATTTGTAAGCCCTTCCTAAAAAGTTCCTAGGAGCTTTAAGAATGTTCAGACCTACCGTTTGACCTAAGAAATCCTACTTCCAGCACTCAACCATCAGGAAACATTTAGAAACGCGGACTGAGATTTAGGCATGAAAACTTTCAGTGTCTTTTTTTGTTACACAATTTAATAACTGGAAGTCATCAAAGTCCAGTGTTATTGCAGCATGAGTTATGGTACCTGTTTGTAATGAAATATTGTGTTGTCACTAAAATTTATGCTCAGGGAAATTTTTGATGGTGTGGGAAACTGTGATATAAAATTAAGCGAAAAGCATAGGAAACAGATTTGTATTTTCAGTATTGAGCAACTTATATGAAAGGTACAGCGAAAGCCTGGAAGGAAATACGGTAAAGTGGTAACAGTACCTCAGAACCGTGGAATAGTAAGTGACTGCTTTTTTCCTTCTATTTTGATGCATTTTGTAATTTTTCTCACAAAGCGTGTACACCAGGCCCCTAAGCAGGCAAACAAACATGGAAAATACTTTGCCTAGTTCATGTTCCCACCACTACCATAGCTCTAGTGGGAAACCCTTGCCCTCACCTTCCCTTCCCTCCACGTACACAGAGTCTCCCTCTTGGGAAAGAATGGAGAGAGCAATGGCATGAGACAGCCAAACCCCAAGGCAGCTAGAGGATGGGACAGCTGACTGGCAGAGAAGACCAGGAGACCAGCCATCTTGTTTTGGATTTCTGATGCTGACTGTGACAATCCCATCATCCCCTTGGGTCCCCATTCCTTATCTGTAAAAGGCAAGGAAGATCATTGGGATGAGTTCCCTACAGCTTCTTCAGACTCTCTCTGATGAACCCTCTGGCCAAAAACTTAAGTTTAGCCTTTTTTTTTTTTTTTTTTTTTTTTTTTTTTGCCCCTGCCCACAACACATCTTTTCAGTTCCAGTTTTTCTGATTTTAAGTGTTTATTTTACAAATGGCTTCCAGCTATATGATTGACCTCTCCTCCCCCCCCCCACCCCCATGCCTAAATCTTCCTACTACGAAATCCCCAGAGTGTCCCCAAATGCCAGACCCTTGGTTCAGGTAGCCTCTCTTGTTTAACATACATTTTAAAGACCACTTGTCTCCTAGGGCAGTAGCAGGAAAGAGAATCTTAGATCCATTTTAGAAACTGTGTCAAATGATGAGATTACTTTGACACATGAACAGCCCTCTTTTGAAGATAGTAGGTTTGAAAGCAGAAAATCTCTCCTGGTATCTCCTCTCCATGAGTCACCATTTGGTACCAGTGTGGAAGGTAACAATGTTGATGAATAGTGGCCTGTAGATACCCTGGCAATCTTTACAACACGACCCCCCACCTAAAGGCTTTACAAAAGTACTATCTGTAAAAATAACTCCAGAATGGAACCTTGTCTGATTCTGCATCGTGCATCATTCCAAAATGCCTCTGTGGAGAGACAGGTTTTACCTTTACCTTATAGGCTCAATGTCTAGATCTTCTCTCTGCAAATTAAATTCGAACCCAATGATTTGAGCAACTAGTTCCCAAGATCCTTAGAGCCTTATTGTAGCTCTGTTACCTAATCTGGTACTGAGTATGTCCTATGTCTATTGCCCAGATCAGTTCTTAGCTTACTGAATGATGGAACTGGTCTCTCCTAAAACTTGTGGGCTGTAAGGTTGTCACATATCTACGCCACTACAGTATTGTCATCTTCCTGAGGTTTTGCTCACTGTATTTGTTTTATTATTCATTTGTTCACATTTGTTCCTTCACCAAATATTTTGGAGGTATGGGGCCAGGCACAGCTTTTAGACACCTGCCAATCAGCAGCCAACTACAGAGAAACTTTTGGGCTTAGAACATTTAGATTTAAAGTCGAGTTCTGCCTCTTACCAGTTGCATGAACTTGAGCCAACTCCCTTCTCCATAAAATGGGGATAACACTATCTGTGTTACAGGGCTATTACGAGTGTCCGATGACATAACTTGTGTAAATCACTAACAGTTCCAACGATGAACTTGACCCTGTTATTTTTTAAAGTAGCTATAGTTAAGGTATGTAGAGACCAGTTTTCACAAAGATTACATCTCGTAATGCTTGCACCTCCATGGTGAGAAGATGTATTATTTCTAGTTTTTGCACCTGAAGAATTGCCTGAATGATCTGGGGGCAGAAATTTTGGAGCATGGGAACCAGCAGAACATTGATGTCATGAAATATACTCTCGATTCAGTGGTATATGTAGCTCTCCATGAGGTGTGCATGGGATAATGTGCGCAGAGGCCTTTTGTAAAGTGAAATTTCAGAAGCAATAGTGCTCTGAATATGGCCTGGCATGGGAGGAAGCTAACATGGGAGCTTCTTTGTGCTGTAGCCTTCATCGTCACTGCCATAATCCTTGACCACACATGAGGAAACTTTAAGCTCTGATGTTTATTTGTACAAGATTCCCCAGCTCCCAAGTGCCAGAGCTGGGCTTTAAATTCAGGTTTGTGTGGCTGAGAAACTCGTTGTTAGTTTGTTTGTTTGTTTCTTTCTTTCTTTATTTCTTGATCCTAAAGGTTTTATTTATTTATTTATTAAATATAATTATCATCAAATTGGTTTCCATACAACACCCAAGGCTCATCCCAGCAGGTGCCCTCCTGAATGCCCATCACCCATTTGCCCCTCTCCCTCTCCCATCAACCCTCAGTTTGTTCTCAGTATTTAAGAATCTTTTATGGTTTGCTTCCCTCTCTCTCTGTAATTTTTTCGCCCCTTCTGCTCCCCCATGGTCTTCTAAGTTTCTCAAGATCCACCTATGAGTGAAAACCAAAAGAAACTCATAGTTTCATGCTAGAGCAGAAAATCTGAAATTGCCAGTCATGGATATTATAATAAATGCAGGTAGCATCCACCAAGCACTTACTATCTGCCAGGAACTTTGTAACTCTGTTTCCATGGTAACTCTTTGACTCCTCCTCCAACTCCACGAGCTGTGTAAGATTCTGTCTCTCATGTTACAGATGAGGACACCAAGGTGAAAAACATTAGTGTACTACTTGCCCTACCTCACCGAACTAAGAATTGATGGTGATTGGATTCAACCGGGCAGCCTGGCTTGGGGATCCCCCAACTTAACCTTAATAGAATATTCTTGGAAGTAAAACCTCAAATAGGGGGTTAGAACTTACGACCTTCATAACCCAGAAGTAGGTCCTAACTTACAGAATTTATAATTTGAAATGTAATGGTTTTGGTTTTGGTTTTACATTTTTTCATATTTAGTCAGGAGTGAGAATAGGAAAGTGTGCATTTCCAGGACAATAGGTAAAACACAACAACTGTGAGACGATGGCTTTGATTTGAGTACTCATGTTCTGATCAGCCTTTGTCTTCATCTGATGGTTACATTTTCTGAGGAAAAAATTGTGATGGTTTCTGGCTGCTTCCTGCATGGCTGTGCATTTAGAAGATCTAAAATATATCTATTTATCTCCATCTGATGGTGGTCTTGGTCAGGGAGCTGTGGGCAATTCATCTTGTTGATATCTGTTCCTAATTTCACCTGTTCAGGTCACTACCTCACTTCTTAAAATTCCCCTTGTGTTTTTTCTTTCATTTTGATGTATCGTACTTGGTGAAAGGCAGTTTGAGAGAGAGAGAGAGAGGAGAACCATAGATTTGTGAATTTTTGGATGGGTGTGTGTGTAAGGTTGTCATGTTCGATTGTATAAGTTGAGTACTGCACAACTGTAGAAGACACCATTTGCATTGTCTATGATGTAAATGATAGTCCTTGCAGCTGAACAATGTATGTTCAAGTACCTGTATGAATATTGGTGTGTGTGTGAGTGCGTGTGGTTAAAGTGCATTCATGTCTGAACATATCTGTGTATGAATATATGGCTAATGTGCCTAAAAGTTCACAATTGTGCATGCATGAATTTGTGTGTGTGTCTGTCTGAGCATGAGTTTTGATGGTAGAATGGGAGATATGGGGCAGGAGAGACTGAATATCTTTTTTTAATGTTTCCTTATTTTTGAGAAAGAGAGCGTGCAAACGGGGAGGGGCAGAGGTAAGGGGACAGAGGACCTGAAGCAGCCTCAATGCTGGTAGCAGAGAGCCCAATGTGGGGCTCAAACTCACGAACTGTGAGATCATGACCTGAGCCAAAGTTGGACACTTAACCAGCCAAGACACCCAGGTGCCCCAAGACTGAATATCTTAATTTCCATAAGACATATGAGATCACAGTCACATATTTCTTTTTCAAAAGTGAAGAAACATTTTTTAAATTTTATTATTTTTTTAATATAACTTATTGTCAAATTGGTTTCCATACAACACCCAGTGCTCATCCCAACAAGTGCCCTCCTCCCTGCCCATCACCCACAAGAGACAGGTTTTTTTTTTTTTAATTTTTTTAATGTTTATTTATTTTGAGAGAGAGAACATGAGCAGGGGAGGGGCAGAGAGAGGGAGACACAGAATCTGACGCAGGCTCCAGGCTCTCAGCTGTCAGCGCAGAGCCCCAGGTGGGGCTTGAACTCATGAACTGTGAGATCATGATCTGAGCCCAAGTCAGACGCTCAACCGACTAAGCCACACAGGTGTCCCCAAAGTGAAGAAACATTTAAGCATGATGTAGAATAGGCAGCATTGACAAAGTGCCGCATCAGAGTCCTTGGTAATTATCCAAAGTTCCTCCAAGTTTGTCTTTTTTTTTTTTTGTCAAGGAATGCCCCTCCTTTTAACCTAAATAGCATTTTTTAATGTTCTCCAGTTTGGAAAAATATGTAATAGGAGCTGAAGTTCTGACCTTTACTTTTAGCTTCTTGAACTTTTTCTTAGTCATACCTGTCTTTCTCACCTGTAAAATTATATATATATACACACACATATATATATATATACATACACACACATATATATATATGTGTGTATATATATCCAAACACATGTGTATGTGCAAGTGTGTGTGTGTGTATGTATGTATGTGTGTGTGTATATATATATATGTATATGTATATATTCTCATATATGAGAGAATGCTGTAAAATGAAATAATGAAATTTGATGGAAAGATATTCTTATGACCAGTGAAACAGATATATAATAGTACATTTCTGCTTCTCTTCTGTATTAATGTATTATTCATTCTTCAGCAAACATTGTGCGGTAGATGTTGGGATACCTGTACTCTCCTCAAAGTACTTACAAACTACAGGGGGAGACACACATGCATAAACAGATGTTTAAAAAAATGGATGGCAAGGCCAACTTATGACTTGAATACACTCCCATTCTAATTAGGAGAAGAGGCTAATAAAGCATGGAAATTTCAACAGGTTAATAAGCACTGCTCATGGCACGTTTGTGGGGAACAACCAATTCCATTTGGGTTTGAGGGTCCAGAATTCTTTATGGAAAAGATAACTTTCTGTTTTATTGTATTTTGTTTCTTTGAGGTATAATTTAGGGCTCATGAGGTTTACCCACTGTAAGTGTATAATTCAGTATTTTGTAAATTTCTCAACCAGTACAACCATGAGTACAATCCAGTTTTAGAATATTTCCACTCCCCCCAAAAGTTCCTGGGTCCCCTGTAGGCAATCTTTATTCCAGATCCAAATCATACACATATCTTCTTTCTGTCTCTACAGATTTGGACTTTATGGGCATTTCATATCAATGGAATTATACAACACACTCTTTTTTGCATATATCTAGCTTCCTCCACTTAGCACAATATTTCCAAGCTACATCCACGTTGTAGAATACATCAGTAGTTTGCTACTTTTTATTGCTAAATACTATTCCATGGTCTGATTATACCACATTTTGTTTATTCTTTCACCCGTTGGTGAACGTTCAGGTTGCTTTCATTTTGAGGCTGTTACAGATAATACTGCCAAGAGCATTGGTATACAAGTCTTTGGAAGGACAGGGGCTTTTACTTCTTTGGGTACATACCTGAGATCTTGTAGGTGGAGTACAATGGCTGGAACATTTGGTAACTTTTTTTAAAAGCTTATTTCTTTATTTAGGGAGGGAGAGGGAAAGAGAGGGAGAGAGAGAGAATCCCAAGTGCAGAGCCCAACGTGGGGCTCGAACTCACAAATGGGAGATCATGACCTGAGCAGAAATCAAGAGCCGGATGCTTAACCAATTTAGCCATCCAACATTTGGTAACTTTTTAACAGCTTTATGGAGCTTTTGTTTACATACCTAAAAGATACTCTTTTAAAGTTCACATTTAAGTGCATTTAAAATTTAACTTTTTAAAAAACTGCAAAATTGTTTTCCAAAGAGGCTGTCCAGTTTCACATTCACAGCAATGAATAAGGGTTTCAGTGTCTTCTCTTCTTGTCAACGTTTGGCATTGTAGGCCTTTTGACTATTGTCATTCTAATGGATATGCAGAAGTATTTCTATTGCAGTTTGCTTTTAATTTGCATTTCCTGTTCACTAATGATCTTTAGTGTCTTTCCACGTGCTCACTGTCCATTTGTTGAACATCTTTAGTATGGGTATCTAATATGTATTCATTTAATGTACTCTTTTTAAAGTTGTAATGTTTGTCTATTTTTGAGTTGTAAGAGTTTTGTATATATTATGGAGAGATGTAGTCTGCCAGATTTATTATTTGCAAACATATATGTATAACAGTGACATTAAAAAAACTTGGTTGGCATTATCTAGTAAAGTTGAATATATACATATATCTTACATGATCTAACAGTTTTACCCCTTGTCATATACACAACAGAAGTGTGTGTGCATATGGACCAAAAGAAAGAGAAAAGTGTGTTTGTAGCTAAACAGTTTGTGTTAGATCCCAATGGGGGCCATGCAAATGCCCATCATCAGTAGGTCAAGGTGAATGCATTTTGATATGTTCATAAAATTGAACTGAACAGCGATGGAATGTAAGCATCAGAGCTGAAGGCAATAAATGGATAAATCTTACAAAAGAATGCTTAATACAAACGGCTATCTACAGAAGATATAAATGGTATAATTCAATTTATGTAAGTTTCAAAGTCTGTCAAAACTGATTCATGGTGTTAGAAGTCATATAATTGTTATACTAGAGAGGGAAGAGTGAGTAGTGATTTAGAGTGGGTGAGAGGAGCTTCTGAATTGCCGGCAGTAGTCTATTTTTTTTTTTTTTTACCCACATGATGGTTACATATATGTGTCAATTTGTGAAAATTCACTGTATTTCATGTTTATGATTTGCGGACTTTTAAAGTACAGGTTCTACTTCAATGAAAAGATTTTAGGGAAAAAAAAAAGGAACATGGGCTCTGGGACTAAATTGGATATAAATCCTGGCTCTACTGCTCTCTTGCTGTAGAACCTGGGCTTCGTTACCTTAACCACTTTGTGTTCCAGTTCCCTTATTTGTAACAGGATAATAATAATAACACCTATTTCCTAAGTTGTTGTGAGGATCGTATGACTCAACTAACACATTTAGAAGAGTGCTCGTATGTAGCGTGTGTGCAATAAATATTGGCTATTGTTATCATTATGCTCTGGATGTCCCTCCACTTTAAAAAATATTTGCTCCTTCATATCCCACCCCTAGAACCCAGTTTTTCTCTTGGATTTCATCCCAGTACTTCACTCGCCTGACTCTACATACCCTCCTGGACAGGTTTCCCGCCGCCATTTACTGTGTGTTCCTCAGTCCTTATCAGACATCTCCAAACACCCCATGACATAATAACCCTAAATTATCCAGCTGAACTCAGTCTTTTCCCTTGAAACCAGCTTTTTCCTTTCCTGTTCTCATTCTTCTGTTCTCCTTCTTCTTTTCTCTTCACCATCGATTGCCTGTTCCACACAACAGCAATGACACTGAAATCAGAGAGATCTGGGGTCAAATCCTGGTTTTGTTTATGCTAGCCGTGAGACCTTGGGGGCCATTAACCCCTATGCACTTTTGCTGCTTCTTATTTAATAGAAGGAAGATGACATACCCTATTTAGGTTTGGTTGAGGGCACAAAATGTTATCATGCTTGATACTGACTTATGATCTGGGACATGGTAGGCATTCACTAAATGTCAACTATTAATTTTTTTTATTGTGCTATTGGTTTGGTTATTTCTTTTCAGAGAATTAAATCACATTTATTTCTTTGAATTTGTCCTTCTTCTTTATTCCTACTATTGCTACTAGGTCCCAGTTTAGATCCTCATTATCTTTTGAATTACTACAAAGGTCTCCTTACTTTTCCAAACTTGAACACTCAATTTCATTATCGATGCTACCTCAATAGCATGCCACCACCCACAGGCTTAAGCCCCTCAATGACATTTTCCTCTTGTTTCTTGGATTAGGTCCAAGTGTCTTAAAGCGAATTGCCTATAATAGCAAAGGACAGAATTACCTTTCTCGAGGAAGATGTACCATATTGCCTTGATGTAGGGGGTTTGGACCATATGACCTCATTAGCTCTCTTTTAGATTTGGGAGACTTGGTGTGGAGAAGCATTTCCTTCTTTGCAAAGGAGGTCAGGGAAAGGGCAATGCAGTGTTTTCCACTAATGAAATAGCAGCTACAGTGGGAGATCAAATCCCTCCAGGAACTTGACTCTTATTTTTAGCTCAGCTCAAAGGGCTGTAGCCTATTTTAGCCAGCTCTGGGACTTCCCACAGCAATCTGAGAGATGGATGTCCTGGCTGCAAGTGAAAGAAAGCTGTGAATTTTAGAGTGGAGAGACGATACTCATGGTTAGCCCATGGGAGGTGTGTTTTGACTAAGAAGAATGTGACTTTTATTGGAGCCATTGGCCGCAAGAGCTTCTATGATACACTAAATAAAAGCTTGTATTTGATAGCCAAAGACCTGAGTTCCAATTCTGCCCCTGCCAGTGAATAGCTGTTTAACACTGAGGACAACCATTAATCTCTTTGAGCCTCAGTTTCCTCATTTGTGAAATAGGAATAATGACTCCTATCACCAAGTGTTATTGAGAATTAAATGAGATAAGCGTGTAAGGTGCCTGTCGCATAACAGGTACTCAGGCTATGAGCGGTACTTTCCTCCTGATGGTTGGTGGCTTCTCGGGTGGCTACGTGGATTTTCACTGGCTGCAAAATTACCTTGGGCACACTGTTTCACGAGAGGGACATGAAATCAAAGCTGGGCCATCCTCTAGAGGAGGGAAATTAAAAGTATCCTAGGATAGCACTTCAAGGCCATGAGTCTATTTCTTTGGCATCCATTCCTGATCTAATTAAGCCTTCACAATTTGTTTCAGTCCTTGTAAAAGGGTCTCTGCCTCTCCACATCTGGGTCCTGTTCTTCATCTGAAAGGCTACAGACAGCATATTGGAAAGAACAGAGTGTCAAATGGCCTCAGATACAGAATTCTGAACACTGAATCCTGTTCATCATTAAGTCTAAATTTCTGTTTTGGGACAGATTTTCTGCTTCTGGACTTCATTTGGGTTGAATCTCGCTCATTAACCCAAATTGTTTATTTGTATTTCATTCAATAAGTTCTTCTGTCCTACAGTAATCTGTAATAGTTGTTTATAACATCTTTCTAGAGACAAAATGAATAGAAAATTAAAAAATATAAAATTTGAAACCGGATACCTGGTTTTGAATATCAAAAGTATTTTAATTTTGAATACCTAAAGTTCTGAAAGTACTGTTTGGTAAAAAGAAAAACAAATCACACAATAAACTGGGAGAACCATTCAAACCTGTTTGGCAGAGAAATAACATGTGTGAAGATCTCTCAGTTGGTTATCTTCCTTGAATTAATTTCGAACAGCATAGTAGATAAGAGACATGAACCAGTAATTATAAAAAGAACATAAAATTATAATGAGTCTCAGAAAACTGAGAAGCCTCACTAATAGTCAAATTCAAGTTAACACATCTAGAACACACATCAATGAATTTTATTCTGGGTGCCACACAGACATAGGGTTATAAGATGTAACTGGGGCCATTGGGTGGAGAAGAATGAACAATTTGACCACATAATCTCTCATATCACCTGAGATCTCTTTCTTTTTATAATGTAGTATCTTGTGTTTGGTCACAGACAAATGATAGTAGCAATTTCTTGCCAGAAATATATATAGGTCAAAAAAGATATGGAGAATTTAATTGTTCCTTCTTTTCTCCCATGTTACCTGGCACACAGTAGATGTCTGAATACAGATCCAATTAATAACAACGTCATCTAAATCTCAGGTGAGTGAGGTATTAACTCTTCTCATGAAATGGACCAGCATGAAATAGAATGGGCCCAGTGACAGAAATGGTTAGATAAACAGAGAAAAGAACAAGTATTTATTTAGGGTATGCTATTGTGCAGGGACCTTGCTAAGAATCTTACACATGTTACCATATGTAATGTTCACAACAATACTGAGAGGTAGGCATAGTTATCCTTATTTTTAAAATGGTGGGGGCACCTAGGTGGCTCAGTCAGTTGAGTATCCAACTTCAGTTTGTGAGATTGAGCCCTACATTGGGCTTGCTGTTGTCAGCGTGTCAGCTCAGAGCCCAGAGGGATCCTCCTCTCCTCTCTCTCTGCCCCTCCCCCTCTCATGCTCTACCTCTCAAAAAAAAAAAAAAAAAAAAAAATATATATATATATATATATATATATACACACATATATATATGTATATATAACATAAAAAATGTTTCTAAAAATGAGCAAAGTGAGGTCAGAGAGGTTCAACAACTTGCTCAAAGGTTTCGAGTAAGAAGGAGAAGCACAGCGATTACTCATACTGGATATGAGATGTCCACCAACCTACTAGCAGAGACATGAGCAGAGTAGAAACCCAAGTTTTCCATTCAGTTTTAGATTATTCTTCAAGCTCTCTGTCCTTCAATTTTTAAAGAGAAATCTTGATATTGTTTTAAGAAAAAAATTATGTTTAAATGTGTACTTTTTGATTATACCTAATGATTTTTAAAGACACCTGGCAAAGAGTCATCAGCTCTGAGAGGTAGCAGAAACTATCATCTCCTGTCTCATATATATATATTTCTGCAAGCACAGAATATTTGCTGAGCAAAAAATGTTCTCATTTGAAAGTGAGATCTGAAGAGGTTTCCTTTGTAAGAGTGACAAAGATCCGATGTGATACATAATACACATTTGAAAAAATTTGAATTTTTAACATTTTAAACCTTCATCTTAACATCTTGAAAGACATGGTTCACAGATTTCTCCATCTATCACAGTGTACATTAGGTTATACTGTCCATATTGAGCTGTAATCATATTGAACTGTGTTCTAATAGAGAATTTTATGTTGGAGAAGATTCTTCATTACTATGAGAAAAAGGAATTTGCAAGACTCTCAGTGAATAGTATAGTCACTGGAACCTTAATGGCAAAGAGAAGGATGGAGTTGAGGAATGCCAAAATCCTTAATGCAGAAAGATATGAGTCAGACCCTTATACATATATAGTAGATTTTTTTTCTTGGGCTCTGCTCAGCCAGTAAACTACACCTCTTTTTCTGACAATTGCCATGTTCAACAGGTGTAGGCCTTGGCCACCACAATTTTACTGTGTGACCCTATTCCCTGAATACTACCCTTCCATATGACTTACAGAACCAAGAATGGGCATGTGATCCCCAAAGGGTCAATCATATTCTCCCAATTCACGATTCAAAATTGGGACTCAAGAGATGTTAGTCATATTCTGCTTGTCATATATGGAAGACATGTGAACTTCAAAGGTATAAGATGGCCATCTTTTGCCACAGCCAGAACACCAGATAAAACTAGTTTGTAGAAACAAAAGAGTAAAGATGTGTAAACAAAACATGGGATGAGGCATGGTGTTGTTGGGGAGGAAAGTTTATCTCTACCCTTTCAGATTCTTCTGGCTAGTCTAAGAATCAAATTGACATGACATAGATTAATGGGAGAAAATGAAACTTAATGTGTATATAAGGAACCCACATAAACGTGAGATTCCAAAGACAGACAATATGAGGTATATGTGTCATCTTGAACTAAGGGGAAGAGGGTAGGAGTCTTGAACTTCAAAGGGAAGGACAGCAATTCACAGGAAGATGAAAAATCGTAAATGGTAAATAAATGTTTGCTGGGCCACTCAGAAATTATGGGCATAGAGAGGAATTTTTACAGACTTTGCTACATTTCTCCCTGTCCATCACCCTGAGATCGTATTATACTGTAGTTATCCATAGTGATAGCTCTGTACCTGGAGCAGGTCCTCTGTCTAAATGTTTTTTTAATGTAATTAGCGGGAAGGTCAAAATTTCTTCCTGAGACTTTTGAAGGGCAGCTCAAAACAATCTGCATGCCAAAGTAGCACATCTTGGGGCAACTCATTCTGAACTCCTATAATATCATAGAGGGAGGGCCTAAGGCAGTTTGGGATTTGAGTTTTTTGACAGGTTTCTTGTTTCCAGATTTTAATCTCTCCAGAGTGTATTTCCTTTCTTGGATTCTGTGGAATATCCTACTCTCCTTTTGATAAATCCCACCTTGCCTTATTTTTCCTGCTTAAGTTCATTAGTGCAGTTTTTTTTTTTTTTTTACTTGCAACCAAAAAGAGCCTTGATTAAAACCCCAAACCCCAGGCTGTCACCCACACAGACTGGTAGAGACCGTTGTTCCTGGGATGGCCATGTGTTATATATATAGTTCTAGAAAGTGGATTAACCAGGAAGTTCAGTCTCCAACTTCAAGGCAGCAAAATTGAGTGCTATGAGCCCTGGGCATAGCTGAGGCTAAGATCCAGAATGAGCAAATAAAGCTGGAGTCCAAAGGGAAGGATGCCAGAGAATTTCCGAAGTGGCTTATTTCCCAGAGTTACTGTAAGTCAGTGAGACAATACAAAAAGAAAAAAAGTTTTTTTATTGTAAAGGGCAAGATAGTTTAGTGGTTTAGGGCATAGATGCTACAATCAGACTCTGAGTTTAAATCTTGACTCTGCTGCTTTCTGGCTGAGTGACCTTTGTCACAGTGCCTTTGATCCGTATGTTGGAAATGATGAAGGTGGTTCCTGCTTCATATGATTACTTTGTTGATTAAATGAGTTAGTATATGTAAAGTGCTTAGATTACTGGGTAGTGCTGTTAATTCTATGCAAGTGTTTGTTACCAGTGTTCATGGAACTCTGTTGTTGGCCTTCATTCTCACACAGACATTGTGATACTGGTTTTATAAATAACCGTGGCATTCTTCACTATGATCTGCAGGTGTACCATACAGGACATAAATTCCCCGTGGGCTAAGGTTTTATGTTATTAAAAAAATAAATCACCGGGGCGCCTGGGTGGCTCAGTCGGTTAAGCATCCGACTTTGGCTCAGGTCATGATCTTACAGTTTGTGAGTTTGAACCCCGCATTGGGCTCTGTGCTCTCAGTTCAGACCCTGGAGCTTGCTTCAGATTCCGTGCCTCCCTCTCTCTCTACTTGTCTCCCACTCACGCTTTGTCTCTCTCTGTCACTCAAAAAGTGAATAAACATTTAAAAAATTTAAAAAATAAATCAATAGCACTTATTAATCTCTTATTTTATGGCAAGCACTGCACATGCACTGTGTAGTTTAGATAGCATTAACCAGTCTATGCTGCATGTATTTTTATCTCCATATTCCAGATAAGGGTGCTGAGAAGGAGAAAGGTTGAATAGCTATAATCCAAAGCCGTAGTGATCAAGACAGTATGGTATTGGCACAAAGACAGACACATAGATCAATGGAACAGAATAGAAAACCCCAAAAATGGACCCACAACTATATGGTCGACTCATCTTCGACAAAGCAGGAAGGAATATCCAATGGAAAAAAGACAGTCTCTTTAACAAATGGGAAGACTGGTCAGCAACACGCAGAAGAAATGAAACGGGACCACTTTCTTACACCATACACAAAAATAAATTCAAAATGGATGAAAGACCTAAATGTGAGACAGGAAACCGTTAAAATCCTAGAGGAAAACACAGGCAGCCACCTCTTTGACCCCGGCCACAGTGACTTCTTATAAGACACGTCTCTGGAGGCAAGGGAAACAAAAGTAAAAATAAACTATTTGGACTTGATCAGATAAAAACTTCTGCACAATGAAGGAAACAACCAACAAAACTAAAAGGCATATATATATATATATATATATATATATATATACACACACACACACACATACACATATATATATATACACACATACACATATATATATATACACACATACACATATATATGTATATATATACATATATATACACACACACATATATTTATGTGCATATATACATACATAGGAGAAAATATTTGCAAAAGACATACCCAATAAAGGGTTAGTATCCAAAATCTATAGAGAACTTATCAAACTCCACACCCAAAAAACAAATAATCAACTGAAGAAATGGGCAGAAGACATGAATAGACATTTTTCCAAAGAAGACATCCAGATGGCTAACAGACACATGAAATGATGCTCAATATCACTTACCATCAGGTAAATACAAATCAAAACCACAATATGATACCACCTCATACTTGTCAGAATGGCTAAAATTAACAACATAGGAAACAACAGATGTTGGAGAGGATGGGGAGAAAGGGGAACTCTCTTATGTTGTTGGTGGGAATGCAAACTGGTATAGCCACTGTTGGAAAACCTTATGGAGGTTCCTCAAAAAGTTAAAAGATAGAACTACCCTATAATCCAGCAATTGCACTACTAGGTATTTAGCCAAAGGTTACAAAAATACAGATTCAAAGGGGTACATGTACCCCAATGTTAGCAGCATTTTCAACAACAGCCAAAGTATGGAGAGAACCCAAATGTCCCTTGACTAATGAATGGATAAAGACTGATGAATAGAGAGATAGATAGAGATATCTATCTATCTATCCATCTATCCATCTATCTAATGGAATATTACTCAGCCATAAAAAAGAATGAAATCTTGCCATTTGCAATACATGTATGGAGCTAAAGTGTATCATGCTAAGCAAAATAAGTTAGAGAAAGGCAAATATATGATTTCACTCATATATGGAATTTAAGAAATAAAACAGATGAACATATGGGGGGGGGAGAAGTAAAAAGAAAAAAGAGAGAAGGAAACAAACCATAAAAGACTCTTAGCAATAGAGTACAAAGTAAAGGTTGATGGATGGAGGTGGGTGGGGGATGGGCAAGATGGGTGATGGGTATTGTTTTTGACAATTTATTGATTAAAAATGAAGAAAACATGCAGCAAAACACAGTCAAAAAAGGGAGGGGGAAGGTTGAATGTTTTACATCGTCTATAATATTTTACATCGTGTAGCATATGTAATAAGGAGGACCCTCCATTTATTGATACGCCATTATTGTATCCTCAGATTATTAAATAGTATCAGCTGGCTCTAGGATTTTGGTTCAAAATTTAAGCCAAAAAACAAAACCCAAACAAATCCATTAGTCATTTGGAATAACCCAATATATTTCACAAATAGCATTAGCGCATGTTACCTTGTGCTGAATTAGTCCCTACCCGCAAGGGCCAGGGGATCCTGGGACCCAGAGACAGAGGGCACTTGTTATGTTGAGCACTGGGTGTTGTATGTAAGTGAAGAATCACTGAATTCTCCTGAAACCAATATTACACTGCATGTTAACTAACTAGAACTTAAATAAAAATTTGATAAGGAACAAAAAAAAAAAAAAAGAAAGCATATACTGGAAAAGAAACTTTTTGTTTTTTAATGAAAATGTAACTTCTGATCAGTTTTCCATTTGGTATGAACCGGCTCTCGGCAAACAAAAGCAACCTGGCTCTGTGGCATTTGTTGAACTTTGTCCTGTGAATACTCCCATTCTGGCTGATTTCGGGGATGGTTGTAGTTCACAACTGGCTAGCAGCTTTTCTGGCTAGCAAAATTCCCAGTACAAGCTGGCTCTCAGTACATCTCTGACCCTCCTAAGCCATGCCTAGGCAGAAATTCTGAAGCTAATACCACCAAAGATGAATGCCAAATGATGAAATCGTCAAAGAGGAGAATTTCTCTCCTCTAAGACATGCAGACAATTATGAGATACAGTCCCAGAGCTGACTTACCTGAGGCCAGTAAGATCTGTTTCTACTTATTTTTTTTGCCAGCTTTATTGAAGTATAATTGACAAATAAGATCGTAATATATTTAAAGTATACAGCATGATGATTTGATATATGTATACATCGTGAAAGGATTTTCTCCATTGAGTTAATTAACATATCCATAACTTCACATATTTTTCATCTCCCCCTGCCCCTGGTTTGTGTGTGTGTGTGTGTGTGTGTGTGTGTGAGAGAGAGAGAGAGAGAGAGCGCGTGAGAGAGGGAGATAAAGAGAGCGCTTAAGTTCTATTCTTTTAGCAAATTTCAGTTATATAGTACATTATTAGTATCAACTATAGTCACCATGTTATACATCAGGTCCTCAGACCTTATTCATCTTATAACTGAAAGTTGTAGCTTTTTACCAACCTCTCCCCATTCCCCTCCCTCCCCAGTCTGGCTTATTGCACTTGGCATAATGCCCTCCAGGCTCATCCATGTTGCTGCAAATGACATAATTTCCTTTTTGATTAAGCCTTAATAATATTCCATTATATATACATTTTCTCTATAGATATTTATATATAATATATATTTAGTATTTATTGATTTAATTATTTATTTAAAATGTTTCTTTAAAATGAGAGAGAGAGGGGCGCCTGGGTGGCGCAGTCGGTTAGGCGTCCGACTTCAGCCAGGTCACGATCTCGCGGTCCGTGAGTTCGAGCCCCGCGTCGGGCTCTGGGCTGATGGCTCAGAGCCTGGAGCCTGTTTCCGATTCTGTGTCTCCCTCTCTCTCTGCTCCTCCCCCATTCATGCTCTGTCTCTCTCTGTCCCAAAAATAAATAAACGTTGAAAAAAAAAAATAAATAAAAAAAAAAAATAAAAAAAAAAATAAAAAAATAAAATGAGAGAGAGAGCGTGAGCATGAGTAGGGGAAGGGCAGAGAAAGAGGAGAGAAAGAACCCCAAGTAGGCTCTGTGCTGTCAGCATAGAACCCGATCCTGGGCTCGAACTCACAAACTGTGAGATCATCAGTTGAGCTGAAACCAAGAGCTGGTCGCTTAACTGACTGAGCCACCTAGGTGCCCCTAGTTTTTAGTTTTTAAAAATTTAATTATAATGCAGTTAACACACAGTGTTATGTCAGTTTCAGGTGTACAATACAGTGATTCAACAGTTCCATGTATACCTTAGTGCTCCTCATGAAAATGTAGTCGTAATTCCCTTCACTTATTTCCCCCAGTCCCCCACCCACCTCCCCTCTGGTGACCATCTGTTTCTTCTCTACAGTTAAGAGTCTATATTTTGTTTTCTTTCTCTCTCTTTTTTTCCCTTTGTTTGATTGTTGTGTTTCTTAAATTCCACATATGAGTGAAATCATATGGTATTTATCTTTCTTGGACAGGTTTATTTCACTTAGCATTATACTCTAGCTCTATCCATGTTGTTGCAAATGGCAAGATTTCATTCTTTTTTATGGCTGCATTATACACACACACACACACACACACACACACACACACACACACTTACATACCACATCTCTTTATTAATCTATCAGCGGACATTTGGACTGCTTCCATAATTTAGCTATTATAAATAATGCTGCAATAAACATAGAGGTGCATATATCCCTTCAAATTAGTGTTTTTGTATTCTTTGGGCAAATATCCTGTAGTGAAATTCCTGGATTGTAGTGTAGTCTATTTTTGAGGGACCTTTATACTGTTTTCCACAGTGGCTGCACCAGTTTGCATTCCCACCAACAGTGCACAAGGGTTCCTTTCTTTCCACATCCTCACCAACATTTTCTGTTTACTGAGTTTTTGATTTTAGCCCTTCTGACTGGTGTGCGGTGATATCTCATTGTGGTTTCGATTTGCATTTGATTTGCCTGGTAAGTGATGATGAACATCTTCTCGTGTGTCTGTTGGCCATCTAGATGTCTTCATTAGAGAAATGTCTGTTCATGTCTTCTGCCTATTTTATAGATTATTTTTGTGTGTGTTTTTGGTGTTGAGTTGTATGAGGTCTTTATATATTTTGGATACTGATTTGGATACTAACCCTTTACCAGTTATGTCATTTGCTAATATCTTCTGCCATTCAGTAGGTCTTTTTTTTTTTAACCTTTGTTAGTTGCTTCCTTTGCTGTACAAAGGCTTCTTATTTTGGGGTAGTCCCAATAGTTAATTTTTGCTTTTGTTTCCCTTGCCTCAGAAGACACATGTAGAAAGATGTTGCTATGAACACTGACAGAGAGATTACTACCTGTGCTCTCTTCCTAGATTTTTATGGTTTCAGGTCTCAAACTCCATTTTGAGTTTTTGTGTGTGTGTATGGTATGAGAAAGTGGTCCATGTTCACTCTTTTGTATGTGGTTGTTGAGTTTTCCCACTGCCGTTTGTTGAAGACACTGTCGTTTTCTCATCGGATATTCTTGCCTCCTTTGTGGAAGATTAATTAACCATATAACTGTGGGTTCATTTCTGGATTTTCTATTATTTTCTATTAATCTATATGTCTATTTTTGTGACAGTACCATACTGTTTTGATAACTACAGTTTGTAGTATATCCTGATATCTGGGATTGTGATACTTATGCTTTTGTTCTTTCTCAAGACTACTTTGACTATTCAGGGTCTTTTGTGGTTCCAATTTTAGGATTGTTTGTTCCAGTTCTGTGAAAAATGCTGTTGGTATTTTGACAGGGATTTCATTAAATCTGTAGATTGCTTTGGGTAGTATATACATTTTAACAATATTTGTTCTTCCAATCTATGAACATGGAGTGTCTTTCCATTTCTTTGTGCTGTCTTCAATTTCTTTCATCAATGTTTTATAGCTTTTGGGTACAGGTCTTTCACTTCTTTGGTTAAGTTTATTCCTAGATATTTTATTACTTTTGGTGCAGTTGTAAATGGGATTGTTTCCTTCATTTCTCTTTCTGCTGTTCCATTATTAGTATATAGAAAAGCAACAGATTTCTGTATATTGATTTTGTATCCTGCAATCTTACTGAATTCATTTATCAGTTCTAGTAGTTTTTTGGTAGCGTCTTTAGGGTTTTCTGCATAGAGTATCATGTCATCTGCAAATAGTGAGAGTTTTACTTCCTTCTTACCAATTTGGGTTCCTTTTATTTCTTTTTGTTGTCTAATTGCTGTTGCTAGGACTTTGAGTACTATGTTGTATAAACGGACATCCTTGTGTTATTCCCAACCTTAAAAGAAAAGATCTCAGTTTTTCCCCATCGAGTATGATGTTGGCAGTGGGGTTTTCATATAAGGCCTTTATTGTGTTGAGATACATTCCCTGTAGATCTACTTTGCAGAGGTTTTTTTTTAAATCATGAATGGTTGTTGTACTTTGTCATATGCTTTTTCTGCATCTGTTGAAATAATAATCATGTAGTTTTATCCTTTCTCTTGTTGATGAGATGTATCCCCTTGATTAATTTGCAAATATTGAGACACCCTTTCAATCAGGGAACAAATCCCATTTGATTGTGGTGAATGATTTTTTTTTATAATGCATTGTTGGATTTGGTTTGCTGATTTTTTAGGGATTTTTGCATCTAATGTTCATCAGATATATTGGTCTGTAGTTCTTTTTTGTTGTGGTGTCTTTATTGAGTTTTGGTATTAGGGTAATGCTTGTCTCATGGAATAAATTTGGAAGTTTTCCTTCCTTTTGGATTTTTTTGGAATAATTTGAGAAGAATAGGTATTAACTCTTCTTTAAATGTTTGGTAGAATTTTCCTGTGAAGCCATCTGGCCCTGGACTTTTATTTGTTGGGACTTTTTCGATTACTGATCAATTTCATGGCTGGTGATTGGTCTGCTCACATTTTCTCTTTCTTCTTGCTTCAGTTTTAGGAAGATATTTGTTTCTAGGATTTTAATCTATTCTTCTAGGTTGTCCAATTTGTTGGCATATAATTTTCATAATATTCTCTTACAGTCACTAATATTTCTGTGATGTTGGTTATTTATCCTCTGTCATTTCTGATTTTATTTGAGTCCTCTTTTTTTTTTCTTTTTCTTTTTTTTATAAGTCTGGCTAGAGGTTTATCAATTTTGTTGATCTTTTCAAAGAACCAGCTCCTGGTTTCATTAATCTGTTCTAATGTTTTATAAGTTTCTAATAATTTATTTCTGCTTTAATCTTTATTATTTCCTTCCTTCTACTGGTTTATTTGTTCTTTTTTTCCTACCTCCTTTAGGTATAAGGTTAGGTTGTTTATTTGAGATTTTTGTTGCTTCTTGAGGTGAGCCCGCATTGTATAATCTTCCCTCTTATATCAGCTTTTGTTGAATTCCAGAGATTTTGGACCCTTGTATTTTCATTTCATTTGTCTCAATTTAATTTTTGGTTTATTCTTTGATTTTTTGGTTGACCCATTCATTGTTTAGTAGCATGTTATTTAACCTCCATGTATTTGTGCTGTTGCCAGATTTTTTCTTGTGGTTGATTTTGTTTTATAGCATTGTGGTCAGAAAACATGCATAGTATGATTGTTTTGAATTTCTTGAGATTTGTTTTGTATCCTAATATGTAATCTACTCTGGAGAATGTTCCATGTGCACTTGAAAAGAATGTGCGTTCTGCTGTTTTATGATGGAATATTCTGAATGTACCTGTTAAGTCCATCTGGTCTATTGTGTCATTCAAAGCCATTCTTTTCTTGTTGATTTTCTGTTTGGGTGATTTGTCCATTAATGTAAGTGGGATGTTAAAGTCCCCTCCTATTACTGTATTCCTATCAATTTGTTTATGTTTGTTATTAACTATTTCATGTATTTGGGTTTCCTCATGTTGGGGGCATAAATATTTACAATTGTTATATCTTGTTGGATTTTTCCCTTCATTAAATAGTGACTTTCTTTGCCTGTTATAGTCTTGGTTTTAAAGTCTATTTTGTCTGATATAAATATTGCTACGCTGGCTTTCTTTTAATATCAATTTGCATGATAAATGTTTCTCCATTCCTTCACTTTCAGTCTGCATGTGTCTTTAGGTCTGAAATGAGTCTCTTGTAAGCAGCATATAGATGGGTCTTGTTTTTATATCCATTCTGTTGCTCTATGTCTTTTGATTGGAGCATTTAGTCCATTTACATTCAAGTAATTATTGATAGATATGTATTTATTGCCATTTTGTTACTTGTTTTGTGGTTGTTTTTATAGTTTTTCTCTGATCCTCCTCTTGCTCTCTTCCATGGTTTTCTGGCTTTCTTTAGTGATATGCTAGGATTCCTTTCTCTTTATTTTTTGCATACCTATTACTGGTTTTTGATTTGTGGTTACCATTAGGTATGTATATAACATCATCTTCACATAGAAGTGTGTATTAAGTTGATGGTTGCTTAAATTTGAGCCTGTTCTTTATCCCCCTCTATCCCATATTTCAGGTATATGATGTTATTTTACATTTGTGTGTATGTGTGTGTGTGTGAACCCTTGACTGATTTTTATACATATACTTATTTTTTACTGCTTTTGTGTTTCCTACTTTCCATACTCATACTTATGATCTTTCCTTTCCACTTGAAGAGTCTCTTCTAACATTTCTTGTAGGGCTGGATTAGTGGTCACGAACTCCTTTAGCTTTTGTTTGTCTGAGAAACCTTTTTTTGATGTTTACTTATTAGAGAGAGACAGACGGACAGACAGAGCATGAGCTGGGGAGGGGCAGAGAGAGAGGGAGACACAGAATTGAAGCAGGCTTCAGGCTCTGAGCTGTCAGCACAGAGCCTGACATGGGGCTCGAACTCACGGACCGTGAGATCATGGCCTGAGCCGAAGTCAGATGCTTAACTGACTGAGCCACCTACGTGCCCCAGTTTGTCTGAGAAACTCTTTATCTCTCCTTCTATTCTGAATGATAGTCTTGCTGGATAGAATATTCTTGGCTGCATATTTTTTCCTTTCGGCCCTATGATATATCATGCCACTCCCTTCTGGCCTGCAAAGTTTCTGCTGACAAATGTGCAGATAGCCGTATGGGGTTTCCCTTGTATGTAACTGTCTTCTTTTCTCTTGCTGCTTCAAAAATTCTCTCTTTATTACTACTTTTTTACCATTTTAATTATATGTGTCTTGGTGTGGACTTCCTTGGGTGGATTTTGTTGGGGAATCTCTGTGCCTCCTGGATCTGGATAGCTGTTTCCCTCCCCATATTAAGGAAATTTTCATATTAGTCCTTCAAATAAATTTTCTGCCCCCTTTTCTCTCTCTTCTTCTGGGATTCTTATAATGCAAATGTTATTTCTGTTGATGGAGTTGCTGAGTTCCCTAAGTCTACTTTTATTTTGCATAATTTTTTCCTCTCACCTGTTCAGCCTGATTATTTTCCATTACTCTGTCTTCCAGGTCGCTAATTCAGTCCTCCGATTCCTCTAGCCTGTTATTTATTTTATCTGATATATTTTTAATTTCATTTATTGTGTTCCTCATCTCTGACTGGTTCTTTTTTTATCTCCTTGTTAAGGGTCTCACTGATGTCCTCCACTTTTTTATCAAGCCTAGTGAGTATCTTTATGATCATTATTTTAAATTCTCTATCCAGCATATTATTTACATCTGTTTCACTTAGGTCTCTCACTGTGGTATTGTCCTGTTCTTTCATTTGGGACATATTCCTCTGTCTCATTTTGTGTAACTAACTGTGTCTGTTTCTGTGTGTTACGAAAATCAGCTACATCTTCTGCTCTTGAAAGTAATGACCTTATAAAGAGAAGGTCCAATAGTGCCTAGCTGCGTTCCCTGTTCACCAGAACCTGGCACTTTAGGAGTGTCTCCTATGTGTGATGTGCGTGCCTGCTATTTTGTCCTGGCTGCTTTTTCCTTCAGTCTGGTCATCTGCAGAGGCTCTCCCTGCCTTTTGTGGGCAGTGTTTGCTTCCTGGCCAAGTGAAGTTTGCAGTTTTAATAAGGTGCATGCTGGTCTGCTTGCAAAATGATACCCATTGACTCCTCCATGACCTGGGCCACATAGGCTGGGGTGCAGTCTTAACAAGGTGTACCTTTGGCTTCCACGATGCCCATTGGTCTCGCCACCGCTGCCACTGCTGGTACCAAGACCCTGCAAAACATAGGAGCTGGGAGATGCCGTGTGGGCAAGATTTGCACTAGTTTTCTGGGGGAGTGGACCCGCTGCACCAGGACTAAGCCAAGCATGACCAGGAAAGATAGAGCTTCTGAAGTGCAGGGGGAAGGCTTGGCGTAAGCAAGTTGGGTAGTGAATGCCAGTGCCTTGCTGCTTGGCACAGGTGGCTGTGTGTTTATGCTAGGGACTAGGGGAGGCAGATGGCACCTGCCAGCCCCTTTATTCATGGAGGGGTCTTCCGTAGAGGCACACTCTGAGATGAGCACATAACTCTCCCTCCTGTATGCTCCTGGCACTTTCAAACCGCTGCTTCTATGCTGTATCTCCATGGGCTGTTTGTCATGCTGTCTCTCTAAGGGCGGGGACTCAGCTTCCTATTGCACTCCAGGCTCTCCTAGAACCCAGCCTGCTGACTTTTAAAATTCCAAGCTTTAAGTCCCTCTGGTTGTAAAACTTCACAAAATTCAGCTCCTCTTGCTTTTACTGCCAAATGTTGTGAAGATTCATCTTTCCCATATGGACTCGCCAGTGTGATAGTCTGTTAATCGCCCTTTTCCATACCTGTGACTTCCTCCCACCCTGGATGGCTGTGGTCTGTTTTGATTCCCACTGTGTCTCTGCCCTTCCCACCTTCTTTGATGTGGCCTCTTCTATACCTTTAGTTGCGGACCTTGTTCTGTGAGTATTTAGGTCATTTTCTGGGTCATTTATGCTGATGTGTGTGTGTTATCTAGTTGTATTCATGGTAGGAGGTAAGCTTAGGGTCCTCTTACTCTTTGATCTTCCCATAGTTCCTATATATATTTAAAAATATTTTAATATCTCTATTATCTATATATCTATCATCAATCATTCTATGTAACATTTTTTTTGTCCACTCACCCATCAATGTATACTTAAGTTGTTTCCATACCTTGGTTGTTGTGAATAATGCTGCAATGAACATGTGAATGTAGATTGCTGTTAGAGATAGTAATTTCATTTCCTTTGAATATATACCCAGCAGTGGGATTGATGGATTACATGGTAGTTCTGTTTGTAATTTCTTAAGACACTTTCATACTGGTTTCCTGTTGGCTCTACTAGTTGATATTCCCACCAATAGTATACAAGCCTTCCCTTGTCTCCAACTCCACATCAGCATTTATTGTTTACTGTCTTTGTGATAATAGACATCCTAGCAGGTATCAGATAATACCTCATTGTGGTTTTGACTTCCATTTCCCTGATGATTAGAGACATTTAGCACTTTTTCAGGTACCTGTGGGCTATTTGTAGGGCTTCTTTGGAAAAATGTCTATTCGGATCCTTTGCCTATTATTTTTCAGTTGGGGTATTTGGGTTTTTTTGCTATTGAGTTGTGTGAGTCTCTTGCATATTTTGGGCATTAACCCCCATCGAATATACTGTTTGTGAATATTGTCTTCCATAGTCTGTTTTTTCATTTTGTTGATGATTTCCTTTTGTTTGCAGAAGGTTTTGTTTGATGTGGTCCCATTTGTTTATTTTTGCTTTTGTTACTTTTGATTTGATCTTTGGGGTCAAATCCAAAAAATGATTGTCAGGACCAATGTCCAGGAGTTTTCCCCCTATTTTCTTCAGGTCTTATATTCAATTTTAATACGTTTTGAGTTGATTTTTGTGTATGGTGTAAGTTAGGAGTCCAATTTCATTCTTTTGCATATGTGTACCAGTTTCCCCAGCTCTATATATTAAAGAGACTATTCTTCCCCCATTGTATATTCTTAAAGACTTCATCAAAAATGAATTGACAATATATGTATGGAATTATTACTGTTTTATTGTTTCTTTTTTCCTCCTTATGGAGAAAGAAAAATTAAAATTGTGGAACAAACATGTTAGACAATTTATGGCTTTTTCCCTTCACTTTGTCTCTAAGACTGAGTTGGTGAAAAGTACCCATCACATTTGGGAGGAAAAGCTCTATTGCATTCAACAAATATTGATTGAGTTCTTACATGTGTCAGGCAAGGGCCTAGGTATTGGATATGAAGTTGTTTGTAGGGAAGATGGGAACATGAATGCTCTCAATGTGTTCCTGAATCCTACTCTCCAAGATCTAATGACTCCTACATCCATGACCACCAGACCCTCTCCTAGAAATCAACCCCTTTCTGACCTCTAGTTCCAGTTCTACCTCATCATTATTTGCCTCCTGCTTGCCAACACCCCTTGCTTCTCATTTAACAAGCACTTACTGAGCACCATACTGGGAGTCAGTTACCCTTCAGGGTGCTTCAAATGCATCAATGGAAAAAACAGAGAAAGATTCCATATATTCTACTGGTAATAGATTCTATCAGCTCATCTAGGCATCATTAAATACTCAAAGATTTTTGAATTTCCTCAAAATACCCAGGACATTTCTAACTCCTATCTTCTCCTCTGTAAATACTTCCAGTCCTGTGTCTCTCTGATAAACACCTAATGATCTTCCAAGATTCATTTAAGTGTCTTTTCCTCTGTAAAGTCATTCCTGACTCCCTTCCTGAAAACAAAGCTAATGCCCCTTTTCTTTGTACTCCTGTCATATAATCACATTTTCCTGTCAATTTTCCACTTTAGATGATGATTTCCATGTGGAAAGAGATGGTGGTGGTTGTTGTTGTACATATTGACCTACTTACTATAGACACTTGTTTGGACGTAACTAATGAAAGGGACAGAGAGAATGTCTAATATTCTAGGTATCTGGATAAGCCAATTTGTAACATAAACAATTTAAGAATATGCTGCCTTAAAACATTCCTGCTTATGTTTAACTTCATTGTATAAGTGCTTTCGAAAAATATTAATCATACTTAGATTCAGAGAGTCCCTGAAAAATGTGGGAATGTTGGCTAACTCTGACATTCTTCATTGGAAGTCTTTAAGAAACCGTAAGGGATTTGAATTTGTTGAACCTGAAACCAACGAATACAGACAGCAATATAGAGGTAGATGATAGTGTTCAGATTTCTGCAGAAGGCATTCATCTGGTAACCATTTTGTCCGTATCGCTCCTAGATTACGCAGCGTCCTTATTCAGCATGTTCAGGACATTGTGTTATTTGTCACTACAGTGCCAGCACCTAGTATGGTGCTGGCACTCAGTGAGTGTTTGATGAATAAATGATACAATAGTCAAACAACAGGTTTAATAGGTATTTATTTAAACAGGCAGCTATTTGAACAAAATGACTGAATTACCACAAGGCTTTATTACCCAGGTACTAGCACAGACATCACAGACTGCTGTTGCAGACTCTAGTCAATTATTTAAGCTAATCTCAGGTGCCAAAGAAAATGAGCTGCCATAGAGGAAATATGCTTACTGCATGAAATATGAAATGAGAGAATAGGTTTTACTTTATGTTTAAGGAAACCTTGACTCTGATGAGGAGACATAATTTTTGTGGGACTAACCCTTTCAATATAAAAACAAAAACTTTATTGTCCAATAAAATATTTGGAAAAACAGCTTGATTTTGTATCAAATGGCAAATATACCACTGTAAAGTACAGTTTCCACTAACCAAGTCAATGCAGGCCAACAAATATTTTCTGAACACCTTTGTGTCAGCTCATGTGATGTAAAGATTAATATAATAGCTCTTTCCCTCTAAAAGTTTTAAAATAATGCATTAGCCCCTGGGTGTGGTGTGGTTTAATGAGAGATAACTGAATGAGTAATTGATAGATCCAGTTTTTAATTTTTAAAGCAGGTACGTCCTTGACCATGTCATCTAGGCCATGCTCCCAGGATACATGTGACTGCTTATCTTGTGCCAGACACTGGGTGAGCTCTAGTCTCAGAACTGGAACTTGGGAGATACTCAATAAATACTTGCTGAATGTGTGAATGAATGACTGAAGTTAGAACATCAAACAGTTCTCTGTTCCTGCCTTGTTGATAGTCAGAATTTGGTGGTGGAAACATGATTAGGGAACAACTCATAAAGCATCCTTCTGCTTGAATGAAGGTTAAGGAAGACTTACAGTTTCAGCCCCAACTGTGTTTGTTTATTTTTAATTTTTTAAAGTTTACTTATTTATTTTGAGGGGGTGGGGCAGAGGGAGAAAGAGAAACCCAAGCAGGCTCCACTCCACACTCAGTGCAGAGCCTGACATGGGGCTCGATCTCACGAACTGTGACTGACACGGGGCTGGATCTCATGAATTGTGAGGTCTTGACCTGAGCTGATAACAAGTGTTGGAGGCTTAACTGACTGAGCTACCCAGGCACCCCCCAAACTGTGTTTTAGAAATACTAAGTTTTCCAGGGAGGTTGTCCATTTCAGGCAGAGGAAACAGGCCTAAATGTGAAAGGTACCACGGGGTTTTGGGGATGTGAAGATCTGGTGGTTTGGCTAGGTTTTGGGAAGGGTTGAGGAAGAGGGTGGAGTTGACCCAAGAGACAAGTAGAGCCATTAAGAAAAACCCATGACAATTTAATGTACGTACTCATTCAAAGATGCCCGTGAATGGTACAGCCACTCTGGAAGACAGTTTAACAGTTTATTATGAAGTTAAAGCTACATACACAGGTCGATCCATTCTTAAGCATGTACCCCCAGAGAAATAAAAACTTATGTTCACACAAAACTTTCTGCATGAAAGTTTATAGCAGCTGCATTCATAATTGGCCTAAACTGTAAACAACCCAAATGTTCCTCAGCGGTTTAATAGATCAGCAAACTGGGGTACATCCATGTGATGGAATACTATTTACCAATAACAAAAATAGTGATAGACACAACCACTGGAAGGAATCCCACAGGTGAGTGAAAGAAGTCAGTTTCAAAAAAGTCATATAACTCATGATAGCATATGTATATTATTCCCAAAGAAAAAATTACTGTAGTGACAGAAAACACATCAGTTGGTTGTTAGGGGTCAGGTGTGGGGAAAGGGGGTAACTACAAGGGAATAGCCTATGGAGTTATTGAGAGGAATGAAACTGTTCTCTATCCTGACTGGCGTGGCGACCGCACGAATCTGTCTGTGTGCTTACTATGCACGTGTCACAGTGCAGAGTACCATACTCACACAAAAAGTGAATTTGGCTCTATGTTAATTTAAAACTTTAAAAAAGGTGATTGCAAATGAGATGAAGCCTGTTAAAGGGCTTCTTTAACATTCAAACTTCTACATATTATATTTTGTATTATATATAGAATATGACATATTCTATTTCTGATGTGATTCATTTAGACCACTCACATCTCCCTTTACTTTTGTCCCTAAAAATGATACAAATTATATCGTGTACTTCTCATTTATAAATTTGAGGCTTTTAAAAAACCTTTTTGTAAAGTGTTTGTGGAGGTACAAAATGTTCCATTTTGGTGGGAAATGTTAGACTTGAGATATGCAAATATTAACTTCTGAAAAAGCCCCTTTTATGTACTTAGATAGGATGAGGATTCCTAGGAAAACAGCCTGGGAATGAGACTGTAATTTCCCCTCAAGGATCCTCTGGCCCTTGGCTGGGTTGGGAAGGCCACTGACAATAACCTCTTTCTGTGAACCTTGACTCTCCAGTCCAGAGATGCTATGTCCTGCTGTGCCTTGGTGTAATCTCATCTACTTTATGCAGGTTCTTAATTTAATACTTGCGAAAGGGTAGAGGAGCAAGGAACATGGGAGCTCGTCTTTTTACAGAGGAGGAAACCAAAGCCTAGAGAGGCCATGGTTCTTGCCCAAGGTTCCAGGAGACCAGGATTGAAACCCAGTTTATTTAGATGGCTGGTGGAGTACTCTGTTTCATATTCTGCTGCTTAAAGCTTGAACTGTTTGCTTGGCGTTTGGGAGAAACTATCCCATGACTCTGTGGGTAGTCCTTTTGCCTTCATAAAATAGACTTAAAAACTGATAGGAAGTACGCAATTCATTAACCCCATGCTTCATAAAAGGAAAATAAATCTAAGTAGGCTTCTTTCCTTTCCGTGGGTGTTTGTGAGTTTCTTAATGAGAAAGTTCACATGTGAGGGAGAAAGGGACCCTTGAAAAGCAGCCTGACCTCAAGCTGATAATCACTATTTTTTTTTTTTTTTTTTTTTGGAGAGAAAATGCTTTTGCCTCTTTTAAAGGGACAAGCCCAGGCTCTGACTTGCTTTTCAAAAAGTGGAGATGATTTGTATTGAGTCATGCACACTCCCTTGCCTAGTTCTATTTATCACATTGTGTGTGTGGGGGGGGGGCATTTTCCGCATGTCTTGGTGGAGTTGTGATCACTGGGGGATTGAGCCCAATTTCAACCTTCGAAGAAGCAGCTGACCAAGTGTCGAGCTGATCTCTGACACAAGGTAGCTTAGCACATTGAAAGTGCAGTAGCCCAGGCGGCTAGCAACTAGATTTGGATGGTGACTTCGCCACTAGATTCGAGTAAATTATTGCCCTTTGTCAGGCCTCACTGTTCCTGTGTGCAAGACACAACATTTGGATTATATCAAGAAGTGTACCTACCTGGCCTATGGGCTACACTCTCCCAGTCTTGGGACCATGTGGGCGTCACTAGATGACCAGAGACTAGACCCTCCTTCTCTGATTCCCAGAATCTTTGTCCGTGGTAATCGTGCTCTAAGTATTAATGGAAATTACTCACTGATGCATCATCATTAATATATGTTTGATGCCAAAACATTTTTTTTGTTGTTGAATGGAAGACTAAACAGATTAATTCATATTTGTGCTAGAACTAAGGTCACTCTCTGACCTGTGGCCTACCTTCCACACCTGGAGCTGCCTGAATCCTGTCTCCTGTGGCCTTACCTGGAACCACGACACCATCCGCCACCCACTGACCATCTCCCTGCCAAGCTCCCCTCTCATTTAGCTTCTCTGAGAGTTGTACCTACCGGAAGGAATTCACAGTTTTTCATGGCTCTGTAGACAAAGCCCTTTGGATACTTAAGTGAATAAAACAGACTGTTAACAGCGTGAAATGATGTTCTGCACGGGATGTGCCTCAAACAGGAACTGGCACATGGTTAATAGCCCTATTATCATCATTATTATTACTCCAATTGTTATCTTTATTAATAATTTAGAAAAAAGGCTTCTGCTTATCTATAAGGGATTATCATTAAATATGTATTCTTCTGCTTCCCTATCTTCTCGACAACAACCAAAATCTATTGTAGCTTCCAGATCTGAATATTCATTCCCTGCTCTCTGAGGACGGCTGAGCCAAGCCCAATTTCACCAGGACTATGATTTTATTATTTCTGGACTCTGCTCACAAGAAGTAGTAAGTGAAGCCTTATCATCTAAGATTTCTTTCAAATGGGAAGTTTGCATGTTTTCTCTTTTATAACTAAAAAGAAAAGGAGAAAGAGAGAGAGAGAATACTCACTTTGCCTTACTAGAAAGTCAGTTCTTTGTGCCTAAAGAATCCAGAGGCTTTTTCTAGTCCCCATCCCAGTCTACAATAGACCTTTCTATACTTTTTTCATAGCTTCATATACACTTCTTTCATGGATACAATGCATTAATCAGTGTGAGATGTTTTCCAACATTGAGGTGTAATCTGTATGAAAGCAGGGACTCTCATCTTCTTGTCTTCTTTGTTTGCCACTACCTGATACAAAGTAGTTGCTTAATAAATACTGGTTAAACCAATGATTTTTCATGTGAGGTGAGAGGAGGAAGTCCTTTGAAGAAGCCCTGTCTCCTGTCTCCCTGAGTGAGGATGAGTTGACCTCACCTCCAGAAGCAGAGTACAGGTGCTTACACAAGTCCCTTACTCTTCACAGATGCCTGGCCTAAGCCTTTGGTGACTTTGATGGCTAATTTTATGTGTCAACTGGGCCAAGCAATGCCAAATAGCTGGTTAGACATTATTATTAGGTGTGTGTGCGTGTGTGTGTGTGTGATGGTGTTTCTGGAAGTGATTAGCATTTAAATTATGAGCTGAGTAGAGCAGGTGGCCCTCCCCAGCATGGGTGGGCATCACCCAGTCCACTGAGGGCCTGAACAGAGAACAAAAAGGTGAAGGTTGAATTCACTTCACCGTTGAAGCTGGGACATTAATCTCCTGTCCTCATGCTCCTGGCTCTCAGGTCTTCAGACCCAGTCTAGAACTGATAGCATCATCTCTCTACATCTTGGGCCTCTGAGCTGTGTCACAGACTCTGCTAGCCTCCTGGATGGCACATCAAGGGACTTTTTAGTTTCTATAATCTCATGAGCCAGTACCTTATGATAAATTTTGTACACACACACACACACACACACACACACACACACTCACTCACTCACACACATCTCCTATTGGTTCTGACTCTGGAGAACCCTAACTAATGCAGGGACAGACCTTCAAAAATAATTACTGTTGGTGTGCCTGGGTGGCTCAGTCGGTTGAGTGTCTGACTTCAGCTCAGGTCATGATCTTGTGGTTCGTGAGTTCAAGCCCCACATTGGGCTCACTGCTGTCAGCACATATCCTGCTTTGGATCCTCTGTCCCCCTTTCTTCCCCTCCCCCACTCGTGTGCCTGTGTGCATATGCTCTCCCTCTCTCTCGAAAATACACATTAAAAATTTTTTTAAAATGATTACTATTTATTTGATCCTATTTCTTTATAAATGTTATATCCTTTTCTTTTTCCACTCAGAATATAACTAGGCTTTCAGATAGAGCTACAAAATACCTCTGTTGAAGGTGAATGATGCTGAGCAAAGTAACCATATCATTTGGTCAAACCATCAGCAAAGTTTGCATTTCCAAGTATTGCTTTTGGTATCTATCTATCTATCTATCTATCTATCTATCTATCTATCCATCGTCTATCTGTCTATCATCTATAGTTTTTTCTCTTTTTAAAAAATGCAACAGTGTGGGGACACCTGGCTGGCTCAGTTGTTTAGGCATCTGACTCTTGATCTCAGCTCGGGTCTTGATCTCAGGGTTTGTGAGTTCAAGCCCCACATTGGGTTCCACACTGGGCATGAAGCCTACTTAAAAGAAATGCAACAATATGCTGTTATTAGGCTCAAGGAGCAGAGCAGGGCTTTTTCATGGAGACTTAAGCACACCATGGTTACTTCTGCCACACTCTGTGTTGCCATATTATCTTGGACCCTGACCTTGACCCCATGTGCTAGGTCTTGCTCCCATTTTGCACATAACAAATCTGAGGACTAGGAAAGATAAGCAGTGTGCCCTAGGTTCTAAGTTTAGCCTTTGCTGCTTCCTAAAGACACATGTTATTGGAAGTGGGAAAGACGGTAGAATTTTTTTTTTTTTTTAAAGTTGAAGAATCACAAGCAGCAAGGTACGAGGATAGGAAAGAACATGGTGTGTCCGGGGAACCCAGAGTCGTCGAGGTTACATGGAGTGTATCAGGAAACAGGGTGGCATCCTGTGGGTCTGTGCACTGGTTTGTAGGTCTGAGCAGCAAAACAGTGATGGCAGACTGGTAGCTGTTAACACCACACTGCTCTCCCTGGGAACTGGAGGGCAAAGCCTGCTTATTCCTAAGAAAATACGGCCTTTCCTTTCAACCTTCAGCTGTGTAATTGATGATAGAAATAATTATCAAAGGGTTTAGAACTGGCTAAGATTCATAGAAGTCTCTCTTAAGAAAAAAAAAAATTCCACGGTAATCCAGGTTACATCCAATCCCCGAGTGGATGTGATGCCAATTACTGCCACCTGCCCCATCTTGTCTCGGTTATGACACCCCAGGGAGAGCTGCACTTAAGGCCCTGTCAAAAATGTCAGCTCTGCTTCTGGGGCCAGATGCAATAACTTCCCTTGAAGACTGCCGGGGCTGCATCCCACGTGAAAAGCAACATTAAATCTTCCCTCAGGCTAAACAGTGACTGCCAATCTAGCACTGTGTTTTCAGCATACACAGGGAGACCGAACCCTTCCTCCGGAAAGAATGTGCCAGATGTTGCGCCAGATGCTCTAGATAGGTTGTCATTTAATACCTGACACCTGAAAGCCTATTTATCCTCATTCCCAATTCACACATGAGAATATTGAGGCTCCAAGGTCACGTGCTTTATGTGGATAAACAAGGATTTTAGCACATCATTCTCAACCCCTACATATATTCTCCATCTCTTCTATTATAATTGGCAAGAACTTTGCTTAGATTTCTTTTGTATTCTTTAATTGGGATCCCTTGGTAACTTTCGCCCCACTGTCTTCAAAATTCTTAGTTTCCATCCCCAGCGCCCACCAAGAATCTAACTTCAATTCGGACTGACTGGAAACATACACCGCCATCTTGGTTTTTTACAGTGGAACCCATGGAAACAATATCAACACTAAGGAAAGTCTCTGTTGTGAGAGCCCCAGTGACAAATATAAAAATGAGAAAGTTATTGGCCATATTTTCAAGTTTTAGCCAGAAGAGCTGTTAAAACGAATGGAAATGATTATTACCCGTTTCCGAAAGTGATGAATTCTTCCTCTCTAGGAGCTCGTGTACTTGATGAGTACCTATCAATTTCAAGTTACTTTTACAGGCAATACACCATGAGATGTTCACAATAGCCCTGCCATGCAAATAAGTTAGGAAATACAGCTGTCCATCTGCAAAATCCCTTGGTCAGTGTCTCAAAGCTGTAGGTACTGGACCCCAAATTCAGTGTTAAGTATTCTGATTACAGACAGGGCTGTTTCCACAGCTATACAGTTGCCTCCCAAAATGTGCCTAATGCTTAACTATTTCATATTCATTCACTTGTTTATTCTTCCACATATTCTTTCAATAATATTAGTCTTTTTTTTTCCCATTGGACAGACATGCTGTGTGAGAACATAAAAAAGCTTTATCAAATAGCTCACAATCTACTGCTACTAATAATCGCAATTCAGTAAAATAGACACAACCACCAAAGATTGAGATCATCGTAGCTACAAAGAAGAGATGGAGTTTTGTTTCAATGCCTCACAGAAGTTGCTTGATGTGGCTTTGACAGATAAGGTTTTACCAGGTGGCTAAACATGTGAAAACCTTGTCATGTGAATTTTGCCTGAAAGTCTATTATATTTAATTAAAAGAACAGTGGTTTCAACAATATACAATGATACCCATGTGTTAACAAGACAGGCTTTTGCTTTTCTTTATCTCAGGATAACATTTAATTACATTGGGCCTTCCTTCAATCTAGATGCTTTTCCAGTTGTTGGGTATAGCCTCTACACCGTGTTTTAATTAAAAGATTTTTCTCTTTGTTAATACGGTGTTTCTTTTCAGATTGTTAGTATTAGGAAGCATGAGTGTTCTTTGCACATTGTGGGAGTATTTGAATTTCCCCCCAGGGAACTGGGTAGTTCACATACAATTTCTTGCATCAATCACATTGATTGAAAGAGAAGCCCTCCTGAAGGGCTTTGATTTATGTTTCGAAATAAAAGACTAAACACAATTATGAATGGAAACATAAACACACATGATGGTTGTTCAACGCTCGCTGCATGCATGAGCCATAGTTCAGCCATCCACTTTGACACGGTTATAATTGAGTATGTAGCCATAAAAAAACCAAAAAACATAAAACAAAACAAAAAAAAAAACAACCGTTGGAGAGGATGTGAAGATTAGGTATCATTCTTCCCAACGCTCCAGATGAGCGTTCAAAACAAATGCCAACCAGGGCCAGGCAGATAACTGGGATGAAACAGGCCCTCAACACAGAGAAAGCAATGTCCCATCTAATCGTGTAGCTTCAAGTCCGCTATAGTGAATTCTCGCCATGAAGAAACATGGACTGTGGTTGCCAGTTCTTCTGATTTTTTTACAAGAAATTGAAAAATGAGATAGTTCATCAAAATCTCTCAATATTTACATTTTAGTATTTTATTCATTCATTGTGAATTCATTTAAACTATGAAGAGCTAAGCAAAGTGCATTAGAGGGCTGGTTGTGGTCCACCGTTAGTCTAGGCCTTCGGCTCTAGCGTGGGAGTCAGTCTTCGGCTGTCCATAGGGCAGGACCACCACTGACCATTCGGATTGTATTTCTTATTGCTCACTCTAGTATTACTTTTATCTAGGTGGGGTCAAACTGGATAGTTTCTGGGGGTGGGTTTATATAGCAATGACCCTACAGATAGCCACTGCACCTGACGAATTGTTAGTGCTGTGGGGCAGGATGGCTGAGAGGGAACTGGGAACTAGTCTCATTGCTACACCTCCCAGGCATCCTCTGACTTCCCAGCTAGATAACACGGAGATGATTTCAACAAGCTCTGAGGTTTTATCTAAAGGATGTGTTAAAAAAAAAAAAAAGATAAAGCTTTGTGAAATGGCCAAATAATTATATTCAGAGTCCCAGAGAAGTATGAATAACCAAAAATCCTGCTCGTGTTCATTTTGGAGTAAATGGAGCAGAAAAACAACCAAATCGACAGGATGATATATTGTTAAACTGGCTAGGCATGCATAGCTTATTTAAACCAATAAAAAATGGTATCATAACTCCTTCATCTGAACTCCTGCATTATGTTTGCCTTAAAAACCATAAAATCAGTCACCTGTTCTGCGATCGTTTTCACTTTTCTGTGTTCTCTTCTGGGTTAGTCTGTGTGTTCTAGGAGAAGAGCTATCAGTGTTAAATTATCCTAGGTCAGAGCTGTGGTCTCTCTCCATCGTTCCGGTAAATTCAAGGTAGAATGGATTTAATACTCCATAGCACAAACTCTGGAGTCCGGCTGCCTAAGTTTGAATCTATCTTCACTATTTTGTAGCCAGGAGTTTGGGGCAATTTCCTTAATAGCTCTGGGTCTCAGTTTCCTAAGGTGCAAAATAAGATGTTGAGAGTTGTTGTGCGGATGAAATAAGTAAAAATGGTTAAAACGGTGTCTGGCACATAAGCGTTCAAGAAATGTCACCTACCGTGATTCAGTTTCTTATTGCTTAGATGCCCAGGTGATATCCAACTGATGGATTTTCTCATGACCCACCAGTGGTTTCCAGCAAGTACTGGTACAGAAGGAGGGATGTTCTGTCAGACCCAAAGCATGTTTCTTCCATGAAAGAATAAAAAATGCTTCGTGGTTGGAAAACTGATGGAATCGATGAATGAAAGTGTAAATGAAAACAGGGATGAATTATACAAATTGTTGGCACCACGTTCAAATTATATTTTCCCCTTTGTTTTCCCTAGTTTAGAACAATGACTGGCCTAATCTTTAAAAAATTGTCAAATTCTATTGAAAGCTGAATATAAATGTGAAGAGAGACCAGATTCGCTGCTCACCATCAACTGCAACCCATCCCTTTGTTGATTTCATCTTCTTTTCCTGTCCAACTCAAGGCGCTGCTGTGGCTCAGCTTTGTCTCCTTGCTGCTGTGACATCATGCTATTGCCTTCCTTTTGACCTTCACGCCCTTTCTCTTCCTTTCCACCTTACCAAACGCTACTCATTCTCTGAAGCTCGGTTTAATTCTCACTTTTCCCCAAAGTTGCCCTTCATCTGGCCTTCATTAGAATTTCACAATTACCATAATTACCATAACACTATTTACATTTTTATTATCTCCCTGATAATTTGTCAATTTCCTGGGAGAAACAGCCACATATCCTATTTTTTTAATGTTTTTATTTATTTTTTGAGAGAGAGAGACAGAGTGAGTGCGGGAGAGACAGAAAGAGAGGAAGACACAGAATCTGAAACAGGCTCCAGGCTCTAAGCTGTCAGCACAGAGCCCGACCTGAGGCTCGAACTCGGGATGGCGAGATCATGACCTAAGCCGAAGACGGACCCTTAATCAACTGAGCCACACAGGTGCCCCATCCTATTTTTCCTCATATATCTTACATTGACAGTGGCTAAAAATTTCTTTTTTTTTAAGTTTATTTATTTATTTTGACAGAGAGAATGCATGTGCAATTTGGGGAGGGGCAGGGAAAGAGAGAATCCCAAGCAGGTTTTGCACTGTCAGTGTGGAGCCTGATGCGGGGCTTGAACTCACAACTGTTGAGATCATGACCTGTGTTGAGACCAAGAGTCAGACACTTAACTGACTGAGCCACGCAGGTGCCCCATGGCTAAAAATTTCTAAAACATCAATGGGGGCAAATTTTGAAGCAAAACGGTTTTTTCTTTATAAGAGACATCATGTTAAGTATTAAATATAATTTGTCTTTTATTTTACTAAAAATATAAAAAATATATTTTCTAACTCCAATCACAGACCACAGTAAATTTTAGATACATCAAATGCTTAAGCAAAAATGATTAAATTATAAAATGTGTAACAAGTACTAAAGTACTAAAGGTAAACATATTTAAGACCTGGTATTGGGCAGAAAAAGATTGATAATGTAAAGATTGAAAATAGCATTTCTTTGTATCATACTACTTAGTGGCAAATGGTATATAGTAATATGTATATCAGAAAAAATTATTCTGCATATATAAAGTATACCTACAAGTTCATAAGAAAAAAGTGAGAATAGCAAAAGAAAATTGAGTACTGTTGAGCATCTTTTCATGTGTCTGTTGGCCATTTGTCTGTCTTCTTAGGAAAAATGTCTTTTCAGGTCCTCAGCCCCTTATTTATTTTTTTGTTTCCCCAATATTGAAATAAAATTTTCCTAACATGCGGCAAAGATGCAAGAATTTATAATAAACACCCACATACCCATGACCTAGATTCTACTGTTAACATTATAGTATGCTTGCTTTTTCATGTGTCTATTTATCTACCCATCTGCCATTATATTTTTGATGCATTTCATAGTCAATTGCAGACATTAATATACTTCCCCTAAATTTCAGCATGTATATTAACTAAAGTTCAATATTTACAGATTTTTTTCTCTCGAAATACAATTTGTGTACAGTGAAATGTACACATTTTAAGTGTATGTTTGTTGAGGTTTTTTAAAATCATTTTTATTTTTCACCATGAAAAGTGTACTCTTTAATCCTTACCTCCCCACCCATCTCCCCTCTGATAACCATCAGTGTGTTCTCCATAGTTAAGAGTCTGTTTCGTGATTGGTCTCTTTTTATTCTTTGCTCATTTGTTTCTTAAATTCCACATAGGAGTGACATCATGATATTTGTCTTTCTCTGACTTATTTTTATTTTGCTTAGCATTATACTCTCTAGATCCATCCATGTTGTTGCAAATGGCAAGATTTCATTCTTTTTTTATGGCTAATATTCCATTGTGTGTGTGTGTGTGTGTGTACCAATATCTTCTTTTTTCATTCATCTATTGATGGACACTTGGCCTGCTGCTATAGTTTGGCTATTGTAAATAATGCTGCAGTAAACATATCGGTGCACGTATCCCTTTGAATTAGTGTTTTGGTAGTTTAGGGGTAAATACCCAGCAGTGCAATTCCCGGATTGTAGAGTAGTTCTATTTTTAATTTTTTAAGGAAACAGCATACTGTTTTCCACAATGGCTGCACCAGTTTGCATTCCTACCAACAGTGCATGAGGGTTCCTTTTTCTCCACATTCTCACCAATGCTTGTTGTTTATCGAGTTTTTGATTTTAGCCATTATTACAGGTATGATATGATAGCTCATTGTGGTTTTGATTTGCATTTCCCTGATGATGAGTGATGTTGAGTATCTTTTCATGTGTCTGCTGGTCATCTGGATATCTTTGGAGAAATGTTTGATCATGTCTGCTGCCCATTTTTAAATTAGATTATTTGTGTGGGTTTTTTTTTTTTTTTTCGTGTTTTGTGATATACATCTTTCTTTATGTAGTTTGGATACCATCCCTTTATCAGGTATGTCATTTGCAAACATCTTCTCCCATTCAGTAGGTTGCCTTTTAAGTTTTGTTTGTTGTTTCCTTCGCTGTGAAAAACCTTTTTATTTTGAGGTAGTCTCAAAGTTTACCTTTGCTTTTACCTCCCTTGCCTCGGGAGACATATCTAGAAAAATGTTGCTATGGCCAATGTCAGAGAGATTACTGCCTCTGCTCTATTTCAGGAATTTTATGATTTCAGGTCTAACATATAGGTCTTTAATCCATTTTTTTAATGTTCATTTATTTTGAAAGAGAGAGACAGCGAGGGAGAGTATGAGCGGGGCAGGGGCAGAGAGTGACGAAGACACAGAATCTGAAGCAGAGGCTCCAGGCTCTGAGCCATTAGCATAGAGCTTGCCATGGGTTTCAAACCCACAAGTCCTGAGATCATGACCTGAGCTGAAGTTGGACGCTTAACAGACTGACCCCATAGGTGCCCCCGTCTTGAAAGCATTTTAAGTTATTTTTGTGCATGGTGAAAGAAAGTGGTCTAGTTTCATTCTTTTGCATGTAGCTGTCCAGTTTTCCCAACACCATTTGTTGAAGAGACTATCTTTTTCCCATTGCATATTCTTTCCTATTTTGTCAAAGATTAATTGACCATATAATTGAGGGTTTTTCTGGATTTTCTGTTTTACTCTCTTGATTTATGTGTCTAATTTTTTATGTCAGTACCATACTGTTTTAATTACTACCACTTTGTAATACAGTTTGAAATCTGGAATTGTGATACCTCCCATTTTTCCATTTTTAAGATTGCTTTGGCTATTCGAGGTCTTTTGTGGTTCCATACATATTTTAGGATTATTTATTCTAGTTCTGTGAAAAATGCTGTTGGCATTTTGATAGGGACTGCATTAAATGTGTAGATTGCTTTGAGTAGTATAGACATTTTAACAATATTTGTTCTGCCAACCCATGAACATGTAATGTCTTTCTTTCTTTCATCAATGTTTTATAGTTTTCAGAGTACAGGACTCTCACCTTTTTGGTTCAGTTTATTCCTAGATATTTTTTTGGTGCAGTTGTGAATGGGGTTGTTTTCTTAGTTTTACTTTCTGCTGTTTCATTATTGATGTATAGGAATATAGCAGATTTCTGCATATTGGTTTTGTACCCTGCATCTTTACTGAATTCACTTATCAGTTCTAATAGTTTTGTTGAGGGAGTCTTTAGGGTATCCTACATGTAGTATCATGTTATCTGCAAATAGTGAGAGTTTCCTTCATTCTTACCAATTTGGATGCTTTTTATTTCTTTATGTTGTCTGATTGCTGTGGCTAGGACTTCTGGTATTACGTTGAATAAAAGTGGTGAGAGTAGACATCCTTGTCTTATTCTTGACCTTAGGAGAAAAGCTCTCAGTTTTTCCCCATTGAGTATGATGTTGGCTGTGGGTGTTTCATGAGACCTTTATTATGTTGAGATATGTTTCCTCTAGATGTACTTTCCAGAGGGTTTGTATTATGAATGGTTGTTGTACTTTGTCAAATGCTTTTTCCACATCTTCTGAAATATTCCCATGTTTTTTTTTTTTTTTCGTTTCTCCTATCGATGTGACATATTATGTTCATTGTTTTGTGAATATTAAACCACACTTGCATCCCAGGAATAAATCCCACTTGATTGTGAATGATTTTGAAAAATATATTGTTGGATTTGGCTTACTAATATTTTTTGAGGATTTTGGCATTTGTATTCATGAGAGATATTGGCCTGTAGCTCTTTCAGTTTAGTTTAGTTTTTTTGTTTGTTTTTTTTTCTGGTGTTCTTTATCTGCTTTTGGTATCAGGGTGATACTGGCCTTATACAATGAATTTGGAAGTTTTCCTTCCTTTTGGATATTTGGAAATAGTTTGAGAAGAACGGATATTAACTCTTCTTTAAATGTTTGGTGGAATTTGCCTGTGAAGCCCTCTGGGGCTGGACTTGTTTGTTGTGAGTTTTTTGATTACTGATCAATTTCATTGCTGGTTATTTGGTCTGTTCAGATTTTCTATTTCTTCCTGTTTTTGTTTTGTTAGGTTATATATTTCTAAGAATTTATCCATTTCTTCTAAGCTGTCCAATATTTTGGTATACGGGTTTATCATAGTATTATGTTGTGATTGTATTTTTGTGGACTTCCTTGAGTTCTTCTTGTCTGGGGTTCTCTGGACTTCTTAGACCTGGATGTCTGTTTCCTTCTCCATATTAGGGATGTTTTCATCTATTTCTTCAAGTAAGTTTCCTTCCCCTTTCTCTCTAGCTTTTACTTCTGAAACCCCAGTAATGCAAATACCTGATATTGTCCCAGAGATCCCTTAATCATTATTTTTAAAAATTCTTTTTTTCTTTTTGGTGTTCAGTTTGGGTGCTTTCCAATCGCCTGTGTTCAGATCACTGATACATTCTTCTACATCCTCTAATCTTCTAGTGCGGATTTGACTTCACTGATTGTATTCTTCAGTTCTGATTAGTCCTTTTTTATATTTTCTCTCTCTTTGTTGAAGTTCTCATGGAGTTCAGTCTTCTGCCTGAGCATCTTTATGACCATTACTTGTAACCCTTTATCAGGTAGATTGCTTTTCTCCATTTTGTTTAGTTCTTTTTCTGGAGTTTTGTCTTGTTTTTCATTTGGAGTAAATGCTTTCTCCTTATTTTGTTTGACTTTCTGTGTTTCTACGAATTCGATAGAAGAGCTACTTCTCCTAGCTTTGTGGGAATGGCCTTGTGTATGAACATCCCCTGTATAGACCACGTACCTGGTGGCTTTGGCTGGCTGGGGCTGTAGGAAGCATGGGCTGGGGGTCCCGGGGTGTTCCATGTAGGGGGCTCCCCAGGGGATGGCAGGAACTGAAGCAGGCTAAGACCTGGTGGTCACCAGAGTTCTCCACACATGGGGAACCCTAGCAGGACAGAGCTGAGGTGGGCACAGGCTAGGAGATCTCAGGGCACTCCACACAGAGTGCGCCCTGGTGAGTCATCTGCGCTTGAAGCAGATATTGGCCTGGCGTGTAGTGGGCTGCTTTGTACCTGTGTCACCTTAGCAAGACAGAGCTGTAATAGGTGCTATCTGTGGGTGTTCTGGAGCTGCCTTGTGATGGCTGGAAAGAGCAAATTTTGTTTTAAAATTATGGACTTGAATTATGGCTTCACTTCTCAGCTGTCTCATTTGGGCGCAGTTTCCAGAGTACCTTGGAATCTTAATTTTCTGATTAGTAACAAAGGTTTCTAATATGTACCTTTTAGGTTTGCTGTGAGGTTGAATAAGCTAATTAGAGAATCTGGTAAGGTTTCCAGTGCTCAAGAAATGATCATCACTCCATAAAATGAAACCTTTAGAGACAAGAGCCAGTTAGCTTGACATTGAGAAACTGTGTAGTCAATATAAAGGTAGACCCACGTGTTACTATAACTTGAACAGAAGACTCTTCTATGGAAGTGTGAATCCATATGCTATGTGCATGGCGGGTGCTTGAAGTTAGCTTCTTTGTCTACGGAAGGTGGGCCTATAATTTCCAGAGGCGGTGCTGCCTCTCTGATTCCTTGCTACCCTCTCACCCTTGCATGAGCATCTTTGGCCAATCTTCCGCTTGATGTGTTTGCTTCATTATTTACAACATTGGGCTACCCCTGGGCTAGGGGTAAGGCTAATGTCAGCTCCTAGTTTTGCACAAACAGTTCTGCTGACAGAGGGCAGAAGGAAGAAAACAGACACAGAGAAGAGAAGCTTCGATGACTGCTTGCCAAATCCCTGCTCGTAAACTTTCTCAGTGAAGAAAAGCTCTCTAAAGCCACACTCACATTTTGTTTCTTTTTCAAAATTGAGTCTGACCCTTATTCTTTATCACATTACCCTCTCTGAACGATCTCCAAATACTCGGAGCCACTCACGGCTTTGCCGTATCTAACATACATGCCCTAATCCCCTCCTTTCTGGGGAGTTTTTCTTAGATGTGCATGATGAATGTGGAGAGATTTGCTAGCAGGTGAGGCAAGGATCATCCCCAGGCTCTGTGGGGGACAGTGTGGCAAACAAAGGCAGTGGGCCTAGGATTCACTGCCCTGCTTGTGAGGATGGGGAACAGGGCCAACAGGGGCCATTCAACACAGTATTCCCAGCATGTGGCCTAGAGAAGGTGTTCAGAAAATATTTGCCAGTCTAAAGGTGAGCCTTGCCTGGGAAACCTGTTAGTCTGTCTGCTTATTGTCAATAATCTAACAAGATGCTATGCCCTCAAAGAGTTTGTAAATCTCATCCCTCCACCCCAGTCAAGTAATATCTTTGGTAGGGTTCCTATACCCTTCCTTGAATACCCCCAGGGCAGCCCCACAGAAATCAACAGGAGATGGGAGACTAATTTTGGATACAGACTGAGCTGGGTTCAAGCTGTCCAAAAAATCAGTTTAATAATATAAAATACTAGGGATATGGGAGGCCAAGAAAGGACTACTAATTCTCGAGGTCTCCTAGCAGCTCTATTGCAGCCTCTTTGGGGAAGCCACCCCTTTGTCTTGGTCACCCCTTCGTGGCACACTTAACCTTGCTCAGGTTAAGTCGGTTCTGTTGGGAGAGGAATGACTGAACATAAGTTAACGTAAATTGAACACGGTTTAACACACACACATGCGTGCATTCCTTCATTCCCTTTACCTATTTTGCCCCCACTCCCCATGTCTCAGATACAGGCTCCCTTTCTACAGACGTCTATCCCTTTGCCCCTGTTGCTAACTTAGATTTCCCTGTAATTTACTCATTCTGGGCCTGGCCCAGAGCAAGTGTTCTAATGAACAAGTTTATGGCTCAGGGGCCTAAGCACAAAATGTTGGTGGGTGATATGATTGTTCCTGGGACACACGTAGGTACTCAGTTGTCTTTACCACCCATGTTTATTTTCTTCCCAGAGCTTGAAGGAGGATCCAGCCTGCTTCTCACACCACTGAAGTTCCCTCTTCATCACCTTGGCTTTGCACTTCCCGGAATGGAACTGCTTGTTAACTCTCTGAACTAGCCCAAAGCTAGTAATATTCAAAGCAGTTCAATCCAAAGAGCTATTTTTACAAGTCTGCTGGGAGATAACATAGGGGATAAAGCAGATTCCAGAAATACTACTGATAAGACCCAGCTTTGGGGAGAGGAGAAGGGAGAGGCTGAGGGATGGATATGGGACTCCAGTGGTCCCCATCCTTCCTCCTTTTTTTTAAATTTTAATTTTAATTAATTAATTTTTTTATTTTAGAGACCGCATGAGCAGGGGAGAGGGGCAGAGGAGAGGAGAGGGAGAGAGTGAGAAAGAGAGACAGAGAGAGAGAGAGAGAGAGAAAATCTTAAGCAGACCCCATGCTTAGTGTGGAGACATGGGCTCAATCCCACCACCCTGGGATCATAACCTGAGCCGAAATCAAGCATTGGATGCTCAATGGAGTGAGCCACCCAGGTGTCCTCCCCCTCCTCCTTCCTTCTATGCAGTTTCATTCCTAAAGCAAAACAATCCCTGGGGACTTGGGGGTGGGGTGGCGATGGGAGCTAATTCTAGGAGGTGGAATAGGGAGAGAAACAGGAACAGCCGCAGCCAGCAATCTGTTCAAATGTCAATAGGAAGAGAGAGAAGCCTTGATCACACTTCCACAATGTTCAGGTTAAGTCCAGTCCTGCTGGGAGAGTAATAATAACCATGACAACAGTAACAGTTAACGTCTGGAACCACTGTAAACATTGTTTAGTTTAATGCACACATGAATGCACATACACAAAGGAAACACTATTCTTACTCTGTTTACTAGTAAGGAACCTGGAACTAGGAGCAGTTAAGGAAGTTGTCTGAGATTCCGCAGTTGGGAAGTGGTAGCATCTCATGTGAACCTAAGTAGTCTGGCTGCAGAGATTCTCTCTTCCACCCTTACAACCTATATTCCAGGACTCTTGCTTCAGGTTTTTCAAAAAATGTATGCACATACAAATATGCACACTTAAAACATAAACTCTTTTTATTATTAAAAAGGAGTCACACACATCCCTCATTTAATATTTTGGGAACAATGGTGGGGACTGAGTTATTCTATGTCCCTGCCAGTTACTTTATAACAAATTTATTGAGATCTATTTCATTTTCCATAAAACTTAACCCTTTAAAGGATGTATCTCAGTGCTTTTTGGTATATTCACAGGGTTGTGCAACAATCCCTACCTAATTTTGGAACATTTTCATCCTTCCAGAACAATCCCATTACCATTAGCAATCATTCCCATTGCCTCTTTTCCCCAGAATCTGGTAACCACTAATCTACTTCCTGTCTCTGGGCACGTCATATAAATGGGCTCATAGAACATGTGGCCTTTTGTAACTTGTTTCTTTAACTTAGCATGTTTTCAAGGTTCATCCAAGTGGTGGCAGGTGTCAGTACTTACTATGTTTGATTATAATTCCATTGTATGGATAGAACATAATTTGTTCATCAATTCATCTACCGTTTCACTTGTTTCTACCTTTTGGCTATCATGAAGAATGCTATAGTGAACATTCACTTGCAAGTTTATGCAGACACTACGTTTTCATTTTGGGGTGTTTGCCTAGGAGTAGAATTGCTGGATCACATGGTAACTCTATGTTTCACTTTGTGAGGAACTGGCAGACTGCTTTCCCAGCACTGTCAGTGCAGAGCCCGATGAGGGACTCAAACTCACAAACCGTGAGATCATGACTTGAGCCAAAATCAAGAGTCAGATGCTCAACCAACTGAGCCACCCAGGCACCCCATAAATAACATTCCAATAAACATGGGGGTGCATATATCATTTTGAATTCGTGTTTTCATTTTCTTTGGGTAAATACCCAGTGGTGGAATTTACTGGATCATGGGGTTGTTCTATTTTTAATTTTTTGTGGAACCTCCATACTGTTTTCCACAGTGGGGGTACCAATTTACATTCTTATGAACAGTGTTTGAGGGTTCCCTTTCTTCCAAATCTTTGACAACACTTATTTCTTGTTTTGATAATAGCCACTCTGGTTAGAGTAAGGTGATATCTTATGGTTTTGATTTGCATTTCCCTAATGATCAGTGATGTTGAGCATCTTTTTATGTGTGTACTTACCATCTGTAGGACTTCTTTGGAGAAATGTCTAATTGGGTTCTCTGCTCATTTCTTAAATCAGTTTTTTTGTGCGTTGTTATATGTACTATATTTTGACTATTAGTCTCTTACCAGATATATCATTTGAAAATATATTCTCCCATTCTCCCTGACTTGTTGATGGTTTCCTTTGCAAAAACTTTTCATTTTGGTGTAGTCCCAATAGCTTATTTCTGCTTTTATTTTTCTTGCCTGAGAAGACATAGCCATAAGTATATTGCTAAGGCAAATTTCCAAGAGATTACTGCCTGTGTTTTCTTTTAGGGGTTTTATAGTTTCAAATTTCACAGTTAGGTCTTTAATACATTTTTACTTTATTTTTGTGTATGGTATAAAAGTGGTCCAGTTTTCCCAATGCCATTTATTGAAAAGACAGTCTTTTCCTCATTGTATATTCTTGCCTCCTTTGTTGAATATTAATTGACCATATAAGCATGGTTTTATTTCTGGTGTCTCCATCCTGTTCTATTAATCTGTGTTTATTCTGTGCCAGTACCATACTGTTTTCATTAATAGCTTTATAGTATATATAGTAATAGCTTTATAGTATATAGTATTGTATATATATAGTATATATACTATAGTATAGCTTTATAGAAATCTGGGATTGTGATGCCTCCAGCTTTGTTCTTCTTAAGATTGATTTGGCTATTTGAGATATTTTGTGGTTCCATAGAAGTTTTAGGATTATTTGTTCTAGTTCTGTGGAAAATGCTATTGGTATTTTGATAGGGATTGCATTGAAAATGTAAACTGCTGGGGCACCTGGGTGGCTCAGTCAGTGAAGCGTCTGACTTCATCTCAGATCATGATCTCATGGTTTGCATGTTTGAGCCCCACATCAGGTTCTCTGCTATCAGCACAGAGCCCACTCTGTCCCCCTCTCTCTCTGCCCCACCCCCTGCTTGCACCCTCTCTCTCAAACTAAAAAAAATGTAAATTACTTTGGGTAAGGATAGACATTTTAAGGATATTAATTCTTCCAATTCATGAACATGGTATACCTTTCCATTTGTTTGTGTCATCTTCAATTTCACTTCAGAGTATAGGTCTTCCACCTCCTTGGTTAAATTTATTCCTAAATACTTTATTCTCTTTGGTGCAATTGTAAATAAGATTATTTAAAAATTTCTCTTTCTGGTAGTTGTTATTGTATTGAAATGGAACAGATATCTGTATATTAATTTTGTGTCCTGCAACCTTACTGAATTCATTTCTTCGTTCTAGTAGTTTTTTGGTGCAGTCTTTAGGGTTTTGTGTATATAGTAACAGGTCATATGCAAATAGTGTCAGTTTTACTTATCAATTTGGATGCCTTTTCTTTTTCCTGTATGACTGCTGTGGCTAGGCTTCCTGTACTATGTTATATAAACGTGGCAAGAGTAAATATCCTGGTCTTTTCCTGATTTTAGAAGAAAAGCTTTCAGTTTTTCACCACTGAGGATGATGTTACCTGTGGGTTTTCGATATATGGCCTTTATTATGTTGAGGTGTATTCCCTCTACGCTCATTTTAGACGCATTTTTATCATGAATGGATGTTGTATTTTGTCAAATGCGTTTTCTGCATTTGAGATCATCATGTGGTGTTCATTCTTCCTTTTGATAATTTGTTACATTGATTTGTGAATATTGAATCACGTGCATCCCTGAAATAAGTCCTACTTGATTGTGCTAAATAATCCTTTTAATATATTGTTGACTTCTGTTTGTTAATATTTTGTTGAGGGTTTTTACATCTATGTTCATCAGGGATATTGGTCTATAGCAGGTTTTTTTTTTTTTTTTTTTTTTTGGTAGTGTCTTTGTCTGGTTTTGGTATAAAGGTAATGCTGGTGTTGTAGCATGAATTTGGAAGCTTTCTATCCTCTATTTTTGGAATCATTTAAGAATAGGTATTAACTGTGTTTTAAATGTTAGAATGCACCTGTGAATTCATCCAGTCCTGGACTTTTGTTTGTTGGGGGGGTTTTGATTACTGATTCAGTTTCAGAAGATTGTATGTTTCGAGGAATTTACCCATTTCCTCTAGGTTGTTCCATTTGTTGGGATATAATTTTTTAATAAATTCTTTAATAATTTTTATAGCTGTGTTACCTGTTATTTCTTTCATTTTTTAAGATAAAAAGAAATATTTAAATTCAACTTAGTTAACATACAGTGTAGGATTTGGTTTCAGGAGTAGAACCCAGTGATTCATCACTTGCGTATAACACCCAGTGCTCATCCTAACAAGCACCCTCCTTAATGCCCATCACCCATTTAGCCCATTCCCCCACACAACACCCCACCAGCAACCCTTGTTTGTTCTGTGTATTTAATAGATCATGGTTTGTCTTCCTCTGTTTTTATCTTATTTTTCCTTCCCTTCCCCTATGATCATCTGTTGTGTTTCTTAAATTCCACATGAGTGAAAATGTATCTTACTTGTTTCACTGAGCATAATACACTCTAGTTCCAACCACGTTGTTGCAAATGGCAAGATGTCATTCTTTTTGACTGCCAAGTAGTAGTCCATTGTGTATATATAAATACCACATCGTCTTTATCCTATCATCAGTCAGTGGACATTTGGGCTCTTTCCATTATTTGGCTATTGTTGATACTGCTGCTATAAACATTGGGGTGCATGTGCCTCTTCGAAGCAGCATTGGTATCCTTTGGATAAATACCTAGTAGTGCAATTGCGAAGTTGTAGTGTAGTTCCGTTTCTTTAATTTTTTGAGGAAACTCCAGAGTGGCTGCACCAGTTTGCATTCCCTCCAACAGTGCAAACGGCTCCTTTGCCAACATCTTTCTCAGCATCCTTGCCAACATCTGTTGTTTCCTGAGTTGTTAATGTTAGCCATTCTGACACATGTGAGGTGGTATCTTATTGTGGTTTTGATTTGTACTTCTCTCTTGATGAGTGATGTTGAGCATCTTTTCATGTGCCTGTTAGCCTCTGGTTGTCTTCGTTGGAAAAGTGTCTATTCATGTCTTCTGGCCATTTCTTCGCCGGATTATTTGTTTTTTGTGTATTGAATTTAATAAGTTCTTTATAGATTTTGGATACTAGCCTTTTATCAGGTATTTGCAAATATCTTCTCCCATTCTGTAGGTTGCCTTTTAGTTTTGCTGATTTGTTTCGTTTGCTGGGCATAAGTTTATTATCTTGATGAGGTCCCAATAGTTCATTTCTGCTTTTATTTCCCTTGCCTCTGGAGACATGTGGAGTAAGAGGTTGCTGACTTTTTCTTCTCTAGGATTTTGATGGTTTCCTTTCTCACAGTTAAATCTTACAACATACAGAAAATAAATTCAAAACAAAGCAAGTGGTCCAGTATCATGTTGCTGTCCAGTTTTCCCAGTACCATTCACTGAAGAGACTTTTTTCCATTGGATACTCATTCCCACTTTGTCAAAGATTAGTTGGCCATACATTTTTAGGTCCATTTCTGAGTTTTCTATTTTGTTCTGTTGATCTATTTTCTGTTTTTATACAAGTACCATACTGTTTTGATGATTATAGCTTTGTAATACAGCTTAAAGTCCAGAATTGTGATGCCTCCAGCTTTGGTTTTCTTTTTCAACATTACTTTGGCTATTCCAGGCTTTAATGGTTCCACACAAATTTTAGGACTGTTTGTTCTAGCTCTGTGAAGAATGCTTGTGTTATTTTGATAGGGATTGCACTGAATGTGTAGATTGCTTTGGGTAGTACTGACATTTTAACAATATTTGTTCTTCCAATCCACGAGCATAGAATGTTTTCCCATTTCTTTGTGTCTTCTTCAGTTTCTTTTATAGGATTTCTATAGTTCTCAGCACACAGCTATTTTACCTCTTTGGTGAATTCATGGATCAGTTCTAGCAGTTTTTTGATGGAGTCTTTTGGGTTTTCCGTGTAGAGTATCATGTCGCCTGTGAAGAGTGAACATTTGACTTCTTTGCCAATTTGCCTTTTATTTCTTCCTGTGGTCTGACTGCTGAGGCTAGGATTTCCAGTACTATGTTGAATAACAGTGGTGAGAGTGGACATCCCCATTGTTTTCCTGACCTTAGGGGAAGAGATCTCAGTTTTTCCCCATTGAAATGAAATTAGCTGTGGGCCTTTCATATATGGCTTTTTATGATGTTGGGGCATGTTCCTTCTATTCCCTGTTACTTTTATTCCTTCTATTTTCTATTCCCAATTTCATTTTATTCTGATCTTTTTATTAACTGTGGGATTTTTTTCCCCTCATTCCTTCAGGAGTTTGGTTAGATGGAGATTTTCTTGTTTCTTGAGGTAGGCCTGTAGGTGATTAATCTTCTACCTTTACTATAGGCTTGCTTTTACTAATGAAATTTCTTTTATATTTTTCTTACCCCCAGTTATGGCCTTTTTATTCCACTTAAAGAATTCTGTAACATTTTTTGTAAATCTTTGCCCATTTTTGAAATGATTCTCAGAGAGGAAAGAAAATGCAAATGTAAAGTCCTTTACATATTCTGGATACAAGTGCTTTAGTGGATAGGATTTCCAAGAATATTTTCCCATTTGGTGGGTTGTAGTTTTATTTTCTGGATGTTTAAATATATATATATATATATATTTACTTTCAGTGGAGTCTTTTTCCCCCCATTGCTGGTGCTTTTGGTGTCATGTAGAAGAAACCATCGCCTAACCCAAGGTCATGAGGTTCTTCCAAGAGTTTACAGTTTTCATCATTTAAATGTAGGCCTGGTATCCATGTAAGTTAATTTTTGTGTATGGGGTGAAGGTAGGTCTAGCGCTATTCTTTTGCATGAAGATATCCAGTTGTCCCAGCACCATGTTGGAAATCCACCAGTTAAATTTTTAATCATAGCACATTATTTTATAACCATGGTACTTAGCCTGAGTATATTTTTATTTTTATTTTTTTCACTTAATCTTCCCTCAACGAAAGCCAGAACTTTTCAGTTTTATTTACCACTGTATTCACTGTGCCAAGGAGAGTGCCAGACATCCTTATACAGTCAATAAACCTTTAATATCTGAGCTTTTACATTATGTGGAGTTGCTAATATGCATTCTTTCCCAGGTGCGTCTTGGGTCTCCTACACTGTGACTCGTCACCGATTGGCATCTCAGAAGGCAGCTGTTAGAAAGTAAAAGGCTCAGGGAGCTTGGGTGGCTCAGTCAGTTAAGCATCCAACTTCAGTTCAGGTCATGATCTTGAGGTTTGTGGGTTCAAGCCCCACATTAGGCTCTGTGCTGACAATTCAGAGACTGCCTCAGATTCTGTGTCTCCCTTTCTCTCTCTCTGCCCCTCCCCTGCTTGTGCTCTGTCTCTCAAAAATAAACAAACGTTAAAAAATTATTTTAAAACACAGAAGGTTCTGCATTATCAGATGCTAAGATTTCCTCATATAGGAGCCCACACTTAATCTTCTGCTAACTATACTCATCTGTCACTTCTTAAAAACAGCAACAAAGATGTGTAAAGCATGTTGACTACAATTAATACTAATGTATTTTATATTTGCAAGTTGCTAAGAGTGAATCTTAAAAGTTCTCATCACAAGAAAAATTTGTACTTTGTAAGGTGACAGATGTTAACTGGACTTATGATCATTTTGCAATGTATAAAATATGGAGTCATTATGTTATACACCTGAAAAATATAAGATTACGTGTGAAATATCAATTAAAAATAGATTAATTCTAAAATAAGCAACAAAGATGTTTTCCACCACATTTAGAACAAAAAGAATGAGTATAGGAATTCCAGGGGGAAAGTGGAATAAAAATATACATTAATAGGTTCATGTTCTTTTGAGGTTTTAAACCAGGGCCTGTATTTTTGGGTTGTCTCAAGAATGCCAGTAGCATTTTTGTTGAGGAATATTAGTGCAGCAAAAAAGCACGTGAACCAAATTTTAGGTCTTGGATCTTTTGCAGTTATGACTTGGCCAATGTTGCCTTTTTTTTCTCATCTGACAAACGGGACAAAAATATTGTCTTAGTCTGCTCCTGCTGCTATAATACCATGAACGGTATAAATTATAAAGAATAGAAATTTCTCAAAGTTCGGGAGGACGGCCACTCCACCATCCAGGTGCCAGCAAATTTGGTGTCTGGTGAGGACATACTTTCTGATTCACAGATGATGCCCTCTCTGTGGGTCCTCAAGGGGGAGAAAGGGCAAGGGAGCTCTCCAGTGTCTCTTTCAAAAAAGTACAAATACCATTCATGAGAGCTCTACTGTCATGACCTAATTAGTTCCCAAAGGCCTCACCTCCTGATGCCACCACGTTGGATATTAAGTTTTCATGGTCCAGAGTGCTAACTATGACACCATGGAACCCCGTGTTGGATATCAGCTTTTCAGCTTATGGATTGGGGGGGGGGGCACAAAAATTCAATCTATAGCAGATACCATATACTACAAAATCCTACTGTCAATAAGATATAAATATTTGCTACTTTCTCTAGTTATTCTCAGAACTTAGAGCAGTGAAAAAGAGAATTAGAAATGAGAATGAAAAGTCTTTTGCAAATGGCTATGGTTTTATACATTGATGATCAGTTCGTTTCTCTGCTGTACAAAGAAAGAATTCTATTGGTCATAACCGTTTTCTAAATTGCTCTTTATTTTGTATTTTCCCCTATAGCCAGGCACCAGACAGAGACATCTCTGATAACTTGCTCAGCTTTTAACAGTGGATTGAGTTCAAATCTCTTTGTACAGGTAATGGACTTCTAAATTCTTTGCATGTGTAAGCATTAGTATAGTGTATTGGGAACAAACCTGAATTTGAATCCTGTATTTTCTACTTACTAGCTGTGTTACCTCTAACAAGTTACTTTGTCAGTTATAAGTGCCTTTTCAGTTGAATGTGCGTGAATCACAACATTTAAGGAAACACTTAAAGAATCAGAACCTGAAAAAGGATGGGACCAGCATAGCTCCAGGAATCTGTTAGGAGCTACTGAACTTTGTTTTTTCAAGGCTCCAACACAGGCATCGTTAGTTCTCTTTCTCTAGCTCCGTATCAGTTAAGATTCAAAGTCTGAGGCCCAGCTTAGATCACTCAGTGTCCGCCCAATGTCACTCTGACAATCTCACTAAGACTTCCGCAAATGACAGAGGACGAGGTGACTCTGTGGAGAGAAAACTGCTTGATAGGGCTTGACCACTAAAAAAAGGGACTCAACCAACCCAAGGGGACCTGGCAGAAAGAGGACTGGAATAATACGTAGCTTGACTTTACTCCTTTCTAGCCCTTTGTGTCTCTCACTAGTGCCTCCAACCAGCCAAAGCCAACTGGCAGCTCAATGGCAAGGGAGCCCATTGATACAATTTGTGTGACGTTAGCCTCTTCGATACGGTGGCGCCATAGACAAGGGTGGATGCTAGTATATAGAACATCTCTAAAATATTCATCGTATTGAATGCTTTCTTCCCTCTTATTTAGAAAAAAGGCCCATGACTTCTCTTATCCCCGATGGAAAAGTTACGCATATAAGCCCCGGTTCAGGAAATTCCTAATAATTTGGAAGTGGCCAAAGACGTGAGTCGGCGGGTTTTCCTCTTCTTCCCCGGTGCAGCCTGCTCTCAGCAAGGCCAGACCCAGCTGTGGGGTACCCCCTCCTTGAGGAGCCTCATGGAGTCTGTGGGTGGTAGTTCCTCCTCTGTGGGTGGTCCTGCGCTCCTGCCAAGGCTGAAGGAATCCACTTCAAAAGATGCCACCACCACCACTGATAAATGGAATCAGAAGGGCACTGTTTCAGCTCAGACTATCTCTAAGCACTTTCACCAGGCCGCGTTTGAGGGGTATTCCTCTTCTCAGCGGCCTTGGGTAATGAGGGGCGTGGGGGTCCCTACCAGGCAGCCATTTCTCTGACAACTACCAACTTACCCTCAGTGTTAGAAAGGCAGGGGAGAGGAGGGGCTCAGCTGTGGCCTTTGTGTTCCCTCTTGTTTCCATGTGCTAAATAAGGTTGGAATACTTCGCAGTTTACTCCACAAGGGTAATCTCTTCATGCATTAAAAATAGACTAAGTTAGACTTACACGTCTCTTCCATACTTTTCAAATGAATTTGATTGCTATGGTTCCCTGGCTTAGGAAAAGAGACGAAAATAGATACTTGTAGGAAAGGAGTATTTTGTTTTTAGAAAGGCAGCGTTGAAATGGGGCTCCCAAACCTGGATATGGGGATCAGCTGACCTTGGTAAAGTCGTTCTCCTCTGTGGGCCTTCAACATTTGCAGTAAGATTTGTGTAGGTAAGAAAGATTGAAATATTCACTGTGACCCAATATACCTAGAAGAATGTCCCCTAGTAGATGTGCTGATAAGGAATTATACCTCTAGAAGGTATAATTTACCCCTTTCTCCTGTTCCCCAACCCCTACCTCTGGTAGCCACCAATCCGTTCTCCGTATCTATGATTTACCTTTTGAATATCTTGACTTGTAGATTCCAAGCGTTTATGTTTCCATTTCTCTTTATTATGAAAATACTAAGACATGAAAAGGCACAAAGAAAGAAGGATGAGATTGTTTTTATAAAGCACAGTTTTGCTTTTGATCTCTGTGCTGGAAAAGTAGTGTGCAGTAATGTAAGGAAAACGTAGGATTTTGGACTTAGGCTCAAATCTCAAAGCTGCCACTGAGGTACTGGTACTGAGGCCACTCAGCTACAAAAAATAATATTTACAGCCTAAGATGTAAAGGTGCCTTTTATTTAGAAGTACTTTGCACGTACTGGTCATTCGTTAATGGGGGCTCTCTATGTTCACGTTTGTTTACATTTGTCTAAAGCATAAGAGACTCTTAAAAACTGAGAACAGGGGCGCCTGGGTGGCGCAGTCGGTTAAGCGTCCGACTTCAGCCAGGTCACGATCTCGCGGTCCGTGAGTTCGAGCCCCGCGTCGGGCTCTGGGCTGATGGCTCAGAGCCTGGAGCCTGTTTCCGATTCTGTGTCTCCCTCTCTCTCTGCCCCTCCCCCGTTCATGCTCTGTCTCTCTCTGTCCCAAAAATAAATAAACGTTGAAAAAAAAAATTAAAAAAAAATTAAAAAAAAAAAAAACAAAAACAAAACTGAGAACAAACTGAGGGTTGATGGGGGGTGAGAGGGAGGGGAGGTGATGGACATTGACGAGGGCATCTTTTGGGATGAGCACTGGGTGTTGTATGGAAACCAATTTGACAATAAACTTCATATATCTTTACAAAAGCCACTAAAAGATCTTGGGGAGAACACTAGGCCGCACTCTCTTGATCTTAGTTGACTAGTAACCCTGCACTGGCTCTTTCTTCTCTAGGACAATATTAATATTGAATGTGCACCTTGATGAATGATAGGAGCATTGTGCAAACCACTTAGTTTCCACAAGGTGGTCTGAGAAATGTAGTAGCCATACCAGGATCTTCTAAAAAGTCAAGTTAAATGGATTCCTGTCCCACTTTTCCCTTGGAAATTTGTTTCCATCAGGAGGTGGAACTAAGTCAGCAAGGGGTTTCTAAGCCAACTTTGTGACAAGATTCCCTTCTCTTAGCGGACAGCATAGAGCACTGGTACCAGTGTAGACTCTAGATCCAGATAGTCCAAGTTCAACATTTGACTTTCTATCTCCTGACTTCAGACAACTGAAGTCTTCCTCAGTATCTTGACTTGAAAGGAAGGTCAATAATTGTACCAAATTTAAAGGGTTGCTCGGCCAATTCTATGCATCAATGTGTTTAAAGTACCTAGAACGGTACTTAACCACATAGTAAATGATACACAAATGTTAATAAGAGAGGTGGTCAGGTGGTAAAATCTCTGATTCAGGAAATTCCTAACAATTTGGAAGTGGCCAAAGGCATGAGTCAGTTTTTTTCTCCTCTGTATTTTTAATATAGAAACTTCATTATTCATGGGCTTAGCTGTCAACATCCTTACTATTAATTATTATTAACCTAGATGTCACTGGGAGTCTCTCTGCCCATAGAGATATTAGTGGCTTTGGCTTAATGCCCTAGGCTTCAATGATCAGGATAAATGTAGAGTCCTCTCCTTGACTTTGAATATGTCTGACATGGTCATAGGGACTGAAAATTATGGCTAAAGTGTATTTCTCTGTCATGTCAAAGGGAATCTGAAGGTAAATGTCCCCACGCAAGATTGTGACTATCCTGTAAAAGCAAGAACCTGGATTCCTTCTGTCATTCAGATCTACCTCATCACTTCATCCTCCTACACAGCTGTTGCTGGAACTCCAGCCATCACATCCCAGTTGCAGGCCAGAAGGAAATTTTTTAAAATGTGAAGAAAAAAAGTGACATTGACACTCATTTATTCTATTTTTAAGCAATCTCTACACCCAACGTGGGACTCAAACTTACAACCCCAAGGTCAAGAGTGGCATGCTCTACCGACTGAACCAACCAGGGCCCCCATATTGACTCTTTTTAAAGGATCCTTGACAGAAATTCTAGAAAATAATTATGCCTTTGTCTCTATGGCTAGAATGTAATCACTTGGCCTTACCTACCTACCAGAGACGATCAACAATAGCCCTTTAAATGAGTACACGATCAAAGGATAGACAGGAGTAGGTAAAATGACCCTCTTTGCCATATGGTTCCCTGTCCCTGTCCCCAAACATGCTCAGATCCATGTGCAGACCTAGGTATATACTCTGCCACTCACCAGCTTTAAGAAATCTATCCCATCATATTTTCACAGTCTTTTCGAAAATCATCGTGGAGTTAGAGGTGTAGGGATCACAGGTGAGTTACTTGGCTATTTAAGCTTATATCAGTGTCCCCAGAAACTTATTCTAAGACTCCTTTCTGTCCATCCAAAAACTGTTTTCGTGAAGCCAGAGCTCCAAACCTGTGACTTTTCCTGAAGCACACAGACCCCTGGAACATATAGTTTAGCTCCTGCCCCGTTTCCCCCTCAGCTCTTTGAGGGACTCAAGTGATCAGCCAGGTAGTAAGCTGAGGAATGATAATAAGGATAGAAACCATCTGCCCAGTGCCCCAAGTACCATTGTCTCTGTTACATAACTGTAATCTCGATAACTTATTGTGGAGACTGTCGTCATCTCATTACCACCACTGAGGGAATTCAGGCTTAAGAGATGTTAGTAAACCCCACAATTTTATTTAAACAGTGCTTAATTTTGGGTGAGTTATGTATCACTCATGTATGTGTTCATTTAATATTTCTGCTATGTTTTCACGGAGGCTCAAGGAGACAACAGTGATTAAGTTGGTATTATAATCCTGGTCAAATAAGCTCCATGTTTTATATGATTTTCCATCTAATATTCGTCTCTAGTCTCGTCTTCTCCAGGGCACACAAACTCACTGCCTTCAACTTTCTGAAACCACAATAGCTTCAAGATCCCTTATCATAAAAGTCTCCTCTCAACACATTTTGGTTTGTCAATGCCATTCTTTCTTTTTTTTTTTTTTTAAGTTTTGAGATACAGCATGAGTAGAGGAGAGGCAGAGAGAGGGAGACAGAGAATCTCAAGCAGGCTCCTCGCTGTCAGCACAGAGCCTGATGCGGGGTGCAAACTCACGAAACCATGAGATCATGACCTGAGCCGAAACCAAGAGTCAGACACTTAACTGACTGAGCCACCCTGGTGCCCCACCAATGCCATTCTCGAAATAAAACACTCAGACTTTAATTCCTAGTTGTGGGAACTTCAGCAAAAATAAAACCAAAATAAGCCCTAATTCAGGACACCCCTACCCCCAACATGGGGCTCCAACTCACGACACTGATATCAAGAGGCATGTGCTTTACTGACTAAGCCAGCCAGGTGTCCCTAATTCATGATGCTATTAAATATAGACAAAGAAGAAAACTAATTTTTAGAAAAAAATTGTGTTACCATTGTGTTACTAGCACCAAGTGCTAAGTTGAGTATCGAGTTTTTGAAAGACCTTGGGTCGGACAGTTAAGTAATATTTAGTGGAATGTTAGAATGTCTATAGAGATTGGAAAGGTCATGTGGCATTGAGATCAGACTTGCCTTTACTGCTCACATGAACCTCTTAATAATGACTATTATTTATGGAGCAGTTTCCAAGTATCAGCTACTGTGCAAGGTATAGGACTGGAGATATCTTTTTATTCTATTTAGTAACTATTATTTCTATAAAACACAAAGGGCATCTCAGGTTCAGAAGGTCAAATAGCCTAATTAGAAACTCTCAGATAGTAAAGTAGCAACAACAAGAATCAAATCCATGGTTGTGCTGACGAAACCCAAAGCAAATTACTGAATTTTGGACCATTTTCATTTCTGCCCAAGGCCCCAGTTCCTCATCTGTAAAATCAGCAGTTTGAATCACAGCGTCTATATAAGTGATGGTGTGCTGGAGTGGACTGTGAGAGCTGATGGTTTTATTTTCCACCAAAAGGCTGCTAGAACTGATACATGAATTCAGCAAAGTCGCAGGATACAAAATTAACGTACAGAAATCAGTTGCATTCTTATATACTAATAATGACGCAACAGAAAGACAAAGAAACTGATCCCATTCACAACTGCACCAAGAATCATAAAGTACCTAGGAATAAACCTAACCAAAGATGTAAAATATTTGTATGCTGAAAACTATAGAAAGCTTATGAAGGAAATTGAAGAAGATACAAAGGAATGGAAAAACATTCTGTGCTCATGGATTGGAAGAATAAATATTGTTAAAATGTCAATACTACCCAAAGCAATCTACACATTCAATGCAATCCCAATCAAAATTGCACCAGCATTCTTCTCGAAGCTAGAATAAGCAATCCTAAAATTTGTATGGAACCACAAAAGACCCCGAATTGCCAAAGTAATATTGAAGAAGAAAACCAAAGCAGGAGGCATCACAATCCCAGACTTTAGCCTCTACTAAAAGCTGTAATCATCAAGACAGCATGGTATTGGCACAAAAACAGACACATAGACCAATGCAATCAAATAGAGACTCCAGAATTGGACCCACAAAAGTACGGCCAACCAATCTTTGACAAAGCAGGAAAGAATATCTAATGGAAAAAAGACAGTCTCTTTAACAAATGGCGCTGGGAGAACTTGACAGCAACATACAGAAGAATGAAACTAGACCACTTTCTTACACCATTCACAAAAATAAACTCAAAATGGATAAAGGACCTGGATGTGAGACAAGAAACCATCAAAACCCTGGAGGAGAAAGGGAAAAACCTCTCTGACCCCAGTCGCAGCAGTTTCTTACTTGACGCATCTCCAAAGGCAAGGGAATTAAAAGCAAAAATGAACTATTGGGACCTCATCAAGATAAAAAGCTTCTGTACTGTGAAGGAAACAATCAATAAAACTAAAAGGCAACCGACAGAATGGGAAAAGATATTTGCAAATGATGTATCAGACAAAGGGCTAGTATCCAAAATCTATAAAGAACTCACCAAACTCCACACCCAGAAAACAAATAATCCAGTGAAGAAGTGGGCAGAAAACATGAATAGACACTTCTCTAAAGAAGACACCCAGATAGCCAACAGGCATATGAAAAGATGCTCAATGTCGCTCCTCATCAGGAAAATACAAATCAAAACCACACTGAGATACCACCTCACATTGGCCAGAGTGGCTAACATTAACAACTCAGGAAACAACAGATGTTGGAGAGGATATGGAGAAACAGAAACCCTCTTGCACTGTCGGTGGGAATGCAAACTGGTGCAGCCACTCTGGAAAACAGTGTGGAGGTTCCTCAAAAAATTAAAAATAGAACTACCCTACGAGCCAGCAATAGCACTGCTAGGAATATGCCCAAGGGATACAGGAGTTCTGATGCATAAGGGCACTTGTACCCCAGTGTTTATAGCAGCACTTTCAACAGCAGCCCAATTATGGAAAGAGCCTAAATGTCCATCAACTGATGAATGGATAAAGAAATTGTGGTTTATATACACAATAGAATACTACGTGGCAATGAGAAAGAATGAAATCTGGCCTTTTGTAGCCACATGGATGGAACTGGAGAGTGTTTTGCTAAGTGAAATAAGTCAGGCAGAGAAAGGCAGATACCATATGTTTTCACTCTTACATGGATCCTGAGAAAGTGTACAGAAGACCCTAGGGGAGGGGAAGGAAAAAAAAGTTACAGAGATGGAAGGAGGCCAACCATAAGAGACTTTTAAAAACTGAGGACAAACTGAGGGTTGATGGGGGGTGGGTGATGGGTATTGAGGAGGGCACCTGTTGGGATGAGCACTGGGTGTTGTATGAAAACCAATTTGACAATGAATTTCATATGAAAAAAATTTGTGAGCTAGTTTTAAACAGAACCATCATTGACAAACTAGATAAACTTCACATTACATTAAACATTTAAATGAACATTCATAACATTAAAAACTATTCAAAACTCATTTACTAATTTTTTTTTTACTTCATTTGGCCTATCTGTGCTCTTGAGTCCATTTATATTTTGTATCTCTATGGGAGAAAGAGTGTACATTGCTGTGCTGCCATTGTTTCCTTGCTTTCAGTTCAGCGAGGCCCTATTGGTGGCTTGGTACCTACCAGGCAAGAGTATTTACACAATGGAAATCAGCAAATGCTAAAAATCAAGGCTTGGTTTATTGTTTTGTTGGTTGTGTGGACTTATGAAATTGATAGAAAACAATTATATAAAGTAAAAAGTGTGTCATATCTATGGGTATTACATGTGAGTAGCACAAAAAAAAATGACAAAATACTCCTCTAATATTTGAAAACTACTATACAATTCAGAAAAGTTACTCAACCTCATTAATAAACGAGAAGTGCCAACATGTCTCTGTTGTTTTATCTCATTAACAGAAATGAAAAAATATCAACCGACATGTTCAGGAAAGAGGGTAGAGTAGGAGGATTCTGGGCTCACCTCATCCCATGGACTCACTGACATAATAGCTCTATAGCTCGTTCTGTCTCTCTTCTCTCTCTCTCTCTCTCTCTCTCTCTCTCTCTCTATCTATATATATATATATATATCATGTACTATATATACAATGAACTCTGAAAATGACCTGAGGACTGGCAGAATGGTCCTTCCATGGTTAATCATAGAAAGGCGGCCATATTAGAAAAGGGTAGGAGGGGCAGAGACATGGTTGGGAACCAAACCCCCAGTGAGACTAACCACAAACAGGAGCGACACCACCAGCATAGAGAAGAGGATTAGACCCCACACAAGGGACCCCTGACACTGGGGACCTAGGAAGATGAGTCCCCTTAACATCTGGCTTTGAAAACCAGTAGGGCTTAATGTCAGGAGCTTTTTAAAATCAGCAGGACTTAACTCAGAGAGCCTGAGGGCCGATAGGAAACTGAGGCCCCACCCTTTAAGAGCCAGCCTAATAAATAACTCACCCTGAGACAAAGCACAGAAGCAGCAATTTGAAAAGAGCCTGTGGTATACATGAAAGAGATTTATTTGCTAATCTCAGAACATGTGCTGGAGGGACAGGGATCTTCAGGAGATTTCTCTGGGAACCAAACTGTCGGCAAGTGTCATTTCTCTTCCCCCCAACCCCAGCCTAGATGGGTGGACGCTTGTGGGAGCCCGTGCTAACACTCTCCATCTACCTTGCGAAAAAACTGCGTGCCCTGCCCTTGTGTTTCCCGCTGTGGACCTGCCCCCATCCAACCTGCCCACCTCACGAGACCTCCCTTGAAAGTGGCTCCTGCCCCACGAGCAGCCCTATCACGGACTGGCACCCCTCCGAAGTGACTCCTGCCCTGGGGAGTGAGGGAAATCACCCTACACACCAGCGCCTGCAGTTTCAGTGGCCTGCCCCTTAGCTGGCTGCTCAGGGAGCAACCCCCGACCATCGGTGCGCCTGCAGTTGTGGCCGAGAGGCTAATTGCAGACAGCTAGCCTGACTGCCAGCCCCACCAAAGAGCCAAAGAGCCTGTGGTGGCCTCAGGCCTCTCAACGGCGTGGGGATCAGCCCTGCCCAGTGCATCCACGGCAGGCGAAGCAGGCTCGGCAGCTGGCGGGGCTGAAGGCAAACGCAGCTCTGCCACAAGAGTGGGGTGCATGCAGCACCCCCAGACACGCTGGGATGTCTGGTTCTTGGTGATGAGGAGGGATTGTGCTAGAGGGCGCCACAGAACCTCTTCTACGCAAGGCCGCTACTTTCAAGACCAGGAGACATAGCTGACCTGATCCACAGAAACAGATTAGACAAAAAGGAGCCTGAGGTTCGGTCTTAAGTGTAGGATGAGACAAAATAAAAAGGCTAAGTGAAGAAACCAAGATAAGCAATATACCTGATGAATAATTCAAAGTCACGGTCATACACGTGAAAAGATGCTGAACATTACTCATGATCAGGGAAATACAGATCAAAACCACATTGAGATACCACCTCACACCAGTCAGAGTGGCTAAAATGAACAAGTCGGGAAACAACAGATGCTGGCGAGGATGTGGAGAAACGGGAGTCCTCTTGCACTGTTGGTGGGAATGCAAACTGGTGCAGCTGCTCTGGAAAACAGTGTGGAGGTTCCTCAAAAAATTAAAAGAGAACTACCCTATGACCCAGCAATAGCACTACTAGGAATTTATCCCAATGATATGGGAGTGCTGATTCATATGGGCACATGTACCCCAATGTTTATAGCAGCACCTTCAACAATAGCCCAATTATGGAAAGAACCTAAATATCCATCAACTGATGAATGGATAAAGAAGATGTAGTTTATATATTCAATGGAATACTACTTGGCAATGAAAAAGAATAATATCCTGCCATTTGCAGCAACGTGAATGGAACTGGAGGGCATTATGCCAAGTGAAATAAGTCAGTCAGAGAAAGATATCGTGAGTTTCTCAAGTTCCACATATGAGTGAAAACATTACAGAGGACCATGGGGGAAGGGAAGGGGAAAAATAGTTACAGAGAAGGAGGGAGGAAAATCATAAGAGACTCTTAAATACAGAGAACAAACTGAGGGTTGATTGCAGCAGGTGGGGGAATGGGGGAAATGGGTGATGAGCATTGAGGAGGGCACTTGTTGGCATGAGCACACTATACACTGTGTGTTAGCCAACTTGACAATAAATTATATTAAAACACACACACACACACACACACACACACACACACAAAGTCATGGTCATAAAGATACTCACTGGACTTAAGAGTGAATGAACTCCATGAAAACTTCTACAAAGAGGTAGAAAAGATACACACACACACACACACACACACAGATGAATTTAATAACTGAAATTAAAAAAAATACACTAGAGGGAATCAACAGATTAGGAGGTAGAAGATGGGATCAGCATTCCAGAAGACAGGGTAATGGAAAGCAACCAAGCTGAATGCCAAAAAGGAAAAAGAACAACAAAAATGAGAATTGGTTAAGGGAACTCTGTGACATCAATAAGTGTAAGAACATTCACATCATAGTGATCCCAAAAGGAGGAGAGACAGAAGGGGGTAGAAGATCTATTGGAAGAAATAATACCTGAAAACATTCCCCGTCTGTAGAAGGAAACAGACATCCAAGTCCAGGAAACACAGAGAGCCCCTAACAAGATTAACCCTTGGAGGTCACATAATAATAAAAGACACATAATAATAAAAATGGCAAAAGTAACAACAAAAAGAATGTTAAAAGCAGCAAGAGAAAGAAAAAGTTACCTAAAAGGGAAACTCTGTAAGGCTTTAGCCGATTTTTTTTTTTTTAACAGAAACTTTGCAAGCCAGGGTCAGAAGCAGGATATTCACCATGCAGAAAGGAAAAAAAAACAAAACAAAAAAACAACTGAGAATACTCTACAAAGCAAGGTTATCATTCAGAATTGAAGAGATAAAGAATTTACCAAACAAAAGATAGGAGTTCACTGCCACTAAATCAGACAAGAAATGTTAAAGGGAATTCATTGTAAAGTAAAGGCCACACCTAGAAGAAAATTATGGGAAAAATTCATAGGTAAAATAAGCATTTAGTAAAGGTAATAGATTAATCACTTATAAAGCCAGTATGGAGGTTAAAACACCTAAGTAGTAAAATCAGCTATATCTACAAAAATCAGTCAAGAGAACTGAAAATAAAAAGTTGTAAACTATGACATCAAATACATAAAACATCAAGGAGGTAAAATTTTAGTACTTATACAATTTGTTTGACTTAAGCAAGCAGCAACTTAATATAGACTGCTATATACATAGGATGTTCTATATGAAACCAGTGGTAACCACACATCAATAACCTGTCATAGATACACAAGAAATAATAAGAAAGGAATCCAAGCATAAGACTAGAAGCCATCATACCACAAAGAAAGAAAGACAAAAAAGGAACAGAAGAACTATATAAACAACCAGAAAATAATTAACAAAATAACAGTAAGTACATACTTGTCAATAATTAATTTAAATGTAAATGGACTAGGTGCTCCCATCAAAAGACATAGGGTGACTGAATGGATTAAAAAACAAGACCCATCTATATACCGCCTGCAAGAGACTCACTTCAGATCTAAAGACAAATATAGACTGAAAGTAAAGGGATGGAAAAACACATACCATGCAAATGGATGTGGGGGGAAAAAAGCCAGGGTAGCAATACTTCTATCAGACAAAATGGACTTTAAAACAAAGACTGTAGCATGAGACAAAGAAGGGTACTACATAGTAATAAAGGGATCAATCCAATAAGAGGATATCACAACTGTAATTATCTATATACCCAACGCAGGACCACCTAAATATATACGGCATGTACTAACAGACATAAAGGGAGAAATTGACAGTAAAGCAATAGCAGGGCACTTTAACACCCCATGTCCATCGGTGGATAGATCATCCAGCCTGAAAAATCAAGGAAACAGTGGCTTTGAATGACACATTAGACGAGATGGACCTAATAGATATATAAAGAGCATTATTCCAGACCCAGAAGAATATATATTCTTTTCAAGTGCATATGGGACATTCTCCAGGCTAGATTACATGTTAGGCCACACAAAAAAAAAGCCACAGTAAATTTGAGAAGACTGAAATCATACCAAGTGTCTTTTCTGACCACAACAGTATTAAACTAGGTATCAATTACAAGGGGAAAAAAAAATCTGGAAAGAACACAAATACATGGAGGCTAAATAACATGCTACTAAACAATAAATGGGTCCACTCAGAAATCATCAATAAAAAAATACCTAGAGACAAGTGAAAATGAAAACACATTGGTCCAAAATCTTGGGATACGGCAAAAGCAGTTTTAAGAGGGAAGTTTATAGCAATACAGGTATACCTCAAGAAACAAGAAAAATCTGAAAAAAAAAGCTAACCTTACACCTAAGGGAGCTAGAAAGAGAAGAACAAACACATTAGTTCTACCAAGTATTTAAAGAAGAGTTAATACCTATTCTCAAACTATTCAAAAAAATAGAAGTAGAAGGAAAGCTTCCAAAAGCATTCTACAAAATTAGTATTACCCTGATACCAAAACCAGACAAACACTACAAAAACAAAATGAAAAAACTACATGTCAATATGCCTAATGAACATTGAGCAAAATCTTCAACGAAACATTAACAAAGTGAATTTAAAAATACATTTAAAAAAATTATTCACCACAATAAAGTGGGATTTATTTCAGGATATTAGCATTATTTAATATTATCAATCAACCTGATACATTATATTAACAAGCAAAAGGATAAGAACCATATGATCTTCTCAATAGGTGTAGGAAAAGTATTTGACAAAATACAATGTCCATTCTTGATAAAAACTCAACAAAGGGAGTTTCAGAGAAAACATACATCAACATAATAAAGGCCACATATGAGAAGCCCACAGTTAACATCATATTCAATGGTGAAAAACTGAAAGTCTTTCCTCTAAAGGTCAAGAACAAGAAAGGATGCTTACGCTCACCACTTTACTTCAACATAGTACTAGAAGTCTTAGCTCCAGCAATGGGACAATAACAAGAAATAAAAGGCATCCAAATTGGCAAAAAGCAATACTATTACTATTTGTACATGACATACTATATAGAGAAAACTCTAAAAACTCCACCAAAAAAAATCTATAGGAATGGATAGAGGAATTCAGTAAAGTTGCAAGATATAGAATACACAGAAATCTGTTGCATGTCTATATACTAATAATGAAGTAGAAGAAAGAGAAATTAAGAAAACAACTCCATTTGCAATTGCACCATAAATAAAATACCTAAGAATAAATTTAACCAAGGAAGTAAAAGACCTGTATTTTGAAAACTATAACAACATTGATAAAAGAAATTGAAGACAAAAATGGAAATATACTCCATACTCATGGATTAGAAGAATTAATATTATTAAGAAGTCCATTACTACCCAAAGTAACCCACAGATTGAACTAATCTCTATCAAAATGCCGAAAGCCTTTTCGCAGAACTGGGATAAATAATCCTAAAATTTGTATGTGACCACAAAAGATCCTAAACAGTCAAAACAATCTTGAGAAAGAACAAAGCACAATCCCAGTATCACAATCCCAGATTTCATGATATAACACAAGGCTATAGTGATCAAAACAGTATGATATTAGCCCAAGAATAGACACAGATTCATCGAACAGGATAAAGAAACCAGAAATAAACCCACACCTATATGGTCAATTAATCTTCAACAAAAGGAGGCAAGAATATACAACAGGAAAAAGACAGTCTTTTCGATAAATGATGTTGATAACACCACTTTCTTACACCATACACAAAAATAAACTCAAAATGGATTAAAAACCTAAATCTGAGACCTGAAACCATAGAACCCCTGAATGAAAACATAAGCAGTAATCTCTTGGATTACTAAGCAACATACTTATGGATATTTTTCCTCAGGCAGCAGAAATGAAAGCAAAAACAATTAATTGTGACTACACTAAAATAAAGTTTTTGCACAGAAAAGGAAACCATCAACAAAAAGGCAACCCAGTGAATAGAAGATATCTATAAATAATATAACTGATTAGTGTATGTAAATATTAATATAACTGACAAGGGATTAATATCCAAAATATATAAAGAACTTATACAACTCAATACCAAAAAAAAAACACACACACACACACACACAAAAACAAACAAAAAACTAATCTGTTTTAAAAAAAATAGGCAGAGGACCAGAATAAACATTTTTCCAAAGGAGACCTATAGATGGCCAACAGACACATGGAAAGATGCTCAACATCACTAATCATTAGGGAAATGCAAATCAAAATGACAATGAGATAACACTTCACACCACTCAGGGTAGCTAGTATCAAAAAGACAAGAAATAGGGGCACCTGGGTGGCTCAGTCAGTTATGCATCCAACTCTTGATTTCAATTCTGGTCATGATCTTATGGTTCAAGAGATCGAGCCCCGAGTCGGGCTCTGTGCTGACACTGTGGAACTTACTTGCAATTTTCTCTCTCTCTCTCTCTCTCTCTCTCTCTCTCTCTCTCTCTCTCTGCCTCTCCTCTGCTCATGCTCTCACTCAAAATAAATAAATAAACTTAAAAAAAGAAAAGACAAGTAATAACAAGTGTTGGAGAGGATGTATAAAAATGGGAACTCTCCTGTTATTGGTGAGGATGTAAATTGGTATAACCACTGTGGAAAACAGTATGGGTCTTCTTCAAACAGATAAAAATGATAACAACATATGATCCAGTAATTCCACTACTAGGTATTTACCCCCCAAAACCAAAAACTCTAATTTGAAAAAAAAAAAAACAAGCACGTATAGTTTTATTGCAGCATTATTTACAATAGCTAAGATATGGAAGCAACCCAAGTGTCTATGAATAGACAAATGGATAAAGAAGTGGTATGTATACATAATGAAATACTACTCAGCCATAAAAAAGAATGAAACCTTGCCATTTGTGACAACATGGAGAATCTAGAAGGTTTTATGCTAAGTCAGAGAGAGACAAATATAAATACCATATGATTTCACTTACATGTGGAACCTAAAAAAAAAAAAAAAAATCCAGACTCTTAAATACAGAGAAAAAATGGGTGGTTGCCAGATAGAAGACAAATAGAAGTATAGTATAGGTAATATAGTCAATAATATTATAATAAAGTTGCATGGTGACAGTGAATATACTTACTGTGCTGAGCATGAAGTAATGTTAGAATTAATGTTTAGTGACAATCAGTTGGCTATATGAAATTTATAATTAAAAAGACTTTTTAATTTGTGTTATGCTTTCCTTATAGCAATATGTTTAAATATAAATCTATGTGTACACACATACACGTGTAAGACACTGGGGGTTGGTTGTTGAATGTCTACCAACACTTGGCTGCTTTGGGGTTTTTCTCATCTTCGATATTGTAGGAGCCTAACTAGGACCAGGTGGAGACCACAGGGCGCCAGGCACTATGAAGAACTGGTCCAATCATTGCAGGTGTTTGCGGTTGGAACGGGCTGTCTCAAGAGGTGGTGAGATCCTGTTACTGCGCTGACACCAAGGCCACTCCACAGGGGAGAAGAGGGTGCAGATGATGTTGGATGTGCTTCCTTCTCAACCGGAAAGTTTCACACCCAATAGGGAAGAGGGAGTCAGAGTGAGAGGTGGGTATGGCACCCGTGAGGCAATGGCCGATGGCTCTTGCCTACTTTCAAGCTCAGAACGTATCAGTCAAGAGTCTTATCAACTTATTGATATCCCTTAATCAATGGAAACTCCCTGGGTGGCCAGAGACAGAATACATTGCTCCTTGAGTTAATCCCCTTCACTATGGTGTATGCTTCCTCAGTTGCTGTGCATTTTAGGTGTTTGCATGAGGTTTAGCTTCTCATCTGAGAATTTATGCCTTCTGTGGCTGAGGCTTGTGCCTCGCCATAAATAAAAGAGTTGCTTAAGAAATCATTTTTTCTCTAAGTGTATTTTAAAGGAAATCAATATAAATCCAATTTGTCCTTTTTTTCTCCTGTTTTGGTTCCTCAAGTTCTAGAACCCCAGAGATGGTCAGAAAACCTTCCCTCATTGAATGCCCTCAGAGCCATCAACCCTCTCCACTGCCCTGTTGAGAATAACTTCATCAGTGGATAATATTCTGACATACGTCATCTGTGTATTATAAGGTTTAACTGGGATGGTTTTCTCAGAACTTCAAGACTGAGTTCAACTGAAGCAGATCAGTGAATATTTTTTTAAATTAACCTGGCATTAATACTGGTTTAACATCAGTGAAAAGCCAAGTAGAGGTTTTGAACGTAAGGAAGCTGGTTTCAGACAAGTAACCTCTTTGATCCAGAACTGTATTAAACACATACACACTATCTGTTCTAATCTTCAACATTCTGTAAGAAGAAGAAACTGAGGCTAAGAGATTAAGATGGCTTGCCTGGTTGTGAACCAAATGCCTCACCTTGAAGGGAGCAGGACCACCATTAGAACCCCTCCATTCTAAATACCATTGTTTTTCATATAAATCTTATTGCCTCTTTATAGAAGGCTTCTATTTGAAAACAGAGGTTTCCACATTAGTCTATAGGATAAACATCCTTCAACTGATGATTCCTAATTATCCACAGGAGGAGACTGTCATAGTGCCCAATGAGGGAGAAAAGAGATATTTGAAAAATAATGTGGAGATTGCTCTAGCTGTTTTTGATGGACGCAAAGACATGAAAAATGGGAACCAAAAACAGAGGGGGGAAAAAAGCCCATTCTGAAGCTCTGAAGCCCCATGACCCAGGTGTACATCATAGAGTCAGCTGTCAAGAAAGACTCCATTGCCCCACTCGCAGGGGTTCTCCCACCATGTGGCCACAGTCCCCTTGCACATGACGGAATCCTCTGTGTTCTCTAAGGGTCTCCTTCCCCTCTGGTTCTTCTCATGCTTCGTCTCTCCAGAGAACCTGGCAGCCGGTTCTAGCCCTCAACACCCTCATGCCGGCCCCTGTGGCTTCATTCCTGGAAACATGATTTTCTCCATTTATTCCCACCTGTTGTCTCTAGACTGCCAGTACCATGAGGGGATGACGAGGACGGTCTACTAAAATCACATGAATCAGAACCTCATGCAGCCCGCACAAGAACCTGAAAAAACTTCAGGCTTAACACCACTTGCCAGCATGGGGCAGTTCTCCACACCCTCAGAACGGCCTTACGTATAGCCTCCCACTGACTTCCCTCAAAGTAACCTTAGCTCTTAACATCTTGCAAAGTGATTTATGTGAGCCAATTACTAACTGGAGTATCCGGAAAACAGAAACTGAAAAAAAAAAAGTGTTGTCTGAAGTTGAGAAAAAAGATCCCAGAACTGCTGAGATGACTTTACACACACACACACACACACACACACACACACACACACACACACTCCCTCTCTCCCCCTTCTCATTATCTCCCCCCCTCCCCTCCTCACTCCTCCCCTCCCTCACTCTTCTTTTCTCTCTTGTACTGGCTCCTCTCTCTCTCCCATTCTCTCTCTCTCCCTCTCCCCTCCTCTCTCCCTCAGGAATTGTTAATGAAATAAACATATTTTGATCTAGTTAACAGTCTCAAAATAACCTTATATACATCGCTCTCGTGTCAACCATAAAAGCATCCTAAACCTGTATTTTGGCAATACTCCACATGCACAGGTTTCAGAACGTGTGCCCCAGGAATCCAGAAACCAGGGGCTATCTTCAGGAGAGTGGCAACATTTGATTTATGCTTTGTGTTTATAAATGTTGAGGCAGCATAATTTTGAGTAATATTCAGAAAGTATGTACCTACCAAGCTGTAAAAAATGACTGACTGCAAGTTAGCTGGTGAGTTTTCCTAGACTTCAAGTTTTTTTTTTTTTTTTTTTTTTTGAGAGACACACAAAAACATTGACATAGGAAAGAAAATCTTATAATTACTTTGTTCTCCTCCTTGTGCATTTCAAAGCAACCATCCAAAGCTAGTGCTTTGTAACATACAAACCAGGACTCTGCAACTAGCCCAACTATCAATTTATGTTCTTTTTTGGAAACAACTTGACTCATCTCCTAGTCCACTTTCCCTTTTCATTACTACAGGAGTGACTTAGAATAATGTTTGTCTAAACTGGGAGGCTGTTTTCTCATTACTCAGCGCATAGCTTATCGTTTTCTTACCAGCCTATGGCATTCCATGGCAGGTATGGGGTATCTTCACAGGCCAGCCTGTCTGGAAAGGGCGTGATGGGATTACTACTGACTATGCTTTGCCCCTCCATCTTCATAAAGTGGCCACATCCTTGATTTCTTTATTTGCCAAGCTAGGAGAACGTTGCCTTCTCTGGGGAGATGCTAGGAGCAAATGAAATCGCTCTTGGCACTAATGATTACTAATCCTTTCCTTTTCTTAAAGGACCTTTCCTCTACCTCTTCGCAGCCGTGGCTTCTGTCAGAAAACACGGGACCTGCATGAGAAGGGCTTGTTCCCATCCCTGTGCTGATAATCAACGTCTGGGCCTATTTCCTCAGTTGTGAATAAAGGGTCGTGTTAATGGGTCTCTGAGCTATGACCCAGTGTGATTATCTTAGTATCGTTTGTGGGCTTATGTACTCTAACTTTTGATAATTTTCTGTGTACCAAACACTGATTTAAACAATTTACAAATGTTTTGTTTCACATAAATCTATTTAAGGTAATATTTTCAATTTTAAGAATTAAGGTATTATCCCCACTGGCAGGTGAGGTGATGCACGCACTCAGTGAGCTCCCAGTTTTCCTGAGGTTTCACAGCTATTAAGGGGGAAACCAATCAGATTTTAGACTACAAGGCTTTTTTTTTTTTTTTTTTTTAACATTTATTCGTTTTTGAAAGACAGAGCATGCCCAAGCAGGGGTGGGGCAGAGAGAGAGAGGGAGACACAGAATCCAAAGCAGGCTCCAGGCTCCGAGCTGTCAGCACAGTGCCCGACGCAGGGCTGGAACTCAAGAATCATGAGATCATGACCTGAGCTGAAGTTGGACACTTAACCGACTGAGCCACCCAGGCCCCCAAGACTACAAGGCTTAATTAAAATCTTCCTCTGTCACCTATGCAAACCACTGAAGTGGCTTCTTGGGCCCCATTGTTACCAGCATCAGTTGTCCTGACTCAGTGGCGTCGACCACCGAGCACCAACCCTACAGCCATTAAGGTCCTTTCTATGGTCACTATGTGGACCACATCATGGTCCATGCTCACTCACTTCAGGCACTGATTTCCTGCTCTTCTTCCCTTCCTCTTTATTCCCTTCTGTTGGTTCTCTTTTCCCCCCTTGACAAAAACTTAGAGTCTGTTGTGTCCCAGGATTGAGGATTCAGAAAAGGTAAGAGATTATTGCCAGTCTGAGACATCACACAATGTAACTGAGCGTGAGGACAAAGATACAGATTTACACAGAAAAAGTGTAATGTGCTACATCATATTCCCTTGAAAGAAGGAATGAGGGACGTGGATAGGAGAGAGAGGGGCTGAGAGAGGGAGACAGAACATGCCCTGAGAGAGCTACACAGCCAAGCAGGGGCAGAGAGAGAGAGGAGACAGGGTGGACAGAGCCTATAACTCTCCCTGGGGAGCCTTGGGGAAGTTTTCACAGTGGTGTTTGTATTTGAGATGAATCTTGAGGAAAAGTAGAAGTTTGGTGTGAAAATAGAAGACATTACAGGCAAAGATGAAGGAAATAGCCCTGTTTTGCCTCAGTAATGGAGCATTCCATGGGACTGGCTTCAGGGAAGCAGGGATGGAAGTTTGAATGGGTGCCTTGTAGGCAGCACCCAAAGGGTTTGTGTCAATATTTAAGATATTGAGATCTTACCTGGTAGTAGGGAGAGACTGGGGGAGGGGTTGACTCATGACCAGATTGACCTCAGGGGCGCTCTGGAGGAGACGCTGGAGTAAATGGGAAAGAGCTGAAAACAGAAGGTTTTGTTAAGAAAGGACATGGGTGTGAGCCATGGGTGAGATGTGGACGGTGAGGAAGGGGCAGATGGAGATTGGCTGATACAGAACAGGCGGGACTGAGTGACAGAGAAGGAAAGGGGGGATGTGGCACCAGGATTTCAAAGTCAGAGAAGACAGACTCGTCACTCCCGCTATTTTCTTTGTCAGCCTCTGACACGGGTCTCATCCAACCTAACCACATCCCTCCCTGACTTCTTGCCACCTGCCCTCAGGAAACTTGGAAGGCAGTGGCCCCTGTGGCCAATAGAAGCCCTGAGTCAGCAGATCTATCCCAGTCACCTCCTTGCCTGCAGCCCCTTCCCAGGGGTCCTCCAGCCCAAATAGCTGCGGGCCGAGCTACCGGGCTCTGGGCTTACACCTCCTCATCCTCCAGTTCGGCCCCCACCAGCTTTAGAAATGACCCCCTCTTGGGGCGCCTGGGTGGCTCAGTCGGATGAGCATCCGACTTCGGCTCAGGTCACGATCTCACAGTTCGTGGTTTCGAGCCCCGCATCAGGCTCTGTGCTGACCACTGGCTCAGAACCTGGAGCCTGCTTCATATTCTGTGTCTCCTCCTCTCTCTGTCCCTCCCCTGCTCACGCTTTGTCTTACTCTGTTTCTCAAAAACAAATAAATGTAAAAAAAAAAAAAAAAAAAGAAATGTCCCCTTCTCTGTTCCACAAATCCCAACCACAGGTAGGCAGACTCTCCTTCCCAAATCACTGTCTTCTGTGAAATGGAAACGGAGAGATACTTGCTTCGGATTATGCCGAAGTCAGAGCACCCTTCTACCTTCGGAAGCTAAAGCTAAAATGGAGAAGCATTCATTCATTCACAAACATACTCATTGAGCTGGCAGCCTGCCAGATGGATAAAATAGAAACATTGCCGCCAGGAATTCAGGGATGAGCCAGGTCCCTGCTGTCATGGGATGCACACTCTGGTGTCAGAGAGGCAGATCGAGACAGGTGGGCATGTCACACAACAACGGCAGGTGATTGATGGGACTGTTCAGGACACGGTGTTGGGGAATACGTAGGCAGGGATGGACCTGCTTGAAATAGATTCCTAAAGGAAGCCCCCTCTGAGGAAGTGATATTTAAGACAGAAAGACAAATGAGAAAGTAGCCACAACGTGCAAAAACATAGGTCTAAAATGCTATATAAATGATAAAGTGCAAGTCAATATTGACCAGGAATAAAGGCAAACACAGAGCCACTCTTTCCATACCCCTATAGAATGCCAGCCAGGAAGTCATGGGATCTGGAGGTGTTTTGTTTTGTTTTTGTCATGCTCATGTGAAAGGGACCCTCCAGTTTTAAGAAACTCACATTCATCTTGCGTATAAAGACACGAATGGGCCTACGAGAGACACGCTATCTCAGGGGTTGGCAAAAACTTTCACGAAGAGGAAGATAAATTATCTTAGGCTGTGTGGGCCATACGCTCTCTGTTGTAGCTACTCAATCCACCAGAAGAGCCTGGAAGCCACGGACAATGTATAAATGAGTGAGCGCTCCTCTGTTCGGTCATTTTATTTATGGATGCTGAAAACAACAATTTTCACAGGTCACAAAATATTTATTTTTGCAGACATGTGAAACCCTAAAATCTTTTCTTCATTCATGGGCTTACAAACACGGGCAGTGGGCTGTATTTGGTTCTTGGGACCTGGTCTGGCCATCCCTGCTCTGCAGCAAGGTGGCTGAGAGAGCAAACTCTTGAGCAGACTGCCTCGGTTCGTTTCCAGATGACTCCATCTGCCAGGGGTGCACTCACACGTCCAGGCCAAAGAAAATTTACTTCGATCCTGTTTTGTTCTCTTATCTTTCTGTCCCTCTTTTCTTAGTCAAACTTCTTAGAACAATAATCTATACTCCCTCCCCGGGGCAAACTGTGTTTTACAAAAACGACTTCGACATACTTCCAGCCTCTGATGCTCTTCCAGAATCATGTCCCACCCTTAACCCCTCTAAGAGGTGGTATTGAGGTTCCCTCCCCTTAAAACTGGGCAGGCCTTTGTGAGTACTCCAGCTAATTGAGCCCTACAGAAGACATGCTCGAAGACTCAGGAGCTGGGTCGTAAAAGGCAAGACAGCTTCTGCCTGCCTTTCAAGGCGCACGTGCCTACGGACCCTAGAGCTGCCACATAAAGAAGGGTGTGATGACTGTTACTTCCTTTTAGAGGCTTTCGTTGGATTTCTCCGCAGTGGATCTGGTCCTAGGCAAAGAAAGAAAGCAGTGCGTGTACATGATGTGCCTGGAGTATAAGGCGTACGGGGCCGAGAATTGGGAGCTTTGGCCAGTGATACGTGCAGATGGCATTTCCTGGAAGGCTTTAATGATGCGGTGGATGAGCTTGGAATGGATCTTGAGAGTAACAGGTGGCCCCTGGAGAGATTTGAGGCCTAAGAGTAGAATGGACAGGTTTCTCTCTTAGAGGAACTACTCTAGTTGTAACAGAAGAAGCCGTGATGAGACCCCTGGCTGGAAGCCTGCGACACGGTCTGGGTGATGCGGAGGAGGGCAGTGCCAATGGCCGTGGACAGAGTGGAGAGATTCCTGAGACCACCCCGCAAGGAGAGTGCTGTCCGTCCAGCTGATGGACAGACATCACAACAACGCCTATTCTCGTACCTTCTACTACAGTCTTGTCAGAATAGATCCCTCTCTCGCGTGGCTACGCCTCCTCGCCTGCTCTCTTTCACGATTTTTCTTTTTTGCCTGGTCAATATGCAACACGGTTCCCACGTGGGTGGTTCCTCTCCCTTCTCTTCAGCAGACACTGGGGAACCGTTCCTTGAAAGCAAGATGCCACAGATAAGCTCACAGCTGGCCGAATACTGGTGAAAGGGTTCCTCTGTGCCCCCCGCCCCGTGAAACACCTGCCTCTGTCGGCCACAGACCGGTCCCCTGAAAAATACCCTGGGAACCCTGTCCCAGAGCCCCCTCCCAGCTGTTATCTTGACACAATCACTGTGCTCTGGGTTTTTAATCTGGGAGATTAAATCTATACACGCCTGAGTGGAAAGATCACATCCTTGTAATGTTTCACCTATAAAATTTCTCAGCTGCCTTCGTTTAACCTGTTGTATTTATGGCCCAACTGTAATTTAGGAGAATACTCAGAAAATGCCAATTTCAAAGGGCCGCTCTCTCAAATTGCCACTCAGCACGGCTTTCTGCAGGAGTGTAGTGAACTGTGGTAAAACTGATCATTTCAGTCAATTAGATTTTTAGGCCAGTCACTTTTTACTGTTCTGAAAGAGAGCAAGAGAGCATTTGAAAGCTAGAATCAATCAATTACAGTCTAAATGTAGAACAAGGAGGAAGATACACAAGAAACCATATGTATACTTTTTTTTTTTTTTTTACAGGGATGAACCTTGTAGAGGTCACTTGCGTTCTGTTATAGAATGTTCATTTTGCATAAAGTAGAAGTTACTGCTTTAAAAGACATGCCTACCCAGACCCTTTGGATAGTAATTGGGGTCAAAGAATGAAAAGGCTGACAGGGAGAATGCAAGTGCCTTAGCTGGGGAAGAAGGGGCTTGCCGAGACGAGCATATAAGCAGGATGATCAGGTAGGCTTTTCTTGTAAAGACCATAGCAACCTTTGACTCAGAAAGTTCTAACACAGTTATAATTGTAACAGGTCGAAGGCCACAAGTTCAGAAAACATATAGATCTTTTTTGATAGTTCATTTCCTTTATTTAACCCAAGACTGGATTATGAGGTCTAGAGATTCTAGAAAGTCAAAGATTATGGTCCTTTCTTAGGCAACTGAAAATAAAAACATCACTAACAGTAGAGCAGGATTAAAGAACATAAAATAAATCTTCTCCTAATAGACCCTTCACAATTTCAAATTCAAAAATATTTCAAAATACCTTCTTATGTTAAGAAAAGGCTCCTGGGGTGGGGAGGGGCGCCTGGGTGGCTCAGTCTGTTAAACATCTGACTTTGGCTTGGGTCACGATCTCGTGGTTCATGAGCTCCAGCCCCTCGTTGGACTCTGTGCTAACAGCTCAGGGCCTGGAACCTGCTTTGTATTCTGTGTCTCCCCCTCTCTCTCTGCCCCTCCCCTGTTCACTCTCTGTCTCTCTCAAAAATGAATAAACTTTAAAAAAATTAGAAAGAAAAGAAAAGGTTCCTAGGGATGGTAACAAGAGAAACTTTGACATCTGTTATCAGATTCCCCTTTGAGACATGATTTAAAGGATACCTTTTCCACACAGCCATCTGTGACTGCTTCAGACCATTACAAGCAATCACTTTATGCCCTTGACTTTCCATTCCAATTGTTTCCACCATTTACTTAGTGCCCCCTCTTACACACCAACACGTTTTGCAGGATCTAGAGAAGGAGCACCAGGTTTCCACCAGCAGGTCTGGATTCCGTTCTTATGTCACCATCTGGACCCAAGCACAGTTGGGTAAGGATATCAGCTAGCGGAACTTTGGGAAAACAGAATCCACACTAGGGAGATAAACAGAGGTGATTGACTAGGAAGAAATGGAGAGAGCAGTTAAGAGGAAAGAGGAGACGGTTGGACATCTAAAGAGTAGCCAACAGCAGGAAGCCACTTGGCAAGAAGGGACTTGGAGGGAACACAGGGAGAAGGTATAGCAGAGCACAGAAGATGACCACTCAGGCAGGAGCTACCATGTGGGAGATCGGACCAGAGATTGGCAGGGACCATCTGGAAAGGATTTGGAACCAACTTCAGACGAGATGTAGCCACTGTCAGAGATCCTGCCTGGAATTCTCTGGCTCCTTCCCTCTTCCACTTTCCGTTTTGCCACCAGTGCCATCCAATGGCCAAGTCTACCTGGGAGCCAACTGACAAGGGCACCTCAGAAATCTAGTCCCAGTGTTACACAGCACGGGGTGGTCAGGGGATGGAGAGGGCAACACACAGACCATTGGCATGGTTAAGTGATTCATCTTCTGAACAGCTGCCCCCCCCAATCAAATCTTTTTTTTTTTTTTTTTTCAGTTTATTTATTTGAGAGAGAGAGGGAAAGAGAGAGAATCCCAAGCAGGCTCTGCACCATCAGCGCAGAAGCCAATGCGGGGCTCAAACCCGTGAACTGTGAGATCATGATCTGAGCTGAGGTCAAGAGCCGGACGCTTAACTGACTGAGCCACCCGGGTGCCCCATCCCCTTCCGTCAAATCTTAAAGCAATGCTTTTCTAACACACTTCTTGAGAATATCACATGAGATTATTTTAATGTGTTGGGGAAGGTTAAAAAGTGAGACTGTGAGGACACTTAGGAAAATGTTTTAAGGATTTTAAACATTACATACTGCCAATTGTACTTCCAGGAAAAGAGAAAGTCCTAAACATATCTACAGATACAGGCTAACAAAAATTTGTATCTCGATAATACTGAAAGTTGGAAGCAACCTAAAATACATGCGACATATTCAGGGCTAAAAAACAAACAACCCCCCCCCCCCCCCAATTTCTGCCTTTAACGATATCCTACTCATGAAAATCAGATAAAGTGCTATGGGGATCCAGGGGTGGGAGAGGACAGTGAATAGTCACCCCATCCTTCTAGAGGATGGTACACGGTATATTATATGGCACACGTAAATGCCAGGAGGAATTTGATATTTATACTGAAACACCCGAGTTAGGAGGTTGGATGCCGAGGTAGAGTAGCAAGAGGGGACGGGAGCATAACTAGAATCCCAGGGACCTGTGAGTTCATCCTGGGTCTGGTTCTGATGCTGGTGGTGGCCTTGTTCAGGCCTCTACTCTGGCTTTCTGGAACAAATAACAGAAACTGGGGAACAGCGCGACTGCCCCACCGCTGAACACTGCAAACAAAAGAATTGCTTCCTGGGGTCTGAGGCCATAAGTAGGATTCACTCCAGGGCCTGGTGGGTCCACGCTTTTTGTGCTCACGCCACTGACACAGGCCGCCAGCGTCCGATTGCAATTATGGTTCAAACTGGCCCCCAAAATTAAAGCTGGATGCTTAGCTTTGCATTTCACACCCACCCCTCTGTCCGCCTGGAAGTAGCCTACAAGCTTTATCCTCCAGAGCCCAAAACGCATTGTTCTTAAAAAAGGTCAGAACAAATTTTGAATTCCAGCTTTGAGACTTTGTAACTGTCTGAGCTTTGGCAATTAGCTTCAACTCCCGGGTTAAGTAACATGAAAGACACAAGGCAGAATCTTAGCAGAGGGGTTAGGTCACAGTCGGTATTTAATACATTTTCCTGGTGTTTTTGTTTTTGTTTTTGTTTTTTACCTTGCTACATTTCTTCCAATATGCCCCTGTATGCTGGCCAAGAGGTACTGTTCACCCACCCTACGAAATATCTCCTTTGTTCACCCCTTCACGTCTTTGTTAATATTGCTTTCAGCCTCATTAGTAGGAATGAAAGAAGCGCCCGAAACAAAGGAAGGACTAGCTCAACTCCAGCCTCAAGCAGGAATGTTTGAGTCGATTTCCTTTTCTTGCTTAGCAAGCACTGAGCTTCCTGCTTCTGGTTTGGACCTGAAGTGGAGGGTCCCAAATACCAACAGGAAGGTCATACTTGTGGTCTCCCTCCCTCGCTGAGACCTCGTGGAAACCCGAGGCCCTGGAATTTCATGTGGGTGTCCTTTCTCAAGAGATTTCCAGCTGCAATTCCCAGACCGGAGGTAGGCACTCCATTCTCCAGATCCACAACCATTCTTTCTGTTAGCTTTTCCAAGATTCCGATATTATCTTGCCAAGTGTGGGTAAAATAATTAAAAAGAGTTCCCGTGGAGAGGGGTAGGATTTTACAACATAGGATAAAATCTCCTTAATTTGAGTTGTGTTAGTAGGTTTCTACATACAGGCAAGGGAAAGGACAAGATTCACCCATCCATTCATTCATACATTCATAAATATCGAGTACCCAATGATATGCCAGTCACTGTTCTCAAACAAGGGTCTTTTCCAACATTACCTCTGAGAAGCCACTTCTATGAACTGTGGGGTGTCAACTCACCCTGCACAGATTCAGATGGACAAATAAGATTATTACAGGAATTTATTAGTTCTATCCACATTTATGAAAACCTCATAGAAGCCAAGAAACCATGGTAGTCACCGATGATGTAGAGAGGAGTACTTTACTTGTTCAGTGCTAACCATACTCTAGATGCTTTTGTGTATGGATCTTAATGTCCACAACAATCTCATAGACAGAATTGCCTCTGTTTTATAGTTAACAAAACTAAAGTTTTGAGAGGTTTTTCAACTTTCACAGGAAACAATCAGAGCCAACATTCAGCCCATCGTTTGAACATTTATCTACTGAGGGGCATTTGGATGGCTTCCAATTTGGAGCTATTACAAAAAGTGATGTGATCATTCTGGCTTTTGTCTTTTCTGTACACAGGTAACATTCTTAGTTTGTAAATACTTAGGAGTAAAATTGCTGGGTCATAGGATATGCATATGTTCCACCATAGCATACATTATCAGTCAATAGTTTTTTCTGACATTGTTTTTATCATTTGAATTAACTGATGTGGCAAATTCTATTCCCCAAAAATGGCCACAACGATACCTTCTGTCCCACATGCTTTTCTTATACTGTAACCTTGACACTTCCTCCAGCAGCTGATAAAGTCTAGGTCCTTTCTCCCTGAACTTGAGTGGACTTCTGTGACTTCCTAGATGAAGGCTGTTCAACAGAACATTCTGCAATGATGGAAATGTTCTCTTCGTATTGTCTAATACAGTAGTCACTAGCCACATTGAGCACTTACAATGTAGCAAGGATGATTGTAGAACTGAATTTAATTTGAATCCACACGGTAAAATAGCCACTAGACACACGTTCCTATGCACTGGACAATGCAAGCTTAGATCAATGGAATATGGTGGAATTAGAGTTTTGTGATTTATGAAGATAGATCATTGGAATGCCATACACCTGGCTTTGTTCTGTTAGAAATAGCCGCTATGTTGTAAGGAAGCCCAAGCAGGCCATGGCAAGTCTCACATAGAGAAAAATCTAGGACTATGGATCACAGACACAGCGGACCTCCCAGGCAGCAACCAAACCCAGCTCACCAGCCATGTGAGTGACCCATCTTGAAAGTGGAATCTGTAACTCCCACTTGAGCTGTTCTAGCTGATGCTGAAGGAATACAAACAAGCCATCCCTACTGGCCCCTGCCCAAATTGCTTAAGTAGCAACATAACAGTAAAAACACAGAAGTGTTCCCATTAAATTCAGACATGAAACAAGGATGCTGATTATTACTCCTATTGCCTAAAATGCTGTGGGAATTTCCTTCTAATGAATTGAGGCAGGACAATAGAAGGCATAAAAACTCTAAAACATGAGGCAAGTTTTTCCAATTTAAAAATACCTAGATAATTTCAGAAGCCTGGAAAACCCAAAAGAGTCAACTGAGAGAACAGTTATAAAGGGAAAATTTCAAAATTAATATCTAAAACCCTGTTGGTTTTACTATGTTCACATAAGATATACATACTTATGTCACTTGAAGAAAAATCCATTAAGCAAAAGCCTCAAAGAAATCAATGCCCAGAAATAGAAGAGTGTTATGATTTATATGAATAAACTTTAAGATGCTCTATTAGAGCATAGAAGGAACTGTGAAAAACTTTAAAGTGACCCACGGAACATAAAGTACAATTTGAATTGATGGGAACTAATGTCCAGTTCTAGTGAAGATAATGTGATATTGTAAAGATGCGCATTTCACCTATGTTAATCGGTAAATTGAAGGTGATTCCGATAATATTACCAACAGGACTGTCTGTATGAAACCAGACATTGCTAAATCTACATTCCAGGGGAAGATCAGGCAGAAACAATTTCAAAAAGACAGATAAGGGAACGGACTACATGATGAAATATTATTATGAACCCAGCATAGCTTTTCTACTGGTGCATGAATAGAAATATCAAAGGAAAAGAGAATATTGGATGAGACTCAAGTATATGGATATTTAGATTATAATAACATCAGCATTCCAATTCAGTGTGTCAAAGGTAGAATATTCAAAAACTGGTGTTGGGACAACCTACTGAGAAAAAAAATAAGGTGAGTCCCTAATGTATCACTTATTCAAAAAATTTGATCTATATGGATGAACATTCAAAATTGGGATGAAAATGAGTTGTTCTTGTAACCTTACAGCAGTAAGTTTTTTCTAAGCAAGATACAGAATTTAGAATTTTCAAAAGCCTGATAACAATAACCTCCTAAGTTTTAAAAATTTCTACTTGTCACATACTAGAAACAAAATCAGTATATAACCAATCTGGGAAATATCTGCAGTGTATATGATAAGGCAAAAGGAATAAGGTCCTTACAATTTTCTTACAATTAACCTAAGGCACTAGCTCAATACAGATATGGACAAAGGGCACAAATAACGTTCTATAGAAAAAAATACAAATGATTTTGTAAACATAAAAATGTTTAACTTCCCTCAGAATTAGAGAAATATAATAAAACAAAAGAATGTTTATAGAGGGACAGGAGGAAACGTTTTTAGTGCTGGGGAGACAGGAACATCCATTCTCCTTTCCACAAAGTTAGTGGGAGAATTCATTGGTATAATCCTATGGAAGGGCAATTGACAGTATCCATCAATATTCTAAACCCGAGGTTTCTTTTTAAGTGTGTAACCTAACAACTTCACTTTCGTCCTGTAGGCAACTAGCACATGTGCAATTCAATACCACGACTTTTGGGGCCATATTGGTTGCAAGAGCAAACATTTAGAAAGTAGGTGACTGACCGCATGCCAACAGGAATGGATGAAGCACATGATAGCACATCTATCACAGGGACCACTTTGTAAGACTTACTGCGAATAGTTTCTGAACAATCAAAAGATGCAGTGCAGTGTTTCAAAGGATACAACAACAAAAGTGTAAATCTTCAGGTTACAATTGAACAGGATCCTTCTTGATAGACACAAAAACTGTGTTTTACTGATTTCTAAGATTGCTTTAGAACGGGGGTGAAGGCTTAGCTAAAATGTTTGTCATCACTCTATAGCCATTTTTACTGCTTGTCATGTTTACCATATATGTGTCCTAGTTTTTCCTCTTAAAAACAAAAATGAGGTAGAAAAAAAAAAAAGAGCTACCTCCTCAAAAATATCTCCCAGCTTGGACTGGCATACCACCAGAAATTCTTTTTATGAATCAGCCTTTGGGGAAATTCCAGTCACTGCTTCAAGGGCAACATTAGAAAAATCCATGAAATCCCAGGCTCTGCACCTACTGACGACTTCACATAGTAGCTGCCTGTTTTTCCTCCAGCTGTGTCTGAAACTGACCAGGTCTTTCAGAAACACGGCCCATATAGAGCCTACTCTGTGTTTCCTTTCATGGGGCTTACCCCTTCCTACTTGTTCTAAAGATGCTTTGTGAGTCTCTGATTGGCTTTGTATCTGATGTATTTCTCTAGCCTCCATGAACTATCTGTGAATGTTCTTTTAGATCTTTATTGCAAAAATTCAGTAAATATTTCTTAATTGAAACAATGAAGGTTTTATTTATTTTTTATTTTTTTTATTTTTTTAACGTTTGTTTATTTCTGAGAGAGACAGAGACAGAATGCGAGTGGGTTGGGGCAGAGAGAGAGGGAGGTACAGAATCTTAAGCAGGCTCCAGGCTCTGAGCTGTCAGCACAGAGCCTGACGCAGGGGTCGAGCTCTCGAGCTGTGAGATCATGACCTAAGCTGAAGTCAGATGCTCAACTGACTGAGCCGCCCAGGCACCCCATGAAAGTTTTGTTTTTAAAATCAAATTCAATGTGGGGAAGGAAAATTATCCTTGTAGCACTGCCATAGAATTTACCACAAGCTAGGCAGTGTTCCAAACACACACATGTATGAATAACAATATGTTACATACAGTTATGTCTATACTTTATATATAACCTATATATACTTACCCAGCTAGAATAGGTTGAGATGAGCTTTGAATGCATACAGTCTTGCTTCAGTGTATACAATGAGTGTTCTCAACTATGAGGCTCCGTTTTCCCACTGTCCATCTCCCTTCTTGTCCTCACTCCCTCCTTGACTGGCCTGAACTCTGTGACCCACCATTGTGTTCCTTCTTTCACAAAACGCCTCCTCTCTCTGGCCCTCATGGGTCTTTCTGGGCAAAACTCCAACCCAGTCAAGTCCGAAATGCTGTCTCTTCAGGCTGACGGGGCTGGCCAAATGCACACAGCCCTGCTCATGGGTTATACTTTCCACATACAACTCAACCTCCAAGAGGACCCTCAGTCCCCTGTCACACTCCTGCTGTACCCTTCTGGATCCAGTTATTCTTCTAGATGACTGTATAGACCATTTTGCTCTTCAATCCAACACCACCTTCTCCCCCAGCCTCCCAGGTGGCTGATGACTTGGCCTTGTATTTCTCGAAGAAAATGTCCACAGGGGCCAGGTAGCTAACATAAACCACTGAACTAAAAGCATCGCCTATGGAATGGTAAGGACCAAAGTTGCCTCCCAAGTGCAAAACCCGTGTAAATGGTCTTCCTGCTACTCAGCTCGTTTATCATGGCCGTGAAGTAGGCCAGCCTGGGCAGCCAGAAAGTGGAATCTTTTCAAGAGAATTGGAAGGTTCAGATTTTGCTGCAGAATTTCCCAATTTTAAATACTCTGGCGGGGGGGGGGGGGGATATTTCCACAAGTTGGAATATACCCTGTAGGTACCCCATTTCTAACTCTGTAGAGAAATGTGAATCAAGAGGAGCCATTTATTATTTTAATAGAACTTCAAAGAAGGCCACCAGATTTCTAAGAAAGAGTTGCAACTCGAGCTACCATGGATTCTCAAGCATTTTCTCTTTAGACTGCTGGGATCAGTTTAGAATCCCAGAAGGAATTTAGGATTATTTGAGATGTTAATAAAGAGATGGTTTTTCATGGTGTGGGTGTAGAGAAACCGTGTACCCTGGAGCTAATAACAGGATTGTGCTTGCCCTAAGAGGGACACCGATTAGGTACATCACAGAACATCCATAAATTTGTAGTTCTGTGAGCGAACATTTTTTTCCAGCAGACACAGCCAGTCCTGAAATCTAGGTGTAAACTCAGAGAATCAACATTCCTACCTCATTTTCCACCGACCCCTATCCCTTCCCTGGCAAAACCCAACTGGAGCCCAGAGGACAGGACATACACCACTACGTTGGTCCGTAGGTGTTCACTTGCCAAACAGGGAGTGGGTTTGGGGAGGAAAATGAAAGACCAAGCAGAAAACCACCATCCGGCTTGTAAAATAGGGACTGAAACTATTCTCCTTTTGTAGTTGAGAAAACAGAGACAGGTTTATTAACTTAGTCACTGTCACAAACACTAACTGATGCAGCAGCCTGGTCATCCTAAGTCCACAGCATGAAAACACTTTTCTATATGGTCCCTTCACCATGAAATTCTATGGTATATGTAAAATTTATTTGGAAAAAAAATCACTTAGAGAATTCAATATGTTCTACGTGCTAAACTAATTACTTCATTCAGAGGAACTGATTTACCAGAAAGCTACACATTTATACATTCAACCCATATTTACTGAGTGTCTGTGGTGCTGTGCTCAGGGGTGAACAGCAGAGACAATAGCCCCGCTTTCACGGGGGCAGAGCCTAGATTTTAGTACCAGACGGTAGAGAGACAATACAAGCACGTATGCAGATGCTTTTCAATAACAAGATCTAGAAGAAAACAAACGAAAATAGAGTAATGCTGTAGACCAAGGGGTCAGACTGCAGTCTGCTGGCCAAATCCAGCCAACTGCCTGGTTTGGTATGGTCTGTAAACAAAGAGTGGTTTTTACAGTATTTTCAGTTGTTGGAAAGATATGAAAAGTAGAGTAATATTTTGTCACACCTGAAAATGATAGGGAATTCAAATTTCAGTGTCTGTAAATAAAGTTTTATTAGCACAGAGCCCCGCTTACCTATTTTCATATTATCCATGACTTCTTTCATGCTACAATGGCAGAGCTCAGTGGTTACAACAGAGACCATATGGCCCGCAAAGCTTAAAATATTTACTATCTGGCCCTTGACAAAAAGTGACTCCTGGGGGTATGAAGGACTTTAAATTGGGTGGTCAGGAAAAACCTCTCGAAAGAAGTATGCATTACGACACGAAGTCAGAGAAGAGGGCTTTATGTTACTTTAAATTGGGTTGTCCTACAAAATTTTCTTCAAGAAATAGTCTAACAACCGTTCTGACTGTTCTAGTACCCACCCGCCCCCCCCAAGGAAAATAAATGGCATACTTCAGCCATCATCCACCCATAGGCCAAGTTTCCAAAATATAGAAATTTTGGCTCCAACAGGAATATTTCCAAAAGGTTATATATGAAAACAAGGAGAGGAATTATTGTTATAACACCACGGGTGAGCTTTTTCAGCCAAAAATTGCATATGTTATTTTGATTTTAGACCATCGGATAGATTAATCAGAACCCTCCTTAGAAGCATTTGAACCAAAGGAAACTTGTCTTTTCTGCCAAGAGTCCACTGAGTCATTAACAGAATATAATAAAGATTTGAGGCTTTAGTTTTGGAAAAGTTGTCATAAATTCTCCCTGGGAGGAACGTTCATCTAGGAACTTTTGCAAATTCCACCCATATTTTAGGTGGAGACTGGATCAGGCTGATGTGCGAGTTGAGGAGGCCTAAAGAAACCTCCTCAATCATCCAACTCATGTGCCATTAAAGAATCGCCCCCCCAAACTAAGGCAAAGAGAAAAGAGAATGGGCCCAGTGGCTCATTAGGGACCGCCACTTTAGATACAGTTCTCATTTTCACATGAGAACACAATCTTTACAACATTTAATTTGTAGGACCATCATAGAGGTGTGAAAAATTAGGGGAGTAATTATCATCATCTCCCATTTTACAGAAGAAGCTTCATAAGTGAAGCTTATGAGGTTTAAATACCTTGCTGAAATACATAGGATTAATATGAATCCTCTGTGAAGGTTGGAACATGAATCCTGCATGAACAGTCATTCCAGTATTTCTGTGGTGATTGTCATCTCTCAGCCTGTGCTCACTTGCACACTTTCTAGGGCGCTCGCTTGTGTGCTCGTGCTGTCTCTCTCTCTCTCTCTCTCTCACACACACACACACACACACACACAGCATACTGCTACTTTCTGTTTCTTGGCACGTAGGAAAACAAACTTATTATCTCCAACACAGGCTTTTTTGTCAATCAGGCCTGGATTAAAATCCTGGCTAACCAATGAGCAGGTTCATAGTGAGTTACTTACCTTTTAGCATCTTCACCGATAAAAACTATTTTTAGCACGATTTATCCACTCACCTTTATTGAACTACCTTTATCTGCTTTTTCATCATCTACCCTCATTGGACATGTCCAAGATAATTTCCTTAAGAATATGTGTAGTGTGTAATAAATTAAAAGATCCACACACATCAGGAAAAAAAAAACAGGCAAAAGAGAAGATACAGTTCCCAGAAAAACAAACAAGTCGACTATACTAATTAGTATACTAGCATACTAATATACTAATGACATTGGTCATTAAAGAAATGCTAACTGATGCAAACAAAATGTGAGGTTTATCTGATGGGTAAAACTTTGCAGGATTAAGGGGTACCTGGGTGGCTCAGTCGGTTGAGCGCCCGACTTTGGCTCAGGTCATGATCTCGCAGTCCATGAGTTCGAACCCCGCGTAGGGCTCTGTGCTGACAGCTCAGAGCCTGGAGCCTGCTTCCGATTCTGTGTGTCTCCCTCTCTCTCTGCCCCTCCCCTGCTCATGCTCTCTGTCTCAAAAATAAATAAAAACATTAAAAACATTTTTTAAAAAAGAACTTTGCAAGATTAAACCTAACAGGGTTGGAAAATTGGTAGGAAAAATTGGCACTGCTCGTTAACAGTTGGTGACTGATACTGGTCTATTTCAAGCCAAGATTCCCATCTTGAGTTTCCTCCCATTTAACATTTAATTATTGAATGTCCAGCTCAAGAAAGCTGCCATTGGCAAAGTACTTATGTACTTTATGGGAGAGAATTCTATCCCATTGAATGATATCAATCCTATCAAGTGAACAATATATTCATTTATCATTTTAAAATTGGAAAAAAAGAAAAATGCAGCTCAGTGAGGTTCAGCAACCTATCCAACTTCGTCTGGAAGTAGGAGACTCAGTGTTCATAAGACACTACTGATTGATTAAATATCCCAAGGAAATGGTCTCTACCTGTTCTAAAATCTGTCCTGCTTTTCTATGCCTACATGATGTATTCTCACTGGGCATAAATGGTCTCACTGTGTCTCACCCTTGGTATCAAGCCCGCTTATTGCACATGAAGAATTTGTTGAATTAACATAGCTATTCTTATAGCAGCCTTCCCTGATCGGAGTTTAAAATTCTGAGGTTAAAGAAGCAACCCGTTTTTTGAAACACTGACCTTTGCAAAGGCTCGTTGTTTGTCCTTTTGTTAATTCCTCTCATAAACGGAGCCATCAGAGTTGGCGTTAACCACCTCTTACAGTTTGGCAGGAAAGCATCTCGATATTACTTCAATCAAGATTTTCTTACCCTTAATAGTCAGGGAGAAATAAAACATGCTTTCAGATAAGAACCAAGAGAGCTTTTGGCCCCCAGATTATCACGGAAATAACCATTAGGTGATATTTCAGCTGGAAAAATATGAATTCAGAGGTAAATCACGGAATTCAAGAAACAATGCCCAAACTGGCAGTGTGTCAATAAATGTAATTAAAAATCGATCGCAGAGGCCACAGCTGTGACTCCTGGGCCTCGGGCTTCCCGCTGAAGCATAAGCCTGCTGGCTCCCAGCCACCTGCAGCTGCCTGGGCACCGCAGCACACAGCTTTAGAAACCCCTGCACCTGGCAGCAGGTGAATTGTGGGTGATTGCACCTGCTGGGACTTTACCATCGTCTACTCGGACCTGGGGAGGAAGAACCAGCAGCGTGTCGTCCCCTCCACCTCTACCAATATTTTTAGACTGCAGGGACTAGTTTTGGGGTTCCCACTAAGTTCCAGGAAGGAGGCATGCCACTGTCTGAACCCCGCTCCAAGGCCGTCTTTCTTGCCAAGGCGATTCTTCTCCCCAAACCCTGCTATACCTAGAGCTTTCCAGGAATAGCATAGAAGGGACCTAGAGCCAGTGAGGGACCTAGGTCAGCTAGGGAGTAGTCCCAGGAGGCGGTGCTACTAGGAAAGGCCGTGCCGGAGTGCAAACAAAATTGTACCGGAGCAGTACAACTGTTAACGAAGCTGAGAGAAATGGAAAGCGTTGCCAGAAGGAACTTCCTGGATCAGAGGTAGTTCACGTTCAGGTTACCTATTGACAATATGTGCTAAAACATCAGCTGGACTGGCTAATCTGCAAATGTAATACCAAGGTGGGAAGTTCAGATTGGACTTGAATCAGATGTGTCCGGTTCAAGTTTAAACAATTTAACAGTGTGATGCCTCCTCATTTACTACTATGTTCAGATGTATAAGGATAAGCAGTTGGACTGGAAGCCCCTCAGAAGACACTGTTTACCTTTACCTGGTCCATCTGCTCTACACATCGACACCATCTCTGTCTTAGCTTGGGCTACAAAAATCGCACAGGCTAGGTGGCTTGAACAATGGGAACTTTCTGGAAGTTCTGGAGGCTGGAAAGTTCAATATCATGGTCTGGCAGAGTTCAGTTTCTGGTGAGAATGCTCTGGTTTGTAGCCACTTACCTGGTCCTTGAGCCCTTCTGGAAAGAGAGGTAGGAAGGGAGTCTGGCTCTCCCTCTTCCTCTTATAAAGCTACAGTCCAATCAGATTACAGCTTCACCCTTATGACTGCTTTTAACCTTAATTACCTCCTAAAGATCCTCAGTTAAGGTCACATGGCGGGGGGATGGGGGAGGGTTTGGATTTCAACTTACAAATTTTGGTTAAGACACAATTTAGTCCATAGCACTCACCGTTAACAAATGTACCTTTACCATCTGGAGACTGCCTTTATCTATCCATAAGACCAAAGGTTACTTGGAGAAATAGAAATTCCAGGCTTGATTGTTACTTTTGAAAAAACTACGCCTCACATGGCGTATCTCTGAATGCAGCTATGTAAAAGAGAATCAAACTTAAGGGGCTGTTCCGGAATTCCTTCCAAGGGCAACTGAAGTCAATCTAATTCATGTGTGTGACCTTACCCTGATAACCGGGCACTTGAATCTACCCCAAAAGCATCACCTGAGGGATGTTTCCCTTCTTAAGCAGACCCTAGTGAAGGCTGCAGGTGCCTGTTAACAGAATTAAATGCTTTTCTGGGGCTCCTTTCGATTAGGTCAAAGGTTCTAGCAATGGCAGTAGATAAAGAGCTCTTCATAAAGGCATTGAAGATGTGGAGGGAACCAAGATGACACAATGATTTGATTTTGTATGGTTGGTGATCAGATATATTTTAGAACATTTTAAAAAATTTATTTAATTTTGATGAGAGAGCGAGCGAGCGAGCGTGAGTGCACATAAGTGGGGGAGGGCAGAGAGAGGGAGAGAGGATCTGCATTCTCAGCGTAGAGCCTGACACGGGGCTCCAACTCACGAACTGTGAGATCATGACCTCAGCTGAAGTTGGACGCTTAACCAACTGAGCCACCCACGTGCCCCCAAGAACATTTTATATTTTGCATTCCTGTGTACCTAGAAGTTTTGTCAAAGTAATCATGCTTGTGAGTATTTATCCCTCATTTGTGGAATGAACCAATCAACCAAAAAGGTCACCATAAAGTTCTGTATTTATTTTTTGTCTTTTTACTACAGTTATGAACTCTCTCATGTGAATGATTACTATCACAAGGTATTTAAAGGGAGCCTTATTTCAGAGTTATTTCAAACTGGTCCAACAAAAAGTCTTTCTTTTCCTTTAAGGCTAAAGACAAGAACGTCATACTGTACAGGTGCAAGTCAATCACAATACAACCAACGTGGTGTAGATAGACCTTCACCCTGTTGAAGTAGGTATATCCCAACCTGTTGCCATTGATTGTTTCTTTTTCAAAACACCGTTAGAAATTTCCAAGTTGTCCCTGAGTTGTTTAGCCACGAACATAGGCAGTGTTCTCCCTTCTGCCATGAAGAATACTTCAACTTAATTTTTTCCAGATACCTGCCTGGAAAATCTGTACTTATTGCTGTAACAATTTTATTAGAATACATTAAATAAAAAAAATGACTTTAAAAATCAATTACATAAATATACTCCTATTTTGTGTGTTTAATAAAAAGGTATTTCTTTCAGTCACCAGAAAGACTAAACTGAACATGACTGACAGCTCCCAGTTTGGGCAAAAATGTTGAACAGTTACAGGGCAGGTAGATGTATATAAGTTTATATAAGAACTTTAGAAAATCTTTAACAGCAACATTGAACAAACGCATACCCTACGATTCAGTGTATCAGTGATTTCCACATAGTTCTAACAAAATCTTTTGTGTCCTATAGCAACAACCATTAATCTAGCTCATGTAAAATGAAGGACAGCTGGGTTTTAGTTGTTCTAGGTTGGGCTCACATGGGCTTGTCTCCAGACCATGAGTTAAATTTCCCAGGATATGTTCTTTTCAGAGCCCCAAATGGACAAGCAGAAACAGTATATGCCTCTTAAGGTCTAGGCTCAAAACTGGTAACTGAAGCTTCTACCCACATTGCTTCAACAAAGTAAGGTGTTATGTCCAAGTCTAATGTCAATAGAGCAAAGAAATATATCCTTGAAATACATGAAGACTTTGAAGATAGTTCAATGGAAACATAAATGCAAAGACTTAAAAAAGAGAGTAAATTAAAGGAAAAGAGAGATATCTAATGGTTTAACATATGAGTAATTCCCAAAAGAAGAGAGTACTGAAAAAAATAAAAATATGTAAAGACATTGAATATCAATAAGCAAAATGCAGTTATATTTTTCAACACCAGCCCAGGCAGGTAAAAAATATATATAAATAGTACATGCTATTTATAAAAGCACCCAAAACATTAGAACCAAAAAATGACCCTAATGAAAGATAGACACGATATTTATTGGGAAATTTAATATATTCTAAACAATATTAAAGTAAACCTAAGTCAATTGAGAAATATGGCCTATTTATGGATAGGAAAAAAAAACCATAAATACCTCATTTTCTCTGAATTGATTGGCAAATAAGGTTTAAGATCAACCTTTCTATATAGACTTAGTTATGCTAATTTAGACTACATAGAAAAGAGCCATGAAAAATTAACATAATTTTGAAGGTGAACAAGTTTGGGGTAATTTTCCTAAATGATACCAAAATTTATTATGAAGCTATAGTATACAAATCAGTGTGAGATGCTGAGATAGGCAAACAGATCAAAATAGACCCTATAAAGTGATATGTACATATGGGAAAATTTGATTCAACACAGCATACACCGCCATACAAATAAGGTAGAATGGAATGTCAATAAAAGTATAATATAACATGATATAAGATGCATCTAAGGTGGTACTTAGTGGTAAATTCATAGCTTAGAGGCATTTATTTACAAACTAGAAGGACTAAATACAAATGATGAAGGATTTATATTTATTGGATAAACAATACATTTAAAGACAATATAAGAAATATAGTAATATAATAAAATGTCAAAAAATGCAGTGAATATAAAACAATAAAAAAGTATATGTCTATTATACTTGGGGTACTTATTATTTCCAACTATTTTCAACTTCCTGTTTCTCGACTGTTCAATAAGACAATTTTATAAAGAAGAGGTACATGAGTAAGAAAGGAGAAGACAAAAACTATGTAAACTGAAGATAATGTAACTGTCAGAAAAAAACAAATATAAGAAAATGTGTAAATAATTGTTAGAAAAAATGAGAAACAGCAGGGAGTTTTCAGGTATATGATAGTCATATAAAAAAAACAAACAATAGCATTTCTATTTGCCAATATAACTGACTGGGAAACATAACAAACAAATGATTAGTGTGTAGTAAGTATATCTATAAATCAGTAAGATAAAAACAAAGAACAAATAGAAAAATGTGCAAAAAATATGAACCAGATATTCACAGATGAACTAATCCGAGTGTACAAGAAACATGAAAATGTCCTCAACTTCACTAACAATCACATGACTTCTCATTGATATGAGATACTTTATACCGATTAGAATGACAATATTTTCAAAGTATTAAGATAGTAAATATTAGTAAACAAAACAGCAAATATTGGTAAAGATGTCACTGGGTAGAACTCATCCACCTTTGATGGGAGTGAAAAAAAATGGGATAATTAGTTTGGAAATAATTCCGCAGAATCTAGTAAGGTTGAAGATATGTCTGTCATGTGACCTAGGAATTTCCCTCCTATGTATCTAACTTACAGCAACTCACTCACAGCTACACAAGGACCCATGTGTAAGAATGCGTGTTATAACCGTGTTGGTAATAACACAAGTTGATAGGCACCTAAACAGTCTTCAAACCGTGGCACTTTTCCAGAATGGAATACAGTGCAACAGCTAAGATTAAGTGAAAAAGAACTACATGTATTTTCCAGGTATGTTTCAAAAGCAATTTCAGTAAAATAAAACAAAAACAAAAGCAAATTGGAGGGTAATAGGTACCATATGATAACGTGTAAACATAATTTAAAATGTGCAAAATAATTTTGAATACATAAGATCAGCATTTTTCAAAAGTTGTTGGAATAAGAAACAAAATTATGGATAATGATGAACTCTGTTCAATTGGTGGAAGGCATGAAGGGAAAAGGATCTTGGGGATCCGAGCATATCTGCTATGTTTTAGAACTTAAGAAATTAAATATGAGAAAATGTTAAAATTTTGATGTCGGCTACACAGATATTATTCTATTGTTTTATGTCATTTTATGCTTGTATGAACTATATTATAATGAAAATCTTTTTAAAAAACTAAAACTGTGTTAGCCAAAAAAAAAAAAAAAAAAAAAGTTAGCTCTTTCAATGTGGTCCCAAATCCATACATTTTTATTGTTTTTTAAAAAATTGTTTACTTACTGAGAGTTTTTCCCAACTATTATATAGCAAACCATTGCTGGATGGAACTCTGTAACCAATTTTCTAGGTCCAATAGAATTCTGTGTCCAGCAAAAGGCTAAATTTCTGTTTCAGGACTTAATTGTACTTAGAGGCACTCAAAGAGGGAATTTTTAAAATTATCTAGATGACTACTTTTTTAAAACTTTTATAACAAAGTTTTGTTTTATTTTCCAATGAATTCTTACCCAAAGTCCTATATATAAAGCATGTATAAATGGATCTGCTTTGAGCCACTAAATCTCTTCTGGGCTAAATGGAACCAGGGCTCCTTGGAGAAATGGCTGATTGTAGTCTGGGGCAGGGAACATTCTAGATGAGCCTGGAGCACCTTGGCCAGAGTAAAGAGGCACTCAGAGACTAATGGTATCATATCAAAAGGACACAGGAGACAATTTGTAGGCGCTCTTACTGGCCTCAGATGGGACATTTGGGAATCAAGAATAATGAATTGTGATGTATTAAAATACATCCAATACATCACAATTTACAAGTTGCAAATGATACTACAAACCAAAACAAACACAAGACCAACAATCCTCAGTCATGACCACAGAAAGTTGCTTGAACACAAACACTACTCTGAAAATTCAAAAGTACCAGGAAAGATTCAAGCAAACAAAAGTAGGAGACGCAGATGACTGCCTTCTTATGTTTTCCTTGCCCTGAAAAGCTCTGGTTGAAAATCACTGATAGAGGCCATCCTTCCATTGGACACTGAGAAACCCTCTAAGAAAGTTCCAGCAGGGGCTCTGCTCACACTATCAGTCTGCCAGTGCTGGGGGGTGGGTTCCTAACCCCCACCCTCTTGAGCTGCCCATTGAATCTTTCACAACATTGCCTTTGAGAATACTTTTCTGTAAAGAAAACTGAAGTTTGTGTTTCTACAGCTTTTATCAGTTGAGTCTTTTTCTCCAATCATGCATTAAAAATAAAGACCCTAACGTTCTTCAACATAACCATCTTTTAGGTGCGTGCAGGCAGCTCCCAGGTATCCACCTGTCAGCTCTAGACAGTATATCTCCAGTTCCTCCTCCTCCCCCTCCCCTTCCTCCTTCTCCCCTTCCTCTCCTTCTTCTTCTCTCTTCTTCTCTTCTTCTCTTCTTCTTCTTCTTCGTTTATTTATTTTGAGAGAGAGAGAAGGTGCACAAGCAGGGGAGGGTCAGAGAGGGAGAGAGAGAGAGAATCCCAAAGCAGGCTTTTCACTGTCAGCACAGAGCCCTATGTGGGGCTCAATCCCATGAACTGAACCGTGAGTCATGACCTGAGTCGAAATCAAGAGTGGGACGCTTAACTGGCTGAGACACCCCAGGCATCTCTCTAGTTCCTTCCTTTAACTCTTGACCACATAACATAGTTTTTGTTCCCTCCTCATCTGGCCCCCCTGGATGGATGATGTTCCATTTTATCTTTCCCTCTTTTATACTGTGCACTTAGAATTGAAGGGGAAATTTCCTCCCATTGTGGGACATGACTATACAGCATAATGAGGAATTAGTATGTAATACTTGGTTAACATAGCCCATATGATCACTTGGCTAATGTAATACAGTCACACACACACACACACACATACACACACACACACAAAAGCACTGAGCATAACTTTTTAGGTTTGGAAATCTGGTGGCTACTCAGTAATCACGTACAATTTAAAAAATTTCAACAAGAAGAAGAAGAATGATTTCACCCTCAGGAACTCATCTTGGGTACATATTACACACATTGCAACAGGGATAAACCCCCTTATGTTGGGAATAGGGTTTTGTTTTCCTTCATGCCTTGCAATTTGTGCCTGAGACTTAACGCCATGTGAGAGATGCTGAGAACATATCCATTTTCTATGCTTCCTGAAAACAATTTGGCAGGCTCTTGGTGAAAAAATTACTGTACGCTATTGTCCTCATGAAAAATTGATTTGTTGTATTTTATTAGTAGTTTTTACATGCACAAAGAGGAAACAAGAACAATATGTAATTGAGATAATTGGGGGTACTGAATATTCTCATGCTGGGAACCTTTAAGCTTTAGGTCAGGTTTTGAACATGGCCTGCAGAACTTCTGAGAGAAATGGAAGGAATTAAGTGTGGCCTGGTTCCTCAGTTTACGTGTGCTCAAGAAAGACGAGATCTTTAGTCCGGGAAGGAAGTGAGAGCTGAGAATAAATGCCTCTTACAAAGGAGACATCTCACACGTGCTAGCTACTAAGTTCATTGTTCCCATTTGAGTGTACGAAAGGTCATCAGAAAGGACCACTTAAGATATATTCTAAATCTAGTAGACTGTGCCCACACTAACTTTTCCACAATCTCTCTGATGTTTTTAAGTGTTTGAATTTATTATTTGATGTTTAAGAATTGTGTTTTCCTAAGATAGCACTCTGATCTAAGCGGTTCAAAATGAGACAGAATAGGTTTAGGAGATACTGGGCAGAAACACAGAGAGCAGCAGAAGCAAGCGGAGTGCCCTGAATGACTGAAGATGTAAAGGCTGTGGTGTCACAGAACAAGCGTTAATACAGAAGTTCCATTCATTCCACAGTGTTTACAACCAAACGAATGCTGTGAGCCTGGTGCTATGCAAGATGAGGAGAACAATGCGTAGTGAGTAAGTTTTGGGTTTGGGCCTTCTTGCAGTTGACAGTCTAGCGGCGAAGACAGACACGAAACCAATAAATTGCATAAAACATTAATTAATTGTCCATTGTATACATGATATGACGGGAACTTCAGATTTCTGACAAGAATGGTCTTTAATCCGATCTGGTGGGAAGGTGGGAGTTAAGGGAGAACGGGACTAGCCACGGGAAAGGGGAGCTGTGCGCACAGGGAACTTTCTCCAGGCTGGAAAGAAAAGGATCTGTGAAAGCCCTGGGGCCGGCTGGGCACATTCAGGGACATGTGTCCGGAACAGAGTGAAATCCTATGAAAGAGACAGAAAGTGAGGTTGCGGGGGGGCAGGGCCAGATCGCTCGGGGCTTTGCAGACCTTGTGAGACTTTGCCTTAAAAACAATGGCTGTCAGTGTAGATTTTGAACTAAGTAATACAGTTACACCTTCAAGGTTAAAATATCATGTTGGAGACACACGGCTGGCTCAGTCAATGGAGCATGTGACTCTTGATCCAGGGGTTGTGGGTTTGAGTCCCACATTGGGTATAGATTCCTTAAAAATAAGATCTATCTTGCCATTTGCAACTACGTGGATGGAACTGGAGGGTATTATGCTAAGTGAAATTAGAGAAAGACAAAAATCATATGACTTCACTCATATGAGGACTTTAAGAGACAAAACAGATGAATGTAAGGGAAGGGAAACAAAAATCATATAAAAACAGGGAGGGGGACAAAACAGAAGAGACTCATAAATATGGAGAACAAACTGAGGGTTACGGGAGGGGTTGAGGGAGGGGGGGGGGCTAAATGGGTAAGGAGCATTAAGGAATCTACTCCTGAAATCATTGTTGCAGTAGATGCTAACTAATTTGGATGTAAATGTTAAAAAATAAAAAATTAAATTAAAAAGAAGTATCATTTTGGTTATGATAGGTCAAAAGGAAAAGGTTTATTTTTTTGTGAATTCTTTTTCTGTTGAGTGACCCCAGGTAAGTATCTTCAGGTAGCTGAGCCTTGGTAAATGCATTGGCAGAATCAAGGGAAGAAATGAAATAATATTGAAGACCTCACACCTCTTTAAGTCTGTGACCTGAATTACCCTGACATTCTCACTTTGTTCCTGTGCCTTGGCAAATTTGATTTCCTTTAACTGTTAGCAGTAACTCCTACACCAGCTCTTAAGAGACTTTGCTTTTTGAGAACCATGTCTCAAAAGCATGAATGTCAAATGCAGTTGTGAATTGGAAAGGAGGGGAACACAATTATCATTTATGCAGACGATGTGACTGTCTCTCCAGATATTCTAAGCTTCACTCATAAAACAGTAAAGACTAAAAGAGAGCTTGGAATGGAGGGCTAGGTATCAAGAAATCTTAATATAATCAAGAGATTTTCTGCATCCCAGCAATAACCGGGCAGAAAATAGAAAAAAATGATTTATAATAATAAAATACATCTGTAGTGAGTTGAATGGACACCCGTCAGAAGTGTCTTTGCAGAGAGGTCTTGAGATGGATCTACCGTGGCTCACCTGCGTGGGCCCTATATCCAAAGACGACGTCTTTATAAGGGACAGATGAGAGAGGCATGAATAGGCAAGAGGGAGAAGTCCATGTGAAGACAGAGGAACCCTTGGGGCCACCAGAAGTTGGAAGAGGCAAGGGAGGCATCTTCCCTGAGACTTGGAAGGGAACACATTCCCAGTGACACCTTGATTTGGACTTCTGGTTTCCAGAATAATTTCTGTCGTTTTCAGTGAGCAACATTGTGATTTGTCACATCATCCACAGACAAATAACACAGCGTCAAAGTCTCTTTCCTGTTCTCCTTCTGTGTTTCTTATCCTGGTGAAGAAGATGACTATCCATCTGAGCCTGGATCATCTGGTTGCTCTCTCTTTGCTGCAGGGACTAAATGACCCGATGTGCGGCCAAGATTATTCTCTCCCCACAACCTGATGCCAAGTGCTCTGGATTGCAGGATGGTTAACAGTAAGCTTGAAGAAAGAAAATCAGCTTCCAAATATGAGGCCATTCTTTAATAGCCACTGTACAGCCCTTAAATTTGGAACTACTGGCCTCTCTTTGCTGCCATTCATACTCTTTCATTTTACATGAGGACTTTTGAGAGGGGAGACGACATTGTTAGCAAAACTCAATAGCACTGCTTGTGTGTGTGTATAAAAGAAATGATGAGTGCATGGCTGGCTCGGTCAGTAGAGCATGTGACTTTTTTTTTAATGTTTATTTATTGATTTTTGAGAGAGAAAGGGAGAGAGAGAGAGAGAGAAAGAGAGAGAGAGAGGAGACACAGAATCTGAAGAAGGCTCCAGGATCTGAGCCATCAGCACAGAGCCTACATGGGCTCAAGCCCATGAGCTGTGAGATCATGACTTGAACTGAAGTTGGAGGCTTAACTGACTGAGCCACCCAGGCGCCCTGAGCCTGTGATTCTTGATTTTGGGGGTCTGAGTTCGAGCCCCATGTTGGTGGGGGGAGAAGATTGTACTTAAAAACAAATCTTAAAAACTTTTCAAAGAAAAAATGAAATGAAGAATGTGGAGTTAGAAGACGTACTCGTGAATGAAGCTGCTTTTTTTGCTTCATTTCTTGCAACATTTGCTTTGCCTCCTTGAGCCTCTGGTTGTTCATTTAGGAGATGGAATGATATTCATTCCAATTTATCTTATGAAGTTGGTTTTGAAGACCAAGGGAATTAATGAAATTGAACACACCTTAGTAAACTACAAAGTGTTAAAAAAAACTTTAGTTAATATTATCCAGCATTTAGTTTCTCCCCTTTTCCCTCATCACATCATTCCTCCTCCTGACCTTCCTTCCTCACTGTCCCAAAGTTAGAATGAGTGTTTCCTTCATGCTGGTGCCCCAGGGCAATGGAAAACAAACACAGTCCTGCCTTCACAGAAGTATTTCATTCTTACTGGGTTGCAGACACAAAACAGATAATTACAATGTCATTTTGCACCTTATATAATAACTTCATGAAGTGGGGGAAGTCACTCTGTGGGGGAGTCAGCAAGGATTCACAAGAGGGACTGAGAGGGCCAGTGGAGACTTCCAGAAAGGGCTTTTCCAACCGAAAGTAAGAACATTGACAAACATCATGAGGGCATGAGAGAAGGACCAATTCAGGGAATTTGCAAGTAATCCTAGTTTTGCCAAAGCATGAGTTATTGAGAATAGAGTGATTTAAATTATTATTTAGTCTGGGGCTAAACAGGAAGGACGATACTGCCATAAAGAGAGTGTAGACTTGAACTACTCACATCAAGTTCCTTAGCCTTCGTTTCTTCATCCATCAAGTATGAGCACAGAACCCATCTCACAGTGTTGATGATTCAAGAGAGCACCTTGTAGGATGTCTGACAGAGGAGGCGCTCAGAGCAGGAAATTAATGTTCCCCTTCCTCCATAATCTTGGAAAACTTTCAAATCTCAAACTTTTAAAACTTCAGGTGGCAAACTGCTCTAACTTCTGCCCTCCATTACAGTGTATTGAAAGAACAACACTCTACGAGAGGCGGGATAACACGGCAACAAGACACAGTTCCCCCCATGATATATACCGAAATGGATGTCTTTTTCCTTTAGTTCACCACTTGGGTAATCAGGTGGAAGAGGTCTTTGGGGGCAAATGGCTAAAAGATAGGAGGGAAAAAGACAACCTCTCTGAGACGTCTTTGCTCTAAGGGTTTCTCTTCCTGAGCCCAGTGATCCTGGATCTTACTACCCTTTAGTGCATCCAGAATGCTCATGCTGAAAGCATTTCCTGTGGACAGTAATGCTGCTGAGAGGAGTGAATTCCAGGTCATTACATCCCTTCTTTATGAGAATTCACTGAAGCTGCCTTGAAGTCCAGTGTGGCTGTCTGGCCTTTTGAACTTTTCAGAAGAGGGAGGTGTTGGGCGAACACCAGCAACCTAGGTGAGATACCTACTTGTGCGAAGGAGTTTCTGTGTGTGTCTCATCTTTTCTTCAGGTCTGTTCCCGATTCGTATTTTCAAGGGCTTTTGCTCCAGTGTTTCCCAGGTCTTCTCCATCTTCTGTCAGCTTCAGATTTTAGTTTGCTGGCTGTCAGCCACTCAGGCTCATTTAAAAGGAATCTAAAAACTCTCTGCGTTTCTGAATCAGGTGCAGAGTTAATGTGCTGGAGTTTTCCTTAGATTGTGCTTGTTTTTCTGGTCTCCCCTGAGGGTGAGGACATATGGAAGATCTTAGCTGAGGTTCGCATACGGGTTCCAGGAAGACCGGGCTGTGACATCTGTCCCCCGAGTTGGCTTGCGGGCTATAATCGCTGGCTGCCGGGCTTGATGCAGTCGATTGGCTGGCTGGGGGAGGGGTGTGGGAGCAGAGTTGCATGTCTTCAGCACTGATGCCTGTAATTTGAAACAAGGGCTCGTAGGTTGTTGGAGGGAGAAGCGACGTTAAAGGTTATTATGTCCAATCCCGTCATTGTAGACATCAGAAACGGAGACCGAGGACATTGGACGGTCTTATCCAAAATCTCACCTAGCAAGTAATTCCCATTTTGGAATCAGATTCTTTGTAAGTGTGCAAAACAACATGTTTGGTAGAAAGAAAGCAGATTTGGCAGTTAGACACGCATGTCTTCGTATCACTGCTCTGCTCCCTTCTGGGGATGTGACCTTGTTGACAAGGCTGTTGCATGGAGTGTGGATAATTTATATACAACATTTCACACATTATAGACCCTCAATAAAAATTAGTTTGACCGTGACCAGGGGGATGGTGTTGGGAGAAGAAACTCTGTGAGCTACCCATTACAAACTAATAGGAAGCATGATAATCCATTTTGTTAATTGATTTATGGAGTTATGTCTGGAAGCCTGCCTTATACATGCTTGCTAGAAACCCCTTCTGTGAGTGCCGATTTTACTCTCCAAGTTAAAAGGGATCTGTGGTTTCTTAGCCCGCGATTCTATTCAAAAGGAAAAGTTAATGTGACTATGTAATTCTCACATTATCTTGGGAGAGAAAGATCCTGAAACCTGAACGTAGCCAACACTTTTATTTCCCTGCAAAGAGAGAGTCCAGGCTCCAGTCAAACTTTTTAGGATAAGAGCAATTTCTGAGGTTATCTGGACAGCATGTAGTTCCCCCTACAGACAGCTTGCTGTTGTATGCCCACGAAAATGAATTCCTGAATTCCTCTTTCCCTGTATCCTCCTCTATAATGATAAGAATCAACATTTGCATGGGAGCTGGTAACTCATGAAGCACTTTAATGTGCTCATTATATTATATTATTATATTATATATATTATATTATTATTTTTATAGATTATTATTATTATATATTAATAACAGGCTCATTTTTGATTCTCAAGATAATCTTGTTAAGTAGACAGGGGAAACGTCATTATCTTTCCTATTTTCCAAAGAAGAAAATTTATCAGTAAGCATCTGCATTCTTAAGTTCTTCATTGACCCTCAATGCAGAGTTTTTACTATTGTTTGTTATACTGCCATGAGTGTGAGTCCCAACACTTGGGGACTTCCAAATCTGACTCCCATGACCCGAATGCCACCTACCTCTCTGCCTCCTCTCCTGCATTAATCCCGCTGCCACACGTCACGCGGTGAGCACAAGGAACCCCTTGCAGTTGATTTTACCACTTTATAGTTGGGTTGTTGTGGCTGAAATGAATTCATGTATGTTAAAATGCTTAAGAGAGTCGTGCAGCACGCGGTTAGATCCTAAGCGGTGTTACTCTTCATTGCTTTGTTCCTGCTCTTTCTAGCCTGAATGTCCGGTTGGCGCTTCTGTGTCTGTCTAACCATTACACATCATTTAAGACATCCCATGGGTTGCCTCTTTTTGTGAGACATTTAGCTATACTCCATACAAACTGAGTTACCTGGCTTATGTGTTTGTACACTGTTCTTTCGTTACTGCTGCAAACGACAGCTTCTTGTAGTTCTGTAATCGTCCATCATCACTTCCGTCTCCCTTTCTGGATTTGAACACAGATCTGCCCTGTTCGGTCTTGCTCACGTTCACGTGCTTATGTCTCACTCACATCTATACACTGGTGACTAGTCCCGAGTTCTTAGGGAATACCTAATGAAGACTCTCTAGCTTGAATCAAATGATCTTTTTTGCGCCAACAGAACTGGAAAGTCAACAAGAAAAGAAACTGTGTGGATCCCTTTAAACTCCCCCCAGGTCATCTAGCACAAGGCCTTGTTCGCTTAATCTGTCCCGGTTTTCAGGCCCTCCATTAACTTCCTATCACAGGAACCCTCAAGATTCAGACAGCCCCATGTTCCAGAAGGGCCTTTGTGTAGCTCTTCTCAAGTGAGTACAGGTCATGGGCCAGATACTCTTGGTATCTTCTAGTAAGAGGAACCAAATGCCTCCAGTTTCCTTCCCACTGAGAGGCAGAAAGTTCACAGGGTCTATGTTCTCTCTTTTCTTTGCTTCTTTCATAAGGAGAGAGCATGTGCCCCAGGCTCCTGCTGCTCGGGTACCACCTCTCAGTCCTGTCACTGTGTAAGTTACTTGACTTCCCCTGAAGGAGATTAATTAGCCGTGAAGCCAGCCTCTACCTAGGCTCCCTGATTTGGGTTCAGTCATGGTATTTTGGGACCAACTGGAGACAATGCAATTGATTCAGAACATATGTAGGCTTCTCAGGAAATCCTCTGTAGAAGTCATCATAATAATAATTAAGAAACTCCTGCTTGCAGGCTGACATAAATATAATTACGTGGGTGATTTCTGCTTTAACACAAATGTGCTTCCTGTTTGGGGTCCCCAAAACAATCTGTGAGCTATCCATCTAATTCTTTCTTGTAAAAGATGTCAGGAATAATAAAATGCTGCAAACAGATTTACGAAGGGGTTTAGACTTCAGGAAGTGTGAAGAGTAAATGCATGTTTGCATATTTTCTTCCCCCCAAATCTAACAAAAGGAACCAGAAGTGACAAAGGACTATAAAAGAAATAAAAATAACACATGGATTAAGAGGTACAAATTTCCAGTTACCAAATGAGTCATGGGGATGAAAAGGAATATAGTCAACAACACTGTAATGATGTATGGTGACAGATGGTGACTACATTTATTGCGGTGAGCATTGCGTGATGTAGTCTATAAAATTGTCAAGTCAATATGGTGTACACCTGAAACCAATATAACATTGTATGTCAAATATACTTTAGTAAGAAAGAAAGAAAGAAAGAGAAAACATTATTAGCCCAAGCCCAAGGAGTGAGTACCTCCAGATCAGTATGCTGAAGAATATTTTCTAGCTACAGTACCATCTGAATCAAATAGAACAAGAACATTATCTGCTGAAATTAGGCAAAAATAAAATTTGCCCTTGCTAAAATGTGCCTTTGCTTTCAGGCTCGCCATTTTGTACCTTTGTTCCAGAAAGTAGGAGTCACAACACTTGTCAAGAAGTCATGCAAAGTTGGAAAGAAAATAAAATTGTCATAATTTGTATGTAAAATGATTGTACACTTAGAAAGAAACATGCGACTCTACTTTAAAAAACGGAAACAATTTTAAGAGGATTGATGTATTATAAATAATTACACTGAAATTTCTCTTAGAAAGAGACTCAGGCAAGGGAATAAAAGCAAAAATAAACTATTGAGACTACATCTGTGCTGTTGGTGGGAATGCACACTGGTGCAGCCACTCTGGAACACAGTATGGAGGCTTCCCAAAAGTTAAAAATAGAACTACCATCCAGCCCAGTGATCGCACTACTGGATGTTTACCCAAAGAATACAAAAAGACAAATTCAGAGGGATACACGCACCCCTATGTTTACAGAAGCATTATCTACAACAGCCAAACTATAGCAGAGACGAAGTATCCATCAATAGATGAATGGATAAAGAAGATGTGGTATGTATATATGCCATGGAATATTATTCACCCGTCAAAAAGAATGAAATCTTGCCATTTGCAACAACACGCATGGAACTAGAAAGTACAATGCTAAGCAAAAGAAGTCAGGCAAAGAAATACGAATACCAGCTCATCCCACTCGTATGTGGAATTTACGAAACAAAACCAACAAACAAACAAAGGGGAAAAAAAGAGAGAGAGAAAACAAGACGCAGACTCTTAATTATAGAGAACAAACTGATGGTTAACCAGAGGGTAGGTGAGTGGGGGTAGGGGAAATAGGTGATGGGGATCAAGAGTACATGTATTGTGACAAGCACTGAGTAGTTGTTGAATCGCTAATTGCACCCCTGAAGCCAACACAATACCATATGTTAACCGTACTGGAATTAAAAAGAGAAAGACTCAGTGAGACAAAGTTTTCAGCTCTCCATTAACATCTAAATTTAATAATTTTAAAGTTTTTAAAAAATTTTATGTTTTTATTTTATTTTTGAGAGAGAGTGCAGGTGGCAGGAGGGGCAGAGAGAGAGGGAGGCACAGAGTCCGAAGAAGGAAGGCTCCAGGCTCTGAGCTGTCAGCAGAGAGCCCGATGCGGGGCTCAAACTCAGACAGTGAGATCATGACCTGAACTGAAGTCGGACACCCAACCGACAGAGCCACCCAGGCCGCCCCAATAATTTAAAGTTTGATATGAGTACAATAAAAATTATCAATTGATTTATTCCTTAGAGTAGGTGGAAAATGATGATGGCAAAAGGGGCCAGTGGGAATGAAGAGAACGTACACCTTACAATATCTGAGTGTGCACAATGTTGTAGCCAATTTAAATGGTTTAGGTCTGTCCATAAATAGAGAGACCGTGTTCAAAACACATGAAATAAGGATCTATCAATGGACCACGTACGCGTAGAAATGTAACAGATGATAAAGAAAGAGCATTCAAATCAATGGGGGAAAAGAATCCTAATAAGGCATGGTTGAACAAGGAATTAGCCATTTCATAAAAAAAAAGATTAAGCTGCACCCTCTATCTCACATTTATCTTAAAAACCATTTTTGATGCACTGAGCTTTTGAATTTAAATATAACAATCACAAGAGTGCCATTAGAAAATAGGGGGAGGCTTTCACAGGAAAATGTAACTCAACATCCTTGAAAGAAAAATGTAAATTTGACTGGAGCCTGGTCTGAAAGGATTTCTTTGTGTTAATGCTGTAGTCCAAGTTGAAAGGTGGACAGAGTATTAGAGACAGATATTTGCAGCACATGAAGAGAAAGGGGGGTGAATTTCATGATGTTAAAACATTAAGATGTTTTAAAATCTTGATGTTTAAAATCTCTTACAAGTCCACTGACAAAAATGACCAAGACTCAAGAGCAAAAACTTAAAATGACACAAATGGGCAGTCCACGTAGCAGAGAGAAATGTAAATAATTGATGAAAGTCATGAGCATAAAAAGAGGCTGAGCCACAACTATGAGTTACCACTTTGCAAATCAGATTGACAGAGATCAGATAATTTTTCAGTTGTACCATACGGACTAGAATTGTTGGATTTACTGTTTGTAAAAGCATAAATTGAGTCGGCTCTTAGGAAGACAATGTGCCATGTTTACAAGGGGATATATTTTGATAAAGCAAATTGAATGTACAGGTTAAATTTATACGAGTTCGATGTTATGTGTAAAAGAACGTCCAGTGTCATTCAGTTTGTAATTAGTTATAGGGATGCTGTCTTAATCAGATAACTCAATCAGCCTATAGATCACAGTAACTTATTGTAATGGGAATTCATTTCTCATTCATATAAAGTCAGGTTAGTCATTCTCAATTCACAGGGGGGCACTCTACCAAACAGTAATTTAGGGATGGGTGGCCTTATTCGATGTGTGGCTCCCGTCATTTCTAATGCTGCACTACTAAGGTCTCCAGAAGAGGGGAAAATGTAGTTATGTATGTTGTTCACCAGGGGGAAGAAGAGGCTCATGTAAATTCTGTGTACGTCCAGCAGCTGCATATCAGTCACATGGCCATGCCCATTCACATGGGAATCTAGAAAATGTAGCTTATCCTCTGCTCAGAGGGAAAATCAACAGATTTGGTAAACAGTCTGTAGCTTATTCTACAGTTACTAATAAGAAACTGGTTTAAAAGATTATACCGCAGTTCTGAAATGAAATCACATCTATCTATTAGAAGAATGAGCTAGATTTGCATATATCAATACAGAACGATTCCAAGATAGATCTCAACAAAAACAAGGTAAAAAAGAGTATGGATATGAAAAAAATCCTGTTCTTTAAAGATAATTACAAAAATAGTTCTATTTAATTGCTAACTTGATAAATGACAAAGAGATCAAAGTTGTGCAATATTAAGGATGGAGAGATTAAAGTCATTTAAGCATACGCTTCATGGGACTCCATAGCACATTTATAATTCTAGGGGAAACTACCCCAACTGTATTCAACAAGAAGTAGAAAATTTGAAAAGACAATGATCAAGAAATACATGTTTAGAGAAGTACACAGGAAAAAAGATGTACCAGAGCAAGATCCATAGCTGAGTTCTAGTTAACCCTTAAAGAACATGTACTACTAAAGTTATTTAAACAAAATTACAAAAGTCATAAAGGGGGCGGAGTACACTTCCATGGGTTAAAAAAAATTTCTAGATCAATATGCAAAATATTTAAAAAGGAGACGCTCTGGATTGGGGTCTGGGGATCCGAAGTGGAAAGAAAACAATTTGCTTTGTGTGCCATTTTAGCATCCTGGCATTATTTTTTATCCCTATTTTGGAAATAATTTGCACGTTGTATTTAAAAAAAAAAAAAGAAAGAAGAGAATGGGAACAGGTAATATCCATCCTTCCTAATTTTGAGCCTAGAACCATGCAGTGGAGTAGGGAGCAAGTCTGGAAAATCTTGCTATTAATACATACAGAAGATGCTATTTAGTGCCCTTCATAACCTTCATTTACAGCTGCTCGTATAGCCACCTAACTAAAGGATTGCATTTTCCTGCCTCTCTTTGAGTAAATTATGACTATGTAATTAAGATCTCTCCATGAAATGAAGTAAATGTTTTTGCCCCTTTGGGGGATGGCTCTCAAAGGAGAGAGTTCTCCTTCCCATTTTTCATGTTGCTGCTTGAAAGGTGGACATTGATAGTGAACTCAGGCAGCCATCTTGAAGCATGAGGTTGAACCGCAGGCTGAGGATGGAAGATGGAAGAAACCTGGACCCTGATATGCTGGGTTGATATGTAAGACCTGGAAAGGCTAATTTTAGACTTTTAATAGAGGAAAACATATCTATTTGACTTAAGCCACTGCTGCATTGTTTTTTTTTTCCTATGTTATGAAGCTGAATTTAATCCTTATTGTTATTTCCATTCTCTTCCTGTATCACCAGTGGGATTTCTGTCCTAAACCAGAGATCATATGGCTGTGCTGTTTGTTTTTTGTTTGTTTTCTTTAACACAGATATCAAAATCAAGATCGAGATGCAAAAGTGAGACCAGGCCGGAAGAGAAGTTGATAACAATACTTTAGGAGTCAATTTTATAATTTCAGATCTATTCCATCAAGTAGAGAAGTTATGTATTCCATGAGGACTGCTCGCCAGGCTTACCTTGAGAGCGGGGGTTCAGAAAACCTGAAAGAAGCCAATCCTTCCCCCCAAAGATGGAAAGTTCCACCAAAAAAAAGAGAGTTTCAAGAAGTTGTTTTTTTTTTTTTTAATGTTTATTTTTGAGAGAGCGCGAGAAAGACATAGAATCTGAAGCAGGCTCCAGGCTCAGAGCTGTCAGCACAGAGCCCTATGTGGAGCTCAAACCCACAGACTGAGATCATGGCCTGAGCCGAAGTCAGACACTTAACTAACTGAGCCACCCAGGTGGCTCCTCAACAAGTCTTTATGGAAAAAAATGTGCTTTCTCAATTTTCTCTTTACATCAGGTTTGTAACTGAAGTGGGTATACAAAGTGTCAATAGCCAGCCTTCTACCCTAAATTCTAAGGGAAAATTTTGAAAAATAAATTAGGTAAATAGAGTAGGGGTCATGAATTCCTGAGACTAATTTGTATAACAGTTGAAAATTAGTTTGAATTTCTTCTCTCATACTGATAATATTCATATTATAATAATAGATTCTGAACTTTCCTAACTTCCAGAAACTATGCTGAATGCTTAGACTATTTTATGTAATCCATATAATCCTTAGAGTTAGGGTTACCCTTGTTATTACTACCTTATTTAGTTGGGAGATATTGAGGTACAGAGATGGGCCAGAAGCCTAGCCCAAGTCGTGCAATGGGCATGTAGCAAAGATAGGATTCAAGTCTTGACAAAACCCCAACTATTCATCTTTACATTTTATTGACACTCACAATAATACTTTATTGACACTCCACAAATAATACATTAGGTACAGAGAAGTTTCATTTGGGTGTAAAAGGAGGTAAAGATCACAGACATAGATGCAAAACTCTCAAAGAAAATACTAAGAAATTGAATCCAGTCTTCTGTAAAAAGGCTGATCACAACAATGGAAATTCAAAAACTGCAAGGTTAAGTTACCTCTCGTGGTCCAAGTAACCTATCACTTTCATGAATAAAGGAGTAAAAATAAATGAACGCTGTAATAGACACAGAAAAAAATTGATAAAACTCACCATAATTCATGATAAAAAACAGACAAATTCTCGGTAGACTACTATATTAGTTTCCCATTGCTGTTGTAACAAAATACCACACACTTTGTGGCTTAAAACAATATACATTAATTATCTTATATTTCTAGAGGTCAGATGCCCAAAATGGGTCTCACTGAGCTAAAATAAAGATGTAGGGCTACTTTGCCTTCTGGAGGCTCTAGGGAAGAGTCTACTTTCTTGCTTTAAGATTCTAGCCACCTTCCTTGGCTTGTGGCTTCCTTCCATCTTGGAAGCCAGCAGTAGCCATATTTTTCTCACATTATACCACTCACACTCCTGACTTCTGGCCCCCTCTTTCCCTTATGAAGGCTCCTGTAATGACACAGGGCCCAGACAGAGAATCCAGAATAATCTCCCCAATTTAAGATCAGAGGATTAGCTACCTTAGCGCTACCCTTGCCATGTAATTTAACATATTTCAGGTCCTGAGGATCAGGACGTGGACATCTTTGGGGAGCCATTATTCCACCCACTATAGCAAGGAAATAAGAGAACTATTTTAACGTATTACGTATTTCTTAACATTGGAGTTAGCACTAGCCTATGAAACACTGTAACATTCTTCTTCTTTCAAGAATAATTTCAAAACTTCTTTAATCTAACAGTTATTTAAAAATTAACCTTGCCACCAAAGAAAGACAGGAAGAATTATCATCTCCTTTTACTGCTGTCGGCCTAATAGATTTGTGACAGATTAGTGTTAGGAGCAAAAGAGAAACACAGAGTCGGGAGTGCAGCATTGCTGAGATACTGTGCAGTCTGAAATCTTTGAGTGTTTGATGCCAGGTGACACAGACTCTTCCAGAACCAAGTCTACTTGTCCAAGCACTGGAAAACCTACCGCATGCAAACTCAAGCTTAGGCTCACTACAGCCAAGACAAACCAAAAGCCATTCCAGAACCTGAATGTGGAAAGCACTTCATAAGAAATGAAGTGAATGAATGAAGGAAAAGTGAAGGGAGAATAGATGGAAAGCTGATGACGGAACAATGAATTTTCCCATTTCATTATGTGTTAAATCTTATAGGAAATTTAAAGGCCTCCAAGGAATGGACTATCCATGAACAAATATTGTATAGATAAAGGATTGTCCCTGTCTCATAGGCCAAAAAAAACAGAATTGGAAGCTGCTTGATATTTGTGTGGCCCTATAATTTATTGTGACTGGAAACATTTGCCTTAGGTGGACACTGTTCCATGGAAATTTTCCTGAAATACTGGCAAGACTCTCTAACTCTGAGGATATGGTCCAGAGAAGTTGGGTTCCTGTCAAATTAAATCATATGTTAACTAATGATGTTATAATAATAAAAAAATGGAATTTTCAGGCAAACTAAGAAGCCACTGCAATAACATGACAATAACTCAATGTCAAAGGAATCACCATATATTTTAAAGTGAAAAAAGACAGGGTACAACACATATGCCCTGTATAATTCATTTATATATGAAGGATATTCAAATATTTTATAAATCGTTTATATTGGTTTAGCATGATATGGGTGGATTTTGATTTCTTAATTTTGTTTGTATTTATTTCATAACTTAAAAAATTTAACTTATATTTGTCACGACAATAAGAAAGATCTAATTACAAGAAAATAATTACCTTTCTCTGAGTACAACTTTGCATTCAGACGCCCTTGTCCAAACAGCTCTGGGATCATAAATCAGTTTATACAATGTCACATATCCTCTAAGATTTCTTTAGCCACCACATTCTTTTGCTTTTCTTACAGAGAACATTCCATATTTCCTCTCCCATGACCTTCTCACTGAAATTGTCTATCAACACAACTAGTCCATGAAGCCTTTGAAAGCCAAAATTTTACTGAGTTCTTCCTACTCAGCACTTAACACAGTACCTTCATCATAGAATACTAGCCTAGTTTCAGGAATAAACAAAAACAAAACCAAGCATCGTCTTGACCTCAGGCACCAAGTGAGAGATTGATTTGGTCTTGATTTTCTCTCTTAGAGGCAGGATAGCCTCTGGTTCCGATTCCCGGGCTTGAATCCCTGCTCCATTGGCAGGATCACCTTGGAGAAGCTACCTTCACCTACTGAGGGTCTGGTCAAGGAAGAGAGAACATATACAAATTGGATAACTCAAGAGGAGTTAATGTGAAGACTATTATAAAGTGTGGGCTGGTGGTAAGAAAGTCATTAGGTCTGTGCAGTCCCCCAGGGTCACTAATTTACCACACTGAAAGCACCTTGGTGACAAAGAGGACCATCCCAAAGAGAAGGGAACTCTGGCCGTAGGTTAGGGATGCAGTCGGTTAACCGTGCCTCTACAGAGAGAGAAGGCTGGGGAAGAGATTGTCACCCTCTTAGGTCTCCAGCTGAGGCTTATTATGCCTTGAACCCATCTGGAAGCCCAAAGGCAAGGAAGCATGTTAGAGGCATATTGGTGGTGGGACACAGACCAGAAAGGGAGTGGGACCTCTGGAGGGGTAAATGGCAAAGCCCAGTGTGGTACCTCCCCTCTCTGCTCTCGTTGCTTGTCAGCAATTGAAGGTCGATGAGCAATACTAGTACTTTTCACATAGAATTGTTGTGAGGACTGGATCAGTCAACACATTTCAAGTGCTTAGAAGAGCACCTGAAATGTAGCAACACTCAAGAAACATTAAATATTAATATTGCTTTTCTTCTTCACTTTGCTCACCATGACTTCTTATGCCACATGTGTTCTGACCCTGCTTTCCAATCTATTGTTTACCTTGAACTTTTTTTTTAAATTTTATGAGTTCATCTGGACCTGACTTCTGGATAATGTTCTTCATACTGTTAAATTAATAAACAAGAAGGCCATTAGAATGAAGTGTCTCCAATGCCTTAGCAGCTTACATAAGCAAAACCAAAACCTAAGCTTTCAATGATTGACGATTAAGAAATTGAAACCTAGGGGCCCCTGGGTGGCTCAAATCGATTAAGCGTTTTGACTTCGGCTCAGTAATGATCTCACAGTTCGTGAGTTCAGCCCCGCATCGGGCTCTGTGCTGACAGCTCAGAGCCTGGATCCTGATTCAGATTCTGTGTCTCCCTCTCTCTCTCTGCCCCTCCCCTTCTCACACTCTCTTCTGTCTCTCAAAAATAACATTAAAAAAAATTAAAAAAAAAAAAAGAAATCGCAACCTAAGGCAACACTATCACAAATGCCCAACTAGCCTTTCCCAAATAAAGTACCCATTTAAGCTATAGCCAATCAAATAATTCCTCTGCTTGGCTTTTGTGTCTTTTCCTCTAGAAAAGTCTTTCCCCTTGGCTCTCTGGGTACACTGCTCCCTGATCACTGTCCGGTTGGTGATGCCTGATTCACCTGGATGTTGCTCAAAAAAAAAACCAAAAACAAACACAACTGTTAAAATTTGTAATATGCCTCAGCTGTCTTGTACACAAGGTGGATACCATCGTATCTCATTCCTCCCCTTGCCTGCAGTCCGCAATCTCAGTTCCCACCATGCTGGCCACCGATCGTCACAGTCTCGACTTTTCTAACCTGAACAGTCGATCTGCTGTCTAGGACTTTTCTTCCTGAGTTGGTTAGGAAGGACTTAGTTAAAACATTCAAACCGTAAGACAAATTGTTACCCCAGATACCAAGTGAAACAACCGTTCCCCATTGGTTTTTTCACACAGCCAGGTAAAAAGACCCTTTCTGTCCCTCCAAGGTGTGTTTTAAAATACATTCACAAAGAGATTTTACCCAATCCTCGTGAGTACCTTTCGTGGTTGGCAGATGGGGCATAATTACCCCATGTTATACATAAAGAATTGAGGCTCGGAAAGTTGTAGCTTCCACGTAAGCACCACAGCAATTCAGCATGAGATAGTGAAGGAGGAATGATGTCTCAGGATCGCACTGCATCTTGTTGGATTCCTGATCCAACGGCATATTAATTGTTGCACTGTTTATTTTTTGTATGCTTACTTACGGTGTCTCTGGTGTCTTGTTTAAACTGTGGAGGTCTTTGTCAGTTCTGTGACACGGAACTATTTGAGTAATTTGCAACAGTTCTTGAGGCTAGTTAGGAGCTGAACTGGTACTGATTCAGTTTTTCTAATGCCCTGGCAAGGCTCTTTCTGATTTTTCTATACAATCTACAGGTTCTTCATTACTCTTAGAGACCATGGGAAGTTTTAGATTCCACAAATCCTCCCTCTTTTGGGGGCTTATCTTCTCCGCTGCACGGTGAATGAATCTAGGCTATGTATTTATACAATGTCTTAGGTTTCAGCAGAAAGATACTTCATTTCAAAATATTATTGAGACCAGGGGTGGATCCACACATATAGCCTCCAACAATTTTTGTACAAAAGTGCAAATGCAATTCGGCGATGAAAGAATAGTCTTTCGAGCTGAAACATTTATATATCCATGTGACAAAAAGAAACCTCTATTTATTACTCAAACTCGATATAAAATTAATCCTAAATGAATCATAGAGCTAAATGTAAAATTTCCAGGAGCAAACTCAGAGGAAATCTTTGTGGAGTAAGATTAGGCAAAGATTTCTTCAATATGACGCCAAAAAAGCACAGTCCATAAAAGAAAACGTTGATAAACTGTGCTTCATCAAATTAAAACCTTCTGCTCTTCTTTTTTTAAATTATTTTTTAATTTAAACCCAAGTTAGTTAACATATAGTGTAATAATGATTCAGGAATAGAATTTAGTGATTCATCACTGACATATAACACCCAGTGCTCATCCCAACAAGTTGCCCTCCTTAATGCCCATCGCCTAGTAGTGCAGTTGCCTGGGTTTGCAGGATAGTTCTATTTTTAATTTTTGGGGGAACCTCCATACTGTTTTCCAGAGAGGCTGCACCAGTTTGCATTCCCGCCAGCAGTGAAATAGGTTCCTCTTTCTCTGCATCCTCGCCAATATCTGCGTTTCCTGAGTTGGTTAATGTTAGCCATTCTGACAGGTGTGAGGTGGTATCTCATTGTGGCTTTGATTTGCATTCCCCTGATGATGAGTGATGTTGAGCATCTTTCTCGTGTCTGTTAGCCATCAGGATGTCTTCTTTGGAAAAAGTGTTGATTCATGTCTTCTGCCCATTTCTTCACTGGATTATTTGTACTTTGGGCACTGAGTTTCATAAGTTCTTTATAGATTTGGGTACTAACCCTTTATCCATATGTCATTTGCAAATATCTTCTTCATTCCCTCAGTTGCCTTTTAGTTTTGCTGATTGTGTCCTTCACTGTGCAGAAGGTTATTATCTTGATGAGGTCCCGATAATTCATTTTTGCTTTTGTTTCCCTTGCCTCCAGAGACATGTCAAGTAAGAAGTTGCTGTGGCCGAGGTCAAAGAGGCTGTTGACTATTTTCTCCTCTAGGATTTGATGGCTTCCTGTCTTATGTTTTGGTCTTTCATCTATTTTGAGTTTATTTTTGTGGAGGGTGTAAGAAAGTGGTCCAGGTTCATTCTTTTGCCTGTTGCTGTCCAATTTTTCCAACATCATTTGCTGAAGAGACTTTTTTTTCCATTGGATATTCTTTCCTGCTTTGTCAAAGATTAGTTGGCAATACATTTGTGGGCCATTTCTGGGTTCTCTACTCTGTTCCATTGGTCTACATGTCTGTTTTGTGCCAGTACCCGTCTTGATGATTACAGCTTTGTAATACATCTTGACGTCCAGAAATTGTGATGCCTCCAGCTGTGGTTTTCTTTTTCAACATTACTTTGGCTACTTGGGGTCTTTTGTGGTTCCATACAAATTTTAGAATTGTTTGCTCTACCTCTGTGAAGAATGCTGGTGTTATTTTGATAGGGATCGCATGGAATATGTAGATTGCTTTGGGTAGTACCGACATTTTAACAATATTTGTTCTTCCTATCCGGAGCATGGAATCTTTTTTCATTTTTTTGTGTCTTCAATTTCTTTCCTAAGCTTTCTATAGCTTTCAGCGTATAGATTTTTCACCTCTTTGGTAGATTTATTCCTAGGTATTTTATGGGTTTTGGTGCCATTATAAATAGGAGTCCTTATAAACAAATGTTTCTTCATTATTGGTGTATAGAAATGCAGCAGATTTCTGTACATTGATTTTATATCCTGTGACTTTGCCAAATTCATGTATCAGTTCTAGCAGTTTTTTGGTGAAGTCTTTTGGGTTTTGATGTGGAGTATTATGTCATCTGCAAAGAGTGAAAGTTTGACTTCCTACTTGCCTATTGGGATGCCTTTTATTCTTTTGTCATCTGATTGGTGAGGCCAGGACTTCCAACACTATGTTAAACAACAGTGGTGAGAGGGGATGTCTGTTATGTTCCTGACCTTAGGGAAAAGCTCTCAGTTTTCCCCATTGAGGATGATATTAGCTGTGGGGTTTTTGTTGTTGTTGTTGTTTTGTATATGGCTTTATGATCTTGAGGTATGTTCCTTCTATTCCTACTTTCTTGAGGGTTTTTATCAAGAAAGGATGCTGTATTTTGTCAAATGCTTTTTCTGCATCTATTGAGAGGATCATGCAGTTCTTATTCTTTCTTTTAGTAATGTGATGTATCATGTTGATTGATTTGGGAATATTGAACCAGCCAGGAATAAATCTCTCTTGATTGTGGTGAATAATTCTTTTAATGTATTTGGATCCAATTTGCTAGTGTCTTGTTGAGAATTTTTGCATCCATGTTATCAGGGAAATCGGTCTGTCTTCTCCTTTTTAGTAGGGCCTTTGTCTCGTTTTGAATCAAGGTAATGCTGGCTTCATAGAATGAGTTTGGAAGTTTTCCTTCCATCTCTACTTTTTGGAACAGCTTCAAAATAATAGGTATTAACTCTTCTTTAAATATTTGGTAGAATTCCCCTGGAAAGCCATCCAGCCCTGGACTCTTGTTTGTTGGGAGATTTTTGATCACTGATTCAATTTCTTTGCTCGTTATGGGTCTGTTCAAATTTTCTATTTCCTCCTGTTTCAGTTTTGGTAGTTTATATATTTCCAGGAATTTGTCCATTTCTTCATAATATTATCTTACTTTTGTTTGTATTTCTGCAGTGTTGGCTGTGATCTCTTCTCTTTCATTCATGATTTTATTTATTTGGGTCCTTTCCTTTTTCTTTTGATCAGTCTGGTTAGGGGTTTACCAATTTTGTTAATTCTTTCAAAGAGCCAGCTCCTGGTTTCATTGATACGTTCTACTGGTTTTGTTTTTTTGTTTTTTTTTTTTTTTATATCATTGATTTCTGCTCTAATTTTTATTATTTCCCTTCTTCTGCTGGTGGTTGGCTTTACTTGCCATTCTTTTTACTAGTCCCTTTAGGTGTAAGGTTAGGTTGTGTATTTGAGACCTTTCTTCCTTCTTTAGGAAGGCTTGGGTTGCTATCTACTTCCCTCTTATGACTGCCTTTGCTGCATCCCAGAGGTTTGGACAGTCGTGTTTTCATTTTCATTGGGTTCAATGTACTTTTTAATTTCCTCTTTAATTTCTTGGTTAACCCATTATTTCCTTAGTAGGATGTTCTTTAATCTCCAAGTATCATGGTCTTCCAAATGTTTCTTGTGGTTTATTTCAGGTTCATAGCATTGTGGTCTGAATATATGCAAAGTATGATCTTGATCTTTTTGTACTTGTTGAGGGCTGATGTGTGACCCGTATGTGATCTATTGTGGAGAATGTTCCATGTGCACTCAAGAAGAATGTATATTATATTGCTCTAGGATGAAATGTTTTGAATATACCTGTTAATTCCATCCAGTCCAGCGTGTCATTCAAAGTCATTGTTTCCTTGTGATTTTCTGCTTACATGATCTGTTCATTGCTGTAAGTGGGGTGTTGAAGTCCCCTACTATTATGGTATTATTATCAGTGTGTTTATGTTTGTGATTAATTGATTTATATATTTGGGTGTACCACATGGGGGCATACATATTTACAATCATTAAATCTTCTTGGTGGATAGACCCCTTAATTATGATATAATGTTAAGGGGTCTGTCTTAAAATCTAGTTTGTCTGATATACGTATAGCCACTCCAGCTTTCTTTTGATGACCATTAGCATGATAGATGGTTCTCCATCCCCTTACTTCAATCTGCAGGTGTCTTTAGGCCCAAAATGAGTCTCTTGTAAGCAGCGTATAGAGTGGTCTTGATTTCTTATTCATTTTGATAACCTCTGTCTTTGATTAGAGCAGTTAGTCCATTTACATTTAGAGTGAATACAGAAAGAGATGAATTTAGTGCCATTGTGTTGCCTGTAGAGTTGGTATTTCTGGTGATGTTCCCTGGTCCTTTCTAGTCTCTGTTGCTTTTGGTCTTTTTTGTTTTTTGTTTTCCTTTTCTACACTCAAAGAGTCCCCGTGAAAATTTCTTGCAGGGCTGGATAGGTGGTCAAGAACTCCTTTTAGTTTCTGTTTGTCTGGGAAACTCTTTATCTCTCCTTCTATTTTGAATGGCAACCTTGCTGGATAAAGAATTCTTGGTTGCATATTTTTCTGACTCAGCACATTGAAGGCCTCTCCCTTCTGACCTGTGAAATTTCTGTGGATATATCTGCTGCAAATTTTATCTGTCTTCCCTTAGAGGTTAAGGACTTTTTTCCCCCCTTGTTGCTTTCATAATTCTTTTTTCATCTGTATATTTGTGAATGTGACTATGATATGCCTTGATGATGGTCAGTTTTTATTGAATCTAATGGGAGTTCTCTTTGCTTCTTGGATTCTGATGTCTGTGTCCTCCCCAGATTAGGAAAGTTTTCTGCTATAATTTGCTTACATAAACCTTCTGCCCCTTTTTCTCTCTCATCTTCTGGGACTCCTACGATTTCAATGTTATTCCTTTTTAATAAGTCACTAAGCTCTCTAAATCTTTTATCATGCTCTTGTGCCTTTGTTTCCCTCTTTTTTCTTCTTCATTATTCTCCATAATTTTATCATCTATATTGCTGATTTGCTGCTCTGCTTTGTCCATCCTTGCCATCATGGCATCCTTTCAGGATTACATCTTGGTTATAGCATTTTTAATTTCAGCCTGACTAGATTTTATTTCTCTTATCTCCATAGAAAGGGATTCTAGGGATTCTCTTGTGTATTCTATGCTTTTTTCAACCTCAGCTAGTATTCTTTTATCATGGTTCTAAATTCTAGTTCAGATATCTTCCTTTTATCTGTGTTGATTAAATCCCTGGCTATCATTTCTTCCTGTTCTTTTGCTGTGAATTCCTTCATCCTGTCATTTTGGAGGAAGAAAAAATAAGATAAAAAATAAAATTTTTAAAAATTGAAAACAAAATATCAAATAAAGGAAGCTAGATTCTCAATGTGTTTCAGCCTGCTTATTGAAAGAAGCTTGATAAAATAGAGAAAAAAAAGAGAAAGGAAAGGTAGAAAAAAGGTAAGAAAAAAATTAAAAATGATATAAAAATAGAATAAAATAAAGAAATGAAATCAAATAAAGAACTAAAAAGTAAAAAGAATAAAAATAAAATTTTCTCTTTCTGTATCCAAGAAAGAGAAGAAAAGAAAGCACAAAAACCAATTCAAGCAAAAACAGAAGCAAAGAAAATAAATTAATAAATGAAACAGGAAACAATGAAACCTGAATGAAGTTACATCCAGTTTCCCCTAGAATTGAAACTATAAGGCACTCTACAGTCCGTACTCTAAGCAGGTGGAGTGAGTTGTGCTGGTCTTCTGGGGGATGTGCTTGGAGGGCACAGTTGGATGGGGCTTGGTGTAACAGCTCCATTCTCCACTAGGTATGACATGTAGCTTGCACTCATGTGTGTGCACAGGAGAGGTAGAAATGGCTTCATCCATCTTCCAGGTCTCTGGCACAGGAACTTTGAGCTCTCACTGACCCATGATCATGCACCCCTCCTTTGTCTCAGGCCACATCCACTCCCCACCTCTACCTTGTTTGTGTCCAAGTAGTCTGCCTGCCAGGTGGCACGTCCCTCTAGAGTTTTATCTCAGATGAGGTTGTGTTTCAAAACCCCACGCTTCAGAGACCCCTACAGCTTGGACCCACACCAACTCTCTGGGGGAGGGTCTATCGGAGCAACATTTCCCCAGAAAACATGTGATCGTGCAGTGGCAGGGGTTCAAGATTACAGCAAACCACAACACACGGCTGGTGCCAGGTTTCGCTGGCATCTTTGTCCCAATACCAGCAAATGTGGCTGTTCTCCAGGGTCTGCTGGGACCTTTGCCTGTAGAGAGGCTGTATGGCCTCTACCAAATGCACTCGAAGCAGGGGAACTGCTTCTACATGCGTGGCACACACCCCCTTCAGACCCTGCTGCCTGCTCCTGGGGATTCTCCCTACTTCCTTACCAGGACACCACCAGGCACTGAGCTCTGAATCTTCAGACTCTGTGCTCCACTGTTTATAGAATCCTAGTGCTATTGAAACCCTCTCCTTTCTCCCTGTCAATGGTTTTAGGGAACAGATTTACTGTTCAGTCCCCTGTGAATGTATGTTTTCACTCTTTCTCTTTCTTTCCAGTTACTTTCATGGAAGAGCTTTTCTCGCATGATCCTTATGTGCTGCACTCTCCCCCCTTTCTCTTTCTGTCACTGTCCTCTCTTCACAAAACCCTCCACGGCTTTTCTCTCCCCCAATTCACATCTCCACACCATGTACCTGCTGAGTTCTGGGGCTCAAATTATTCAGATTGATGCATTAATCCTCAGATCAATTTCCTAGTGGTTCAAAGTCGTTTGGTGTTGTCTAGCTGAGCTGCATTTCAGGGATGAGACAAGCTCAGAATCTCCATACTGCTTTGCCATCTTCCCTCCTCCCTAAACCTTCTGCTCTTCTAAAGAAAGTTTAGAAGATGAAGTGGGAATCTACAGACTAGCTTTTTAGTTTGTTTCATAACTAACAAAGGGCTTGCTATATCAAGGAGACTCTCAACTCATAGTAACAAAACAAACTACCCAACCAAGGTAGGCAAAAGATTTGAATAGACACTGTTTCAGAAGATATGCTGATGCCAAATAAGTACATACAAAGTATTCAACATCATCAGTCTTTTGGGAAATTCACCGCAAAGTCACAATGACATACCATTAGCACCAGTTGGAAAGGCAAGACAATCCATCAAGTGAAAAAGAACCACAACATGATCATTCCAAGAACATGAGGATACAGGACCACAGAAAACTCTCAAGATTGCCAATATGAAAGCAATGGAACACCTACTTTTGGAACTAATTTGACAGTTTTCGTAAAGTTACATGTATACCGCATGTGATTTGGCAATCACACACCCAGGTAAACACCCAACTGAAGTGAAAACTTACGTTTTGCACAAAACACCTGTATGCGGATGTTCAGAATGGCTTTATTCCTGACCCTCAAAGCTAAAAACCACCCAAGTGACCATCAGCTGATAAATGGATGAAACAACGGGGCATAGCCATAAAATGAAATGCTATTCAGCAGTAGGAAATAAAGAATTACTGATACTGATGACAACATAGGTAAATCTCAAAATGCATTATTCTAAATGAAAGAAGCTATCTTCAAAGGCTATATAATTCCATTTATATGGCATTCTTGCAAAGGCAAACCGATAGGGACAGAAAACAGATCCAAGATTGCCAGGAACTGGGACTTGATTACAAGCAAGCCTGGGGAAATTTTTTTGGGCGGTGGAACCTTTCTATATCTTGATGGTGGTAGTATGGGTACAATTTCTAAAACTCACAAAACTATAAAATAATTGGTGATTTCTTTGCATGTACATTATAGCTTGGTTTTTAAAAAATTTGTAAAGTATTATTGGCCAATTTGTGCACCAAATTAAGACATACCAAATTAAGCCACCACAAAACAACAAAAGAAATTAAGAACACAGAGGAAAGAATTGACATGAGAGGCCAACAAATAATCATGGATATTTAAGAATGATCAGAATGAAGATCCTAGGGAGGAAAGACCTACCAGTTCTTACATTCTCAACTTTGAGCCAACCTTACAACTCAGTCTAGTGCTTTGCTGGGGGCTCTGCATAGTACCTTTAAAAGAATATTCCCAGGAGCGGGGTGAGGGTGATAATGGCCTTCTGGCCCTCGTCACTCATCGTAAATACCCTTTTGCCCATACTACACATCGGTTTCAAGGGCAAGTTTTATTAACAGAAAGCTGTTCATGGCTCAAAAATAGTTTGAAAACTACCGACTTCATAAAATTCTCCCCTATTTCTAGAAAGATTTAGATTTATCTATGTTGCCCTGGGTAGAGCTGGCTCTAGAATAGGAGTGGAGAGCTCGATGCCTTCCGAAACAGCCTGCTCTTGACTGAAATGGCAAAGCTCTTGACTAAGGAGACTGTAAACTGTTTCCTCTTTGAGTGGCAGTGCAGAAAAGTACAAAGGGCACATGCTTGGGAGTGAGACAAGTGCTCACTAGCCACATAAGCTATGGCGAGGGACTTAAAAAAACATCAAGGCCCATTTTCCTCAACTATAACATGAGGATAGCAGTACCTAAGGACAGAATTATTATATAGATTAAATCCTAATATTTCGAGCACTGTGGCTGGCCGCTGTTTTTCATGCCATTGATATCATTAAGGATTTACATTTTTATTAATATAATAATAAATATTATTAAAAGTACTTGGGCCAGAGTCTGGGCTCTGACCCTACTAGTTAGGCAATCGTGGGCAAGTCACACAATGTCTGAGTCTGTTACCTCCTCTAAAAAATGAGAAATAAAATACCTAGTGCACAAAACTCTTGCTCATTCTTGTCAGTAATACTGTATCAGGAGGGATTAGCACAGTCTGTGGCCTACAGTAGCTCTCAATAAATAATTTTTATGAATATGTCACTGTTAGAGATATGTCTTTGTCAGTCTCACCCCAACAATGTCAATTACGTGCTTATGGCTTCTTCTCTGCAAGGGATCAAGCTGTGCAATCCTTTCGCAGGAAGTTAGGACGATGTCCAAGCACTCATTTCCCAAATAAGAGACATGTTGGCACCATGCCTGGACATCCAACCTGCCCTGGATGTCAGTGGAAGATCACTCTGGAGCATCTGTCTCTTTAATTTTGAAATGGAGCCAGTGTGTTTTTCTCTATTAAGATTCTGGGACTAGTAGGAAGGCCCCTGGAGACTCCTTAATCTCTTAAAGATACTAAACTGAATCCTTGCATATATGTTCAACTGAAACCTGAGGTTGGGATAGAGTCCATTTAAACTTTTAAAGCTCTCTGTGTGGGACTGGACAGAGCTCTTAAACATTTTATGGACCCCTAGGCAGCTACTTAAAGCAATGGTGGCTCCCTGAGAGCCAGACACAGCAGTGAATTCTGAAAACACAGCTTAATAGGTTCTGTCCATTCATTTAGTACTTAATATGCCATAGCCCATGTCATCTGCAATGTTGCCTTGCATTTCGACTTGACTTTTCATGAGACCTCACCTGGTATCCCTAACTGGAGTGTGGGGCCCCAGAAGCAAGACCATGACTCCAATGTCAAGATACTCATTAACACATATAAGATGGTAGAGGTTAAGAAAGAAATACCCCATCAGTCTTCTACCTTGATTTTCCCTGCCATTCCATCATTTAATGTATCATTATTATATTATCTTCTGCTTACAGTTGAGGAAACTTAAGCACAGAAAGTTCAATGATTTTCCAGAAAACACTATCTGAGAAAGTGGCGGGGTTAAATTTTGACCCAGACTCTGATTTTAAAGGCAATGCTTAAGCTACATGGTGAGTCAACGCCCCGTAGGATGTGACGGGAAGAATTTGTCTTTTGGTAACGTCGAGGTAGCTTGGTTGTTGTTTATTATGGTTATCTGATAAATGGGATGGAACCCCGTATCTTGGGACTCAAATCAGCGGCAGCCTGCGTTAAGGAGGTTTAATCTCTAGGACGAGCCCAAGGGGAGGTGGCCCAGCTGGCTTTCATAGCCTCCCTTTTGCTAGATTTCTTTTCATAATTTCCACAATCATTAGCATTTTGCTACCCATAGACGCATCCCTAGGGGATATGAGTCCCCGGTAATTGCAACAGTAGCAATTGCAACTGTCTTCAAACCTTCTTATATCTTTATGTAAAACCACGGAAGAGGAATTATTCATAAGGATTGATTACTATAAAGAAAAAAAGGTATCTCTAGGAAATAGGTGAAATGGGCAAAGGCCAGTTTCCAGTCCCTTGAGAACCTGTATGAGCCTCTAGTGTGTGTGTGTGTGTGTGTGTGTGTGTGTGTTGCAGCCGTGGAGGAATCCCTCCCATCTGCACCCCACTCCCTCTCTCTCATAAACTCTCAGCAGCCTTAGTTGCAGCAGGATGGGAAGGCTCGGGTTTAGCCATTAAATTGTTCATTCTGCTAATTTATAGTGAATACCTTCTGCGAACAGGGCATTTGCCAGCCGCTAGGAACACGGAGATAAAGGAAGCAGAGCCTCTATCTTCATCAAGTTTCTGGTCAATTAGAGTCAGTACCAGTCGTACCCAGTTCGTACAGGGTTGACTGATCCTGGGCAGAGCAATAAAAAACATCGCGGAGGGGGAGACTGAAGCACACAGCAAGAAGAGCTTTACCAGGATCACGCAGTTAACAAGTCTGGGCGCGGGACGCGAACGCCAGGTCCCTAATCTCACGCCATTGCCATCACACCCTGTTGTCTCTCAGACATTCAACAAGGGTCTGTCGTTGTAATGCATGGTTTGGCGGCCGAGGGTGAGAAGGCAGGAACGAGAGGAAATACAAGGGAAGTGAGCTCATGTAAGCTTTTGAAGCTGAGCTTTTGGCCCGGAAAGTTAATACAACAGGAAGCTACTGGACACATGTCAGGAAAGGGATGAGATTTTAAGGGGCAGAAGGTGGAGCCCCTCTTCTGTAGACAACCCTACCTTTGAACAGTGTATTTCCATAGATTCCCGACATGATTCAGTTTAACCGCAGTGAAGATGTGCCTCTATCCACTGCATTAATTAGACATCCATTTTCTACCCTCCGGTCCTGAAAGAAATTTGAGGAGTTGGATAATAAACCTTTTGAGAGCACCAAAATGCAAACATGGCGAGAGTGGGGGAAATTGAGGGAGGTCAGGGGGAGATAATCTTCCCAATTTCCTCTGTACTGGGCACTCAGACATTTCCTGAATGAATCATTTGGCTCCTCAAAGAAAAGAGATTTGGAAGGATGTCTGCAGCCCAGAGCTGTGCCAGCTCCGTGGCCACCTCTTTTCATCTTACGAGGAAAAAAATGCCTCAGCACTTCATTGAGGGCGCAATGTTACTATTAAAAGAGGAACTGACAAACCATTGAGTGAAGAGCACTGAAGAACTGGCCCAGCTCCCACAGAGTTTAAGCAAGCGTTCTGAAAGGGGTGGCTGAATAAATTACTCAACATCTGTATCCTCACCAGAAGCAGCTCAGTGATTGTGAGGGGAAAGTTTTGTACCGCTGGGTTGTATCCTTGAATTAAGTGATGTCCTAATCTTTTCCCTGTGACTAGACCATAGCATCCCAAAACTCAAAGGGGCCTCACGGGAGCAACTGTTCAGAACCCTCGTTGTGCATAAGCAAAAACTGAGGCAGTCCTCTGGAAGAAGGAATACGTTTCCCTCAGACCTTCAACAAGTTAGTGGGAGAGCTACGAGGAGAATGAACATTTCCTCGCTGCGCTCCGATAAACTGTATTTCTACCCCCAAGTGCGGGGACTAAACCCCCCTCCGTATCACTTTATATGTTTTCCACTTTCCCATAGAACTCTGCATGGTATAGAACACACAGTAAACGCTCCACTAAATATTTAAAATGGTGAGAATATCAATGAAGAAAGACTTTTTAGGTTGAAAGTTAACTCCAGAGATCATCTCGTTCAATCCCCTTAACTTCCTCCTGTTTGGACAGAGGTTTCAGAAGTAGAAATACTCTGTAAAGCCACTGAGTCAAGTAATGGCAGAATTCTGCTTTATGGCAGCAGAATGCAGTATTCTTGATCCCAAAGCAAGTGTTACCTGCTGGACAATGGTTTCTTTCATCATCAACTCAAATGCTGGTATATGATGTGTTTATCATCCCATAGTTGCTTAATTGAATGAGAAGTTTTGAATCGAAAGGTTTGCACTTACCTCTTGAAAGGTTGTATCCCTTCATAAGAATCTGAATACATCAGACAAAAATTTCTACTAGTCGATTTCTACTAGATTCTGGTTATTCAGCCCCCAGAATCTAATGGCCTCCAGAGGTTGGTCACATAGCACAGTAGAAAGATCAGAGAAGATGAAATAAGGTTATGTGGTGATAACAGATTCAATGTTGGATGTCCAGTTTGGGATAGATGAGTGGAGATATACAAAAGGCAGAAAAAGTATGGTCTGGAAAACATATTCTGCAGGAATCAACACATAACATATAAATACTGTTGTGAACCCTCATCTTTGAATATAAAGAAGGAAATGAACCATATGACCTGGACCAAACTCTGATCTTAGAAGAAGGAAGCAAAAATCTATTTAAAAGGGACACCTGGGTGGCTCAGTCAGTTGAGTGTCTGACTCTTGATTTCGGCTCAGGTTATGATCCCAGCGTCATGGGATTGAGCCCCACATCAGGCTCTGCGCTGAGTGAAGCCTGCTTAAGATTCTCTCTTTCTCTCTCCCTCTGCCCCTCTCCCCTACTTGTGCTCTGTGTCTCTAAAATTAAAAAGGAAATATTGAAAAATAAGGATGAGGAGGGGGGGCAGGGGAGAGGTGACTGTAGTAGAGGTTTTAAGGAGGCTGGAGAAAAATTTGAGAAGACTGGTTGAGGGATATCTGTCAGTTTGAGCCGCTATAATAAAATATCATAAACTGGGTGACTTAACAGAAAACATTTCTTTCTAACCATTCTAGAGCCTGGGGAAGTCTGAGATCAAGCTGCTGGAAATTTCATGTTTGGAGAGCACTTGTTTCAGACGGCCATCTTCTTGCTGGGCGTGCCCCCCTTCCCCCCCCACCATTGCACGGGGAGAGCAAGCTTTGGTCTCCTCCTCTTCTTAGACCATGGGGCGAACTTGGAGGGACATAAAGATGCAGTCTGTAACAGGCAGCATGGGGGGAGAACCTGACCAGAAACACACCAAGGAATTCCCATGTGGCACTTTGATCTCATCAAGGAGTAAAAGGATGTGACGTATGGTGCCAATCCACAAGACCGTGGTTCCTTCCTCAGCATTGTATGATACCTGGCATTCAAATGAAAATGTAGTACAAGGACATTAAGGATTCACTAGAATGTACCAGGGGTCCTGGGTTCAACATGGCTGAAGGGAAACTAAGAAAGGGAGGGGGATTTTTCTGGAGCAAAGGGAAACTTTCAGAAGCAGAGCGCCAATTGAAGCCAAAGACCAGGCTTGGCAGACACACGATAGTAAGAAGCCTCAGAGGAAGAGAGAGCCATGGTCAGAGACTGGAAGAGGGCATTTAAAATTTTAGATGTGAGAAAACTTGCTTCAGAAGTGGAGTGTTTCCGGTTGGCCAGAAAAGAAATGTTCCTGAAACGGCATGGATGTGATTCCTGCTGGAGTCAAGGAGGCGAAGAAGGAGAGTTCAAATAAGCTGGTGTGATGAATTATCAACATAGATGAGGAAGTTCCTTGTGATGCTATTGGATGTGTGAATAGAGAGAAATTGCCCACTGCTGGACAAACCTCTGTGGAACTGCAGAGGGCGGTCAAGAAAGTACTAGATGCCGGCAAGGGGCAAGAATAGAGCCATGTCCAAAAAGAACGGCAGGAAGCCAGTACAAATTATTGGCTTACATACCTCTCCTCATGAAAGGTCAACATAACCCTGCCCTTGTTAGGGAATCTGTATTTCAGAAAGAGGCTTGGAGCAGGATTATATTGAGTATCAGTATAAATCTCTTCTCATCGTGAGATGGAACATCTTCTGGATTACTCTGATTTGACAGAGTGATAATGATTAATGCTTGTCTTTCCTCTAGATTAGAGAGGAGGAGGCTTTCTTATTCCTTGTGCTTGAAATACAATAGATGCTCAATAAATGCTTGCCATTAGTTGATCAATGATGATACAGACAAGCAAAGTAATAAATGACCTTCAATGAACTCTTTCTATGCACCAGGCACTCTTCTGTGTATTTACATGCATTAACTCATTTGGTATTGAATATAATCCTCAGTGAACTGATGTTAATTTTTAGCAAGTACTTACTTTATTAGAGGAAATATTGTTTGCACTAAAGATGATGGTCAGCTATAAGGAAAGCATTACACACACACACACACACACACACACACACACAGACATACACATCTCTGTGCGTATTACCATGTTCTGGCTTTGTTGTGTATTTCGAAGTCTAGAAAGAGACAAGCATAGCTTCTAAGTATGGAAGAGACATCCAAATATAATTTTCTACTGGTATCTACATAGAATTTTGACTTGATTTTTTTTTTTTTACGATGTGAAAATCCTTTGTGATTGCTTAATACAGACTAAGTTGCTATAACCATATGTTATGCTTCTTACACGCCAAGGTACTCTGAGGAGTTTTGAGGAGTCTTTTCTGCTGGGATAGTTCTAACTATCCATGGTATATGGTATATGGACGGAAGCCTCAAGATCCAGGCCAAGGAAGCAGCTATGCTTTATCATGTCTCTACGAGGGCACCGTTTGGCCATTATCGGCTCACAACTCCTGTGCGGTGGGCACATGCACCTCTTACTTATTTTTGATATAACCTTGTCCTATTTGAGGAAACTATTGATTTATTAACCCTCAATTTTCTGTGGCAACCATGGAGAGGATATTATAAAGAAACAAACAAGACTCCCCTCTATTTTATTTATTATGCACTGTGGTCATTGGTGCTCAATTCTGCTAACCAGGCACAGGATTAATGGTGTTAGATGGGGGCAGAGTGTTGAAAAGGAGGCGGATAAAACCTGTTCTAAACCCCATTTGTTATCTGGAGACTCGGAGTCTTTTCTCCTTTGCAAATTTGCTTTCCCCTTAAAAAGTCTCCATCCTTGAGACGTGCTTGCAATGAAAGCCGGTTCTTTCCAGACCTGCAAAACTGCAGCACAGGCAGGCAGAGCCCCCTGGGAGAGACCCTCTCATCCCTCAGAGCCACTGGCTTTTGAAAGGGAGAGGCCTGCAAATAGTCAAGATGATAAATCCCAATGCCTGGCAGCATCCAGGTTGCAGGTACTGGAGGATGCTGACAGAAACGTGTTAACCCTTGGCATACAGCCACGCAGGGACCCCTTGAGAGGTCAGCCTTCCCCGGAACTATGTGCACGTACAGTTAGCACACACATTGTTCTCTGCTTCTGCAGGCAGACCACCACATCCAAATGTAGGCAGAAGTGAGAAAGGCGAAGCCGGTGTTAGAAGGTGGGTATTTCAGATTTTTTTTTTTTTTTTTTTTTGAGAGAGAGAGAGAGAATGAACAGGGAGGAGCAGAGAGAGAGGGAGACACAGAATCTAAAGTAGGTTCCAGGTTCTGAGCTGCCAGCACAGAGCCGAACGCGGGGCTTGAACCCACGAATGGTGAGATCATGACCTGAGCCGAAGTCAGATGCTTGACAGACTGAGCCACCCAGGCGCCCCAAGAAGGCGGGTATTTTAATAAGCAAATTTCTGCTTCAGTAGCAGGGAAACCCAGCATCAGGAAGATCTGTGGGCCAGGCTTCAACCCTCCCCTCTACCTGTGACCCAGGTTGACCTGCTGATTCCACCGGCCACACTTCTTGAATATCTACTACATGGCAGGCACTGGGTTTGCTGCTGGGAATGAGATCTGAGCAAGATAGCCATGGTCTCTGTTATTGGGGGGCAGGCATAGTGTCCAGGGTTGGAATATATAACTGAAAATTTGCAATGCAGTACAATGAGTATTATGGAATCCCTGAACTGGGCAAAGAAATACAACTTGAGCAAATATAACCCGCTTGGCACTAAGTGTGTTAACCTGCCCGGTTTCCAGATTCCACATCCAGCCTGAGTTAGTTTCTCAGGGTGTCTGTAACAATGGACCCCAAGCTGGGTGGCTTCAAACAACAGACATTTACTCTTCCACATTTCCAGGGGCCAGAGGTCTGAAACCAAGGTTCTGGCAGGACCACGTTTCCTTGAAAGTTTCTGGGAAGGATCTGTTTCTGCCTTGCCTGGCTTCCGGTGGATCATCAGGTGTTTCTTTGCTCGCGGCTGCCTTGCGCCAGTCTCTGCCAAGGTCTTCCCAAGGCCTTCTTATGTGTGTCTGTGTGTGTCTCCTCTTGTACAAGAGCAATAGTCATTGGAAGTAGGGTCCACCCCAATGAAGGATGACTTCATCTTAACATAGTTACGCCTACAAAGACCCAATTTCCAAATACGGTCACATTCTGAGGGTCAAAGGATCAAGATGTGTACGTATCTTTGGGGGGAGATACGACTGAACCCATTACACAGTAGAGGACTTTTTCATTTGTGTGTCTTTCGACCTTTTATCATCGATCTTTTTCTATTGCTGGCTAGCCCTTTGGGCAGTTTGCCTGGCTTGCTGTTCAACCCTCTGGAAATCCTGGAACGTGGCTCTCAGTTACCTCTGTTTCTTTGTGCTTTGGGGTGCTCTGAGTGGAAGACGTCTTTCATTCTCAAATGATATTAGTGGTTTATGTGATGCCGATGTCCTGGGCAGGTCCACCTTAGACCCTGGGTAGAGACCAGACACTAACAAGTCTTGCTAAACAAAGCAAATAAGGGAAACTAACACACCCATGTGGGCCTAACAAACAAAAAACAGTGGAAAGTGGTCCCTGAGGAAGGGGGCCCCGATGAAAATGCCCCTATTTTACCCCAAAGCCCGTAACACATAACGTCTTGTGAGTTTCTGACTATTTCAAAATTTGCATCATTATTTGGCGAGTTGAAGCGTTCCATTCGGTGGAGATGAGATCCACTAACTCCCAACAAAATTTCCGAATGTTACCATGGTAATGCAAGGGCATAAACAGCATGTTTTCCTGACGTACCAGGCTGTCGTCTGGTTTCCTAGGATTCATTTCCGCAAATCTCAATTCCACAGCTCAGGGATGTCCAAAGTCTTCTCCAAGATTTTAGCAGATGTCCAAGAACTAACAATTCGATTTTCAGCTCCTGCCTCTGAATTGGTCCCACATAAGCCTAAAAGTAGAACTAAGCCCTCTTCATCACTTTCTAAATAAACCCAATCACAGCGAGCACTGGACTGGAATTCATTGATTCATTGTAAGGGGCCACATCACCGAGCACGCAGAATCAGAGAATTTTCTCTTTCATCCTGCTATCCCCACCTCCCATAATGCGGAAGCATTTCCTATATCTGATGCTACAGCACCAGTCATAACTACACGCTTTAGGCACTCACTTATATAACGGGGGCATATTTCTATGTATTTTCATGGTACCAACTGGTCTTTCCCTACGAGGAGTCTCCTATCCGATGCTAAAAGAATAAACATTTTCTCCATCTCATTATCCTGAGATTGAAAGTCATTATGGTTTTAAGTGTTGAATTTGCAAGCTTCAATTATTTTAGTTTGCAACCTATTATTACCATCTTTTATCAAACAAGTTGTCATTTCTGCTAAAAAGGAATGGGGCTATAAAGACCTTTTTGGCATTTACTGGTATTTTGATAATTTGGGAGTTGAATGTTTAGAAAACATGATTTCTCCAGTCCCCTCTTCAAACAGCTCCGTAATATGAGTGAAAAGCAAGGAAATATTTAAGGTGTTTTTTGTTTTTGTTTTTTTTTTTTTTTTTTTTTTTAGCTGAATTGTCAAAACGGACACCCCTGAGAGTGACATTCACAGAAACAAATGGTGCTTAGAGTTCTGTTGCCTGCTAGGCTTCTTATCCCCTTGACTGGACCCACTATTACAACCCATATACTCAATACCCCCTTAAAATACCTACCTCGCAACCTCTTGCCACCTTTAACGGATGACTTTGGTGAACGCTATATTGAATACGATAACAATACAGCAGGATAGCAGCTTGACAAAAAGTTGATAGCACAACACATATTGGGAACCTCTGTTTTGGTATACCGAGACTCTTGTAATAAGAGGGTTCTGTTATAAGAAGAAGAGTTAGATTTTTCCATAATGAGGCTCTATGGTACACTAGCTGTTCTTAATAATGGCTGGACGTTAGGATCATTGGGTAGGGGCCGGTATTTAAGATACAGTGATGTCCTTGCCCTACCCATAGAGATTCTGACTTCATTGGTTTGAGGTGAAACGGGGGTTATTTTGAAACTCTCCAAGTGATCCTCATGGGAAGCTAAGGTTGAGAAACGCTGGCATGTGGGAAGCTAAGGTTGAGAAACAATGGTGCTTCTTAGTTACCTATGGAGTGGGTTAAAATGTGGATTCTGACTCAGGTCTGCAGAAGGTCATGACATTCTGCATTTCTAACCAGCTTCCAGATGGTGCCCATGGTAGGGGCTCTGAGGTCCACACTTGGAGTAGCAAGGGTGTGACAGAGTTGGCATTATCGTGAAAGTTGGACAAACCCGACTCTGAGAATCAATTCGCTGTTTGGTTTTGCTCATGTTGCTAAAAGACATGGTCTTCCATAAAGTCAAAATAAAACCTCTTATGTCTCAAGAAATGAATAGACTGAATGCTGTATGAAAGGTAGATAGCAAAGGGCCTGGAACTCAGTTGCTAAATAAATGCTAGTTTTATTTCACTTCTCCCTTCTCCATCTTCCCAAGCCACCCCCACCTTCCTGAGTCAAAGAGAGCAGGGCTGTGTTCTGGAGCGTGGTTGCCATGGGAACAGTAGCCTTTAGAGAAACAGGATGCAGGATATCAGAAAGCATAGTGGCTTGCTGGCCATCAACCCAGTTTATTTTGAAATATAAACTCTACCTACCGCCAGCCTCCTTGTCTTTCAGGACACTGGTCTCACCTCTCCCTTACAGATTAGAACCGCTGCATCTGTCATCAGACTAGAACCACAAAATCAAAGTCATCTCTCTCTTTTTAAAAAAAAAAACTGGAAAAAGTATTCTATCAACTTTTTGTCAAGCTTGCTATCCTCCTGTATTGTTATCGTATTCAATATAGCATTCACCAAAGTCATCCGTTAAAGGTGGCAAGAGGTTGGAGGTAGGTATTTTAAGGGGGTATTGAGTATATGGGTCGTAATAGTGGGTCCAGTCAAGGGGATAAGAAAAATCGATCGGGAAAGGATGTCTGAGGCCAGAGTTCAAACACTAGCTTGAGCCTGAACATGCCGCAGTAACAGGAATCCGTGACGGATTTGGTGACGCACGATGCGCGGAGCGTGTTTGAGGAGTTAATCTGCTGACGTCTGTGGTGGATGCGAATGAAAACAGCAGAAGGGAACGTCCCCTCACTTGGCTACATTTACTGACTGCTGCTTGTGTGGGGGGCCCCATGCCTGATGGAGGACCCGTGCAGTAACCACACCACACGTCCTTCGGCGCTCACGAAGTTTCCATCCTACCACCAAGACAGAGAGGAACCAGTGATTGACTAAAATAATGACATGTGTCCGATGGGGGGGAATTCACGGTGCGGTGAGAACCGATAAAAGAACTCTTTGACCGCTTCACTGGGGTCGGGAAAGTCAACCTTTGGAAATGACCAACATGTGACTCTCAAGCTGAGACCTTGGAGTCTTACGGGAGCTCTCTAAAGATGGGGTGGATGTGGGGAAGAAGTGGACGATGTATTATTTACATCCTGACTCTCCTACCTCTCACTATGTGAGAGAGAGACACGGGGGGCAAGGAACGTATTTCCTCTTTTGTAAAATGAGGATAATTTCCCGTGCTTTCGGGGTGGGGGGGGGTGCGCTGTGATGCTGATGACAATGCTTGGCACAGGAGGCTCTGAAGTGGTCAATATCCAGGCCTTTGTCTTTCAGGCCCGTTTACTGAGCACTTACTCTGTCTCTGTCACAGAAATGGTAACTGCTGACCCCATACCCGTCCGGTCCCCCTCACTTCGCCCCTTTGCAGAGGAGCACAGGACTGGTTCTGGTTGTAAGCCGCGTGACGTGTGCCATTTCTAGGTGGTTTTTGCCACTTTTCCTTCCCTTCCCCTCCGCCGTGAACATGGAGGCGCGTGTTGCGACACTGGAGAATCCACCTGGGGCCTTGCTAGACTCCCCCTGTGGGACACGGCATCCCCCCTGCCCCGGACATCGCGGCACACATAGCTCGAACCATAAGCCAGCCTTGTTTAAGTAAGTCATCCTCAAGGGGTAGATTCCTTACCTCAGCCGAACCTAGGTTGTCTCTGCTAGAAAGACCCAACACCAAGAATTTTTCACACGCCATTATTTAAGATAACAAATGACTTAAGAGAAAGGAATTTTATGCCTAGTTGGAAGGTGCTAACAGTAAAGCCTAAGAAAACCACCCGGTGCTCGCTATCGTTTGTGCAAAGAGCTCAGATCAAACACTGGGAAGAAGGGCAATATCTCATGTTGTTTAGAGCACACTGTTGTACATTATGTGATGCTTTTAGTCTTTGCTAATGTGCTTTTTGGTCCTTTGATAAAGTGACTCGTAGCCTCGTTCCACCCTGGCCCCCCGCCTCCACATACACCCTACCATTTAACCACAGGTGCGGTTTCGTCCAATGTCTTCTTTAGAAACGGATTTGATTCCGTCTGAGCAGCGGGCCAGCACATGGAGTGCTCTAGTCCCCTGCCTTCAGCCTTCTCTGCAGGGAAAGCTTTCTGCTTCTCTCCTCTTTGGCTTCTTAATGGGCCATGGATGTGTCTCATCAGTGCGCCATTGAAGGATGGCAGGGGCAGTACACGAAGTGGGCTGGTTGCTATGGTGCTCAACAGGCCATGGCTGCTTTCTTGGGAAAAATAAGGCCATAGATCTACAGTGCCAGAGTCTGTCTCTCTCCCCTCTGTCCCTGTCTTCAACCTCTGCCTTCCTCCCGTGCCCTGACTGCGTCTCCCTCCCTCCTCCTTTCCCATTGGTATGTTTGTGCTGTTTGTGGCAGATACAGACATCGTCTCGCCCGTACGAAGGATTCTTCTTTCTCCACTTGGTGCAAAAAATCTGCTACAACTGGATTTCTTTGCAACTCCTTTTTATGTCTCCTGAGCACTATGAAATAAACTTCGACCTGAACGTATGCACACATGATAATACTTTGATGAGCTTCTGTTTGTATGTGTATTTTTTCTTCCTATATAAATACTAGCACTTTCTACAGTAAAAATACATATTATCTATCTGTCTATCTATCTATCTATCTATCATCTATCTATAACAAAAAAGCCAGTGTCTCTTAACTTGAATACAATACAAATGATTAAACTTTTTGTCTTAAAATAGTATCTTGGGGCACCTGGGTGGCTCACTCAGTTGGTTAAAAGTGTGACTCTTTGGGGTGCCTGGGTGGCTCAGTCGGTTAACCGTCCGACTTCGGCTCAGGTCACGATCTCGCGGTCCGTGAGTTCAAGCCCCGCGAGTTCGAGCCCCGCGTCGGGCTCTGGGCTGATGGCTCAGAGCCTGGAGCCTGTTTCCGATTCTGTGTCTCCCTCTCTCTCTGACCCTCCCCCGTTCATGTTCGGTCTCTCACTCTCAAAAATAAATAAATGTTAAAAAAAAAAAAAAAGTGTGACTCTTGGTTTCAGCTCAGGTCATGAGCTCACCGTTCGTGAGTTTGAGCCTCACGTCAGGTTCATGCACTGACAGTACAGAGCCTGCTTGGGATTCTCTCTTTCCCTCTCTCTCTCTCTGCCCCTCCCTTGATTGCTCTCTCTATCTCTCAAAATAAATAAATAAACTTAAAAAAATAAAATAAAATAGTATCTTGTCGCCAGTGTGTGAAAGAAAATAGAGCCAGATGAGAGAGGGATGGCTGGGTACTGAGTTTGGCTCAGTCACCAAGTGAGATGCAGTCATTTATTTGTCTAGTCATTCAACAACTACTGAAGGAACACCTACTGTGTGTTAAATATAGATGTAAGGGCTGGCGATATAGCGGTAAACAGGAAATGGAAAATGTCCCCTGCTGCAAGGAGCTATCATTCCCCAGGGGAGGCCAACTCTAAACCTGTGGTACTCAAACTCTAGGAAGAATCCAGATCACCTGCAGGTGATGGTTAAAACACAGATGGCTGGACCCCACACCCAGACATTCTGATTTCCTAGGTCAGGATGGGTCCCAAGAACGTACATTTCTAACAAGATCCCAGTTCCACGGACCACACTTTGAGAATAAGTCATATAAACAAATAAAAGGGCAAACGTATAATATATTGCCAGCGAGTGATAAGTGTTATGAAGAAAAATAGCATAAGGAAGGGAAACAGACTGATGCAATGCGGTGGGTGCTGCTATTTTAGGTGGGACCTCCGAAGAGGCTTATCACATGCCAGAGACCTGCCTGAAGTGACAGAATGAAGCCCTGGGGTATCTCAGAAGAGCACTTTAAGACATGCGGTAGCACAGACAGCAGCCTTGGCAGGAGGACGCTGGGTTGCCCCTGGTCACCCCACCTCTGTGCTTTCAGGATGCCACATGCATACCACATAAGGTATGGCCTGTTATCATTCCCATTTTACAGACGAAGGAACTGAGCCACAGAGAGATTACATAATGTGTTTAGGATTGACGAGATAAGAAGCAGCAGAATCCAGGATTTGAGCCCATCTCTCATATAAAGATTGGATGGATGGAGAGATGGATTGGATGGAGGGGTGGAATGTTAAAATTGAGCCAAGTAGAGTTATCAACTGGCTTTGAGACCCTAAGAGGGTTTGTAACCCAATGAAAACTGAGGGCTGATGGGGGCTGGGGGAGAGGAGAAAGTGGGTGATGGGCATCGAGGAGGGCACCTGTTGGGATGAGCACTGGGTGTTGTATGGAAACCAATCTGACAATAAATTACATTAAAAAAAAAAAAAAGAACTGAAAGGCAGGTGTTTGTCCAGAGAGGAGGAAGGCTGCCCTCTGTGGTGGAGTCCAGGTAGGAGAAGGTGTGAGGCCTCCAGTTCTAGAAGGAATACCATCAGGTATAGGCAAAGAAGCTTGCCTGGGCAGGTGCAGGCCCCTCTCTGCAAAAGCAGGCCATGCCCTTGGAAGCTGGAGGGCAGGAGGAAACGCGTTCAGCAAACCCCTTCCTCTCAAGGGATCCTGACAAGTTGTGTTTTAATCTAATTAATACATTCAGGAAGTTGGACCATGAGGAATGTGATTATTTAATTGTTTTGTTCAAAGAGTACGAAGCAGGCTATTAGTCTGGGGTCATGACTCCAAGGTTCATTTCAGGTTATTACCTAGGAGGGTTTTGGAACAAGAGTGGCTGATTGATTCTTTCCCGCTGTTACTCTCATTAATTTACAAAGATTCATTGTGTTGGTGCTAATTTGCCTAGTCTGGAATGAAATGTGAAACAGATTCAGACTGATAAGAATTGTTTTGTATCTGCTATTCTATCTTGTTCCTTCCCCTACATTTTCCCTTCTAAAGATTTTCAGGTACATGAATTTCCAGTCTGATTATAATTAACTCTTTTTCCACATGACAAATGTTGTCTCTAATAATTAAGCAGTGAGCAGGAAGTAGATATTTGGCATTTCATTTCCAATCCAGCAAAAATTTGGCTCCTATTCTCCCTCTGACCTGGAGAAAGTCATCTAAACTTTGTTGCTCACGTTCTCCTGTTGGAAGATCTGGATAATAAAATGCAAAGCTGAACGAACACCTTACCTCTCTTTCTCCATTAACATTAAAAAAATTTTTTTTAATGTTTACTTATTTTTGAGAGGGAGAGAGAGAGGTAGGGGCAGAGAAAGAGGGAGACAGAGCATCCAAAGCAGGCTCCAGGCTCTGAGCTGTCAGCAGAGAGCCCAACATGGGGCTCGAACCCATGAGCCATGAGATCATGACCTGAGTCGAAGTTGGATGCCCAATGGACTGAGCCACCCAGGCGCCTCTATTAACATTTTTAAACAGCTCCCATGGCCTGCAGACAAGATACAAGCTTGATGTTTCAAACCCTTGATGATTTGGCCTCAACTTTCTTTTGAGTCTCATATTCTGGCACTTTCCAGCAATAGTTTCTGTTCTATCATATCAAACAATCTGTGTTCGCTCTATTCTTTGTCTGGAAAGTCTTCCCCTACCTTTGGATATTTGCCAAATTCTCTTTCTTTAACTTGTCACCACCTTTGTGAAGTTTTTCTGGGCACCGTAGACAGATTACTCAACAACTCATGTGCGTTCTTATTTCCTCCATTAACACTTGCCACATTTTGTTATAATTATTTGTTACATATTTTATTATAATTATTTGCACGAGTGTGTATCAGTGTCTGTGTATGTGTGAGTATAAGTATAAATATAAATATAAATATAAATATAAATATAAATATAAATATAAATATAAATATATATACCTGAGCATGTTCTTTCTTTGCATAGCAGAGAAAAATCCAGGATATTCTTTCACAGTACCCCCTGAGTGGACAACAACTTGTTTTCTGGGCTGACCAGCCAGATTTTAGCCACCATGGGCTGTGAAGAAAATTGCAGAATGAACCCATTTTTCAGAGGATTCAGTCTGGGGCCTCCCTCTTCTAAGGGACTTCAGCCTTCACCCTTCAACTCCAACATAGTATCAGCATTGAGTCAAGGTATTTACATAAAATGCCTGAGCTTCCCTTGATAAATAGTCGTAACAGTGAGAAAAGCAGCCTGAACATACTTTTTGAGTCTCTAGTTTCTCATCTGAAAGAGATGCTTTGCTTTCTGTGATCACTACTAACGGCTACGAATTTCTTCACTAAAAACTGTCCCATTTAACAACTTGCTAGCCTTTTACCACTCTCAGCGGCCTCTGGCCACGACAACCTGGTTTCTGATGAGCATTTTCACGGAAAGTGCCCTGTCTCTCCTGGCTGCAGTCTGGCCTCCGCTCTCCCATCGCCTCTATAGGGAGGTTAGCTGAAAAGGAGGTGGGTGAGAGGCGAGGGGTCAAATCTGTTACTTTTTATAGAGGTGGAGTGAAAATAATTTCCTGTGAAAGCTGGGGACATTTTTTCATTAGTTTTGTTTCCTGCTCTGGGTCTTATAGGCTGGGTGATTTTTTCCCCCCTTTTGGAACTTCTGTGGGCCAACTTCCTGTGCCTAAGGGTGCTGAGAGATAGAATTTTATGAGTTTGGCCCACCTACACAGCAGTGAGTCTGGGGATAGTGAGGAATGAATAGACTAGAGCTGCCTAAGCCATCCTTGAATATTCTGGACCTGAGTTCAAAGGAGAAGCCTCAAAGAGGTGTTTTGGGAAGCAGCCAAGCATAGAATTTTAGGGTTCAGAAAGGCTCAGTGGGGGGCAGGGTGGATATGGTCCAGCTTCCTCTTCATTGGATTTTAACGTTAATCTTCCAAAAATCATTTTTATACATCAGTGCATATATTTGGGAGCCAATGGTATGTTGTGCTCTAGGTGCTGGATAGATCGATCAGGCAGCGGTCAGAAACAAGTCAAATAGACCTCAGCAGAAATGTATCCCTTCCTACAACTAAAGAATCAGGGTTTCTAGCTTCAGGCAAAACTATATTCAAATGGTTGATACCTTTAATTAGCTTCAGGCAAGGGTGGATCTAGGTGTTTAATACCTTTAGCTAGCTTCAGGCAAGGGTGGATCTAGGTATTTAATGCCTTTAGCTAGCTCCTTGCAGGGCTGAATCCAAGTGTTTCATACCTTTGGGAACCCATCTCTTTCTCTGTATCTCAGTATCGAATTCTTATGTTAACTTTATTCTTATTCAGGCCTTTTCTACTCAGTAACCGGATGGCCACAGGCAACCTCAGGCCCACAGTCTCTCAGCCGCAAGCTCAATGAAAAAGGCTTTCTCTTTCCTAATGCTTCTCAAAAAAGTCCTAGCCCTGGTTCTCCGGGACACAGAATGGGTCTTACATTCCATCCTCAAGTAGTTGCTCCTATCTCTACACCTCCCCTGGAGGAGCAGGGGAACTTGCTTGTAACTAATAGAACAAGGCAAAGGTGATAGGAAGTCAGTTCTGTGATTTGATTATAAAAGATAGTTCCTTCCATTTTGCTAGCTGATTCTTTTTCTCTTGTTGCCTTTGACGAAACGAGCTTTTATGTTGGAGAGGCCTGTATGGCAAGGAGCTGAGGACAACTTCCAGCTAACAACCTGCAAGGAACAGAGGCACTCAGTCTGACAGCTGGCGGGGAACTGAATGCTTAAAACCTGTGTGCTCTGGGGACCCTATCCTTGATGGATTATTGCCCTGTGTGCTGTGTGTAATTTTAGGTGTCAACTTAACTGGGCCATGGGGTACTCTGATATTTAATCAAACGTTGTTGCTGTTTGAGGGTGTTTTTGGATGAGAGTAACATTTAAATTGGTAGACTGAGTAAAGTAGGTTGCTGTCTATAACATGGGTGAGCCTCATCCAATCAATCGAAGGCCTCAATAGAATAAAAAGGCTATCTTTCCCCCAGCAAGAAAGGATTCTTTCCCGCCTGATTGCTTATAGATCGGGACTTAGGTTTATTTCCTGCCTTTAGACCCTACTGTTTTCTCTGATTTTAAGTCTGCTGGTCTTCAGATGGGGAACTACACCATCAGCTTTTTGACTAGGACTAGAACTAATATATATATATATATATATATATATATATATATATATATATAGTGTGTGTGCTTGTATATATATATTATATATATGTATATGTAATATATGCACATATATGTAATGTATGTATTATATATACTATACATATGTATATGCATATTTATATGTATTATATGTATATGAATACATATGTGTATTATATATACATGTATTATACATATATATGTACATTATATATACATATGTATATGTATCATATATACATAAAATGTACATACATATATGCACATTATATATACATATGTATGTATTATATATACATATACATATGTAATACATACATATACATATATATAATATATACATATATGTATATGTAATACATATACATATAATACATACACGCACGTGTATATATATATATATATATATTTATATGTATACACACACACACACACACACATTTATAGGTCTATCCCTATGTATCATCCTACTGGTTCTATTTCTCCGGGGAACTCTGACTAATATGTCCTGTGAAGTCCCATGCTGGACTATTACGGTTGTTTTCAACTCCCTGATGAGATAACTCAGCTACGTAGTACACATAGGATCGACACAGGAGTGACTCAATCTGATGCCAAAGCTTGACCTGATTTCCAGGGCTTAGCAAGGCTTGAGAGAAGATGCCAGGATGAGAAGGAGAACCACATGCAGGCAACGAACGGATGAGAACAACAGGTGCCTTCAAACACGTCCATACTTAGACGCTTATCTAGATGCTTAAGTTACTCTGTAAGGGAATCACCTCTAGCCTTTCCTTACCCTCTGAGAAAGTACCATACATTTTATAAAGTATAAAGCACTGATTTATTTGATCAAATAATCCTCGATTGTTTTTCTCAATGACGAAAGAGGAGAATCATGTCCTGTTTTACTGCGCACCTGTCACCCCCCCCCCCCGCCCCCACAACACAACCCCTTCAGAGTGGAGCCCAGCATCAGGTGGAACAGGAAGGAAAGTGTGATCTCCACTCTCAATTCTTAGGTATGGTGCCCTTTTGCTCGGTAAGGTCAGAGCTTTCTACTTAATATACTTCTGGAAGTATCACACTAGGGATGCATTCCATTCCATTTTTCATGTCACAAATATTTGACCAGAAAAAAAAAAAAAGATTTAATCACAGAACAGCGAAAGTCAAATTCATAAATAATAATGTTTTAAAAGGTGAGTCGGTCTTATTCCACACAAATGGCAAAGCCCTGCATTATTCATATTTGAGTTGGTCCTGTCTGAATTCTTAAATTTTTCTCTGGGTGGATACAGGGGGACATTTCTTGTTTTCAAAACCCGTCTCGCTTAAAAAGGCCGTTGATTTGCCTGGGAATATGTGCCATGTGGTGTTCCTGTATTTCAAAAGACCGACGCGAGTAATGTCAGCTGAGTGTCCCTACTTGCCTGCTAATGGTCATTAGGCATGCTGTGTAAACAAATTTGTACCTCTCACATGGAATTACTGGAAAAAGAGGATCAGGAATTCAGATTCCAACTCTGAGATGATAAACCTAAGAAAAGAAAAAAAACATTGAAAATTCCTCAACTCCCTAACTATAATTACTGGTCTAAATTCAACTTTTAAATTTATAGACTCAGCGGCTTTTGTTGATTTTGGAGGGGGGAGTGCACAAATGTTTAAACCACTAAAACGACTTGCGTGCTTTTCATTCCAAAGGACCTCAAGTTAGTGAGAATGAGGAAGGGAGCCCCCAAATGTGTGGGATACCGGGGGAAAGGCAGTGAAGAGGTGAGAGACCACTGGAGTCAGTGGTCTGCTTAGTGACAGCCGGGATCCTAGAATAGCTGAAAATGTGAAACCTGGTGCAAGTAACGAAAGACGTGTCTTTTGCTGAATTTTAGGATTTACTAGTGCTGTAGCCTAGGCCTTGGTTTCTTCATATATATATATATATATATATATATATATATAACATATATATAACATATATATAACATATACATATATATAACATATATATAAATAAAACATATCTCTATAACACATATATAAATAAAACATGTATCTATAACATATAAATTATATATATATATATAAAACGTGTATATAACATAACATATATATACAAAAGTGTGTGTGTGTGTGTGTGTGTGTGTGTAAGACTTTCCATATGTGCCATGCCACCCTCACTACGTGAATGCCAGATAAATCCGTGAATGTGAATGTGTCTTATAAACTTTAACTCCTGGGACACTGCTGGTGTTGAACATTAAAAATACAAAAAACCCCCACAAAACCCCAAACCCCAAACAAAACAAAACAACAACAACAGCAACAACACAATGCAGGCAGGTACAGCAATGGGAGTATGATGACCTAGGTAGGGCTTGGGAGCAGGGAGAAGCCAGTCTCAGGGAGGGACCCCTTGAAGATAACAGAGCACGGATACAATGTTCACAAACCTGCGGGGACAAGGGCCATAAAATAATGCTCCGGGAGCCCGCTAAGTGCAGACCATGAAGAGCCCGAGCTTTTTAGAAAGGAGGAGACAGTTCCTCAGTCCTGGCCTGTCACTACCATACCAGAATCCCACCCAGAATACCCAGCCCTACCAGTTATTCATGAGATGCTCTAAATATAGATTTAAGCTGTGATATAAGCTGAATCTGTGTAAAACAGAACCACATAAATTGTAGGGATATATTGAAGAGTCTAATGTCTATAAAATTTAATAATTTATTACCCATAAATATTTATACAGTATATAAATAATACACTAATTTGGAATAACTTTTTTTTCCAAATCTTGTTCATTTAAAAACTTAGTGCTCTTTTGTAGAGATACCATCTACTCTAAATTGTTTGAGATGTAGCATAAAACTTAATGAATCTGCAAAGCATGCTGCTATTAGATATTTTATTCTAAGGTAGAAATACCCAGTCATACAACGCACAGGGGATTGCTCTTTTATTCTATAGAATAATATATTTAACATCTTCACAAGGTCACTGTTTTCTGTACTTCCTTGATCTTTGGAAAGTGTACTGTGAAAGTTAATGAAGAGAAACCTGTCTAAAATGCACTTGATGCTAGAAGGGGAGGGTGTTAGGGGGAGCCCTACCACTCAATGTCAATTATAGGAAGAGTTGTCAATTACAGACTCCCAGGAAGAAGCTCCACAGGAAAGAGTCATCAATTACAGGCCCCAACAGGGAAAGATATACATTGTATCTCCTATAAGCAAGGGACTATACCTACAACTCAGCCAGTGAGAAATTGTCATCACCCCGAACCCTTGCGTCTCTCCAATGGACTTTTGTTCAAAACAACCCCTTCCAACTTCCTTTCCCTTCTCCATAAAATGTCCCTCTCCTTGGTCTGTTGGACTTGCCTATGGTTTTGGCTGTAGCTTGCTTGTCCCAGACTGTAATTCTCCACTATTCCTGAGTAAACCCATCTTTGCTGGTAAAATAATTGGCAGTTTTATTTTTAAGGTTAAGAGTGCTTACATCATTCAACACTTAAAAGTATAAAATGATATATCACCTGCTCTTTTTACTGATTATATTAGGTGGATTCAGCCTATTGGTCTTTTCTAATTAGTAATATCTTGTGCACAACAAACTGTTTGAGAAAGACTCCCATAAAACGACTTACCCCTTTACAAGGGATATGAACGTGTGGTTGGGTCCAGGCTTTCTCCTTCTGTTCAGATAGATCTAGTTTAGGAAACTGACCTGGAGTTTTAAAATGTTAGATTGTTTCCTGGTTTGTTTGGCTAACTATTAATCACTTCCAAAATAATTCTATAAAATGAGTACTGTTCTTCTCAACCTGTCTCTTTAAGTGACTTTAAGACATATCACTGAGGGGGTGGGGCAGGTGCCCTCCAGGTATTAAGTAGAAGACTGACTTTGGAAGACCAAATTTTGATGGTCTTTGAAGATGGATTGGCTGTATATGCAGTCTCTGCCTTGAGCTTTTCTCCTATGTGGTTCATACCACACATCACTGGGGAAAATTTGAGAAATAGCTACAATTGCTGAGGATATGCACAGTCAGGGTTTGAACTGAAGTCAATTTAGTCAAGCAGAGCTAATATTCCATTATTTTCTTTGATCCTTCCAACACAGCAGGTGGAAATACACACCCAAAACTTCTCCATTGAAACGGTCTTTTCCAGTATGTTTTTCTTTCCTTTTCTCGGTACACCTTTTGTTCTATCTTAACTTAGCTTCAATTTTCCATAAAAATTTACTCTTGTCTGCTTCTAGGTACTCTTCCCCTCCCCCCAGCTTTACAGAGGGACAATTAACAAAAATTGTACATATATATATATACACATACACAAAATTGTGTGTATGTATATTTATATACATATTTTATTGATCTTTTTAAATATTTATTTTATAATATTTTTAAATATTTATTTTTGAAAGAGAGACAGAGTGTGAATAGGGGAGGGACAGAGAGAGAGGGAGACACAGAATCTGAGCCAGGCTCCAGGCTTTGAACCATTAGCACAGAGCCCAACACAGGGCTTCAATTCACGAGCCGTGAAATCATGACCTGAGCTGAAGTCAGACGTTTAACTGACTGAGCCACCCAGGCACCCAAAAATTGTATATATCTTTAAAAGATGTGGTATACATACACAGTGAAATATTATTTAGCCATAAAAAAAAGAATGAAATCTTGCCATTAGCAACATGGATGGACCTTAGGGGGTATTACACTAAATGAAATAAATCAGACAGAGAAAGACAAATGCTATAGGATTTCACTTATATGTGGAGTCTGGAAAATAAATGAATAAATAAAAAAAACAAGTAGACTCACAAATATAGAGAGTAAATTGGTTGTTGCCAATTTGTTGGCGAAGAGACGGGGGGATGGGCAAACTAGGTAAAGGGGATTGAGAGGTCCACACTTCCAGTTATAAAACAAGTAAGTCACGGGGATGAAAATTTTCATTACAGCATAAGGAATGTCATCAATAATATTGTAATAACTTTGTATGGTGACAGATGGTGGCCACTTATCATATATATAATTGTTGAATCACTGTGTTATACACCTGAAACTAATACAATATTGTATGTCAACTACGCTTTAACTAAACATCAAAAAATAAAAATGACACGAAAACAAAATAAAGGGGTGCCTGGGTGGCTCAGTCGGTTGAGCGTCCGACTTCAGCTCAGGTCATGATCTTGCGGTTTGGGAGTTCGAGCCCCGCATCGGGCTCTGTGCTGACAGCTTGGAGCCTGGAGCCCGCTTCGGATTCTGTGTCTCCTTCTCTCTCTGCCCCACCCCTGCTCATGCTTTGTCTCTCTCTGTCTCTCAATAATAAATAAACATTAAACAAAATTAAAAAAAAAAAGAAAACAAAATGTACAATGTGATATTCTGATACACCGGTACAACGTGAAATATTTAGCACAATCGAGCTAATTAACATCCATCACCTCACATAGTTACCATTTTTTGGGGGTGGTGAGAACACTTAAGATCTACTCTCTCTGCAAATTTCAAGTACACAGAACACAGTACAGTAGTATTAACCATAGTCACCATGCTGCACATTAAATCTCCAGAACTTATTCATCCTGCATAACTGAAACTTTGTACTCTTTGAACAACATCTCAATTCCCTCACATCCCCCCAACCCAAGCTTCTGGCAACCAACAGTCTACTCTCTGCTTTTATGAATTTGACCTTTTTAGGCTTCACATAATAAATGAGATCATACAGTATTTGTTTTTCTGTGTCTGGCTTATTTCACTTAGCATAATGTCCTCCAGGTTCATCTATGTTATTCCAAATGGCAGAATTTCCTTCTTTTTAAAGGCGGAATAATAAATATTCATTTATATATACATCACATTTTCTTGATTCATTCATCTGTCAACAGACACTTCGGTTGTTTCCATATCTTGGCTATTGTGAAGAATACCGCGATGAACCCAGGAATACAGATCTCTCTTTGAGAGGCTGATTTCATTTCCTTTGAATACATGCCCATAAGTGGGATTGAGCTGGCTTGACGGCACAATGGATAGTGAGTGGGACTGCTAACCTCCAGCTTTCTTAATGCACTTCCTTCACCTGTAATACAAGTACATATATCCGTTGAATCACTTTCCATACAGCACTGGTTAGTTAAAATCTATTTGTGTCTATGATATTTTATTTATACACAAGTATCTCAACACAGTACATTACGCTCCTAATGTAGATTTTACTTATTTATGCTCTCAGCCAGAGTTAGTTGGGGCAGTGAGCTGTGGGGGCCACACTACAAACGGTCTCGGCCAATGATACTCTACCACGTTGCCGTGCATTGAAGATATTCTGCAGCATGCAACACAGGTGCACTCCACAGTCAGCTTTCTTCCCTCCACTTGGATTATAGGTTGTGGAATGTGGTTTTTTTCTCTTAAGTTATGATGGCTGACAAAAGATATGTAAGAGGTAGACGTGTTTGATGGGCTACGTGTCATGAAGTAACTAAAAAAGTGTCAGGTGGGGGTTGAGTTCTCTTTCAAATACTTGGTTGAGGAAATAGAGGGGAAAGACTAGAAGGGAGTTAAATTGGTGAAAGTCCTTTGACAATATGGCAGGCATCCTAGGATCACTACAGCATGGAAGAATTATACGATTGTCTTGCCCGTACTTGGCAGAAACATCAGATAGAGGTTTGCGTCTGGAGACTTCAAACAATTGAAGAGATTACTTTCTGATATATAGTACTAGGGACCCTTTAGCTCTGCCATTCTCTAGAATGTACCCAGTCTCTCTCATACTCTTCAAACTGGTCATACTCTCATTTGTTGAAGGAATAACCTAGTAATAAATTAATGACTGGGTTATAAATGAATGAAAAATTAATGAGGCTAGTAGGTAGTCACAAAAGACTGACTACACACTTAGTGTTCACAGGTTGTTGCTTGTGTGTGGGACTTTCAAGTCTTGGTATGAGGCACTCTGATAATATCTTTAATAAAATAGAAGCAACATTAGATTCTATCTCATTGACTCATCAGTTATTCATGTTGAGTACAATGCTGGCTTCTTTGCTTAATTGCTTTGAAAGTCAGACCTGAAAGAATTATTTCCATGTGTTTTTTGAACCACTGATTCTTAGGAGGTAGTTTTCAAATGATGGTTTCTCAATCCCTGCCACTCATCTTGTATTAGGGAGGAAGCTTTTATCTGGATGTGCAAAACCAAAATATAAGGCAACATGAAAGAGGTGGGGGAGAAGAGATTATTTTCTAATGCAACTGGGAAGTTGTAAAATTTGGGAGACGAGGTCTCAAGTAAAGGTTGCAGGACTTCTCATTCTTTATGTATTGGCTTCATATCAGACAGACTATATCCATTTGGCGGGAAATGGTTCATCAGGGCCCATGATCCAGAATGAAGGGTCTCTCTCCTAGAAGTAATTATATCATCTTAGGGGGATTCTGACCGGTCACCTGAACTTTCCAGGACAAATTAATGAGGCCAGGTAAATGTCACACCCTGGTTGGTCAATCTGAATCCTGTGTGCCCATCTCTGTGCATTGGGCATAGGACAGTTAATTGTGGGTGCCTCTTGGACATCTTCCAGGAGAAGGGAAGGATGGTGGGCCAAAGAAAAGGTGAATAATATGGGATTAGTATATACACCTCTCTAATTATGCGTTTGCTCATGCTCTTTGCTCCAATTTGATTCGTTTTCACCAAAATTTAATTTAAAAAAAAAAAAAAAAAAAAAAGCAAAAAACTCTCCGTCACTGGTCCAGTAAGGTTTCTCCATGAAACTTCCGGTATGGAATGAATCACTCCTTCCTCTGAAATCCATATTATCTTTAAGAATTTCTTACGTTTATTTATTTATTTTGAGAGGGAGAGACAGAGCTCGAGTAAGAGCGGAACAGAGAGAGAAGGAGAGAGAGAATCCCCAGAAGGCTCTGCACTGATGCGGGGCTTCAACTCATGAACCTTGAGATCATGACCTGAGCTGAAATCAAGTCAGACGCTTCACAGACCGAGCCATCCAGGCATCACTGAAATCCTTATTATCTAAATCACATTTTGCATTCAAACCAATTCACCAAACATTGCTTGTACTTAAATGTAGGACATTTGCTAGGGAAATACAGAGATGAAATGGGTTCTGCCATTAGGACATTTTCAATATAACAGGTGACATCCACACACACGGCCAACTAACAATGAAGCTGTCTTCACAAATGCACTCACTCTCAAGGACACCGTGTATTTTCCTGTCTCCGTCTTGTTAGTGCTTTTTCTTCCCTCTGCAATGCCTACTCCTACTCTTTCTTTCAGATAGAGCTCAGATATTTTCTCTGCAAACCAAAAGGAATTTGTCTTCTTCTGCTAATAAGCTCCCCATGTAAAACACTAGACTTGTAATAGTGGGTTATTTGTATGTGTGTTTCCTTTGCCCCTGCTGAAGGGCAAAAGGGTGTCCTTGTTAAATCCTCATCCCTCAGCACCTAGGATGTCACTTGTCACAGAGTCAGCCTTCGGTGAATGGAGACACAGATGTCTTTGCTCTTGTGTGAGAATTTCAGGTCCTTCAGGAGCTATGAGCAGTTTGCTACGGGGGAAATCACAAACGCTTCATAATTTCAGCCGCCTTTGTACTCTTAACAAGAACCTTTTACTATGAGAATTCCCATTTTATAGATGCAAAAGCTGAGGCACAGAAGTGAATCGATTTGCCCAAAGTCCTGTGGCTTGTAGGGGACGGAATTAGGATTTGAACCAGGCAGTCCCGCTCCAGAATAGACTCCTCACCGTTTTATACTGCCTGTCAAAGAGAATACTGCATTTTTACAGTGCAGACTATGTTCCTGGGGGTTGACAACTATTATTTCCTTTTTGTCCCTTTTTATTCTGACTTTAGTCCCCCCACCCCACCCCAACCCCCGCCTTAACTGAAATTAAGAAATTCAGAAGCCAGTGCTCATGGAAGTGCTGACATCTTGCAAAAATCACATTCTTCCTTAAGAAAGAAAGAAAGATCAAGAAAGGCCGTGGTCGGAGAGCTTGTCTGTAACTTTTCTTAAACACTGGAGTCTAATTCTCTTGGTGCACTTTACCTCATTCTGGAGATGCCATTTCCATTTGACCACATGTGAATTTCACCGGAATACCAAGATTCAAATGAGAGTGTAGCCCAGAGACCTTCACTTACACAGAAAATAGGCAGGGATCACAAATGCCAAGTGGTGTAGTCAGAGGTCTCTGGCACTGACCCCCACAAAGCTTTCATCTGCTGGAAGCATGTCTGTCACTCATCGTGGCATTTTGTGGGGAACCACAGCTAAAAGGCCCAGGCACATTCCCATAAAATGGTTATCAGATGTGAGTCTGCAATTCCTCAAAGAGCACCCTGTGGCTTCAAATCAGCAGTTCACCACAGAGCTAGAGACGACTCCAAGGGCCTCCTTCTCCAATTCTCTCCAGAAAAGGGAAATTAGTCTAACCTAACTATGGAGATAAGTAGTTTACTCCCTGTGATCGTCAGTCACACTGACTTACCAGAAGTACTGAGTTGGAAATGAAGATAATGCAACTTTTTTACGTGAGCGGACTAGATGGTCATGGGACAATCTTTAGCTCCCAGTGACGTTTGAGATCTTAAAAAAAAATTGCATGGAACAAGGAGAGGTTTAAGAACCCAATAGCCATGTTTTGCTCTGATTTACAAATGGGGACATGTGGACTGAGCAAAGTGACACGGCTTTCCTAAGATCCCAAAGACCTTATGACGAAGCAGGGTCTCGAACATGGCCCTCCTAATCTTAACCCAATGTTTCTTCTATAACGAATAGAAGTTTGGAGGCTTGAAACTCATTTTTGCCATGAGCTATATGAACCATGAGACTGTTCTCTATCCTCTTAGCGTTTTTGTTTCTGAACTACATGTGTGTGTGTGAATGTTTGTGTCCTAGCTCCTAAAGGACCTGAAATTCTCACACAAGAGCTAAGAGATACGTTTATTCTCCATACAATAATGTGTGTATGTGATGGGAGTGTAATAAGTGGCTGGTGAGTAGAGAGAGGGGCTGCAGATTTAAACAGGAGAATTAAGGAAATGTTTCTTGAGATCCTGACATTGAAACAAGAATGTGGATTACAGGGAGAAGAAAATTTCAGGAAAACGGCAAAATGAAATCCCCTGTAAGAGAGGAGGAAGATTCTGGACATATTTTAGAAGGAATAAGATGCCAAAAAAAAAAAAAAAAAAAAAAAAAAAAAGAAAAAGAAAAAGGAAGGAATAAGATGCCAGCAAGGTATCAATGGATGAGACTAGAAAGAGTGATAGGAAATGAGGTCAAAGAGAAAGGAGTAGACTGTTTGGTTCTTATTCTTGGAGGTGGGTGATGACCCAATTTAGAACTCAACAGGACTTGTCGAGTGGAAGGATGGAAATGAATAAGAAGGGCGTTTAAATCATGCAATGGGCAGGTCATTGTTGACCACGGCAAGAAGTCTTAATAGAATGATTGGGAAGTGGGCGTGAATTGAGTGCGTTCAAGAAAACATCGAAGAACTGGAGACTAAGCAGATCAACTCTTTGGATAAACTTTGCTGGGAAAAGAAGAGAAATAGGTAGTAGATGTTGAGGCCGAAGTGGAGCCCAGAGAGAAATTTCGCATTCACACTCAAGAAATGCATATTGTTAAGGGAACCTGGGTGGCTCAGTAGGTTAAGCGTCTGACTCTTGGTTTTGGCTCAGGTCATGATCTCACAGTTCATGAGTTTGAGCCCCGCATCGGGCTCTGTGCTGGTAGTGTGGAGCCTGTTTGGGATTCTGTCTCTCTCCCTCTCTTTCTGCCCCTCTCCCCTCTCGCATGCTCTCTCGCTCTCTCAAAATATGATTAAAAATAAAAAGAAATGCGTATTGTTAAATCTCTTCCTAAATGAGGACTTTGTAACTTTGAAAAAAAAAACAAACAAACGACACAAAGTATGCCCCAAATCTTAGAGCCAGGAAGCAACGCTATCAGTATTTGATTAGGTCTGCCTACCTCTCCAAACATTTGCAATATCGGGGAAAGTCATATAACAATAAACGCCTGAAGTTCCCAAACCCTTGAATGTCCACGGCGATGATGCAGACTTTAACCAACTGAGACTGGTTACATGGTTACATGAAGTCCTTAAGGACTTGCACCAAAATCTTTTCAAAGGCAGTATTTTGAATGAGGTAATAGAATTAGAACACCTAGCCAAACACATGGGATTCATCAAAGTTCTTGGGGAATATTTGCTGAATAAATATTAACTCAGAGGCAACGCCTGTGACAACGTTCTGTAGCTGTGACATACAATTCTTCCCATGCTCATGTTTAGTTTTGTAACTCCTTCTCCAGCCTCTTGCTAGAAAGAGAGCGCAGAGAAGAGACACTTTCCTAAACTCACTCTCGACCAGGATCTCAGGCACAGTCCCCCACTTCCAGGAAAGATGCCTAACGCGTCAACAATTATTGTGAGAGTTCACGAAGGAGATGATGATGTCATAGTGGGCACAGTCTCCACCTCCTTCAGAAGGAAGTGTGTGAAAACTGCTGTTGGCCCAGGATGGAAGTAGGCATCTTCGACTTAGAGAATCAAGTTCATCCGACAGCTCCTGGATTAACGTGCATGCGTTAATCCTAACCAAAGGAACTTCGCATTAGAGTAGGCAGCTGTTTCCACCTCTTCAGCTGCACCCCCTCAACGAACCCAGTTGATATGCGTGTGGAACACAAGCACTGATTTGGGGATAATTGCTAGATTAGCTAATAACAGAAGTCCCTCCTTCCTGCTTCTATTACCCCTTGAATAGCTGTTCTGATTGTTAAATCCATTTTCATTCCAAACAGAAGAACAAATTCCAGCAATTAGTGAACATTTTACAGTTCTTGACCCACTTATAAGAGCATGTTTCTGTTGTACATAGAATATGAAAAGTCAATGAGTAGCACATGTTTCATTTTTATGGGTACCCATTTTTTTTAAACACCACATGCACTAGCTTAAAATGCAGGAGCTCGGAGGACAAAATAAAAATGTTTCTTATTTACAGCCAAAGTTGAATAACTAATGAAAATTCTAAAATTTGGTAAAATACTTTTGAGGAAAACAATGTAGCCTGGGCCATTGCTTAAAGAGGCAGTAGTCTGCTGGGGTCTTGCAAATGTTTCCCCATTGTTTCAAGTCAGTCATTTAAAAGTATGCCTTCGGAAGTGCTACATTGTCATAAGCCTAGTGCCAAGGTATCATTTGTGCCATTAGTTATATATTAAAAAAAATTTTTTTTAATGTTTCATTTATTTTTGAGAGAGAGAGAGAGAGAGAGAGAGACAGAGAATGAGCTGGGGAGGGGCAGAGAGAGAGGGAGACAGAATCTGAAGCAGGCTCCAGGCTCTGAGCTGTCAGCACAGAGCCCGAGGTGGGGCTTGAACTTGTGAACCACGAGATCATAACCTGAGCCAAAGTTGGACGCTCAACCGACTGAGCCACCCAGGCGCCCCAGTTAGTTACGTATTTTAATACCACTATTGAGATATCGTGATTTACACAGCACAAAATTCACTCACTGCAAATAAACAGGTCAAGGATGTTTAGCTAATTAACAGTGCTCTATAGTCATCACCCAAGTCCAGTTTTGGAACATTTTCACCAACCTTGTGTTCCTTTGCCATGAATCTCCACTCTCACCCTTAGTCCCAAGCAACCAGTGACATACTTTCTGTCTCTGTAGATCTGCCTTTTCTAGAAATTTTGTATAAAGGTACTCATACAGTATGCAGGATTTTTCATGTGTGAATTCTTTCAGTTAATGTCTGTGAGGCTCATTCATATTATAGCATATATCAGTTCTTTCCTTTTCACTGTCAAAAAGTATCCTATTGTATGGATATGAATTCTTTCAAAGTAATCTCTAACCCAACCTGGGGCTTGAACTCACACCCCTGAGTTGAAGAATGGCATGCTGTGCCTACTGACCCAGCCAGATGCCCCTGGAAGAGCATTTTTAATATCTATTCACCAGTTAGTGGGCATGTGGATTGTTTCCACTTTCATCCACTTTTGAGTATTGCTGCTGTGAACAGCGTGACTGGCTTTGGCCAAATGTAGGTCCCCGTGAATTTAGGTGATCGGAATGTACGTCCTGCTCTTGGGTTTGAGCTCATCCGTGTGACTCGTCTTGGCCAATGGGATATTCACAAATGAGATGCAAACAGAAATGTGCTTGCGTGGTTAGGATTCGTTCTCGCGAGAGCTGCCGTCACCACGAAGAGAGTTTTCCCGGTAGCTACTGCCTCTTCAGCCTGGGCCCAAGCATGCAAACATGTGGAAAAGACCAAAGTTCAAACCACAATGGACGGTCAAGCCCAGACTCGCCAGCACCTGGAACCTCAGCTGCCCCACCGAGCCCAGCTTAGAACAGCCGATATGACACTTGATGGCAAAGAGTGATGGGTAATAGCTTGAAGCCACTGAATTTTGGGGTGGTTTATTATATCACAGCACGGTGGCAACAATGAGTTAATGAGTACAGAAGCCATGAGTAATCTGACCGCATCCAGCCTCGTGGCCAACGTGTTTCATACTATTGTTACCCTTCTTTCCTAGCCACTCGGACAGGCTCTCAGCCATTTACACTCACCATCTAGGCTCTTCTATCATCCCTGCGATTCTCTCTGCCTGGAAGATTGTTCCTCCTCCCCGTTTCCTAACTAATCTCCGCCGAACCTTCATGTTTCAGTTTAAATATCTTTGCCTCAGAGAAGCTGTATACACTTTCGCTGAGAAACAAACTGCCCCAAAACCTGGTGACTTAAAACGACAATTTTAGGGGTGCCTTAGTCGGTTAAATATCTCCATCTCTTAATCTCGGCTCAGGTCGTGATCTCACAGGTCGTGACTTCAAGCCCCACATCAGGCCCTCTGCTGACAGCACGGAGCCTGCTTGGGATTCTGTCTCTCCTTCTCTCCGCCCCTTTCCCGCCTGCACTTTTTCTCTCTCTCAAAATAAATAAATAAACTTAAAACAACAACAACAACTATTTTATTCCCAGGAAGCTGTGGGTCAAAAATGTGGGCTGGGCAGTTCTTTTGCTTGGCCCCTAGGATCACGGATGTAGTTTCAACTCCCTAGATGATTAGCGGGAGGATGGGCGGTTTAAGATTCCCTGATCTGGCATATGTAGCTTTCAGCTGGGCCATAGGTCTCCAGCAGGCTCGCTTGGGTTTCTTCATGTGGGCACAGACTCCCCAGTGGCAAGAAAGAGCAAATCTCAATGTACAAGGTGGCTCTGCATCTTATTCTTTCAACGGTCCATTGGTGAAAGCAAGTCAAGTGGTCAAGCCCAGAGTTATTGTGGAAAGGGGACCACCCAAGGGCGTGCATACCCAGAGTCATAATGAACGAGGGACTTACCGTAGCTTGCCCTCTAGCCCCAATAATTCATGCCCCTCTAGCCTGTAAACATATTAACCTCCCCAGAAGAGCCCCAAGAGATCATTCAGTCATGGCGTTAGTCTCAAAGTCCCTGCCTTGTAATCTGCCTGAGGTCCATGAGTGCTGCTCCTTAACTGTGATTCTTATTGATACAGAGACATGAGAACTAGAAGGATAAATTCTTCTACCCCCAAACACCTAACATACAATGGTGAGATAGGAAGAAAAACACTGTAATGGAGGTTTCCATTCAAAAAAAAGGGAAGGTATGGGAAGGGGGGGGGGGAAGGATGGGCACTGGTTTATAGAAACCATAAGTTACAACCAGGTACAAGTTTTCAGGCCCCTTTTCTGGCCATGCTCACTGGGGTTGGTTCCTGAGACTGGCGTTCTCCTATGTTCTTTGTTCTACCCTCAATATTCTCATCTCTAGGGGCGCCTGGGTGGCGCAGCCGGTTAAGCGTCCGACATCAGCCAGGTCACGATCTCACGGTCCGTGAGTTCGAGCCCCGCGTCAGGCTCTGGGCTGATGGCTCAGAGCCTGGAGCCCGTTTCCGATTCTGTGTCTCCCTCTCTCTCTGCCCCTCCCCCGTTCATGCTCTGTCTCTCTCTGTCCCAAAAATAAAATAAACGTTGAAAAAAAATATTAAAAAAAAAAAATATTCTCATCTCTAGCCTCTGAGAGAGCACCTCTTTCCTTCAAAAGCATTTGTAGTAAGGTTTTTTCAAACTGCTTCTTATTCAAAGAAATATTGGGGTTCAGAAGAAGCTCCCCATTTCCTCTAATCTTAGATTGTATAACTCCCTTAAAGGCTTTTTGGGCTTGTTATGTATCACATTAGATTCACTCTCTTGGTCAAAATCCACATTCCTAATTCCTTTCTGAGATTCAGACCTGTCAGGAATGTTTTGAGATTAGGCTTCAGCAGGAAGATGTTTTGAGATTAGGTTTCAGCAGGAAGATGCCATTATGATTCTGAAAAGCATCTTTGTCTGCGAGGGTCTATCAAATATAACCTTAAACCTTTTAGAGATAGTAATGATGAATTGTATAGCCACACCCTGGATTTGATCTTTGATAGGAGGCCATTTCTTACTTTGAAACAAGGTGTGAAATGGTTTTATTTTCCAACCCAGAAAGCCGAGGTTACATTCCAGTTTCTCTAGATTCTATTTACAAAGAGAATAGTTCTTTACCCCCTCTCTCCCTTCCTGGACCTTACCACGTGTGACTCAAATAGGCCAGTCAACACTTCCTCATTCTTCCTGGTAATCCCTGTAGCCAGATCTGCAAATTCATTAGGAGTATTCTCTTCAGTTAACTCCAATGACAGTTTAGCACTCCTAACGAAACAAATCAACCCTTTGCTAACTTCCAAGACCAGTTTCCTTAGCACTCCTCCAGACTCTAAAATTTTTTCACCATTTTACAAGACTTTGATAACAGCTGTCTTACCACGTTCCCATCCCCAACCTGTCGCTCAGTTGGAAAGCTCATAACCCACTTGCTGGATTTTTGCCTGAAAACTGCTCACTTCTAGGTATCTCTTTCTGTATCAGTTAGCCTTTGCTGCATAACAAACCGCCCTAAAACCTCGTGGACTTAAAACATCGACCATTCAGTGGGCTCATGATTCTTTTGATCGGTGGTTCATTCTGGGTAGGTCGCCTGCTGGTGCCACTTGGGTCACTTACGCACCTGCAGTCATTGGCACCTCAACCGTGATGCCATAATCTAAGAGGTTCTTCCTCCTACATCTGTGCACGGATGCTGGCCGGGCCACATATCTCCTGCAGACCAGCCTGAGCTGCTTCATGTGGTGGCAGAAAAGTTCCCAACATTGAGAGGGGATAGGCTCCAGTGCACGCACACCTGTTTTCCACACCCCTGAGCGCTTCAGATCTGCTTATAGTTCACTGACCAAAGTTAAGCACATGTCCAAGCCCAGAGTCCATGTGGAAGGGGCCTCACAAGGGTGCTCATAGAGCAAAGTAGGATTCATTGGTGGCCATTCCTCCATCCACCAGGAAGCGTTTCTTGACAGCCCGAGACCACGTTATAATGCCTTGCTTTATGCTCTCTCACCACCCTGTACTTCTCTAAAACAATTCATTGTAAAGTTTGATATTTAACTTCTGAGTCCCTAGCTAAATGTGTGCTCCGGGGGACAAAGAGATCTTTTTCATGGCTCTATCTTTAGCACACACAAAAAATGTGCCTGGTAAGCACTTAAATGTTGGATGAATGAGTGAGAGGATAAAAATAGTGCTAAGGGAAGCTCTACAGTCTTCAGTTTTTCTGTCAGCAGCTAATATATGTGAACTTAGCTGCACGTTTGTTTACTTATTTAGTACCTGTCCCCCATTCTAGAGTAGAAGTTCCACAGGGTCAGGAACCTCACCCGCTGCATTTATAAAAAATGCCTGGGGGCGCCTGGGTGGCTCGGTTGGTTGAGCTGCTCACTCTTGGCTTCCACTCAGGTCATGATCCCAGGGTCATAGGATCGAGCCCCATGTCGGGCTCTGGGCTGAGCATGGAAGGTGGAAGCCGCTTGGGATTCTTTCTCTCCCTCCCTCTGCCCCTCTCCCACCTGAGCTCACTCTCTCTCTCTCTCTCTCTCTCTCTCAAAATAAACATTCAAAAAATTCCTGAACTACTCAATGAATCTTTAGAAATAAGGAGAGAATGAATATTAAATATATTAAATGATAAAATAAACATATTTTATATGTCAATAGGATTTATGCTGTAACATATTAAAATAACATACTCTTCATTCAGACCAGGGCACGGGCTTTACGCTCAAAGGCCACCAAAAAAAATAACTCAAGGCTGCAAGACAGGATATGGTCTCTCCTGGAATCTGGGCCAGATTTATTTCTCTCTCTGGGAAAAACTCATTACATGGGAAGGAAAGAAGGGGGACAGTCATCCTGCAGTGGGGTTACAAGTAGCAAAGTCTCCTCGGGTCTCAGGAGGAGCGTGGGGACAGAGCACACGACGCATGAAGAGAAGGGCAAGGTTAGGGTCGTGATGCAACAGCAGCACTGAGCGAGAAAACCGGGCCTTTCTTCTCTTCTCCAAACACCTCCCTAGTGGGAGATGAGCCCAGCACGTTCTCTTGCCAGCATCCATGACAGCTCAAAGCCCCCACGTGCCGGCCAAGCAGCCAGGGTGACCCTACCGCAGCTTCGAAGCTAAGTGACAGAGTCGAATGAAGCCCAGTTAGAAAGCACATTATGAAATTTAAGAGTACAGAGATTATCTTCACATTTTTGCTTTCATTCTTTCATCTGCTAATCAATGCACTAGAACATAATTGAATACTCAACTACTCTATTGACATACGTGTGTTGGGGAACCTGTATGGTTGTCTTTACACAAAATGTGTTTGTATCGAAAGACGGAGGACAGAGAAGGGCTTTCCCGTTTATCACTGCACTGACACTCCCCTGACCGGGTCTACAGGACAGGAATCCACCCTGGAGTGACTGGGGCAGCCTGTGCCCAACTCCTGTGAAGCTACATATCCCCATAGGACCGAGAGGCGCAAAGCCAGTGGCTCAGTGCAAACAAACAGCACTGACTAGAGGTTTGTCTCCCCCGGTTTGCTCAGCCTTTCCTGCAAACCTTGGCCTGAAGACCTGTGCAAGCCTTTTCAAAGGAACTGGTTCCAATACATTTGCCAACTTCCAAAGCTTTTTTTTTTTTATTACATTTTTTTTGAACAGTTATTCATTTTTGAGAGATAGAGACAGAGCGTGAGTGAGGGAGACAGAATCCGAAGCAGGCTCCAGGCTCAGAGCCGTCAGCACAGAGCCCGGCGTGGGGCTCGAAGGCACGAACCACGAGATCAGAACCTGAGCCGAAGTCGGACGCACAACCGGCTGAGCCACCCAGGCGCCCCTGAAAGCTCTTTCATAAGATTTGTGCTAACGCGAATTGGGCCCCGGAGTGCAGCGCTCTCTGTGCTGGGTATATACACGCATCTGCTTATTTATTTGTATCACCCTGGAGGGAAGCGTTATCATCCCCACAACACAGACAGAGAAATTGAAACTCAGAGGGAACAAAGAACATCCTTGTGGTGAAAGGATAGTGGGATCTTTCATTCGCAGAGCATGTTCTGGTGGCTGTCGTACCCAGGCCCTCAGCTGGGCCTGTGCTTAAGGACAGTTACTTCGCCCTTACAGGTCTAAGCTCTTCCCGCCGGGTCAATCTGGCTTCCAGAAAGGCGATGGGGTGGGGGTGGGGGGGGTAGAGTAGAGAAAGTGGGGCTGGAGGAAGTGAAAGACACATCCCGGGTGTGTCCCTGAACAGCCTCCCCCCCCACCTTCTCCCGATTCTTCCCTCCCCGACCCCTCCCTTCCACCCACCCGCACTCTCACCTCCCTGACCCAGGCCAGCGTTCTTTCTCAAACGTCTCCCTTGAAAGGATAACAGAAGTGTTTTCACTGGTGCTGTTGTCATGTGATCAAAGCATAGCTCAGGAAATGGGGTCCCTCGAAAGCTGTTTGTCTAAAATCTCTTATTTCGCCGGCCGAGCATTGTAAGAGCACATTTTGCATCGTGTCCCAGGGGCAAATATTTCAGTTACCTGTGATGGAGGGAGCCAGGCTGAGGCCACACAGACCTCGCTTAGTGAAAGAACACGTTTCCCGTCATGCTCCCCTGCACCCCCCACCTCCTGCCAGCTTGGAGGCCGAGGGGAAACCCTAATCTGGTCTCTCCCAGGACTTTGAGTGGTTCAAGGCAGCGGAGATTTAAAGACAAAAAGCTCTAAATCCAAGCTTAGGTGGGAGTGTTTTTTTATTCCTGATAAAAAACAGAGGCCTTTTTCTGGGTTATTCAGATGAGCCCAGAGTAAATATTTATCCTTTCAGCTAATGGGTCTGTTTTGAGGAGCTCTTGGGACTCCCAGACAGCCGAGCTGATGGATGGCTTTCTGCCTCCCCGGTCGGAGGGTAGGGCCGGGCAGAATTACCCAGCGGGGGGAAGGAAGGCTTTTCCCTGAGGCCTGTCAGCATGCGTGAGGCACCACATTCCTGTCCCTGTGGCACGGGGTGGGCGAGGGAAGGCCGTGCTGGGACCTCCCGGCTGCACCACTCTGAAGCGATTTAACAGTCCTGTGGTCAGTGTTCCCAGAGGAAACAGCGCCTACCTCTGAGGACGAGGGGAGAGATGGGCGGCTGGGTCTGCAGCCCCCACCCCGCCCTTGGGTTTGAATGCAGCACTTTGTTCCTCGGTAGTTTTGGGGACCACAGGGCTCACACCGCCTGCACCCCCGACGTACCACACACACATGACACACACATTCGCACAGGAAAATTTACATATATGAATAAACGAAAGGGACACATATGGACCCACTACACGGAGAGAATTTTGAGGGGGGAGGCTCTTCCTTACTCGTGTTTGTGTTCTCACATTGCCTAGCGATGCCCGGCGTAGAGCAGATGATTAATACATAGTTTTCGGATGAATACATGAATTATAATTATAATCATAACCATTTATTTAGCACTTAATAAGTGCCAGGTGCGGAAGGAAGCGCTTCATAAGCATTCTCTTGTTTAACCCTCACGACGGATTGTTAAGTTTGGTGCGGTCACTCTCCCCATTTCGCGGGTACAGAGAGTGAGGCTTTGCAAGGCCATGCGTTTCATCCAAGGTTACACAGCTGGCCAGTGGCAAGACGTAGCTGGCTATAGAGTCGATGCTTCTAACACTCTCCCCTGTAAACCCACTCACCCGACATAGAAATTAAAAACATTTCTACAAACGTCATATAAAAATAGCAGTACTTTCACCACCGAGGTGCCGGAACCCTACCTGGAGGCCCCGATTACGCGGTATCTTGGCTCGGGCATTTCTTCCTTGTCCTTCCTCCTGTCCCCAGTTGTCAGACACTCAGTGGGGGCATCAGCTCTGGAGTAAAGGTTTTGGATTTCCGAGTGACAGGGAACAACTCTCCCGGCAGCACAGATGTTTCCCTGCAGAGCGCATCAGCAGGTTCCCACCTATCTGCGCTTTCTATCACCGCCAAAACAAACTGTCAGAGACTTCACCTTATGGGGGTGCCTGGAAGGCTCCGTCCGTTACTCATCTGACTTCGGCTCAGGTCACGATCTCGCGGTTCGTGGGTTCGAGCCCCGCTTGGGCCACCGTGCTGAAGTTTTGAAGTTTTTTGTAGGTCAGTAGTTCTGGGTGGGCCAGCTGGACTCTTATCTGGAAGTGTTGGGGGAGAACCTACTTTCAGGCTCATTCAGGTGTGGGGGAGCTCACTCCCTTGCAGGTGTAGGGTGGAGGTCCCTCTCCCCCCGGCTGGGATGGTTGTTTGCTCTTAAGAGCTGCCCACTCTGCTTCTCACGTGGCCCCTTCCGTCTTCAGACAAAAGCATGCGGCTTCTTTCTCCTGCTTGAGAACCTTCTGACGTTCTCTTCTGCCCCCAGCTGCGGAAAGTTCTCCTCTTTTAAGGGCCCATGCAATTCGATGAGAACCACCTGGATAACCTCTCTTTAAGGTCGCCTATGCCGTATATCACAACCCAACTCCACAAGCAATTCACAAGTTCTGGGGCGTGGGACTTTGGATTCTGGGGGCCATTGCTAGAAAGAATTCCTGCCAGACTGCCCTTGATCACCAATGGAAAAGATTACATCGATAACTTCAAAACTCAGGCAAAGCACATCAAGATAGGGCCAAGAGAAAGTAACGTGGCACTTGTTGTAGGCTCTCGATAAATGTGTCTCTGACCACCCGCTGTTTAAAGCCAGCCAGAATGATTACACAAAGGAAGGAAAAGAAAAGGACATTCTTTGGTTACATAAGAATAGTTTGCACGGACGAATCCTTTCTAATTCAGGCACGGTCCTAAGTGCTTTACATGTATTAATTCCTTGTATCTTCAGAGAAGTGTACGATATTAGGATATTGTGATCTCCATTTTACAGGTGAGGGACAACCAGATTAAGGAAATTTGCTAAATTTTACACAGCTTGGATTGTTATAGGCAGGCTTTAAAAGCAGACAGCCCGGCTCCCCCTGAGAGGATATGCTTAACTCTTACACTAGATGCATCTAGAATGATAGCCTTTTAGACATCCTGTCACAGAAGGCAGGACTCGGGCAAAAATTGGAACGTCAACTAGGTGTCTGCGGGTCTGTGACATGGGCTAAGACCAACCGAGGTCAGGGGGGCCTGATGGAGAAAGTCTGGGATTTCCAGGAAGAAGATCTGGTGTCCACTTGCAACCATGAAAGCTATGACGGTCATGACCTTGGGCAAGTCGTTTTGATTCTCGGAGCCTCTGTTTCCTCACTTACAAAATGGGGATACTACGATCTTTTCCTAACTTTTAAAGGATTGTCCTGCGGTTCAGTGCTTCGCAGACATAATTTTAATGGGCAATGCAAATCTAAGATCGTATTGCCGTGTGATATTTGTGTTTCCTTTTTTTTTCACATCCCGGGAGTTAAGTGCCACCAAGGAGAGACCTGTTAGGTAAGAACATTCTCTACATCCTTAGGCTTTGTTTGTTGCTCACCTACAAATTTCATATTCATCCTTAAAACACTACCGTTCATTCCATTTTCACAGTCTGCCTTTGTGTTTCCCCCCACACGTGTGGAGGTGATGGGAGTTAACACCCTTGAGGGATTCCATCAGAGATTAGTAGAGGGCATTTTCACACAGACTGAGGGGGAAGAGAGAAATAGAAGGTGGGAGAAAGCTGGAGAAAGGTCTGGAAGGAGTCATGGATTGGTCTGGGGTCTCCAGAGAGAACACTGGATGTATATAGATATAAGAGGACATTTATCACAGGACTCAACTCACATGATCACGGAGGCTGAGAAGTCCCGTGATCTGCCGTCTGCAAGCTAGAAACCCAGGAAAACTGATGGTGTCACTCAGTCCCAGTTAAAAGGCCTGAGAAGCAGGGGAGCTAATGTTTGAGGGCAGGAGAAGATGGGTGTCCTAGATCCAGCAGAGAAGAAGCTCCCCCTTTCTCTGCCCCTTTGTTTATTCAGGCCCTCAACCCATTGGATGCTGCCCACCCACACCGGTGTGACATTACCGGATCCTCTGATTTGAATACTAATCCCTTCCAGAAACATCTCCCAGTATGCCCAGAAATAATGTCTTACCAGGTATCCAGACATCCCTTCACCCAGTCAATCTCCTCATAAGATGAGCCAACATGAGACAACAGGAAAGCGTAGGATTCTTACTTTTCTCTGCAGATGGGTACAGGATAGAATGAACTGGAGGGCTGGAGAATGCAAGAGAGAGGTGATGCTTAGAAACAGCTGCTTTGGGAAAAAAGAATGGAGACTGAGCAAACATATGTTAAAGGATTATCAAGAAACACTTAGAGTCTGGCAGAGATGGGAAATCATAAATTCGTTATGAAGTCAATTACCATGATTGTGCACTTTTCTTCCAGTAGGTCTCAGCTGGGGATCAGAAGGAAAAAAATCCCATATTTGCTGGAAGCTCAGAAAGAAACAAGTACTTATTGAGCATCAACAATTCATCCATTCACTCTTACAAAAATATTTATTAAATACCTGCTGTCTTCCAGACACTGTTCTAGGAATGAGGATGGGACAACAGCAAGGTGAAAGAATTTTCTTTCCTGAAGGAGCTTGCAATTTTGTGACAAGAAACAGAATGATAAATGGGCAAAATCTACCACACAAGTAAGAATACTGTGGATTGTGATTTATATGTCATCAATTATATATGTATGTCTCAACATTTACATATGTGTACATGTAGCTTTCAGCATATACACATACACCCCTCTATGTCTATATGGGTATATACATATATCTTTATATCTATTTATCATTATATTGAATTACCACACTAGCATGTGAACCACCGTTCACTCATTTTACAGATGAGACTCAGAGAAGTTAAAGATATTTTTCAAGGTCACACAGATAGTAAAGGTCAGTGCCAAGAGTTGAACCCAGGCACTATGACCCCAGGCCAGTGCTCATTCCGTTGTTTCACCACGCTACACAACTGAGCCCCCTGGCGAGGTGGGCATGTGGAAGGTAGGAGGCAAAGGGATCAGAGGGTACTGATGAGAATGAACCAGTCATTTCTATGACTGACCAAAAGTAGCAAAAGATGATGAGGCTAGGAAAGGGAGGGAGGTCCTGACTTGGAAAACAGAGGAAGGGGGTCAAGGGTCGGTAATTTTCCTGGAGGATTTCTAGGATGTTAGGAGAGGGAGGGATACGTAGGTGGAGAGTGGGCTCTGGTCAAGCTCTTATCAGTATTCTACTGAGAAATATGGTTTAGCAATTCCTTGTGAGCTTTGACTCTAAGATGTCGTTGGTCTTTCTTTGATGACGGCTCTTCTCTTACACCTAGTTAAGTTTCTGGGGCACATCACAGAGGGCACATATTAGGTCTTCCATATATTGTTAGTTGGATTGGTTAAATCAGATGTGTATCATGCACCAAGCAAATGGTAAGTGCTCCAGACTATGGGAACAACTCCAAAGACACTGGTATTGCCTCTATCGTTGCTTTCTTCCTCCAAGGAAGCTTTATGACTTAAAAATCAAGAAGTCCTGTGTTCGCAGGGAGGGAGGAGATGTGGTGTTCTATTTACCTTTAGAACAGGCAATTTCCTAGGCTCTAAGATGTATACAATTAGAGAAAAGCGAATCCCTTTGTCGATAATAAAACTCTTGACGAGGCATTTGATGAATACCCTGGAGATCATTTAATGAGCCGAAACCGCAGCCCTCCTCCATTTTCCTTCCTCTGACTTAAGGGAAAGGGCAGTGTTGCTTCTTTTCCCCTCAAAGACCTTCACGTTAACGTTCCAACTCACTCAGCATCACCTAAGTCAGCACATCACCGCGAATGACAGTCTAGTTCAGTGAACAAGCAAAATGGTTTATTTATAAGCCTCTTTCCCAACTGGGATCCTGGGAAAACTGCTGTTCTCAGAAGTAAATAAAGGTCAGGATGCCTTAATATATACTCAGTGGAAAGTCCAGTGATGGCTCCTTTGTGATGGGCGAGAAACTGTGAGCTCTGAACTATTCCTGGCTATGTTAGCATAAAATTCCAGGGGAGAATGTGCCATCTTGAGCCCCGCCCCTCGACAATGTTCTTATCTGCTGCCCCCACCCTCGTTGACTCTCATTGTGTGGTTGTTGCAATAGCTTCTTAGCTGGTCTTTCTGCCTTCAAGCTCTTTGACCACCCCACTTCAATTCTCCCGGAGTGGGCTTATATTCCTTAGGACAATTCCTACCGCTTCAGTTCCTCTCGCACAAAGCTTAAGTCATCAAATTAAAAACTATCGTTTACTGATTGTTTGCCCTATGGTGGACAATTTACAGAATCATTTTTGTCTCTTTGTTTATATTTATTCCTCAGTGCCTAGAGCTTTTGAAGTCTATATACCTGGCACAAAGATGACATCAAGAATGGTGGTTGAACGAATGAATTCAGTCTTCTTATCTTCAATACGACCTCATGTAGTATGTTTTCTTTACCCGTTTCGGGAACCTGGGGTTGGTCATGGTTATGCAAATTACGCAAGATTGTAGGAGAGAGCCCAGGTTTAAAATCCAACCTAGCTCATTTGTTAAGCGAACATTCAACTCTGGCTCAAAGTGGCAGTTAAGCAATTGCCCTAAATAACCCCAAACAGCAAGTCTGGCCTCTATGCTGCTCAAGTTCTCGAAGAAGAACTCAGAACTTCCTTGTCCACATGCCTCCTATCTCGGTCCTCACTAAATTCAAACCCTACTCCTCCTTAGAGTCCTAATGGACCTGCCACCTTCTCAAAAAGCTGATCCAGATGGTCGCTATGAAAGGTTCTCCTTTGAATTCCTGCCACAAACTTACCCAACGCTCATACTTTGATGGTAACTATTTGCATGTTAGGCTGATTGTGAAGGAGTGAGTATCTAATTGAATTTTATGTTTCACAGAGGGTCTGATAAAACTCTAGACATTGGGAAGAGCTTTAGTAAATGATTTTTAAACTAAATCATATTAAATTTGATATCAACTCCTTACAGCTTCCAGCTTCTCCCATCAGCAGTAGTGAAGGAATATTTACCAGAAAATATGTTCTCTGGTTTGAGAAATTATTGTAAGCCAGAGAGCAGCTTGGACCAGTCCCAAGGCTCAAAGTTCCTCACGGCCTCGATGGAGACCGAGAAAAGGAGTTTTTTCTTTTTTTTCCTCCTTTTGGCATCACTCCCAGACTCCCCTAATTTTTGAAATCGAGCTTCTGGGAACGCTAAGTGCATACGTGCCTCCCCAGTCCCCAACACACATAGGTACACACCCATTCCATGGGACTTTATCTCACTCAGCCCCGTGAGCTAGAATCTGAAGCGGGAGTGTTGTGGTGAAATGCACGGTAGAACCAATCAGTACAGGTTTTAGCATGGCTTTTGTGATACTGAAAAACAGGGCAGGAGAGCCGTCCTTACAAGTAAAGATGTTGGAGACATTTCTGGTACGTCGATTTGGAAATCATCGGATAGAATCCTAAATGCCAAGGCCTGAAAACCCATTTCCACTGATCTCTTTCCCTTTTAAGGCAGGCAGAACTGCAAACTGGGATAACACCAAGGTATTTTTAGCAGTGTATATTGATTTTTTTTTTTTTTTTGTCTTTGGAAGCTACTATATTCTATTATAACCCAAAAACAACAAATGAAAAAAGCCAGCTGTGGCAAAATCTCATTTAAGGCAGCAGCGTAACGACAATGATATTAAAATAATAATATGTTAGGCAGTATCTGAAGTTACGATAGTTGGATGTTCTGGCAGAAAGAATCTCTTACGAATGCTCTGCTTTCTGAATAATGCCTTTTTTAACTTACAGCAAAACTATTAAGGTAAATGAAAATTGTAAGATGCGGCACCCTTACATGTGGGCAAAGCATGAATGGTACAAGAGAGTCAGTATCAATAACTACCACGGTCAAGACAATCAGAAAAGTGCTGAAAACGCATATATTCATTACAAAGGTTTTTCGGTACCCGGACTTTCCATCTTCATCAATAACATCACTGTCCATGAAGTGGATTGTCTTAAACCTTGGCTGCCCTGGACCTTTGCAATCCTAGGGGAGCAGACCAACCAGATTTTATGGTTTTGCTGGTTCTGATAGAATATTGAGTCTAACAACCTCTTCTTCTTCCCATAGACTCCATCTACCAGCAAAGCTTTATAAATGTCCAGCCTAGAATACCGTAACATCCTATACCTTGCTTCCTGTGATTTGCCCTTTAGTGTAGGATTAAATACGTCCTCTCCTTCTAGAGTTTGTGACTAGGTCCATAATATAAATTCCACACCAACCTCTTAGAAGTAGCTTTGGCCCTTCCCTCCACTCCTGCTTTTTTTCTCCACAGGAGGAGGAATCATTTAGAGGGTTTGTGAAATTAGTGAGGTATGATGCGTGCATTATATAGGTTCTCTTCCCCCTTATTTTTTAGAGTAGCTTGCTACTGAGATTCATACGTTCTAGATTCTTCCATGCTCTAGTCTAACTTGTCATGGGGAGGCCAGTGTTCCACAGAGATGTCTGTTCTTCAAGAATTATATTAGGAGCCTTCGTTCTTTTTTTTTTTTTTCAATGTTTATTTATTTTTGAGGGAGAGAGAGATAGCATGAACTGGATAAGAACAGAGAGAGAGGGGACAGAGGGTCTGAAGTGGGCTCTGTGCTGACAGTGGAGAACCCAACACGGGGCTAGAACGGAACTGAGAGATCGTGACCTGAGCCGAAGGTGAACGCTTAACCACCTGAGCCACCCAGTCACCCCAGGAGCCTTGAGTCTGATAATAGTTCGAGCTATAGTCTCCAGTTCAGTTTTAGCCATAGTAAACAGGCAAATTTGATCTGTGCTTACCTGACCAGAGGATTAATCCTCAATATAAAATCACACCGAATTATCATAATAGCTTATGAACTCACTGGTCACTCATTTTATAGATGAGGCTCAGAAAGGTTAAAGATATTTCTAAGATCATACAGATATAAGTCAAAGCCAAGATTTCCAGCCCAGGATTCCTGGGTCTTCCTGATCTTTCTGAGGCTAATGTAACATGTACGATCCTTTATATAGTATACACTTTGCTAGCATCTACATAAGACTATAAGGTGAGGCCTTGTCACACATATTGGTAATATGAAAGCAATACAGAAATGATGTCTTTCTTGTATGTAAATAGCCTAATGATTTCATCAAACTGAAAAAAAAAAAAAAAAAGAAAAAGCTTAAGTTTTTCCTAGGGAACTTAGGCAGGGTTTTTGGGATTCCTGCTTGGTTCAATGTGTTATAACCACATGTATTTTATATAATCAGTCCCAGATTTTTTTCTGGGACTGATAAAGGACCTCATCTGTTTGTTAGTTCTGTGACCTGTTTTTTAGCCCTCTTCAGAATTTGGGGAAACGCTTGTCCGTTTCCACTTTTCTGATACCATTTCCTTCTACACGATTCTACAAGATTACTTGCAATACCTCCGTACTTACGTTAGCAAGATCTTTTGGTACCTTGGAATGTAGTTTGCCTGCATCTGGAAACTTGAACGACTATGAAGAAGGCAGGGCTTGCTTCCTAACTGTCTTCTCACCTAGCGTAGCCTTCAGTTCCCTGTGAAATGCATCTGCTCTGTGCCTTGCAATTTGCAATTTATTCACCTTAATTTATTGTATTTTTTAAAAGTTATTATTCATTTTGAGAGAGGCAGAGAGTGTGAGTGGGGGAGGGGTAGAGAGCGAGAGGGAGACATAGAATCCGAAGCAGGCTCCAGGCTCTGAGCTGTCAGTATAGAGCCTGAGGTGGGGCTTGAACTCACATAACCACAAGATCATGACCTGCGCCAAAACCAAGAGCCGGATGTTCAACCGACCGAGCCGCCCAGGCGCCCCTATTCACTTTAATGTAAATAACAGGCATATAAGAGCTAAGTTGCTCTGGTTTTCAGGGTCATTTGTTAACAAGCTACCGTGCTACTCCCTTTGTCATCCATCCTTTCCACTCATTTAGAACAATTGATTAGGTAGTGACTTTGTGGAGTTTCTTACCCATTCCTCCCTATCAGCGTGCCATTCTAAGACGTCCATGCTCTGGTCATATTGACGATTACAGCTCATGTCTGTTTCTGAAGAACTTTAGAGAAGAAGCGGTCCCATCCTTGCTGCTAAATCATTTCAAAGTTTAGCAACGCAAACTCTTACAGAATGTTTTTCTTACACCTTCCCTGACCCTTGCTGGTCAAGTGTGATTATGAAACTCAGCTGTAATGGTGAAGTACATAGAGGGCACCGTACAATTTATTGTTCAAGCCTGGGTTCTTCCAAAAACAGGGGCACTATTACAAACATACCAATGCAGCAGCTTGGGGCTCTTCAGGGCAAATGGAATGTATATAAACCCTAGGCATAGAGGCAGTATTGTGAAGGTAGTCAGACTGGTTTTTATACCAGAGAGAAATATTAGCGCAAAAAAAGGGGAGGCCAGGGCTGATTGATTAAGATCAATATCTTAGAAACAAAAATGATAGATAGGGAACATTAAGAGTTTATTTGAATACTATTGATGTGCCAAGCTCTGTTCTATATGCTAAGGTCACAGGAACTCTATCCTCAAGAAGCCTCACCAGCTCCCGGAGGACATTCGATATACTCTCTCTTTGCCTTCAGGTGATGAAAGCTGGTGGAGGGGTGCAGAAGGGGGGAAATACAGAGCTGAACCTGAAATGGGTTCCACTGACTGCCAGGTTCCGCTCTCACAGGTGCATCTACCCAGGGACTTCCTAGCTGCCCGTAAAAATTGATGTAGAAAGATGCCTCTGTTCTCTTATTTCCTGCAACGGGACGCTTTTTTCTTCAATGTATGAGGCTTAGAGATCAACGAAACAGAAGATATCACACGTATATGTGTTCTGGGGGGGTGGTTGGAGCAGTCCGTTACCATTTCATCTCTCATTGCCAGGTTAAGATGCGATCCTGTGTCTGCAGTAGAGGCAAACGGACGTGGGTCCGGAAGGTAGATCTGCTTCATACCAACACTGTGCTCCATTTCTTGAATCCTCAGCTGCTTCATCTGCAAAATGGGGATACGAATTGCTCCCTTAAAATATCCCCATGAGGATTTAGTGAGCTAATGCGTGCACATAGCACACTGCCCAAGACAAAAACCTGCTTTGGTCAGATATTAGTAGCCATCATTGTCATCATTAGACCTTCCCTGATTACTTTTGTTTCCTTGTCATCTGACATAGCTCTCCAGAACTCAAAAATCTGGAGGCTCCAAAACTTTCAGAGCTTGCTGGAACCATCATGTCCAAACTTCCTGTTGTACAGGGGGTGAAATTGCTCTAGATCACGTAGCTAATTCAACGATTTAGTTGGGCATAGAAAACAGGTGTCCTGGTTCCCACTCCCATGATCAAACTTACCACATCTTATTCCCAAAGGTTCCTCGAAAGAAGCCTTTATTGCCCTAAAAGCATAGCCTCTCAAGGGAAGCAGTGTCTTATCCACCGACACTGAACGAGGATCTGGTAGTTTTTGTCGGTTCAACCTCTATCAGCAACTAATTCCTTGGACACTTTAATTTCATTAATCTGGGCAGAACCTCATCCAGGACTAAGATGCCAGGCATACGACCTCTTTCACTTGCTTCTCGTAACCATCCATGAATTAAAATGAGAATGCATGTCCTCCCACAGTGGAGACAGGAAATTACACTCCACGTTGGCTATGACATTCCATCTTTTGTGTTAATCCCATTGCCCACAGTGCTGTGATTCCCCGCCGCAGTCCTACAGCCTTCACCTTGTACCCCCTGCCCTACCCGCCACGCTCTAGAGAAAGCATGCACTGAAAACTCCTCATCACGTTCCACGTATTTTTATTCTTTTCGCCATCCCTATAAGAAAAAGATGGTACTGTGGGAGAAGTGGTTGCCATGGAAACTGGCCAAGGATAAACAGTCTCTTGTAGCCTGGTGTGAGGCAAGCAGATGGCAGCTCTCACAAGTGGGAAGAGAGCTGGGGAGTCACGTTGTTCTCAGAGCTCTGTCTGCCTGGCTCTTTGGACCTTATGGAAGCACTGTACATTGTCTCTTTTCGGTGACCCTGGAGGCATAAAGGGAGGGTGTTATGACATATCCTCCGGTGTGCCTGACATAAGAGAAAGCAGCCCGCTGGATCCACAGACACTGGAGAGTTTCAAAGAAATGCGCTTTTCATTGACCTTCTGAAGATTTGCCCTGGGCTGGAAGCGAAGTAACCCGGACTGTTAGCTCAGGCCTGCTACAAGCCACCTGCCCAGCTGAGGGCCAGCGGAAGGCGGCAGAGTTCATTCACCGGCTCTGTCCTTTCTAGTTACATCGCAGTGAAATGCATAGACTTTGGGCCAGCCTTCCCTGGTTCAAATCCGAGTTCTTACCTCTTACTAGATGCACAGTTTTAGGCAAGTTCTTGAACTCCGGTAGTCTTCGGGATCTTCATTTGCAGGGGATAATGAGGGCAATTATGCCGGTGCTGATAAACCTTCCCAAGCATCTTTATAAAACATAAAAATGTCTACCACTTAGAGCAGTGTCTGGCATGTTTGTATGGGCTTATTAAATGTTGGCCATTATAATTGCTTGTAAATTAAGTGAGTTTTGGCAAGAGACATGGTATTACGTGCTCTGTAAAAACTATTAGATAGATAGACATTTAGAGAAACGTCACCTTATCGTGATAGAACTTTAATGTATGCTTAAAACTCACGACTACCCTGCCAGATAGGTATTAATATAATACGAGTTTTACATATATTAGTATTCATTACTATAATAATATTAGTAATATATAATATGTAATATGTAATACATAATATATAATATGTAATGCTAACACATATAGGTTACACTATGTATGTATGTACATATATATGTAAACTGAGTCTCAAACGCATTTTATTTTTTTATTTTTTAAATGTTTATTTATTTAGAGAGGGGTGGGGAGGGGCAGAGAGAGAGAGAGGGAGAGAGAGAATCCCAAGTAGGCTCCGCACCGTCAGGACAGAGCCAGTCGCGGGGCTCGAACCCTTGAACCATGAGATCATGACCTGAGCCGAAATCAAGAGTTGAACACTTAACTGACTGAGCCATCCAGGCGCCCCAAAAGCACTTTAAAATAAGCTTTCACATGAGTTCTTTGTGTAAAGTGCATTGTTAAGCTGTCATGGATCACCATTAGTATTTGTGAGTGTTCTCCGTCCCAGTGCTCTGGAACGAAACGGAAAAAGAAGTACGTAGTCTGCTTGCAGAGAGCCTAACGGAGACCACGTGATTGTATGTGTGATCTGTGTCACAAAGTGGAAAATTGAATGGAGAATACAGTGAGTTTCATTTTCCAAGGAGCTCACTCTCAGCCTCAGGTTTCCTCCATCAGAGCCGAGCAGAGAAATGGTCAGGCATGTTTCTCTTGGCACGGATGTGTGGGATCCAGGCCCTCTCTGAAGTGCTCCTCCTTCCTTCTGTATCATTTCAGCCACTTTCTGGTATATGTTTACGCTCTAAGAATGTTGTCTTCCCCATTCAAACATGCTTCCGCTCTTCCATGACCGTCATGCTGCCCCCACAGCGTCAAGGGTTCTTCCTTCTCCTCCCTGCCACCCCCATTCCCTTTATCTTCTCAGATAGACTTGAACAACCCTTTAGCCACAACTTAAACGTCCTCTCCCTATGTGGTCCCCCCATGATAGATTAAACATCTGTAGTGCTACCTCCATATCACACACACACACACACACACACACACACACACACACACACAACATCGATTTTGCATACTACATCATGTTAACAATGTGTGTGCGTTTGCCTGGCCTTCAACACTACTCACCCCCTAGGAGGCTAGGGCAACACCTGTGGTATCTGTGAATTCCCAGAGTGAAACCCAGTGTCTGGAACGAGGGCATGGTCAATGTTTGTTGGGTTGAGTAGTCTCTATCCAGTAGAAGCTTCTTTTAGGGTCTCAACCCGGCTATAAAAATTTGCTAACCCAAGGGGGAAGATGTGTCAGAACTCAGGCTCACATTAAGGAGTTTGGAGCCACATCACCTGGATCTGTTGAGGCCTCAGCGCTCGCCAGTGCTGATTCTGAGTCAGTTTGCAACTCAAGCACTTAAGTCGTTTTCATTTTTTCTCTCTCTTCCTCCCCTTTCTTCCCCACCCCGCTCTCAACAGCGTCCTAAGTGTTAGGATTATACTAGACGTTGGGGAGGCACAAATGAACAAAATTTCCACCCTCAACATTTAGATGGACCGAAGGTTGGAAGAAGGTAGAGTTTAACCGAGTGAAAAAGAAGTAGAAGCCCATTCTATCAAGGTGGGGGTGGTGAAGTGAGTTAGGCTCATCTAAAATGTAAACAGTAATAATATCGGTAAAAGCTACATGAATTGTAATTCCCCATACTACTTTTAATGCCGCTCTTCGAGGAGGGTATAATGTGTTTGTATGAGGAACGGAGAGCCCCAGTGGAAACACAGCTGCTTCTAGGTATAATAAAATAGATTATAATCAACTACAACTCTGAGAATCCCCTTAGCGACCATTCCTTCGGCAGCCTGCTCTGCGAGCTGGTGAATATCTATGGCCAGGCCTTGAAGAGGGAGTCCATAGGGCAGGTAAATTTGATAACGATGCCAAGGAAAGGGATAAGTCGGCGACTCAACAACTGCTAAGGGAGGGGTAATAGAGTGGTAAAGAAAGGGCTACACCAATTAAAGTCTAGCCAATTGAGCTATGAGAATGGATGCTGTTTAAATGAGGATACAGATCTCCAATCCAACACTGAGGTCCAAGCTTCTTTGTGCAGTATTTGTGACATGCTATGTTTGTGAGTGGGGCGTGTTTTAGAGAATCACGGGGGGACAGAGTGAACCATGCAGAAGGCCGAAATGTGATGTTAGGAGGTTCCGGGAAAATCAATGTCATGACTTTGACTGTGGTCAGATTCACACGCATTTGCTGATGCCTACTCTGAGCCAGCACCGGATAGGAGCTCTCCCAAACATCTCTCCTAATGTTCACTGCACACGGTACAGGGACACAGGGAATGTTCTCTCTAATTTGCAAATGAAAGTAACTGAGAGTCAGTAGAGATTAAATCATATACCCAAGGGAACACAACTATTAAGAAGCACTGTCCTATTGTTTCTGAGTCCAGTCCTTAGTTCCCATCCATAGATACAGGTAAATGTGTCAATTTGCACCATTTGGATTGCTTTGGGGAAAGCTCAAAGTATAATTTGTGGCCTCTCATTAATATCGATAAAGGCAGGCCATCTTGTTTGCAGCTGCATAAATGTTTAAAATTCTGGGGCATGTTCATATCCATAAATTGCTCTGGAGAGAGCGATGAACTAATCAGTAAAATACAAGAAGGATTTCTGTGGGTTCAGAGCAAAACTCTTTATTTAATTTATTTATGTAAATTTAACTAGTCGCATGTGGCTATTAATGTCTTTATTTGGGCTGATTTTAATCAACGATGTCATCTTGACAACATGTTTCATGGTAGAGGGCAGGAAATTGGGGGGGGCAGGGTGAAAGAGAAGTGGAAATGGTGTAGAGGGTAGAAGAAGGGGTGAGGCAGGATAAAATCGTGCACTTCTAGAGTAGACAATGGGAAGAGATCTTGAAGTTCATCTACTTTAACCCCTTCCATATGCTAATGAGGGAGTTGAAGCTTAGGGAAATGAACTTAGTTAAGACTCCATAGGTTAGCAAAACACCAAGAAGATCTTATGTGTGTTTTTCGGTTTTGATATTTAAATGCTATAGTTACTTGCCTTTCTTTAAGAAAAAAAAATGCTTCAATGAAGATCTTATGTTTTAATGGCACCCCGATTTCCATCTCACTGGGTCACAACATCTATTTCAAACTAAAAGTATTCACACCTGTACATCTACCCGACAAGTCGGGGCACACTGAGCTCTCCCCTCACCAAGAACACCCGCTCTTAGCACACATGTGGATACCATCTTATTCATAGAATAATCAAAACATATCGGTGTTGAAAAAGACCAAAGAGGTCGTCTAAAACATCTTCCTACTCAGTGCAGGAATTGCCTTGACCTGCTCTGAGTCATGGCTCAGCACTTCTAGGGAACCTACAATAATCAGAGGCACTCAAGCAAGTTACACTCTCTGGGTCTCATTTTCCTTATCTCATAAAATGATTGTGAGGATGAAGTGATAGGAAAAATGTAAACCTCCTAACCCCGTGTCTAGCACACCGGTTCATCTGGGCATCCCGTAAGTCTCTCCAAAGACAAGCTGGTTACAGAGTTGGGAAATGAAAGGGGCAGACTTGAGTTTGGCCGAAAGCCTCGTTCAGCACTGAAGAGTGGGAAAGCTAAGCTCAGTTTCAAAGATTGTAGAGCTTCTCCACTGGGACCCTGGCAAGGATGAGCTCTGAGCATCTTATCAGGTCTCTGGAACCTGCTGATTTCACTGCTACAAAACCAGACTGGTAAATAATTAGTGCAGTTGGAAAAACCTTTCAAAATGTTCCATTCTTAGGGAGAGAAATCACGAAATGAGGTACCTGTTTTGTTCGCTGTCATATCCCCAGTGATTCGAACAATGCCTGCACATTGTATGCGCTGAACCAAATTTTTAAATGAATGAATGAATGAATGAGCGAATCAATGAGCAAATCAAGTTTTGGTAGGACTGATGTCAAGGATACTGTTCAGCAAATTATGTGGCACCTTCTCTCTGAGATTCCAAGGGAGAAACTTTCCTTGGGGCTGGGGACCAGAAATGAGCCTGCCTCACTTGAGCAACAGCTGTTTTTTAGTTACAATGAGCATCGGACTCTTCTTTCCACTGGCTACTGAATGACTCAGAATAAAACTTGTAGGCCATCTACAGCGAAGGATCATTTTGCTTTTGTTTTTGTTTTTTGTTTTTGCTTTTCTTCTTTCTTTTATTATTAGTTTTAACAGTGGATGCTTTCCTAGTTGTGTGTGTGTGTGTGTGTGTGTGTGTGTGTGTGTTTACTCTCATTGTATTATATGCCCCTGGAGGAATCTGTGCATGTCTTAAATAAAGTTCTGTCAATTGCATATTCTTTTACATAAAACCACCATGTTCCTGTGGAATGGCTATAATGCTTTTTCTGTAGGATGGAGTTTTAGCTGAGATACAAATGGAAACAGTCAGTAACTCAGTATCTCTCCTTTTTTCCCCCAGGACTGGAATCCCCAACATTTTTGAACTAAGACACCTTTCAAGGTATGCCGTCCATCTCTAGGCGTGCTCTCAAGATCTATAAAGACAAGTCCAGATAATAGCCTCTCAAATATATGAGGGTCCTCTGACTAGAATTGCCAAATAAAACAAAGGACATACAGTTAAATTGAATTTCAGATAAATAACAAATAATTTCTAAATTAGAAGCGTATCCCAAATATTATATGAGGTATACCCATACTAAAAATTGTTTGTCATCTATCTACCTGGGTGTCCAATAATTTTATTTGCTAAATCTGGTGACTATATTCTTACCAGCTGTGGTAAGGAGCTTGGGACTCTAAGAGCCCCAATTAATTAGAAGGTGAGGACTCCATAAGGAATTGAGTTTGGTGCTGCTAAGAGATTCAAGGCTTTTTTCCAGATACTATGTTGAACTCTCCAACCTACAAGAAAGCAGAGCGTGTGGGTCTCAGTCCTTCAAGACCAGTGAGGTATCCCCGAAGAAGCAGACAGGTATTGCTTTGAATTAGGGGAGCTCACTTTCCCTAGTCAGGTTTGAAGCAACCTCTCTCTCTGGAAATTATTTGTGGTACTTCCTTAAAATGTGTTCAGTGTTCATTAAAACAATAAAAGTCTTCTCTTCGTGCCCAACCCCAATTCCGACTGGCTGATCTGCCGTCCCATGTATGTCTCAATCAGCCTTGACAAAGCTCCGGGCCTGTTCCAGGAACTGACCTGATTTCCGTAGGTCAATAATCCACACCCTCCTTCCTCCCACAGAGACACTTATTGGACAACAATGCATAGAATAATTCTCTTTATGAGAAATCCAGAATCTAGTTACGAGGTTCCTGCACCCCAAGTGAGCATGAAACCACCTGCATCAAAGCCGTTAGGGAAATTTGTGGCATGTTCCCACCATAGTCCTTCCCCGGTGTGGACAGTGCCACGCAGTCTGGAGGAAACTCCCAACAATGCCTGGCTTCTCCCTGAGGTGGGAAATGGAAGACTGGACCATACATTACACTGTAATGTGGTTGGAGGGGGGGCTGCAAAGGCCCTGAGACAGGAATGCAACGTGCATTATGGTTGCATCTAGGGTGGCTTTGCAGTGAAGGTCAAGTCACTTTGAAGGCAAAGGATTTGGAGAGAATATTTCAACAGGGTATCATTTACCACGTACATCATACAAGTCTTTATCCATGCTGTTCCCCAAATCAGGAGTGACTTTCCCTCTTTCCTGCCCTCTTGCTTACAGAAAGGGCTTACAGAAAGGAGATTAAAAGTAACCCCCTCCCAAAACCTTTCAAGTCAAATGGCCTAAAGCATCATTGACTGCTTTCCCTTTCCTTGTCACCTTGGCTATCTTTCACACCTCGACTATGTTTGTTGTGAATCCTTTTTTTCTTTTTTACATTATATAGTAATGAACATATTATACATGTTTCTTTCATAAAGTTTTGATTTTTCTTTTTTCCTAACTGCCACGTGCCAAGATAGAAAGCAGTCTTCGCAGTGGCAACGTAGAACACTCCCAGAAGGTGAGGCTGGTCCACGGAATATAGGTAGGACACTTTTGTCTAGTGCTGTGCTGAGTAAACTACCTCCCACTGCACGAGAGCCAACAACCTCCAAATTAATTGCTGTTGCAAAAGGGATGGGAAACCAACCAGAGGGCAGGATTGATGGGACAATAGAATAATTTCCTCCTCACTCTCTCTTCATTTGTGCCCTTGTGAAGTGGTCTTCTGGGCGGTAAGACTTAACGGGAAGATGTAATTTAGGGTCTGGGTGCTTGCTGCTTAGGAACATCTCTAGCAACGGTGGAAACAGCATTCAGAGTGGAGCCCCAAGAGCAACAGGAAGAAAAGCGAGAGGGACGTGAGGGAGCATTGTGCCCTGAATACGGACAGAGAGATTGGGGGACGAAAGCAGGCAAGTTTATGGGCAAAGCCACACGCAGGGATGGCTCGTCTTGGCTGAGTGTGCCCATTCTTTTATTTGGGGGGAACCTAAGAAACGTAGGCTGTGCTTGGAATGCAGAACCAGTGGAAGGGAGGGCATCCCTCTGGAGAATCTCGATGCAAAGTGTTGTAGCTAGAAAGGCACAAGCTTTAGAGCAAGAATAGCAAAATCAAATGAGTGAATTGGTCCAGACAGGGTTGTAGTGACCTAGGTCAGGCACACCCTGTTTTATGGAGGCAGCTTACTCTTCAGATCGAGAAGGAGGTTGCCAACCAGGAATCTGGCCCATTGTTCTCACGCCATTTGTTTGTTCTTGATTGCTTCGTTTTTCTCTCTGAAGCTCTGTCTTGTTTTATTTTGTTTCAATAGAAATTACCTTTACATTTAAATAATATGAGTGAATTCAAAGGACTAAAACGGGCAGTATGTGCTAATGTTGAACAGACCCAACTTTGTAAGTCAGGATTTTCAATATTTCCAACATGCCCAGGAATATGTACATGGGTTTAGCAAACCATGTATATGAAAACATTAATAAAAGCGATGTCTGTAATGGCCCCCAATTATTAACCATCAAAAGTTGAGTATCCATCAACAGGGTAAAAAATAAGTTGTTGAATAGAAAAATGATGAATAAGTTGTTAAGGCAATGTGTAACTTGCATAATTTAGGTAAACACATTGTGGAGTGGGATATTGTACAATATGCTGGACCTACGCTATATGCAGGAATATGAATGAATCTCACACACTATTAAATATAAAAAGACATACTATATATACTGAAATGACTTAGTTCAGAGATAAAAACTACAATACAAAAATGCAAAGTAACCAATAGAAAAAGAAATAAAGACCGTGACAGGCTGATGGTGACAGGAGAGTACCGGGGTTGGGGTTTCTTGAACACAGGTAATAATTTCAGTAGTGGCCACACAGGTATTTTTACTTTGCAAGAATTTATTGAGGTATACACTTATGACATAAGCGATTTCCTATATGGATGCTACATTTCAAATAAAAATTACTTAAGAATTTATTTAAGGTTTATTTATTTTTGAGAGATAGAGACAGAGCACGAACAGGGGAGGGGCAAGGAGAGAGAGACACACACACACAGAATCTGAAGCAGGCTCCAGGCTCTGAGCTGTCAGAACAGAGCCCGATGTAGGACATGGGGCTCGAACCCACCAACCGTGAGATCATGACCTGAGCCAAAGTTGGTCGCTTAACTGGCTGAGCCTCCCAGGCACCCCAAAATTACTTTAACACTAGATATGTAGAAAGACACGGCTGCTGATGAAAAAAATGGATAAAATAAAAATCATACCTTTGTACGAATCTATCAAAAAAAGTGCTGGATGCCAGAAAGCTTTGTTGAACTGAATTCCCCAGAGAGGAGATCCTGGACTTTCCCACACCTGGGCACAAGTGCCTTATCTATTTGCAGGTGTGTGGATGAGTGGTCCAGGCTAGTTTTCAGTGTCAAGGAGAAACACACGAGGCTTTGATGATAGTGGGATCTGTAGGATAGACTGGTGTCTGGAAAAGCCTTGCAGACTAAAATGGATCGTTCAGCTGAATTCTCACCCTACTCTCCTGAAATTTCCCCAAGCAAGGAGCAGTGGTGGAGGGGCTAGGAAGCAAAGATAATTCACCTTCTCACACAGCTCACAGTGCTTAGGCTCCGGAAACCTGTTGAAATTGAAATGAAAAGGGAACCAAAGCTATCTGAAATAGTGGGCCAATGTTCTCCCATCGCAAATATGACAGGAACAAGGGGCTTAGTTTCTTGGAAGCCCCAGACTGTGGCATTTATAGTTGGGCTCAGTAGAGATGAATTCAATCTACTTAAAGTTGTAACCCAGACCCAGCTCAACTAGACTCCTAGAATAGATTGAATGGTAAACTCCTCAACCACTGCAAAGCAGAAGGAAGAGCTTTTTAGCTCAGAAAACAACAAAAACTATACCTCAGTCTCTAATGTCTTTTATATACAATGTGCTTAGTTCAGTTAAAGCTATATGATATCTGGGAAGAAAGAGGAAAGTGTGATCAATTATCAAGAGAAAAGAGTCATTAGAAGCTGAATAGTGGTTGTTTTAAAGCCTTGTCTATTAAATTAAATATCTAGGATAGTTTGCAGGGATAAGGAGAAGATAGACTAGATTTTTTTTTATTAAAAAAAAATTTTTTTAATGTTTATTCATTTTTGAGAGAGAGAGAGAGAGAGGGAGAGACAAAGCATGAACAGGGGAGGAGCAGAGAGTCAGGGAGACACAGAGTCTGAACCAGGCTCCAGGCTCCGAGCTGTCAGCACAGAGCCGGACGTGGAGCTTGAACCCACAAATCATGACCCGAGCCAAAGTCGGTTGCCCAACTGACTGAGCCACCCAGGCGCCCCAATAGATGAGCTTTTGATGATCATGGGAGCTAGTGATAAAAGATGGAGCCTAGAAAAGCCCCAAATGAAAAATATTAATATTGGGATTAGCAGAAGAGTACTTGAAGGTAACGGTCAAAAATATAGAAAAGACTGAGGAAAAAAATTAGATATAATTGGTGACACAAAGGGGGCATTTCAAGATAGAAATGGAAACTAAATGAAACCAATTGGAAATTCTAAGAACAAAAAATGTGCTCTGAAATGGAAAGATATAATCACTGGATAAAAATAACAGCAGAAAAAAAGTTGGATGAACTTGAAAACAAAAAATAAAACCTTTGAGAATCAAAGCTCACAGAGAAAAAAAGACTGAAGAACATGAACCCAGTGACCTTTAGAAAATATCAAATGGTTTGACATAGTAGATGGGTTCACAGAAAGAGAGTAGAGATAGGAAGAGAAGAAAATATGATTGAAGAAATAATGCCTGATTTTGTATAGATTGTATAGATCCATGAATTTCAGTGAAACCTAAAAGATGAATGAGAAAAAAAAAAACCTACACAGAAAATAAAATAACAGACAAGAATGAGAAAAGTTCTTAAAGGTAGAAAAATATCACAAAGGGGAGCAAGGTTAAGGAAAAAACATCTGCCTTTTCATCCGAAAAAAATGCAGGAAAAGCAAATCAAAGGATAAACACTAAATGAAACACACCAACAAACAACAAATAGCAAGAAGTCAGATTTAAGCCGAGTCACATCACTAATTACATTAGATATGGCCCAAACATGCCAGTTGAAAAGCACACACTGTCCAATTGTTCCTTTTACTTCTTTTAATGTTTATTTATTTACTGAGCGGGGGATGGGCAGAGAGAGAGGGAGAGAGAATCCTGAGCAGACTCCATGCTGTCAGGGCAGAGCCCTGTGGGGGGCTCAAACCCATGAACTCTGAGATCATGACTGAGCCCAAACCAAGGGTCCGATGTTTAACCGACTGAGCCACGCCAGCAGCCCTAAAATGGTTTCTTTTTAAAAAGCAAGAACCCGGGTCCCTGGGTGGCTCAGTCAGTTGAGTGTCTGACTTTGGCTCAGGTCATGATCTCAAAGTTCGCGAGATCTGCTGTAAGCACAGAGTCCACTTTAGATCATCTGTCTCCCTCTCTCTCTGCCCCTCTCCCCTCTCAGCTCTCTCTCTCTCCCTCTCTCTCTCAAAAATGAATAAACTTTAAAAAAAAAAAAGCAAGACCCAATGATTTGCTGATTAAGAGACATTTTCTTTTTTTTTTTTAATTTTTTTTAACGTTTATTTATTTTTGAGACAGAGAGAGACAAAGCATGAACGGGGGAGGGTCACAGAGAGAGGGAGACACAGAATCTGAAACAGGCTCCAGGCTCTGAGCTGTCAGCACAGAGCCCGACGCAGGGCTCGAACCCACGGACCGTGAGATCATGACATGAGCCGAAGTCGGACGCTTAACCGACCGAGCCACCCAGGCGCCCCGAGACATATTTTCAATATCAGTGTGCAAGTAAACAATGAGACACCATGTGAAGAACATTAAGCATAAGAAAGCAAGTAAGTCTGTATTAATGTTAGACAGAATTGATTTCAAGGGTAGGCATCTTAACAAGTAAATAGGATTTTTTTTCTTTTCTTTTTTTTTTTTTAATTTCTCAACTGGTAAATTCATCAAAAAAGACATAACAATCCTAAATTTGTAGCCACCTCCTGGTGGCAATTCAAAATACATGGAGAAAAAGTAGAGAACGGAAAGGATAAATAGATGATACATAAAAGGTGTGAATAACACCATCAATAACCCTGAAATAGAATGTGCAGAAAAATAAATAAAATAAAAAGATAAAATGAATGGAAAAATATGTAGAAAAATTTCAAATACTTGAAAATGAAATAAATACTTCTAAGCAAATTATATATCCAAAAGATATCAAAAGGAAATTTAAAAAAATATTTTAACTAAATTATAGTGGATACAAACACATCAAAATTTATGTCATGAAAGCTAAAACATGGAATAGATGGAAACGTATACCTGTTGTGTTGGTTTTATATTAGAAAAATTTCAAAAAGGATCAAAATAAATGACCAAACCTATTACCTTAAGCTAGAAAAAAAGAACCAAGTAAGGTCTAACTTAAGTAGAAGGAAAGGAATAATAAAGATAAGTGGAAGTCAGTGAAATAGAAAACAGGAAAACAAAGGAAACTAACAAAGACAAAATAGTCTACTTTGAATAGATTCCTAAAATTGATTATTCCTAGCACGTCTGATTAAGATCTATCTCCAATTAATAATATCAGGAATTAGGGGCGCCTAGGTGGCTCAGTCAGTTGAGTGTCCAACTCTTAATTTCAGCTCAGGTCATGATCCCAGGGTCATGGGATTGAGTCCTGTGTCTGGCTCCTCACTGAATATGGAGCCTACTTAAGATTCTCGCTCTCTCTCTCCTTCTGCCCCTCTCCCCCACTCACTCTCTCTCTCTCTCTCTCTCAAATAAAAAAATAATATCAGGAATGGAAGAGAAGTAATATTCACAGATTCTACCAGATACTAAAAGTATAATGATAAAACATATACAATTTTATGTCAACATTTTTGAAAATTCAGATGAAATAAACAAAGTATTTGAAAGACATAATTACTGAAATTGGCAAAAGAAGACATAGAAAATATATATTGCTCTATATTGTAAAGAAATTTAAATCATAATTTAAATAAATTCAATGTTGGCAGTAAATTCTATCAATGATGAATTCTGTCAAACATTGAATAAATAATAGTAAAAATACACAAACTCTTTCAGAAAATAAATAAATATTTTCTAACTCATTGTATGAAGCCAGGACCACCATAATCCCCAAACTAACAATTTGACACTCCACACAGAAAAAATCCACAGAAAAATAAATATAATGCAAAAAAAAACTTAATAAAACATCAGCAAATCATATCTAGCAATATATAAAAAGAATAATGCATCATGATCAAGTGGCGTTTAATAGCAGGCATGCAAGTTTGGTGTAATAATAACATATCAATCAATGCAATTCACTACATTAGAAACGTAAAAGTGGCAATATATATAATTATCTTAAAAGTGCACAAAAACCACTTGAAAAAATTGAGCATTTCAGAAAACCTAGATTAGATGGAAATTGCTGCTGCCTGATCACGAGAATATTAAAAAATAACCTTACTAACTTAACACTGGTAAATGTTTCAGAAATTTCTCAAAGATCTTGGGGCACCTGGGTAGCTCAGTCGGTTGAGCGTCCGACTTCGGCTCAGGTCATGATCTCACAGTTTGTGAGTTCCGGCCCTGCATCAGGCTCTGTGTTGACAGCTTGGAGCCTGGAGCCTGCTTCGGATTCTGTGTCTCCCTCTCTCTGCAACCTCCCACTCTTGTGCTCTGTCTGTCTCAAAAATAAATGAACATTAAATTTTTTTTTTAATTTTTCAAAGATCAGGAACAAAGCAAGGATGTCTAACCTTCTCACTTGTGCATTGGAGGTCTTGGCACTAGAATAAGGCAAGAAAATGATGTAAAATGTATACCTTTGGAACAGAGGTGGAAAACTCTTTGGTTTTTGTTTTTGTTTTGTTTTGTTTTGCAGACATGACTGCATACGTGAAGAGCCCTATGAAATGTACTAAACCAAAATTCAGCATTTCAGAAAACCTAGATTAGTCAAAAAGGTGACTTCAGCAAGGCTTCAGGATAAAAGGTAAATATACAAAAATCAGTTGTATTTAAAAAAAAATTTTTTTTTAACATTTATTTATTTTTGAGACAGAGAGAGACAGAGCATGAATGGGGGAGGGTCAGAGAGAGGGAGACACAGAATCTGAAACAGGCTCCAGGCTCTGAGCTGTCAGCACAGAGCCCGAGGCGAGGCTTGAACTCACAGACCGCGAGATCATGACCTGAGCTGAAGTCGGACGCCCAACCGACTAAGCCACCCAGGCGCCCCCCAAAAAAAAATCAGTTGTATTTTTTTTTTTTCAACGTTTATTTATTTTTGGGACAGAGAGAGACAGAGCATGAACGGGGGAGGGGCAGAGAGAGAGGGAGACACAGAATCGGAAACAGGCTCCAGGCTCCGAGCCATCAGCCCAGAGACTGACGTGGGGCTCGAACTCACGGACCGCGAGATCGTGACCTGGCTGAAGTCGGACGCCCAACCGACTGCGCCACCCAGGCGCCCCATCAGTTGTATTTTTATAGTCTAGCCATAACCTATTAAGAATTGAAAGTTTTTTTTTTTTAATTTTTTTTAACGTTTATTTATTTTTGAGACAGAGAGAGACAGAGCATGAACGGGGAAGGGTCAGAGAGAGGGAGACACAGAATCTGAAACAGGCTCCAGGCTCTGAGCTGTCAGCACAGAGCCCAACGCGGGGCTCAAACTCACGGACCGCGAGATCATGACCTGAGCTGAAGTCGGACGCTTAACCGACTGAGCCACCCAGGCGCCCCAAGAATTGAAAGTTTTAAAGTAGTATTTACTTTAGCATCAAAACAATAAAATACTTGAGAGAAATGTAAACACAATGCATACAAGACTTTTACATTGGAAAATGTAAAGTGTTGGGACAAATTGACTTAGTAAATAAATTCAGTAAGTTGCACGTAAGTTGAGAGCTATGCCATGTTTGTGGATTGGAAAACTCAATATTGTTACAATATCATTGCTTCCCAATTAGATATATATATTCAATGATTCCAATTAAACTGGGAGCATGACTTTTTGGTAAAAATTAAGTATCATCTTAAATTGATCTGGAAATTGAAAAATCCTAGAAAAGCCAAAGCAGTGTTAAAAACAGAAAATGGTTGGGAGACTTACACGATTTGATTTCGGGATTTATTTTAAAGCTGTAGTAGTTACGACAGTGTGGTGCTGGTGTGTGGCTGAACAAACAGGTCAATGGAACAGAACAGAAAGTCATAAGTAAATAAACATGGATTCAGTTAATTAACTTCTGAAGACATTATTAATATAGTTTAATGGGGAAAGGTACATCATCTCAAAATACAGGGCCAGAACGACTCTACCGGCTACACTAAATGATTAATTCAAGATGGACCATTTTCCTAAGTTTAAAGCTAAAATTACAGAGCTCCTGGAAAGGAACAATGGAATATCCCAGCAAATGTGGCACAGGCTAAGATCTCTGAGACAAAACACAAAAAAGCACTCGTCATAGATGTGGGGGACAAAAAGAGAAGTTGGAGTTCATCAAAATGACAGCCCGGCTTTAAGAAAAAAGGCAGATTTGAAGAAAATGTTCACCACACGTATCTGACTAAGAATTTGCAGCCAGAATATATAAAGCGTTCTTTCATATCAAAAGTGAAAATACAAATAATCCAATAAAAGATGGACAAAATAGTTGAACAGACACTTCACAGAAAGAAGACATACAGGTAGCCAAGAGGCATAAGAAAATCTGCTCAACATCATTGGTCTTTAGGGAAATAAAATTAAATTAAAACCACACCGAGATACTACTCCACACCCATTAAAATGACTACAATGAAAAATGTTGGTAAGTTTGTGGAGCAAATGAGACTCTCACGTTGCTGACGGAAGGGTGAAGCCATAAAACCACGTCAGAAAATTGTAGCTCCTTATAAAATTAAATCCTCCTATAACATAACGGACCAATTCCACACCTATATATACTTCCAAAAGAAATGAAAGCGTATATCAAAAGAAAACTTTTACAAGAATGTTCCCAGCAGCTTTAGATTTAACAGCCAGGCATCTCTATCAGCAGGAGAATGTATAAACAAATGGAGGTATATTCGTATAATCGAACAGTAATCAGCAATAAAAAAAGATCGGAACTACTGATATCCACGACATGAAAGAGCCTCTCAGACTTTCTCTTGAACACATTATCTTCAGTAGTCACACTTAAAAGCGTACATATTGTCTGATTCCGTTGGTATGAAATTCTAGAACAGGCAAGAATCTGCTGGAACATATCACATCACTTGTGTCCTGAGGCTGAGATACGGCTTGGACTGCAAACGGGCAGGATGGAATGTTCTGTGATAGCAGAAGTGTTCTATATCTTCACTGGCACGGTGGTTTTCGTGGGCCTGTACATTTGTCAAAATCTTATCTAACTATAACCTTAGGTTCTGTGCATTTTCTTTGAGTAAATGATCACACACACACACACACACACACACACACACACACGTGCATGTACCAAACCCTTAAACTAACAGATGTCTGGACTGAAATTCTGACTCGGGCAGTCAATAGCTGTGCATCCTTTGGCAGATTATTTAACCTTCTCCGTTTTGCATCTGCATGAAAGAACAGTCATGACACCAAACTTAAAGGTTCATTTGAGAAATGAGCCCAATACCTTGTCACCTACTATTATCCTGGGTACCTACTTAGTCTCTCAATAAGTATTAACTCTCATAGCTAAGTATTATCAGTAAAGATCGATCATTGACGTCTTTTCCCCCCAATTATCTTTAAACTTTGGAGAAATTTACTCTAAGTTTAGGAAAGGAGAGTCAAAGGCAGGAGCACGATGATTTGTAGAAAAAAGCACTTGTCTTGGGAGCATAAAGCTCCTGTTGTAGCCTATTTGCATGAAAAGCAGAGTGTGGCTTCCTGCCGAGTCACAGAGATTTGGATTTAAAACTTGCTTGCATAGCTTATAGGTGGTACACAGCGGTTTATAAGCCATACTACGTGACCTTGAGTAAGCATTTAACACCTCTGAGCCTTAAGTTTTATCTCCAAAGTGCAAATAAATAGAACTACCCTACACAGTTGTCTGATTAAAAGTGTCAGGTAGCATTTACAAAGGGCCTGGCCCTTAGCAAGCCATCGATAAATACTTCTCTTTCCATCTCTTTCCCTTGGTGTGCTCATTTGAGTATTATGGGCTATAGTTACCTTAGTAAATTAGGGGAATTGATCTCTGAGGCAACTTTAAACTATTAATTCATCTGATGTGAAATAAGCTTAAACTTGCAATAATAATCTGTACGTCTACCAATCTGTATCTTTACCTAAGATGAAACCCAAAAGTTCCTGCAGAAATTAAACCCAACCAAAAGAACAGAAGTATGGATTCGCTGCGATTAAAAAGATTGCGTGGCCCAAGCTCATCACCGCCTGGGTTGCTGTGTTTTCTGTTACTAAGGCTACAAGAGTTTGTTTACACAAAAAGCACATCTTTAATCGTTTAAAAAAAATAAGACATAGGGACAGATTGTACTCCACTAACGGGGGAAAAAAAACAACAAACCCACAAATCCATCTGGGGAGGCTGGATATGATAGACCCTTTAATTTCAAGAGTAACATGGTCAAAGAGTTCAGTGAAGAGATGACTTAATTTTATATTTGGTTTGAAGATGAAAATCTCCACTTTCCTTCATCAGCTAAGGGGCACAATGCAGCAATGTGGGTTTATAAGAGATGTTGGCAAAATATAACCAGTCGTTTTCCACTGTGGACTCCTTTGCAGATTTAAAAGGTTTTTAGAAACATGGAAAGAAAAGAGCACTTAGTAGTTTTGTATTAGAAGCCCCCAGAATTATACATAGAAATCAGCAGCCCAGGGAAAGGAGTGATATTGTTCACATCACTTAGAGCTTGGATGAGATCCAAGGTCCAAGCCTCCTTTGATTGTATTTCTCTTTATTTATTTCATACTGAAAGTAAATTCACTTAGAAATCATAAACCACACACATTGGAAATCACATTCTTTACCGTACATGTATAGATCCCATTTACCCAGTGGGTTAGGTGATAGATTTTCCCAACAAGACTGTTGAGGTAGGTCACTGTGGAAGCCAACTTAATATTTGTCCCCCAATAGCTTATGTCAGCTTTTAGTTTATGATTTCCATCAGTTTCTTAGACTTTCCACTTGATCATTATGGGCTAGTCACTCCGAGGCACATCACCATCACGTATCACAGTCAAAATGTTGGGAGTCACACATAAAGAGAAAATCTTAGAAACAGCCAGAGAAAAATGAAACATCACACATCGGAAAACTGTGATTTGAATTAACAAAGAGTACTTATCAGAAGCCATGGAGACCAGAAGACAACGAAGCACAGTTTCAGATAAAGGAAAAGTGAGGAAATTTGTCCCCAGTAAACGAGTGCTGCCAGAAATATTAAAGGAAGTTCTTCAAGCTTAAGAAATAATACCAGATGGAAATTTGGATCTTCTAAAAGCAATTAAGGTAAACATTGGGGTAAAAATAGAAGACTCTTTCCCTTTTATGTTATTTAATTTACTTATGACTATGTAAAGCAAATTTATACCATCATCTTGTTGGAATCATGTACATGTAATATATGTAGGATATATATTGCATATGTAGTAATAATGCCAATTATAGTATAGAACAGGAGTGGTGAACAGACCGTATGATTGCAAGTTTTCTACATATTATCTCAGGTGGTACCAGAGTAACAGTAGGTCCAATGTGAAATGTTAAGAATATATTTGCCAATTCCTAGAGCAATCACTAAAAAATAACAGGAAGAGGTAAAGATCCAATGGATGTGTTAAGTTACATTCTAAAAAAAAATTCAAATATTTCAAAAGCAGGCAGGAAAGAGGAACAACAAAAACGACGGCCAAACAGAAAACAGTAAATGGGAGATTTCATTCAACAATACGACATTAAACGTACGCAATACTGCATTAAATCCAAAGAAAATGTGAGACTTTCAAATGGGTAAAAAAACAAGACTCCTCTATATAGTGTCTACAAGAGAATCCCTTTAAATTAAAAGACACAGGTTGCAAGCAAGTAGACATAAAAAAAGAGATATCTCTGTCTCCTGGTATTGATGCCCTTTGTAATCTCCTCTTGAGTACGGGCTACAATTTCTGACTTGCTTCTGATAAATGTAATATGGCAGACATGAAAGGATGATACTTCCTAGATTATAAAAAAATCTGTGGGAGGGGCGCCTGGGTGGCGCAGTCGGTTGGGCGTCCGACTTCAGCCAGGTCACGATCTCGCGGTCCGTGAGTTCGAGCCCCGCGTCGGGCTCTGGGCTGATGGCTCGGAGCCTGGAGCCTGTTTCCGATTCTGTGTCTCCCTCTCTCTCTGCCCCTCCCCCGTTCATGCTGTGTCTCTCTCTGTCCCAAAAATAAATAAACGTTGAAAAAAAAATTAAAAAAAAAAATCTGTGGGCTTTTTCTCAAGCTTTCAATCCTATCTACCCATCATCTATCTATGTCATCAACTGCTCTGAGGGAAGAAAGCCAGCTACCTGCTGTATCTTGAGGACACTCTGACAAACCTAGAGAAAGCCCATGTGGTGAGAGACTTAGGCCCTCGGTTCAAGAGGCCGTGAAGAGCTGAGACCTACCGATAGCCACCTGAGTGCGTTTAGAAGTGGAGTTTCAGCCCGGGTAGAGCCTTGAGTTGGCTACAACCCTGGCCAACAACTTTGCTTTAGCTTTGTGACACTCTCAAAGCAGAGTCACTCAACTAAGCTGCTCGGATAATTCTTGACCCACGGAACTGTGAGATGAGAAATGTTGGTTGTTTTAAGCTAACAGATTTTGGAGTAATTGTTTCACAACCATTTATAATCATTACAAAATAAACTTGAGAAGGCTATCCAATCCAGACAGAGTTATAACAGGGATAAAGAGAAGCATTTAATAATGATAAAAGGGCCAGTCCCGTAGAAGGACATAACCATCACAAACATGTGTACCCCAAATAACAGAGCCTCAAAGTACCCGAAGCAAATATTGATGAAATTATAGGGGAAAATAAACAACTCTACAATCAAAGAAGAGTTTAATACCCACTCTCAGTAATTGATAGAACAGCTAGGAATAATGAGTAAATAAGTAGATAGTCTGAACCTTACTGTCAACCGCCATGATCTAATTAAACCTAAAGAACACGTTGTAGCACATGGGTACACAAGGTAAGTTTACCAAGAATATGCATATGTGTGGCCATAAAACAAGCCTCAATAAACATAAATGGAATGTAGGTATGTGCTTTGAGTACGGTGTAATATAATTTGAAATCAACAAAAATGAGATATCTAGGAAACCACAAGCATTTGGAAGTTAAACAATTCTAAATAATCCATCAAAGGAGAAAGCACAGGGGAAATTAGAAAATATTTTTAATGCGATCGTAAAGCAAATATAATGTACTGAAGTATATGTGATGAAACTAAAGCAATGAATGTTGAGAAATTTATAGATTTAAATGCTTATTTTAGAAAAGTAAACAGTCTAAAGCAATGAGCTAAGAGTTCACCCTAAGAAATTGGGGGAAAAAGAGCATAATAAAGTCGATAGGTAAAAGAAAATAATAAAGATGCAAGCAGAAATCAATGAAACAGAAAGCAACCAAATAACAGAGAAAAAGCTACGATCTGACACTTTGAAAATGTCATCAAAATTGAAAAAAGTTTAGCTAAACTGATCGAGAAAGACAAAAAAAATTATGGGTAGGAAAGAAGGTATGTCACTAAATATTTTATACATATTAAAAAAATAAGAGATTATTAACAATTATACGACAACAAATTTGACAACTAAGATAAATGACAAATACCCTGGAAAACTCAATTTATGAAAACTGATAAAAAAATGAGATAGAAAATCTGAGTAACTTTGTATCTGTTAAAGAAACACCCCCCTCCCCACCACATACACACACACTCATGCACACACACGAACTCTGGGCCCAGGTGGCTTCATTCATCAATTATCTTAAACACTTTAGAAAGAAACAATAGGAATCCTACACAAACCCTTTCAGAAAATAGAAGAGGAGGAAACATCTCCTAACTTGTGTTGTGAAACCTGCAAAACTGTAATACTAAAATCTGACCAAAACATTATTTGAAACAAAATTGTTGACTACTATCCCTCATGATCACAAATGTAAAAATACATAACAAATAATAGCAAATTGATTTCAGAAATCTAAAAAGGAAAATACATCACCATCAGTAAGGTTTATCTTAAGAACACAAACTCCATGGAACATTTTGAAATCGGTCAGTTTGTACTAATTCACCATCATAACAGAATAAAGGAGGAAAATATGATTGTTTCAACAGATGTCTAAATAACATTTGACAAAATCCAACAACCCATTCGTGATTTAAGCTCTCAGCAATCTAAACATAGATGGAAACTTCCTCTATCCAGAAAGGACCACTCTGAAGAATATACATTTACCATCCTACCTAAGAGTGAAATATTAAATATTTCCCTCCTAAGATCGGGAACCAGCCAGGATAGTTCCCCTTACTGCTCGAATTCAACATTACAAGAGGTTCTAGCTGTTGGAAACAAGCAAGAAAAAGAAAATGTATAAAGGTGGAAAAGAAAAAAGTTAGACTGTTTCTATTCGCAGATGAGACAAAGTTTTTGTCGAAAACTCCCTAGCTCTCAAAACAACTATGAGAAACAGTGAATTTAGCAAATTCCTGAGATGAAAGGTTTCTGTAAAACAAAACCCAAGTTATATTTTTACATACTGGCAGCAATAGTTGGAAAACGGATCAAAACATCGACTCTGGATACAGTAGTATACCCGTCTGATTCTACTGTTCTTAACATTGCTATCTCCGCAAGTATCTTAAACCCCTGAAAACCTGTGTATTTCTTGCCTCCAGCACTCCATCTGAGTTTAATCCCAGCAGAGAGGTGTTAGCAATAGCACTTGCACACCATGCCAGGGGCTTTGTGTACTCCTTTTATCAATGATGGAATCCCCCTTGTCAGCCAGCCAATGGCCGGCTCTAGTATCCCCCAAATAGCTCTAGTATCCTATTTTAGTATCTGCTTTCTCAGACCATTCCTGCAACACAGTTGAGTCAATGTTCCATGGCGGAAAAATACTAAGGTGGTGTTTGCTGGCCAGTGGTTTCCCAGGAATTGTGCTCAGCAATAGCATCTGTGAGAGAGTAAGGACAGCATGATTAGGCAGAGGAAGATGTTGAAGTGTGTGTGATGCAGTTATAGACGAGGCCTCAGTGGACCCCACAGGGTGTCTGAAGTGTGGATAGCCCTCCAGCAAAGTCCCGAATTGTGGCATGGGGACCAGGCTCCGTACCCCTGAATTTAACCAGTCGCTGGCTGTGAGTTGACACTGGAGGAGGGAGGTCACCTTGTGCAAAGCCTTCATTGAGAGCAATTAGTTTATACACTTCTAAAGACACTTTCCAATTCAATTTTCTTAAATTATGTGGCCAGAAGCCTCACAGGTCTGCTCCTGTCTCTGTCTTAATTCTCACTTGGAATCATTCATGTGCACCGAGCCCAAGAGTCAGTGAGGATTCCCTCTAAAATTACAATTATAGCATTGTATGCCTTTATAGTTTACATTCATCACTAGATTGTCTGTCGATCACCTATCTATCCATCCATCCATCCTTTTTCACTTAGAGTATTGTGAAACTCTCTGAATTATTTAACAGGATTAAGTTCACAGTGGGAACTTATTTGCTACATACTTTGTCAAATTTTCTCTTTCTCCTTTCCCTCCTCCTCCTCCCCCTCTCCTCCTCTCCCTCCTCCTCCTCCTCCTTCTCCTCCTCCTCCTCCTTCTCCTTCTCCCCTTCTCCTTCTCCTTCTCCCCTTCTCCTTCTCCTTCTTCTTCTCCTTCTCCTTCTCCTCCTCCTCCTTCTCCTCCTTCTCCTCCTCCTCCTCCTTCTCTTCCTCCTCCTCCTCCTCCTCCTTCTTCTTCTACTTCCTCTTCCTCTTTCTCTTCCTCTTCTCCAAAATTTTCCCATAAAGAATTTCCTGCAATTGTGTTCCCAATAAACTAATATTTGAATATCACTCAAGGGATCTGTGTAAGACAGTTGCTCTCAGAAGTGGCCCTAGAAATCAGATCCTCAAGATGGAATCCCATAATGTTCCACTTGTTGGCCAGATGGCATCAGGGACCTGAGTGCTTACAGTAAGCGGGATGATGATAATCCCTAGCATGCAGTAACATCATGGTAACCAATATTATCACTTGTGGTAAATTAAGGTAAGCTAAAGGTGGAAGAGGTTACATTGCCTTATACGATATCTCTAATAGTTGAGATACACGCGGGCGAAGGTAATTATATGGAAATTGGAATTAGTTGTTCATTATTTATTGCCACCAAAGCACATGTCAGACTAAGAGCAGACAGCTCCTGTATTAGTCTCTGAACGCTGCCATATGCAAAGCACCATAAACCAGGGGGCTGGAAACAAGAAAAAATTTATTCTGTCAGTGTTTTGGAGGCCAGAAGTCTAAAATCAAAGGTGTTGGCAGGTTACACTACCTCCAGAGACTCTAGGCGGGAGAATCCTTCCTTGCCTCCTCCAGCGTCTGTGTGTCCCAGTGCTCCTTTACTTCCAGGAGCAAAGCTCCAATCTCTGCCGCCATGTTCACATGACCTTCTATCCTGCGTCTCTGTGTGCCTTCCCTGTTCTTATAAGGATACCTGTCACTAGATTCAGGGCTCAACCAAAATCTGGCATCATCTCATTTCAAGATTCTTACCTTAATTATATCAGCAAAGACCCTGTTCCAAATAAGCTTACATTCTGAGGTTTCAGGTGGACATGTTTTTCTGGGGAGGTGGGGGGTAACTGTTTAACTTCTTATTGATAGTAACTCAGAGCTTGGAAAACAAAATCCAGCAAATATGTATGGCAGACTTAAGTAGACTTTCATGTGCCACTCAAAGACAGATTATACTGAAAATCAGGATCTGATTGTGACAGTAACAGAATTACAAAGAAGGCTGATTTTGAGGCTATAGCAAGTATTCTACACTAAATTCTGTGCTCCAATATGGAAGGAATAGGTCCCTGAGAGCTGGGATGGGCTCATCAGGATGAATATGCTTGAGAACTTTGAATCCCCAGATTCTCCTGAACCCTCAGGAGGACACAAATGTCTCTCTCGTCGGTGATGGAGAATAGCAGCCTCCCTTGCCCGCACATGAGGCAAAGGCCATGCTTAGGGCATTGATTCTGAAAGTGGTGCTTGCCATCCTTGAGATCTGCCTCCATTTTCCTCACTGCCTCTAGTGGACCAATAATTAGAGTGATGTCTTAGCATGCCTACCTGGAAGAATTACTGTTTCTGATTCAGGAAGAAAGGGACTATTATTCATCAATTGGTTTTCAGGACCCAGTTACATATATCAGCAGTAATCAAGGAAACATGTTTGGAAATGGACTTTGAGGCTATTGGAACAAGACTTGGGGAATATAAGCCTGGATACGGGACATTTTTCTCATCACTCAGGTTTTCTTTCTGGCAAGGATACTTGAACCAGTTGTGATACTCTAACAGGATGGCTGTTTGAAGCTTGGGAAAATGATTGTCTACAGTAAATGAGGTTGTAGAATTGCCTTGGTGGAGTATTAAGGAAGGGGTCAGAAGGCTAAGACAGGGAGGCAGGTTAGACGGGATTTACTACAGAAGATCAGAAAATCTATCAGCTGACTTTGTTCCTCAGCATATTCTTCAGGTTCAGGGCCTCTAAACCCTGAATATTAGGTATGAAGCCTTATTACAAGATGAGAAAGCAGCACGGGCAAGGCCAGAGAAATGAAAACATAAACATAATAAATAAATAAATAAATAAATAAATAAGCAGTGAGAAAGATGTAGCCCATTTGGGTAACAAGATGTATAATTTGTGAATCTAAAAAATATATATATATATATTTCTTTGGGGATGGCCAGGGAAATTTCAGTTTATTGGGAGAAGTAGTCACACCCATCCTCCCCCAGGTTGCCCTCGTCCTCCAACTCGGCTCTCTGGCATTAAGTTATCACCTGGAAGGCTTTCTGAAGAAGACTCTCCCAAGAGAAGCCTGACCTTTGTTTTCAATTCCCACCCCTGCTGACTCGCCCTGCCCTAAAGCACTAGATGGAGCTCTATGGAAGCAGTTGTAGGGGTGTAGGGAGTGCTGGGAGGGAGGAGTTCATGAGATGGTAGGATTGGAATTTCTCAACTGGGACCGACCACTGCTCCCTGGGACACCGGCTACAGATGGCACCCACTGATGGATGGCCTATTTCTAGATCCTTGACACCTTCTGTTTATACATAGAAACACCTAGACAGCTGGAACCACGGGAGTCTTGCTTAGGGCATGATGTAGCAGAGAGAGCATGGGCTCTGAACTTCACCCAAAAAGTTCAACTAGTTCTGCCATATGGAGCTGGTAGTTGGGCAAGTTCTTCTCCCTCTCTAAGACTCAATTTCCTCATCCTTACGGTGGTGAAGACCTCCTTCACTAGATTGTTCTAAAGCCTAAATGAGGTAGAGAATCTAAATCTAAATGTCTGGCAGAGAGGCAGAAATCAGAACACTGGCTCTGTGGCCAGCATGTATCAGGGCTGGGGGTAGGGGGGGTGGGCGAGATGAGAGCATATGGCAATTAGCAATGCTAGAAAATGCCGGCATTCTCATCTGGCCCCTCTTTGCTTTTTAAAGCCACTAGAGAAATTTAGCCATGAGAGTAGAATGGAAGATACTAACAGTAACATCAATATTACAGCTGACACTTCCATAGCATTGAATGCTGGGCATTTCCTAAATATTTCACGCGCACAAACTCAACTCCCCTCACAACTTTATAACTTCGGCTTCGCAATTACCCTATAAAATTAGCTCTGTTGGGGCGCCTGGGTGGCGCAGTCGGTTAAGCGTCCGACTTCAGCCAGGTCACGATCTCGCGGTCTGTGAGTTCGAGCCCCGCGTCAGGCTCTGGGCTGATGGCTCAGAGCCTGGAGCCTGTTTCCGATGCTGTGTCTCCCTCTCTCTCTCTGCCCCTCCTCCGTTCATGCTCTGTTTCTCTCTGTCCCAAAAAAAATAAATAAAAAACGTTTAAAAAAAAAATTAAAAAAAAAATTAGCTCTGTTATCATTCTTGTTTTACATAGAAGGTTACAAGGTCATGTATAGGATAAATGATTTCCCAATTTCACATAGGAATTCATTGGCGTAATTGAGTTTTTAAGCCAGTTTTGGGTCAGAGCCCATGTTCTTAATTCCCTATGACATAAATTTACCAAATACTTGATCATCTGAAGGCTGCCTAGAGACTCTCTTAGTATTTTGGGTCCTCTTTTAATTTCGTTTTTTTAAAAAAAATATTTGTAATGTTTTTTATTTATTTTTGAGAGAGAGATAGAGAGAGAGAGAGAGAGAGAGAGAGAGAGAGAGACCGACCAGCGGGGGAGGGGCAGAGAGAGAGGGAGAGAGAAGATCCCAAGCAGGCTCTGCTTTGTCAGCACAGAGCCCAATGTGGGGCTTGAACTCATAAACTGTGAGATCATGACCTGAGCCAAAATCAAGAGTCAGGCCCTCAACAGACTGAACTGCTCAGGTACCCCCTCTTTTAGTTTCCAATGTAATGACATATTCTGTAACAATTTATCTTTCTAGGTCTTTGACTTTCCCTGGGTCCTCGTTATTCTTTGGATTTTCCTCCTTTTCTCTAAATAACAGGAACATATATAATGTTCATACCTGGAGCAGAGCTCACTTTGAGTTGGCGTGTAAGATGGTGAGCTTTTTTCTTGGTTCTATGGCACTCTGTCATGACAGGGCAGTATGTGGGATAAGGATATTGTTTAAATACTGGTCATGCTGAAAAGGGCGAAAATTTTCACTCTGCCATGTGAGGTGCTTCTGAAGAATGTATTTTTACAGATTCCCTATTTTTAAAAAAAGTGTTGTGGAGGTAATTAAGGGCACTGAATTGCACATTTTTTTTAAAAAATTTTTTTAATGTTTTTATTTATTTTTGAGACAGAGAGAGACAGAGCATGAACGGGGAGGGGCAGAGAGAGAGGGAGACACAGAATCAGAAGCAGGCTCCAGGCTCTGAGCCATCAGCACAGAGCCCAATGCGGGGCTCAAACTCACGCACTATGAGATCGTGACCTGAGCTGAAGTTGGACGCTTAACCGACTGAGCCACCCAGGCGCCCCTGAATTGCACATTTTAAGATGATTAAAAGGGGAAATGCAGGAATCATGTTACTAGGCATTTACCCAAGAAATACAAAAACACTAATTCAAAGGGATACATGCACCCCTGTTTATAGCAGCATTATTTACAATAGCCAAACTATGGAAGCAGCCCAAGCATCCATCAACAGATGAGTGGATAAAGAAGATGTGGCATAGAAATGCAATGGAATATTACTCAGTCATAAAAAGAATGAAATCTTGCTGTTTCCAACAACATGAATGGAGCTAGAGAGTAGAATGCTACATGAAATTAGTGAGTCAAAGACAAATACCACATGATTTCACTCATTGTGGAATTTAAGAAACAAAACAAATGAGCAAAGGAAAACAAGAGAGAGAGAGAGAGAAAGACAAACCAAGAAACAGACTCTTAAGTATAGAGAACAAACTGATGGTTACCAGAGGGGAGGTGGGGGGATGGGTGAAATAGGGGAGAGGGATTAAGGACTGCACTTATCATGTTGAAAAATAAAACAAATAAAATCATTATAAGAGGAAATTTTGTTATATATATTTTGCAACAATTAAAAAATGACTATGAAAAATAATAAAATCAAATAAAAATATATAATTTAATAATCTGAGAAAAGTATATATGTAAATGAACATGTTTTTTAAAATATTTTTTACATTTATTTTTTTCTGAGAGACAGAGCACAAGTGGGGGAGGGGCAGAGAGAGAATGAGACACAGAATCTGAAACAGGCTCCAGGCTCTGAACTGTCAGCACAGAGCCTGACGTGGGGCTCGAACCCACAAACTGTGAGATCATGACCTGAGCCGAAGTCAGATGCTTAACTGATGCTTAAATACTGTAAATGAACATGTTTTAATTTATATTATTATATACAAACATATATAAATTTATTAATGGATGACCAAATACTCAAAAGAAGGTTGCAAGTGGTAAATCAAGGATTAGAGTGAAAGAAATTTGAAATTTTTAGTTATTAAAAAAACGTAGTTTGAAATTCTTTAGCAGGTGAAGAGAAAGACAGTAGTGTAGGGGGAGGAGTATGCATGTGTTTCTAAGGAACAAGACAGGGGCGTGGCTTGACCTTGAGGACTGCTTGATCTCTATTGTGCTTTCTTGTTCTTTAGTCAACACAGGGAGTTATTGGAAAGCTGGGCTACCAGTTAGAAGCAGAGGAAGAGATGATGTCCGACATGGAAAAATTAAGTAGGAAGAGGCCTCTTTAAAAGGCCTCTTTCTAACTTATTCTATGCTTACCCTGAATCAATCCTCAACGTTGTCTTTGCTGCTGGCCTCCCACGATGGCTGTGCTACAGCAAACCAGAGCAGCCTTTCTCCAAGCCTGACTTATTTCCTTTCTATGCCAAGTGCCATGGGGCTTCTATCCCTTTCTCTCTGGTCTTTGGCCAACATTTTTCAGAGGGATGAGGAATAAAAGGGGAAGAGAGGAAAGAAGTGAAGATAGGAAGGAAGGAAGGAAGGAAGGAAGGAAGGAAGGAAGGAAGGAAGGGAGGGAAGATGGAAAGCAGGAAGGAAGGAAAGAAGGAAGGGAAAGAGGGAGGGAGGAAGGAAGGAAGTCCCTTCCACATACAATTACTCCTTTGATTCTCTCAAAAGCATATGAATAATAATCATTGTACCCATGTGAAAGATACAAAACCAAAGCTAGCTTGCCTTCGACCATTAAACAAGTATTTATTGAAAATACCCGAGGTGGAAGATACTGTGTGCAATCAATCCATAGGGGAATACGGTGTGAACGAGACATGTTCTGTCACGTCATGGAGGTCACAAAATGCAGGTAGACTGCAATGGGCTGAATGTTTGTGTCTCCTCAAAATTCATATGGGGAAATTCTAATCTCCAGAGTGAAGTATTAAGATGTAGGGCCTTTGGGAGGTGAGGAGGTCGTGAGTGGGAAGTCCTCGTGAATCTGATTGGTGCCCTTATAAAAGGGACCCCAGAGAGCTTTCTTTCCTCTTCCCACTACGTGACGATACAAGATGGATCATCTGCAGTGTGGGAGGGAGTCCTCGCCAGAGCTGCACCACACTGGCACCCTGGTCTTCCAGGAAGTGGGAAATCATTTCTGGTGTTTCGGCCCCCGTCTACAATTTGCTGCGGCCGCCTAAACCATCCAAGACACAGACCAAAACAGGTGCAAACATAACACCACCAGGGAGCAATGAATCAATTCTCAGATGAGAAATACTCTCAACTCCTATGCATGTTCAGAGAGGTAGGGCATTCATGAGAAGCTCTGTGGGTCACTTTTTTATTTTAATCTTGCAGTTGAGGTCCTGGCTGGCACTGATTATGAATATTGCATTTTGACCTTGGCTTTTTTTTTTTAAGTTTGTATTTTACTTCCATTTGTTTTGGATCGAGCAATTCTCTCAAAGCAAGGTTAAGTAACTCGCCTCCCATAAATTTTAAAACACTTCTCAAACCACAGTGAGAAAAAAGTCGCAAACATTAAATTGGCGTAGAGTGAATCATGTGTGTTCTGAGAAAGATAGTTAATGTGGAGGCCGCTTCAGGTCACTGGAGAGCAATAGAGTAGGGCTTACTCAGTAAACCAAGGGCGGTATCTGTCTTCATCACAGGTCAGTTCTTATTTGGTCAGCACGGTCCGTGCCCTTCCAGAAAATCTACAGTCCAGAGCAGGACATATCATGCTCACATCTCCGTTGTTTGTGAGGTTCCTCAAGTGGAACCATTGTTTGGAGGTTCCTCCACACCCAGGAGGAATAGGGTGTGTGTGTGTGTGTGTGTGTGTGTGTGTGTGTGTGTGGGCATGATCTCTGTCAACAAAGAATTTAAAGCCCAGTCAAGGAGAGAAATGATGACAATATCTTATGTTTGCGCAGCGCTGTATACAGAGCACTGTTATCCTCCCTCAGCAAGACTGAATGGTGCTCGAGGGGCCGCGCAGGGCAGGAGGGCTGGGGAAGGGATGTTGGGACCTTGCTAGGGTCCTGTGTTTCAGACTAGGACAGATGCCTCTGAGTGGGGAGAGCAGCAGTACGTGGGCCTGGAATTCTCCAGGCCGCCCATCAGCATTCAGGAGTCAGATGACTGACTACCTCAAAGGAGACTTGGGGAACTCCTCAGAAAGAGGCTGCCTACAATGTCAATAAAAGCCAACATTTACTCACCATTTACTATATGATTAGAGGTACACCACTACCCATTTAACTCTGAGAAGAACTCAATATGTATTCTTATTATTCCCATTTGTTGAAGAGAAAACTGAGGCAGTGTAGGTTAAGTAATTAGCGCAAGATCACATGTCCATGGCTGGAATTTGAACCCAAGCCCTAATTCCAAAGCTCATGGTCTTAAGAACTATGCTAGACTGATGTCAGCCTCTTGGATCCCAGAGATTGTAAACCACGCAAAAGTCCAGATAATCAGGCACTCTGTATGTGATGTGGATATAAGATGAAGAAGACGCAGACCCCACCCTTAGAAGTGTATATTGCAGGGGCGCCTGGGTGGCTCAGTCGGTTAAGCGTCCGACTTTGGCTTAGGGCGTGATCTCACGGTTCGTGGGTTCGAGCCCCATGTCGGGCTCTGTGCCGACAGCTCGGAGCCTGGAGCCCTCTCTGGATTCTGTGTTTCCCTCTCTCTCTGCCTCTCCCATGCTCACACTCTATCTCTTTAAAAAAAAAAAAAAACATTGGGGCGCCTGGGTGGCGCAGTCGGTTAAGCGTCCGACTTCAGCCAGGTCACGATCTCACGGTCTGTGAGTTCGAGCCCCGCGTCAGGCTCTGGGCTGATGGCTCGGAGCCTGGAGCCTGTTTCCGATTCTGTGTCTCCCTCTCTCTCTGCCCCTCCCCCGTTCATGCTCTGTCTCTGTCTGTCCCAAAAATAAATAAAAACGTTGAAAAAAAAATTAAAAAAAATAAATAAATAAATAAACATTAAAAAAAATGTATATTTCAGAGGGAGAGCTATGTGACATGTCTGTGTGACAGTAGGGCCAGGAAGGCACCCCAGAAAGAGAAGGGAGAATTGCTTTGCTAAGGAACTTGCAAGTTCTGTAACGGTAGGGGCTGCCTCACCCTTCAGCTTCATGGGATTTCTCCAACATGCCTAGATCAGAGATGGTCACATGGTAACTCCCCAGTAGAATTCGTCTCACCTTCTACGTCATCCTTCTTGCACACGTGTGATTGACACAGAGGGCATTTTCTCATGGAGGAAGAGAAAGCAATGCTCAACAAACGGGGGGATGAAGGCACAGTAGAGTACTCTCAGAGGAAAGGGTAAGGAAGTGTTGATTCCGTGATTGGGGTAGTAGGAGATTCTTCCCAAAGGAGGCAAAGTTTAAGTGGGATCTGAAAGAAGGAGGCACAATCTGCCGGGAGTGAGAAAGTGGCATTCCAAGACACGGAGCAGTAGACACAATGGTCCCCTCACCAAAGGAGTAACTGGAGAGCTTGTTACAGAATAAAATCTTACTTCCTGACCGTGGGATTCTGATTCGAGCGATCTGGAGTTTATCTGGGAGCTTGTGTTTTTAACAAGTAACCCGGGCCTCTGCAGCTCCTAGGCTGTGTTTTAGAGGGATGCCCTGCATATACATGCTTGTCCATGGTAAAGAGCGACGAGCATTTCAGTGAAGTTGTCAAGGGGGTTGAAGAAGGATAGGAGATGATGGCAGAAAATGCAGTTGGGGAGTAGATTGTAGAGGCCCTGGTTATTTCGTGGGCACTGCGGGGCTGAAAGCGTTCTCAGAGGAGCACCGTCATCAGGTGGGATTTTCAACAAGACCAAATAATTAGATTTGGAACACCTGAAGGCACCTAAGAGGTTACTATGATAGCCTCGTATGAGGAGAGGCTTGCTGAAGAGAGTATGAGTGGAGAGAAGAGGTCCACATTTGGAAGATACTTTTTTTTTTTAATGTTTAGCTATTTTTTTCTTTTTTTTGGAGAGAGAGACAGAGAGACAGAAGGTGAGCAGGGGAGGGGCAGAGAGAGAGGGAGACCCAGAATCCGAAGCAGGTTCCAGGCTCCGAGCTCTCAGCACAGAGCCTGATCCGTGGCTCGAACTCACGAACTGTGAGATCGTGACCTGATCTGAAGTTGGACACTTAACCGCCTGAGCCACCGAGGTGCCCCTGGAAGATAGTTCCATGATGAAAGGGATAAACTCATCATCAGTCATTCTGATATATATATTTTTTGACAGTATATAACATTTATTTATTTTTGTCATTATTTCAAACCTGTTATGAAAGATTTCTTTCTTGGAAAAAAAACTTCTCTTCCATCCCACTTCCTACCCTAAAAAGCCAAGAAAATCAAGAAACACAGAAGTTGTTTCCTTTGAGTTTAAATTTGTTCATCCAAAGACAGGCTACACAATTTTTCAGACACTGGCAGCCTTGGGTGTGGACATGAGTTCATTTCAACACTTTCAAGGAGAATCCGATAAATCCTGGGAAGCAAAATGTTCTGCGTGTTTAAGACACAGAAAGGGCAAGTGGAGAAGTTTGTAGTATTTGTGCCAAATTTCTGCCGCTTGTCCCCAAACATTTTCTTTTCTCACGTATATCTTCCACTCATTCAGCTGGTGACATTTTGCTTATTGAAGTTAAATATTTCATTGGCTCTGCACTTAAAGCATTGGTGGGGGGGGGGTGGATTTTGAGGCTAAATAATAATAAATACTACTCATGTAGGGTGGTGTGGAAATAATGGAAGGAGTGGGGAGATTCATTCAATATGCCTCAAGTGAAAATATAATTTTATAGATACCTATAAAAACATCCATATATTTTAACCAGTAATCCCACTACTGGGAGTTTCTCCCAAGGACATAATTCTAAAGGAGGGGGAAGAAAAAAGCACTGTGAAAACAAAAGTTGGGGAGCATCAATATCTAGACGAAAGTCAAGACCAAAAAAGAAGATAGAAACTCTAAATATTCTAAGTACAATAGGATGGTTAAAGAAAGTTATGTTACATAATTGGTGCCACATGAGTTTAATTTTTTTTTCACCAGAGTTATAACTGGTCAGAGAAGGGTGATTGTATTCTTTAGATATTTCATACCAGGAGTCAATAAATGCCACCCACAGGCCAATCTAGCCCAGGCCTATTTTTGTAAATAAAAGATTTATTGGAACGTAGCCATGCATGCCCATTTCTGTACATATTTCAAGCTACAGCTGTACAAAGACCATACGGCCTGCGAAACCTCAGATACTCATTTTCTGGCCCTTTATAGAAGAAGTGTGCTTGCCCCTGATTTTGACTAAGGTAGCAACAGTTTTTGTCAGGTTCATTTGCTGTGAGCTCCCACACGGGAGAGGGAGATCCCAGAGGGAAAGACATGGCAGACCCAGTGTTGAACCTGGGCTCTGCCACTCCCCCGCGCAGGACCCTGGGGATGGTATTTTCTAGCCGGAGCCTCGGTTGTCTCATCTGTGAAATGAGGATCATACTTCCCCCAGAGTGTTGCAAAGGGGATTGAAGATCTTGTTTGTGGCACTCATTGTTTTGGTGCATGGACATGGTCAGGACTTCAATCCAGGGGTCAGATGCACTGGGTTGAAACCCCAGCTCAACCACTTACTGACTTCGTGACCTTGGGGAGGTTGCTTTCGCCCTAAGCTTCAACCTACTTGTAATATGAGATGACGACGACATTCTGTCGGGTTTGGGGTTCATTGAGAAAACATTTGCAAGATGTTTAGCACGGTGCCTGGTACTACCACAATACTCTGCAAGAAGTAGCTAATATTCTGCCCCCCCTCCCATCCCATCTCTAGCCCATCATACAAGTATGACAGTGACACTCCCTGGCTTACATTAATGTGTCCCAATGACCTTCTCAGAGAAGTCTGAACCCCTTAGCCTAACAAGGCTCCTCAGGCTGGTTCCTGCTGCCTCTATAGCTTTATGTCGCCACGTCTCCCTCCTCCCTCCGCTCTTGTCCACACGCAACGTGTAGCATAGGACCTCAGAAATCATAGCCCTGCAATAACTATTTTGATTTTTTAAAAAAGTTAACGAATATCCTGTATGTTTTGACTTTTGAAACATGTGAGTGTATTACGTAAAAACAAACGCACACAGAAAGACCTAACACTTAACGGTGTTTTCTATGTGCTGGTCCAAGAGCTATACGATAGTCATTTAGCCTTTACAACCACCCTGTACGGAACGTCTACTTAATAGCCTCATTTTGCAGTTGAGGCAACCCGGGTACAAAGAGGCTGAGTAATTTAACCAAAGTCACACAGGTGGCAAATAACACAGGATTTAAATTCAAGCAACCGGATGCAAGAATCTACACCGTTAAACGCGTTGCTAGATTTCCCCTTACAACGTAAAGAGAACTGAAATGAGAGTTGACAGATTAAGCTGAAAGGCTGATAACTCCAGGTGTGGTTGAAGATGTAACAACCGAAAACCTCTTGCATTTATGGTGGGAGTATTCATTGGCCTAACTCTCTTCCCACACTTTTTTTTTTTTACATTTTTTAATTTATTTTTGAGAGACAGAGTGAGACAAAGTGAGAGTAGGGGAGGGGCAGAGAGAGAGACACACACACAAGATCGGAAGCAGGCTCCAGGCGCTGAGCTGTCAGCACAGAGCCCGACGCGGGGCTCGAACCCACTGATGTGAGATCATGACCTCAGCCGAAGTCGGACGCTCAACCGACTGAGCCACCCAGGCATCCCAACTTCCCACGCTTCTTTATCAGCATCTCTTAATGTTCAGTATGAGCTTACCCTATGACTCAGCAATTCCCTCCCTAGGTATTTCCCTGAGAAGCAGGAATGCAGAGGTCAACCAAAGACGTGAACGAAAATGTTTATAGCAGCTTTCCCTCATAACAGCCCTGAAATGGAAGCAACCCAAATAGGTGAAAGGGTAAATAAACTACAGTGTACTTGTACAGTGTATTCATAATGTAGTATAAACGGATAAACTACTGCCGTGCACAGTAATAACACGGGTACTTGCTTCAACATAATACTGTGCACCAAAATGTGTTGTCTACGGCTCCACTTATATATATTTCAGGAACAGGCCAAATAACCTATGTTAATAGGAGCCAAACAGTGGTTGTCTGTGTGTGTGTGTGTGTGTGTGTGTGTGTGTGTGTGTGTGTGTTGGGGGAGGGGGATAGTATTTGACTAGGTAGGGGGAGAGTCCTTGGGTCCTGGAGATATTTTGCTTGAGTTGAGAAATGATTACCCATGTGTAGGCATACACAAAACCATCAAGGTGGACTCCTCAAATTTGTGCACATTAATGTACGTGTCTTACATCTCAACAAAAAGCTAATGACTAAGTCTTAGTAAACTGTAGACCTTCGGAATGTAATTGAACAAGAAGGCACTGTTCTCTTTCTCTCTGTTTCTTGAAACAACCCCCCTTTTCCTCACCCTCCTAGAGGATTCCAGGTTGTGCTATATTTAGAGTGTCATAACATCAAATATTGGACTGCTTCTCCAGCAGAAGGGTACAACTGGCCTTGAATTCTCAAATAGAGTACCAAAAAACAGAAGCAGGTTCTTTCTGCCTGATATAATAAGCGAGTAGATTTCCCCCATTGCTGTAGCCAGCAACCGATCAGGCAATTGTTGTTGGCTCCAGGGCAATGGGATTGTGAAAAGCATCCAAGGGTGGAGTCAGTGTTTCACGATCTGCCTCAAGCCACAGGCTCATGAACTCAATCAATAAAAATCATCAACAGATTTTTGGACTTACTTGAAGAAAGTAGCATTTCTGCGAACCTCCTAGACAGATACAAAGAACCGCTTGACTCGGGGTGTTTAGAACATCTTGCAAATAACAATTCCCATTGTTCAGAGTTATTCTGGCTGACGAGCAAATGATTTCACAGCTTGACAGAACGTATGTAGCTAGGTATTGACTTTGCACTTGGGAGAACCTCTTGAGGAAAATTTGGATCATATTGCACCCAAGAGCCAATGGTTTTGGAGGTTGATTGGTTTGCATCAGTTGACTCGTAGGGAGAAGCCGGAAACTTTATCTGGTGACTTAAACATTATCCACCTCTCTTGTTGTCTTTGAGTGTAAGATGTCTTAAAAGAAATTCCAAAATTTTATTTTGGCAAAGCCACTCTTAGAAGGCCCGGTAGCAGATCCAGCCAATACTTCTTGAAAATTTACTCTCCTCTTTGAAATGGGTACAAAAACCACAGTTAGTAGATGAGAAACTGAGTTGGCCAAAGTTCCCACAATTCCCTATCCCAGCAAAGCCAGAATTTGAATCAAGGTTTTCTGACCTTGAGAAAAGCTGTCTTCAGCCTCTGCTTAATTACAGTTGCTTCTATAAAGCAAAATAAGCACATCTTAACATCAAGTCATATTTCTGCTGTTAACAAGGTATATGACCTTGGCCTAATTACTTCGCTGCTTTAACTTTAGTCTTTTGATCTGAAGAGTAAATAGGTTTGCCCTCATGTCTCTCCAAAATGTTGTGGGTTTGTACCTACCATATTTAGCTCTAAAAATGTGTCCCTTTTTATTTCCTGCCATTGCACAAAAAGAACCACATTAAAACCAAAGACGGTTTTATTTGAACTAGGAATCTGTTGGGAAATTGTAATTCAAACCACTCAATCTATTCTTTTCTATAATAAGATTATTTAAAACTACCCACTCGCACAGAGAGGGACCAGTGATGAAAGACCCGAGTTGTATAACCAAGGCCAGATTTTAAAAATTCAGCATAACTGACGTAAATAATGTGCCAAAAGTCTTGAGAATGTTTAGGACAGAAAAAATGTAAATATTTTAAAGAATTGAATAAGTGACCATTCTAATCGGACAAGTAGTGATTTTCTTTATATAATGTGGAAGTAAAAAGCTTGTATTGGCTCATAGTTTCATAAAACAACTTTCAGAAGGATCTCACATATCTGTGCTTTGCTCTAGCCACTCAGCCATATTATTGACACCTATTAACCTATTAAGGGTACAAGTATCTAATCCTAATAACATTTCAATCCTTGCTGGAATTAGTTATTGGATCTGTTCTCAGATTGAGCAGATTATTTCCTTGTACATTTCCCAGAGAGAAAATTCTTTTTCGTTTCTCTCTAAAGACTTAAGTGTGTGTCTCATCTACTTGAATTACGCTCTTAGAATGGCAGAGACTTAAAAAAATTTTTTTGTTTGCTATTTGGTAAAGTCGGAGATGATCCTTTTTAATTTCAGTGAGTTCAAGACTGGAATGATTATAAAAATTGACCTTTTCATATTTCAGTTCAATTTAACTACTATTGATTCAACATATATTATATGTAAGTATGATTGCTAGATTTGGGGAATAAAGGTTTCTAACTATACGAACCCACTTCTAGTAAGATTAAAATTATAGTAAAATGAGGTAAATCTATGAAAAGCATTAGGCTTACATCTCGTCAATGCCTTAGAGGAGGAGAAACCAGTGCAGTCTGAGAATCATGGAAGACTCCCTGGAAGAAGTGACTCCTGAGTGCAGTTTTTAAGAGAAGTAAGAGTTATCCAGGTAAAGGAGTTGGCAAGGACACACGCCTGAAAGATGGCAGGCAAGGGAATTACACTTGACATAGAGAATTTAAATACATGAATTGAGTAATTGAAATGAAATCCTTGAGACTGTGGCCTGGGTTTCCCCCAAATGCCATCAATCCTCTTATTTGGGCAATTTATGCATGTTTCAGCCCAGCCTCTTGAACCCTCAGACGGGTCTGTGCTGAATTAATAATTTTTTTTTTCAAAGATTGTATGGGTTAGCAATGTATCCAATGTATTCTCATGCACAGAGCACAAGAAGAGGAACAAAAGTAACATACATACTACGTGTTAATGGATCACTTTATGCAATTATGTTTCCTCCTTGAGGAAAGGGGGTGGGGCCTTCATAGCCACACCTCAAATTGTCATTGAACGTGAGCTTAACTTTGAGTAGAGCCCCTTCCCCCGGTGCAGGGACATTCCCAGAAAGGGACTGATCTGTGAACCGTCAGCACTCAACACGTCTGACCTTTGGGGGAAACGAGTGTCCTTTATTACACCCAACTATCAACTTCTCTGAAAGGAAACCCGGCCGGTACATCACAGTGTCCACTATATTATTTACACTTATTAATCTGTTAAGGATACAAGTATCTATTCCCAATAACATTTCCACCTGTGCTGGAAATAGCTATTGGATTTGTTCTAGCACTGAAGTAACAATGTATCATAACACACGAAGGTTATACCACTGACACACGGAGGTTATACCACTGGCACTTAGGGCAAAAATCCCATAGCCATCCCTTTGGCACCTGCAAGTAGAAAAGACTCGTGGGGGAAACAAAAAGCTCTAACTGACCTGTTTGACACACAGAAACATCAGCCAAAACTAAAGGGATGGCTCGTTTCATTTTTACCCTGAAAGCAGCCTCTGACGTAGGGATTCCATCAACAGATCTCCAACATCTCTCGATTGCTATTACCTCTCAACCCTGTTACCTTGAAAAGCTGCTTTCTGGTTACACTGCAAAGTGTTTTTCATGTCTTATCTAATTTACTCCTCACAGCATACTTATGAGTTTGGTATTCTTATCCTCATTTTATAAATTAGAAAATTAATGCTCAGATGGCTTAAGCATGTTATCCAAATACATTGGATAACACAATAGGAACTTTCACACAGTTGTGTCTGGCCCCAAAGCCATATAAAACCTTTCCCCCAAAGTCATCTGCCTCTGGAAACTTCCAATTAAAATGCTCCTCTAAGGGGGGAAATGAATTCACTATTGAGAAAGAGAATTTTCTAGAAATCTCTTAGGAATGGAAAGAATTAATTATAAACCCAATTCCCCTAAAACCTAAGCACTTTAGAAATGAGTTTCTTGGAAGTTGTTTTTGTTCTCCACAGTGCCATTTTGTACCAGAAGAAACAATCCATTCAAAGTGTCTCACCTCACTAAACTACTCGTTAGGTTTCCAGAAAACAAACAAAACAAAACACCTCCTCTCCCAGGATGAATTCAATTTTCAGGCAATTTGTGGGAAAGACACAAAGAATTCTAAACCTTATTATCAGAATTAAAAATAACACTTCATTTCTTGAATTCCAGCGAAGCCTTTAAACTGGCCAGAAAGAAGCAAAAATAGGAATGAATTGTCTAGTGACTTCTTGTTCATGAAATGTCTACTGCTAAGGACAAATCTGAGATGATAGAGGAGATCATATAAATGCTACCTGTTAACAATTACTGATCAATGGTACGCAAGACCCAAGATGCACGTTGGAGGTCAATAGTAAGGAAAAGCTCTTTGGCTGGCCAAACACCATTGCAGTGACTTCCTCTTCCCCGTGAAGTTAAGCTGCTATGTAGAGTTGCTGGATTATTGCTTACGGGAAGGAGGCATATGCTTACCCAACCAGATTTTGCTTCTCAGTATATGAGAATCAAGTTGACACAGATGAGAACTCTTTGTGGATTCAATTGGTAGAGTATTTTCTTGTCAGAGAAGTTGATAGCTGGGTGTAATAAAGGACACTCAGTCCTATGAGTCCAAACTTTGGAACATTACTCACCTTCTCTTAGCCTGAGTTTCCCAGTCAATGAAGGAAAGATGAGGATCATCTACTTTGCTGTAATGTAGGGAGAAGTAAAGGAAATGATGCGTGTACCGTATTAAGTGCTCCATTTTCTTCCTTCCTTCCCTTTTTCATGATAAACTTGTGTTTGGGATTTGTTAAAAATAGTAACAGAGCTCTTGTGAACGAACTTACCTATAAAGCAGCTCGGAAAAAATGGGAAGTGTGTTTGGCTAATCATTCAGAGCTGTGTTTTAAAATAACTTCCTCTGGAATATGAAGGAATATTAACTATTAATAGTTAAATATGTAGCATTTTTACAAGGTTGGTACAGATAGAAGAATCAAATTTTATTGGAAAAGACAAAATGTATATAAAGTACCTACTGCAGAGCCAGAGGTATAGTAGATGTCGACTATATAACAAGTGTTATTAGTTTGTACATATGTTAAATTTGTAGATCAGTGGCTTCTGAGTTTTGAAGTAACCAAGACATTTGTTCCTGGCTGTTTATTACTGGACCCAAATCACTCCCAGCTTTCCTGTTTGGGGACATTTTGGTTCCCCATCTTGATTACTGCTTCCTATGTGTGCCTCTTTGATCCATGAATAAATTTTGTATTTATTTACTTAACATTTAACTCAATCATCCCTTCTGAGCATGATTCCTGGCTTCTGCCATCACCTCACAAGTGATATATGTTTATACAAGGCAACTCGGTAATACAGCCCCAAGCTAGCCACTAGCTTCATGTAGAAGGTACACTTGACTTTAGATGCTTTTTTCAAAGAGAGCAAGATATTACTCTACAAATAGAAGAGAGGAGTGATTATTCGCTGGACACTCTACTATCAGTGTGACGGCAATGTGGTAGATTACAATTTCTCCCAATCTTTACATCCTCCCTGTGATGACATAATGCATCCAAGCTTTCTGCCACGTGACTCTGTAGCACTTGCCACCCAAGTTGGTAGAGTATATTCCCCCACATTAATAATTAATGTTGGGGTTGGCCAAGAAGCCTTCTTTGGCCAGTGAAGTATTAGCACTTCGGACACGGAGAGTAGGACATGGAAAGATGCTTCGAATGCTTCCCTGTGATTGGACTCAGCCTCTTGAACTTCTGCCTCCTCAACAGAATGAGTGTCCAGGAAGCTGCTGGCTCAGAAGGAAGGAAGACACAATACGGACTACAGCTTATTCTAAAATCAAGGCTTAAAGAAGTCAACAGAGTGGTTTAAGACCACAAGGATGATCATTTGTACCATTGCTGGAAGAGACTATATGTTGTATCTGTCTTCCAACATTTCCTGCCCTGTTCAGCCCCCTCATCCCACCTTCCAATCTGCATAGTTATACCCATGCTGAGTCAGACCCGTTCAATTCTCAGTATAGCCCTGATCAGAGAAGTCAGTATATAAAGTGGACCCACTCATATTTAAATAAAAATTATTTGCTACTGACTATATTGGTTAGTGATTGTATATAACAAATCCAGGTGATAGAAACTAGTAAAGTAAGATGCAGTCTCTGTTCGCAAGAAGTGCACACTCTTCTCAGGAAGAATTGTAGGTAGAAACTACAAGCCAGTACATCAGGTATTATCAAAGATGACAATCAAGCTACCCAAGCGAGTAGGTAGAAAAATGAATCAAAGGAGGCTCAGTGAATGTCTACAGAAGTGAATTTCTGAGCTGAGTTTTCCAGGTATGACTAGCTGTACCAGATGGATAAGAAGAGCCCTCCCATAGAGAACAACATCTTCAAAGGACAGATTGGTTAAAAATAAACACATTGCATGGGCAAACGTGAGATATTCAAGGTCCTAGAAACATATGTCTGGATCAGAGCATCCATAAAGGGAGCTAGAAGGCAGGCAGGATCCCCGGCATGGTAGCTCTGAATTGGTTGAGGAAAGAGTAGTTAGTTGTTGATTCTTTTGCGTCACTCCCTACCCACCAAAGCACTGTTTCCACTCCCATCCATTGTAATCCACAGGGGGAGAGGGTATTGCATCAAAATTGGACAGGAAAAGTTTGATTCAGTCGTGTGGCTTTGTCCCAATATGTGCCTAGAATTGTGGGTATCTTGACACTATTTCCAAGTCTCTTTCTCTATTTCAGCTTGGCTACCTGTTATTGGATCCTTAAGAAATCAGGTTTGGAAGTAGAATAAGCTGTGCCATTTTCATCAGCCCAGACTTAGCTGTGGTGAAATTAATGCTACCTTTGATTTCTACCTGGATCCTTAGGTCAGTTTCTCAAACCAGTCAGAACCAGTAAGAGTGGAGGGATGATTGGCAAGATTTCTTCTATACCTGCCTCACCCCTGTAATGCCAAAAGATTTGAACTGTGATTGTGGGCAACACAGAGACTTGGAAGAGTTTTATAAAGGTGCCTGGTCTGGTGATATTTTCCAAGTCTACACAGGTTATGAGAGCGGTCATGAGGAAGCATTATTTTAGTTTGTACTTGGAAGGATCAGGACATTTGCAAGTGGAGATAGGGTGGCATTAGACAGAGAGGACCAATAAGGAAAGGTGGAAATGATTGGGGTTTGCAAGCAATGTGATGGGAATTATTGTAGCATTGCTGGAGAATGCATATTCAAAGGGAAGGATTGGGAAATAAAGCTTTGAATAGTAGATATGCCTGGGACACGATAAGAAAGCATAGAAAATTAAGGGTTTGATGTGTTTGGGGTGGGTCATGAGATCTCATTGAAGGGTCTTATAGAAAGAGTAACTTACAAGATTTGTCGGTATCCAACAGAACCATCATGTAGAAAAATTGTGCTGTGATAGGTGTTTGAGTATTTGTGTAAGTTTATCATTCATTTGTATTGTGAACATCAAGAGGAGCCAAGTAAGGTTGATATTCACTGAAGTTTGAACTTAGGCCAAGTAAAAATACATTGGTGTATATACCTGTGTGTGTATTTGTGTGAGCATGCATGTAAAAATAACAAGATATTTATACACTTTCAGTATTTTAGCAAGAATGTCCATGCTTAAACATTAAAAAAAAAGTTATATTCAGTCTCATTTGTTCTTTAAAGGAGGGACAAACCCTACCAGACTTTGGGATTCTCCAAATGTCTTGAGCTATTTTTTTTCAAATGTTTTGGGTTTGGCAGGTCTCAAAGTCAATGTTTGCCAAGTCCTTTTTGCCTTAATTTTTAAACCCACATGTATTCCAAGGGAAACTTAAGGCACATGTTTTTTATTCGTTTACAGTTAACTCATCAAAAAAGTTTTAAGGACATTTGAAGTTTAACAAACCTTCAGAGTCTCTATTATTAAAACCCTGGAAATTGTAATTAAGTCCTGGAAACTCGAGGTTGGCATTCATTCAGACATCAGGATTCCCAGTCACATGCTTGCACCTAACCAAATGCCTGTGTTATTCATGAACAATTGGAATCATATTTTCACGTTTAGTACTTGGTGTGGAAGGTCGAGTTTCCCAGTGCTGAATCTGTTTCCAAATGGTAGCAGCGGGTTTTCTTTGGATCTTACAGAGCTTCTTGGTTCTCCTTATGACTAATGAAATACGTTTGCGAGATGGTTGAAGAACATTAAGTTGAAGGACTAGTAAGTGGTTCATGAACCCATCATGTCTACCTCATTGACATTGGTAGCTACCTCAGCCAATGAGAGAACTGCGAGCTGGGAATGACCCTCGAGGGGCTACCATGTTAGCTTCCTGGCATCACGAACTCTGATCTTATTCAGGCAGAAATTCAACCAATGGTGTATGACTGGATCTTTGATATCTGGCTGGTTCTCCACCTGAAGATGTTCCCTCCATTCTTCCTGTCGATATTGAAGGAAATGGAATTTTTTTTTTTATTTCTTTGATTTTTGATCAAAGGAGATGGTGGATTTGGGGGTCTGGATTTTATTTTTGATTTAAGAAAAAAGCCAAGTTCCCTGCAATTTCCACAACTATGAAGTGAGGGCCCCGGGCTGGATTAATGGTTCTCAACCTGATATTTGTTGACCTGGAGTGGGCTGTGTGGTTAATAAGGTGGAAGTTCCATGAGTCACACTTCAGTATTTCATAGGACGTCAAAAAAATAATGTGTTTGTTGTATATTGCTTTAAGAAATGTTGACATCATTGTGCCTGTTGTGAATAATGTAAAAGGCAAAGGAACGCATTAGTCTTTAATAAATGGAGGGTGGTCATGACAGTTTTTTGCTTTTATTTTTAAATAGGAGTGTTGTGTGTCGTGAGGTAAGTAAAACTGTTCATTGGTCATAACTGATGGTGGAAACCATTGGGATCAGTTATTTTGCCGGTGTCTTCCAGTGGTAAGACTCAAATGTTTAATATTCAGAATATACTTTGTAGCGAACAAAGGTTTCTATGTAGCGAACATTTCTTGAGGATCTTCCTCTTTTCTAGAAGCCACCCGCCAATACACAGAGGTGGTTCATCAAGTAGTGGTGCCTGATCTGTGGGAATCTCCCCTCTCCTAGCCACAGCTGATTGGACCATGTCATTATAACCTGGCCCTAGCTACATAGATTAGATTTTCTCCTGTAAAGTCAAGCTGAGAGAAACAGGTCGAGTGTTTCTTAAACTAAGAGCTATTGGTGACAATATTCAATGTGGATATTCTCAAACAACCACCATTGGAGTCCTTTGGAATTCTCCAAATTCTGCCTTATCCAAGAGCGTTTGTTTTCTAGTACTAGATAACAAATCACCACAAGCTTAATGAGTTAAAACCATGCAAATGCATTATCATCAGTTTCTGTGAGTCAGGGTGCCTGGGTTCTCCGCTCAAGGTCTCACACAGCTAAAATTAATCACAGCATCAGCAGGAGATGAAATCTGAGGCTTACGATCTTCTTCCAAAACCCTGCAGGTTGCTGGCAGAATCCGCGCCTTGTGGTTGTAGACTGAAATCCTACTTTTCTTGCTGGTTGTTGGCTAGTGGTTACTCTCAGCTCCTAATAGCCTTGGTTGGGTTCTAGCTACATGACCCTCTCCTAACGTGACAGCTCACTTCTTTGAAGCCAACAGAGAATTTTCTCCAACCTGCTTATACAAGGGGTCTTATACAATGTAGTGTAATCATAGAGTGGCTATCTGTCATATTTATAAGTCTGGCCCATGCTCAATGAGAGGAAATTATACAGAGCAATTATAATGGAGCAGGAATCTTGAGGGCCATCTTGGAATTCTGGCTTCCACAAGGAGATCTGGTCGTTCAAGTCCTAATTTCTGCAATAGCCTGTTTTCCTTTAAAAGAAGTGTGTGTGTGTGTGTGTGTGTGTGTGTGTGTGTGTGTGTGTTTACCTAGCTCCAGTTATTTTCTTTTGTTTGGTTGGGTTTTCCCAGTTACAATGAAAAGACCCTTAATGAACACAGTATGTTATGTACCCCACAACATGCCAAAGACTCCCAGGGAATATCTGAAATAAAGGGCACATGTTTTCACTCTAGATTCATATAAATTAATTGTATCCAAAAACAAATCAATAATTTCGTAATTGTTACATAAAGATGGTACACCGGCTTTGTTCGTTATGCCATAAAATTCTTGACCTTGTAAATGTGTAATAGCTAATTTAATAAGGAGTGGTGTGCAGGATTGTTTCTAGTTGGCGTTCCTCAGCCACACAACGTACTTTCCTGGTGCTCTTCCTGTGCAAAGCATAGGGTTTAGCTCTCCTAGAAGACATCAAAGTCAACTATATTAGAAAGTCTTTTATCCGACCTCCACACCACTGAGTTGGCAACTTAAGTGATGGTCTCCATTCTCTCTGTAAAATATGGGCTGATACCATTGACATCTCAACACTCATAGTAATAGGATGCTCTCTGTGGCACATTTGAACTTTTGCTCCCTGCTCCCAATGTCATATAGATATTTACTAAGAGTCAGTTGTGCCTGTTTCAAAACCTGTGTATGACATTTTACTTGTTATTGTGATTATGTATTTCTATTAAATATTATATAAATGGATAAACTATGAATATGGAAAGAGAATTATGTACACTATGATACTAAGAAAACTAAGTGGAATGCTTTGGAAAGACTCAATAAGTTCCAACTGGTTTTGAAAAGCAACTGAATTATGTAACTGAAATTCGATGTGTGCCAAATGATTTTAAAGGATGAAAAATCCGTGACAAAAGACCTAGAAAATGTCTGTATCCAATTTGTTTCAAGAGCCCTCAGGTTTGACCCTCACTTTAAATAAACCAAAAACTAGATGATACATAATATTTATATAAGGACAACATAACACTCCAATTAATAGATCCAATCTGAATGAGAAAGCTTAGGTCTAAATCGATTATTAACCAATAAATACATTTTAGTCAGCTTACATTTAAATAAAATATTTAAGATATCGGTGCACTATACTTTATGATTTCCTCATTTTTACTAACTTTTTTGACTATCCAGCCAACTACGATCCTAATAGCGTAGGACAAGAAGATTTCTACTGTAGAAGTTTTGTCCCTTTAGCCATAAGCCTTTCTGGATGTCTCTCTTTTCTTAAGGTACCAGGCAGATACGTTGCTTCTGAGCTCCAGGTGATAGTTTTTTTTTCCAAATAGTCCACAAATTTTATCCCTTAAAACACTCTCTAACCCACCATTATTTTGTGTTACCTTTTTAATTTTCTTTTTATCAGCATTTGTGTGTCACATAAGCTTATCGTTTGGAAAGACTGCTAGCGATCTTTAGTGAACCAAAAATCGGAAACGGAGAGATGTAAATGTTTCAGTGAACAACCATTGCGGACTCACACAGACAAAAAGCAGAGTGGTAAACACAGTGCTAGGAAGACAGTGGACCTAGGTTCAAATATGAGTAATGCAAGCGATCAGCTTTGTGACCTTGGATGAGTCACTGAAATTCATGAGCCTCTGTTTCTTCCTTTATAAATGATCTTCGTCAGGCTGTGTAATAAACCTTCAAGAACCTTTCCAGAAAACAGACAAATGAACAAACCAACCAGAAGAAGGAGGTTCTTCCACTATGAGTCACCATGATTTGTTCTGTAGTAAATAAGCGATTTGTTCTATGGGAACTGGAAAGCCCTGACCACCACAGCCTGGATTTGAGGATAGGGCTTGGGTCAAGAACTGACTGGAAAACGCCCCACGTGGACAACTGGAAGGAAAATTCTGCTGAACAGGGACACTTTGGCTTGGATGGTGACAAAGAGCCCAATTAGATCCTCTTTCTTGGGAATGAGTGTAAGGCATGAGCAGAGATGAGAAGCAACTGAGTCACAAGAACAACAACAGACTTTAGAGTTGATTTGGGGCCACCAGATCAATGGTCATTAATAATTGGCGTTAATTAATATATCAAAATATTAATAGTACAAATATTTCATACTTATAAATTTTAAGTTTTTATCCATTTACATATTTAAATGTATAATATTATATTACTAATAATACAGTTAATTAATATTATTCTAATTCCCGCACGGGACCTGGTTCTTCAGTCATTAGGACGGTTTTGGTGCCTCCCCATGGATCTTCAAAATAAGTTCTCCTCACCTAGGGTAGTCCAAGGGTGCCTCTGTTCCTTGCTCTAAAATTGCTCTCCTCCAGGCACTGGCATGAGAATGAGATTATGTACATGGACCTCGAGGCAACATAGAAAGTTCTGGGAGAATTAAAGGTAATGTCCTCCAGGTATCGAGCACAAGTTAGGACAGTGGTGATCCATAAGTGTAGCTATTACGAATACAACTCTTTTTTAAATATAATATTTATGACACCTGAGGGAAATTGGAAAGTGTTGGTGAGCTTCAGTTTCTTTGCGGGGGTGGCGGGAGGGGGAAAGCAGGTTTTAAATTGGACATAAAACACTTCTCTGTTGGAAGAAGGTTAAGTCATCTCCAGACATCTTCAGAAGCCTCTGCCAGAGGAGCCCTGCACCCACTGAGATTTTCCCACCCCATTCTGCCATCACCTCATCCACTACTAGTGTGGGCATAATCAGATTGCCCCGCTCCATGCTAGAAAGGGATGCTTCGAGTTTTCAGCGGAAGACATATCCTCACCAAACATGAAAATTAACCTGGAAGAGGGACGGACTTCCCAGGGAGTCTCTGTGAGAACCAGTCGCCTTCTCCCCGGCCCCAGCAGAAAGAGAACGAGAAGGAAGGAGCCAGTAGGAGGAAGCCGAGCAGCTCAGTGGGTGGGCAGGATGGAAGCTGGGAGCTAAGAGCTCAGTCACTTTAGAAGCACATCTTTTGCTGAATTGAGAACAGCCTTTGTGGGTGCTGGTTCTGACTCCTTTGCTTGCTTGGCACAATTTGTCCCTGGTGATACGGATGCCAAACTTGAAGCTTGATGTTATTATAGGAAATTGAGGGTCGGCTTTATTGCGTTGCTAGTTTCCAAGAAATAAACCCTTTTTTGGCAACTAAAGAATAGCGCTTCAACCAGAGTCTGGCTTAGGAATACTTGGAAGGCACTCTGCCTTGTTGGTTTGTAACTCCTTGCATGTATCCTAACTTATTGTCTATTCCTTCCATTCTGCATCATCCACTGCCCACTGCACAGACACACAGACCTAGTAGACACATCCAAGACAAATTCACAATCTCTCATTCTCTCTCTCTCTCTCTCTTCCCCCCCTCTCTTTCTCTCTCTCTCACACACACACCCCTCAAAGATTATAGAAGTAAATTTCTGATCGACGCGTAGATATCCAGGGACAGATGTGCCAAATTTGACACATTTGCGAGTCCCAACAAGTATAACGGTTGTGATATGAGGCATGTTCCTTTCCCTTTGGAATCCAGAGGAGTTCTCCAACAGCCAAACAAAGTCGTCACCTCTTCAGCATGTTTCCCTAGGATGGAGTCCAGAATCTGAGAACTTGACTCACTCTTGGCTACAGGCCAACTCTCATCCAAATGCTGACTCATCAAAATGGAACCCGGGACGAAAATCACCCCATCAACTGGCCACTGACATCCTCCACCTCTTTGACTTTCCTTGGAGTCTGTATCTTCTTCAGGATGTGCAGACAGAAGAATCCCTTTGCTTCTGATTCAAATTGGGCATAACAGCAGAGCAGATGGTGGTGAGTTAAGTAACATTAGAACGCAGAGTACAACTTGTTTTCAAAAACAAATGGCTCTTCTCGGAAGGTACAATCTAATAGTACTGACAGAAATCAAAGTCAAATTCAGGGAAATTGTTTTTTTTAGCAGTCAGCCAGCAAGCTATTTCCCCATAACCAGACTGCAAGGAATTTCGGGGCCCTAGCCTCCTGTTTCTCTTGGTACTAAGGCTGAGATGCATCAGAGGAGGAAATAAATAGTAAATAACAATAATCGGTCCCAGCTTGTTGTTATCAGATGTCACTGTTTTCGTACTTCCCATGCCCGATCTCACAGAATCCTTTCCAACAAGCAGCAAAGAATCCATAGAATTTGTATTCATTTTTCTGTTGAGAACAGCAAGGTTCCAAGATTTTCAGTGATTTGCCCAAGGTCAAAGAAATAGTAAGGACTATATACAAGACTCAGTCTTGTCGATTAGTCCGTTATGCATGCAAGTATGTATGTATGCTTCATTTATTACACTTTGTGCCAAGAACCTTAATAATGAATAAAACCATCAGAATCCCTGCTTTCACTGGTCTCACAACTTAGCAAATAGAGAGGACAGGCAACTGAGCAGATAATGACACAAAGCACTATAAAGGGAGGACAGATTATAGAGGTGAGCTGAGAGCATTAGGATCCCAGAATCTAGTCTAGAGGTGGAGAAGGGGACGAATGGGGGAAAAATGGGTTGTCGCAGTGTCTGAGCTGAGATCTGAAGAATTAGAGGGAATTATTGTGGCAGAAATCAGAAGTTAAAGGGAAGAACAGAGAAGGTGGAAAAGTATTCCACGCAGAGGAGAGCAGGAAGTAAGTCAGATTATGACAGGTTGGAGGACCAGAAGGGAACTCGGGTTGAATTGGGGAACTAATTTAGTTACAGCTAAACAAAGAATGAAGTGAACAGTTGGAGATGTGGCACAGGAGGTAAACAGAGGCCAGAAAGTGCACACCTCATGGGTGCCTTCCCCGAATGACTTTGGATTGTGTCTTAAGAATAATGGAAGCCAACTGAATGTTTTCCTGGAGTGTAACAGGTTGGAGAATGGCTTCGAGAGGATGAAAATCAGAGGCTGTAAGTCCAGTTAGAACCTGCTGAACTAGTCCAAGATTTGGATTTAGGCAATGGGGATTTGAGAGGACTGAATGGATTCCTATGACTTCAAAAAATTAGATCCAACAGGATTTGTGGAGTGATTGAATTTAGCAGATTGGAGTGAAAGAGATGGGTGTCAAGATGACTCGGGTATTTGTGGGACTGTGTGGATGATGAAGTGATCGCCTTACTATTTTCTTTACCTATTCAGCGTCTACAGGCCATCACAGCTTCTCTTTTTGATTAGTCATGATCTCCACCCCAGGGGCGTGAAGGCCAGGGTCACCAGGACACGGTTCCAGTCAACTTGGAATTGTTTGGTGATTGGATTTAATAATGGAGTACACAGAAGAAATGTACTTCCCTCTGGAATAGGCTTTTGGTACACATGGAGGAGATTCTGATCTCCATGTAAAAGTATTAAGGTCCCTTTCCTTGTTGGTGCAAGAACACCACCAAATCCAGAGAACTGAGAGGCCATTCTGGATCCTTGACCTTGACTCAAAATAGATTTTTTAAAATGGCAGCGCTAAGGAGGACTCCAAAACTCATGTGATCACATCCATTCATGCAAACAAAGAGACAGACCTACATAGGTGAGGCGGATTTCTCAGGGTCACACGGAAAGTCAATGAAATAATCATCACTAAAATGCAGTTTTTCAAATTCTAGTCTACTGTTGTTCTTTAACTAACACCATAGAATATTCATTACGTCTGCCATGTACTAAGTATTATTATCAGTGTTTACCGTATGCTCTGTCTAAAAGACAAGGACTGTTTTGCCAATCATATTGCAAAAGAGAAAACTGAGGTTTGGAAATCTAAGAAATCTGACAGCACAATGCTGTGCCCTCCTCCACTGGAACTCATAACTCTAAATTCCCTGTTCATGCCACCAGATCATGCTGTCCCTCCCAGGCTTCATACTTAAGGAAAGGTCTCTAATGAAAAGCATGACAGATTAGAGCCCTGCTCAAGGTACAAGGTTCCTATGATGCCAAGGAGATACATTTAACCCTTTGCTCCCAACCCTCCGACCTGGACACCTGACCACCCCTCAAATGTTGCTGGTGACCTGGGTAGTTCTGACGAACGTAAGATTCCAAACATTTCCACTGAGAGCCTCTTATCCTTCCTAAGCTCTGGAGAGTCGAGTGAAGACATAGCATGAGTCTACATTGCCGGGTATTATTATTATTATTAATTATTATTATTGTGAGAACCAGTTGTAATTTATTTTAATCTTTGCGGTTTATAACCTTGCCTTTTGGGCCTTTATTGGAGACAGTCTTTTTCTTTAGAGGAAAGGTTATTGAAGCAGGGGTTTCTCTGTTTTTGTCCGTACAGTCCTGCCTGAGCTCAGTTTCCAGTTGGAGAGTGGATTGGCTCCACCTCTGATAGTTTGAGCGACTCTCCGTGGCAGGCCAGCCACATGAGGCCCTGATGGGGTTACAGCCATTTTTGGCACCGCTTAGTCCTGTGACGTATCGGGGCTTCCTCTCAGTGGCCATTACATTAGGAAAAAATTTGCAGCTCATGATCAACAGCTGTTCCTCTAAATAAAACAATGTCGTTTATTCTTTTCCTTTTAGCACGCCAGAGTCCCATGCTGTGTGAGACCAAGACTTGCACTTGGCATTCTATGGAAACCACTTAATCCTTGAAAACACATGGGCAATTCGGTTACTGTTCACTTGTTCGTTTATGTGTTTGTTCATCTGTTCCCCCTCCCACTCACGCTTGCACTCGCTCGCTCACTCGCTCGCTCACTCAATTGCTTGTTCTTTGCTTATTCTTTTTAAAAATTGGGGTGAAAATAACTTTCGTGTAGAGGAAATTGGCCATTGTAACATTTTCCAGTGTATTGTTCGGTGGCATTAATTTCTTTCACACCGGTGTGTAACCATCAACAGGATCTCTTTCTAAAGTGTTTTCGTCGCCCCAAATGGAAACTCTGTGACCATTATCTTGTCTTATTCTTTATGATTTTAGTCAACAAATATGTATTAGGGATCTAATTTGGCCACAGTTCTATTCGAGGTGATGTGGGAGGACATAAACCTTAAGTTTTATAAAGATTTGATGTGAAGGCATTAAGACTCTGATGAGGACATACGTGCCCTCCCCGGAGCCCATAGACTTCACCACCTTCAGACCCGCTGTCCTGCTGACCTGGGCTTCGGGTAACATCCCAGAGCAGCCAGGACAAAGTACAAACCCACAAATCCGGTTGGGTCTTTCAATTTGGTCTTCAGCGTCTCCCTATCCTGAGCTCCCGGCACTGTTTTTCACTTCGTAATTTGGTCGAATAGAGAAAGGGGCAAATTATCAACAACTCATTGATAACCAGCGTGTTACCATCATCAGCAATAACAAAAAGCAACAGTGAAACCACCAGGGCTCCCAGGTTCCTTAGCTTACAGAACCCCAGCACCTGGGCTACTTTTAACACCCCTGGTTCTTAGGAAAACATCTTTGTAATCACCTTCGCGAATGAAGGTTTGTAAACTTCGTAAGCTGAAAACCTGACTCAGAAGCTTGGCTACCAAATACCCCTTTGTAGGTCTCCAACAGAATCATGGCAAAAAGATGAGGAGGAAAAAGGGCTGCCAGAGAGTGGCTTTATGAAGGATGTAGTCATTCTAAGGGAAGTATAGGAAATTCTTCTGGAGTCACAGGGAAGTCATCACTCAAGACAAAGGGAAAATAGTATCTTCAAAGGTTACGATACTGGTTTTAGAAGCAAACAAATGACCGATTCACATCCTAGCTCTGCTACTAACTACATTCCTAGATGTGGCGAATCACATGGCCTCTCTGAGCTTCCATTTCCCCATCCGTAAAAGTCAGAGTGGTGGCCATGGATGGTCTGTTGTCAATGGCTATGATAGAGAATGGAGAGCACAATAATCCTGACTCATATTTGTTGGAAGGCTTTTCACGTGCCAGGCATCATTCCAAGCGCTTCCCCTGTGTTGATTGATTTATCACAGCGACACCAGGAGGTGGGTATCAACAGCATCCCTGCTTTTCAGATGAGGAAAAGTGCTACAGAGAGTTGTAATAATTGCCAAAGACCACTCAGCTAATCACTGACAAAGATGAATTCCGACTACAGAGTCTTAGTTTTAGTCACAGACGTTACTACATCCCGAGATTTAGCAAATACCAAAGGGGTTAATGATACTCCAATAGGAAGCTAAAGTTCATTAAATGATCACGATCCTTAGATTTCATGCTGCTTTCACTCCTGTAACCTCACTGTGATCGTACCTTGTTTCTTCTTTAGGTTCCTGCAAAGCTGTCTGTCTCTCCTCCCTGGTTCCCAATCTATCCTCCCCAACGTGAACTTTAGGAAGGACAGAGGCAATCAGGGTGCTCCACTTTTCAGATTTCTTCAGTGGTTCCTCCTCATAACGTCCAGGCACCTGACCGTGCCACTCAAGGCTTTTAAGATCCGGTGCTAACGATTCCTTCCACCTCTGCTTCAAAGCCAGTTCACCATCTGGCCATACTGAAGTGCTTCCGGCCCTTTCCCATCTCCAGGCACGCCCACCCTTCTGTCTGAAACAACCTCTCCCCTCTTACCTGAATCAACAACCCACTCATTCTTCAAAAGACGGACGGTGCATCTTTGCTCCTTGGTCATCGTCTGTGACCCTCCCTAAGTCACACATATACAAGCGCCCCTCAGTTTTCTGGGCTTCACTTTATTGGGCCACACAGGTACTGAGTTGTTGTTGTTGCTACTGTTGTTGTTTTAACAAATTGAAGATTTGTGAACACCCTGCATCAAGCAAGTCTTCCAGCACCATTTTTTTTTTCCAACAGCATTTGCTCCCTTCGTGTCTCAGTGTCATATATTGGTAATTCTCACAATAGTTCACACTTTTCCATTTCTATGTGTTATGGTGATCTGTGATCAGTGATAACAAATCACCGAAAGCTCGGATGATGGTTAGCCTTTTCTTAGCAATAAAATATTTTTAAATTACAGGTATGTACATTGTTTAGACATAATGCTATTGCACGCTTAATATACTACAGGATATTTTTACTACATAACTTTTATATGTAGTGAGTGACCTAAAGTTCACTTGACTTGCTTTATTGGGATACCTGCTTTATTGAGGTGCTTTGGAAGAAACCCCCAGTGTCTCTGAGGTTTGCCTACATGTGTGTCTTGCCTTCCAAAAATGTATTCTGTACATTTTTCTAACAGGATACTTACCATATTCAGAGGCAATTATCTGTTTGTAAATCTGATTTCCCTTCTAACCTACAAGTCCTTTACAATAAGGCTTCTTTGTATCTTTTTGGTTGTCAGCAATTACAAAGTGACTCAAGTGGCCTTAAAAAAACCCCAAACATGTATTTAACTGAAAAGTCCAGACAGACAAATGGCATCAGGTATAGCTGGTTATGAATTTCCTTACAGTATAACCAAAATTAGATTCCTAATTTTTTCTCTCCAGTTCCCACCTCCACTTACCCTCTTTCATATACATTTTTCAGATGGCTCTTTCCTCATACATATAAAATAAATTCCAATAACTTCTAGGCTCAGATCCAGGACTCTCAGGAAAAAATATCACTTCTTATCATCAATTTTAATTGGGTTGTGCTTTCAATCTATGAGGCCAGAAGAAAGAAGTATATACTAATTGGCCTAAACTTAAGTTACATGGTCCAATTTTCAGCAAAATGTGGATTCCCTCCAGAATCATTGAGATAGGAGAGGGATTGCAGTGATTCCCCAGAATAAAATTATAATATGGTTACGGGAAGGGTAAATTTGTATCAAGCAGCATGTACACGCACATGCGTGCACACACACACACACACACACACACACACACAATGTTATTTTCTTAACTCTGCTGTCAGTCATGATCAATAAATGACAATGAATAAAGGAATGTGTGTGTGTGTGTGTGTGTGTGTCTGTCTGTCTACCTGTGTGTATGTTTATGTGCAGAGAATGGAAAGCAAAGTAGAGAGAAATATGCTATTTTTTCCCTAGTGAAAAGATACAACATCAGTCAGATTATGCTGTTATCCTTTTTATTCATGGTGGGCACTAAATGAATAGTTCTAGATATGCTAATTAAATATACCCTTTTTCTTCATGCTGAAGAATACTTGAAGAGTGCTTTCTTTTTCAAATGCAATTTATTATACTATATGATTCTTCCCATGAGTCATTGGCACTTGAGGTTATTATAATTTCATAAAAATGAATAATTCATGTTAAATTTTGGGGAAGGATTTTATCCTTGGTTTCCATTTCTTTCCATCACCCCATCTCACATTTACCGCATGTCATATTTCAAAACTTCTTTCTTAACTAATATCTATTATATGCCTTTACTAGCAGACTAGACATACATCATCAACTCTTGTCTAATCGTCCCAATTCTTTGAAACAGACAATCCAATTCATTCCCTCATTCAACCTCCACATGTTTTTAGAGTAATATACACTGCCAGTCACCAGAGGATATATTTCTTTGCCTTCAAGAAACTTACAACCTAATGAGTGAGATAAGCAAGAAAACAGGTAATGTCACTTCACTGGCATATGCAGAGTTGGCTTCTATTACTATGAGACCACATAAGACCGCCAAGGATTCCAGTGTAAGGGGGTCATAGAAGACTTGCAGAAAAAGTAAAGCCCCATTTGATACTTTTCCTTATTCTATAAATTAGGACGGCATAATTTCAAGAGGGTACATGGCACATTCAAGGTTACACAGCTACGCAGTGATAGAGCCAAGAGACAAATTAATTTCGCAACATCCCAGCTATCCCTCGTACATGAAATGTTAACCTTTGAATCACAAGTTATTGTCTAAATAAAAATTATGTGAGAAAAAGTAACAGTGAGCAAGGGTGTAAATACCATACACAACTTAACACAGATGACCCACCCGCCCCTGCACAGGTACTCCTTTAAGGATGAGTGGGATTTCACATGGCGAAGTAGGCAGAGAATGTCATGAACAAAGGCAAAAGTCTGGCAGGATAGGATATGTTCAGGGAGCTCTGAACTAATCTTACCCTTAAGGAGTTTAGTAAATATGAGGGTGGAAAATTGGTCTATGTTCAAAAGGCCAGACTACGAAAGACCTTGAAGACCGTGCTAAGATATTCGCGTGGAGCTCTACAGATTCTGAGGCATCATGATGGTTTTTAAGGAGGTGGGTGGCACAATCTACTTTGTATTCTAAGAAAATAGCAAGAGGCAAAGGACACAATGGACTAAGATGTGGATTGGTAGGGAGAGAGCTGATGGATGTTAGATAGGTAGATTATATACATATATAAATATATGTGGGTTCTCATTTTTTCTTCTACACCACTAAAAGTAGTAATAACAAACTGATTAATATAAAGAAATGTTAAAATCTTAGGAGGTTTTAAGTAATCATCACTAATGATCATCTAGGTGTAGATTTTTGATCCTGAAGTGGCTCTTAGCTGTTTTATCTATTCATCTATATCCAAAAATGTGATCATGTAAATGTCTAGTAATAAGCAATGTGATTTTTAGTAATCACATATACACATTCCAATTTAATGATTGTGGATACAGTATATCTTAACATCTAATAGAAAACTATGACTGAAGCGTCTATCAGTGATTACACAGATATTAGCTTCAGAAGGCAGGCTAGCTAATGCCATGATGATCAGGCTCATAGAGACTGCAGAATTGGGGCCTGAGTGACATATGAACTTGGCAAAATTATAAATAAGAGGCCTAACCAACTAATCTTTGACAAAGCAGGAAAGAATATCCAATGGAAAAAAGACAGTCTCTTTAGCAAATGGTGCTGGGAGAACTGGACAGCAACAAGTAGAAGAATGAAACTAGACCACTTTCTTACACCATTCACAAAAATAAACTCAAAATGGATAAAGGACCTGAATGTGAGACAGGAAACCATCAAAACCCTAGACGAGAAAGCAGGGAAAAACCTCTCTGACCTCAGCCGTAGCAATCTCTTACTGGACACATGTCCAAAGGCAAGAGAATTAAAAGGAAAAATGAACTATTGGGACCTCATGAAGATAAAAACCTTCTGCACTGCAAAGGAAACAATCAATAAAACTAAAAGGCAACTGACGGAATGGGAAAAGATATCTGCAAATAACATATCGGACAAAGGGCTAGTATCCAAAATCTATAAAGAACTCACCAAACTCCATACCCAAAAAACAAATAATCCAGTGAAGAAATAGGCAGAAGACATGAATAGACACTTTTCTAAAGAAGACATCCAGATGGCCAACAGGCACATGAAAAGATGCTCAACGTTGCTCCTCATCAGGGAAATACAAATCAAAAGCACACTCAGATACCACCTCATGCCGGTCAGAGTGGCTAAAATGAACAAATCAGGAGACTATAGATGCTAGCGAGGTTGTGGAGAAACAGGAACCCTCTTGCACTGTTTGTGGGAATGCAAACTGGTGCAGCCACTCTGGAAAACAGTGTGGAGGTTCCTCCCCAAATTAAAAACAGGTCTACCCTATGACCCAGCAATAGCACTACTAGGAATTTACCCAAGGGACGCAGGGGTGCTGATGCATAGGGGCACTTGTACCCCAATGTTTATAGCAACACTTTCAACAATAGCCAAACTATGGAAAGAGCCTAAATGTCCATCAACTGACAGATGGATGAAGAAGATGTGGTTTATATATACAACGGGATACTACTTGGCAGTGAAAAATAATGAAATCATGCCAGTTGTAGCAATGTGGATGGAACTGGAGAGTATTATGCTAAGTGAAATAAGTCCTACAGAGAAAGACAGATACCATATGTTTTCACTTATATGTGGATCCTGAGAAAGTTCACAGAAGACCATGGGGGAGGGGAAGGGGGGGAAAAAGTTATAGAGATGGAAGGAGGCAAACCATAAGAGACTCTTAATACTGAGAATAAACTGAGGGTTGATGGGGGGTGGGAGGGAGGGGAAAGTGGGTGATGGGCATTGAGGAGGGCACCTGTTGGGATGAGCACTGGGTGTTGTATGGAAACCAACTTGACAATAAATTATATTTAATATAACAAAAGAAAAAAGAAGAAAATATTTACTGAGTCAAAAAAAATAAAACTGGTTTAGTAAACATTAAATAAATAATAAATAAATAAGAGGCCTAAATGTCTGAAGTTTGGGAAACGATGGTCTAGCCTAGCTTACCTGAAGTTTACTTCTGTGTCTTGTCTCATGATACAGTGAGAAGTGAAGCTATAATTGGAGAAAGAGGCTTCCAGCTTCAAAGCTAATGTTCTTGAAACATCCTGTGTCCTTCAAATACTTCACTTAACAGTGGAGGTGAGGGAACACCAGAACAGGGAGACCAAAATTGCCCGAGAGTGTTAATACAGAAAGACCCATGGAGACTCTGGAAAGTCTGCCCTTGTTTCTGCTTCTCAGATTTTCTTTAAACAGATAAACCACCAAGTCATCTGTGTATTTGAATCAAAGGTTAATTGTAGTAGATTCACTGAACTCACATCCAAATGCCTAAGTCTTTCATAGGCATTGGTATTGAACAGTGTAAACAGTTCTAAAGTGTTATTTTTACCCCATTATGGTGTGTTTGAACCCTTTTTGTGGCTTGTTTTATATTCCTTTTCCTACGAAAGTTTTAAAAATTTGGTTCTTTGTATTTCGGAACCTCATTCTTAATCTAATTTTTATGTATTCTATGGCTTGGGATAGGCTTTGAACCCATGTGCATTCAAGCTATGTCCATTGGTTTGAATGAATGGGTATTCATTCTTCATTTATTCAACAAATATTTATTCAGTTCCTGTTATATGCTATGTGTAGTCTAGCCTGTCTCTAGTTCATCAGCAATTTTGAATCAATGCAGTTCACATAAGTGAGATCCCATAGTGAAAAGATACATCTTGAGGGCTAGAAAAATTTACTAATTCCACGGGTAGAATAATAAATATCAAAATGTGAATAAGATGGGAGTGTCTTATTTTGGTTTTTTTCCCCTTAAGGATTACACAATTAAGCACCTATTACTTTTATAATGAGGAAAAGCAGGTTTCATTGAAAATAAATTTTCTGGTTTAATTTAGAACAGTTTGGCATTCGTTTTACAAATTGAACATCCTTCTCCTTCCACCTTCCCCTGAAAACCGTCCTCTTGGCAAAAAGACCTCAAGGTCATGGACACAATTTTGTCCTTTTTATTTTTGCTTCTCACTTAATTCCAAGACTGGAAAAAATTCATTTTTTTTTAAAAGAGCATTTCGTTCCTAAATTTAAGAGCATACTGCCATAGAAGGAGCCATTAGTCAGAAAGACCAGAGTTCAAAGTCATCTCTACCTTCACAAGTAATGACCTGGAGAAGTTACTGAGTCCATTCCAGTCTGAGCTTCCTTCTGGGTGTATATGGGGTCAATAATTCCTTCATGATGGCTTGCAGACGAGATTAAATTAGATAAAGTACGATCCAATGCCTGCCACATAATAGGAGTACTCCAGAAAGTAGTTTCCTTCCGCTCTATTTCCACCTTGGTATCGGAAGCCAAGGCCCAGGTAAGATAAGATGTTTTGTTAAGGTCAGTGGTTGAGTCAGGCTGGAGCTTGTGCCTTCTATTCCCAGTTTTTCCCTCTGTCATCTACGTCACACAGATTACCTAATGCAAGTCAGATATTAGAAGCATCACAAATGGCAATTTCCACTTACTCTGTGACTCATGGCTCATGTTTGTAGGCAGTTTAAATAGCATCAAAGGGCTTATTCCTTAACATTCATTTCTTCACCAAATAATTAATGATCCCTAATTATGTAATATGCACTTATTGTGGAGAGGGGTATTTAACTGATAAATCTAACACCCTCCTACTGAGGAACGGATGGGATTCCTAGCTCATATTGTAGATGATGGATTGATTCTCTGCCTGAGACTGAGAAAAAGGGGCATTTTCAGTCCCTGTTAAACAATGATATAAATGTCTCTGGCTCTGTCTACAAGAGGGGTTGTAAGTATTTCCAGGAAGTTGGTCATAGCACTTGATTACGGGTAAGCGCATCTCAAAAGAGAGTACTTCCATCTTGGAATTTCATGTTTACATCAACATTCTGGAATCTGTCCAAGGAAGGGGGTTTGCTTTCCTTTGGCTCAGCATCTTGATAGGATAAAAGGGGATCCCAGTATCTTCTATCAAACTTAACTCGAAATGGATAAGCAATGAGTACAGGGACTGGAAAAGCATTTGAGAAAGAGACGACTAGAAAGAATTATAAATAAACATATGAGTATATGGAGAAAAAGGTTTAACTTCCCAACTATTTGGAAAACGTGTCTTGTGTTACTGCAGATGGATGAAGGAAGACAAATCGTATAATGCTATTTTGTAATCCAGGCCACAGGATTTACTTGTAACCAGTACCAAATTACCACTGCATTTTGCTAGTCACAATTCAACTCTTCCTTCCCCATCCGAGACTAGCATTTTATTTGGGATGATAGCATAGTGTTTTGAAATGACGAGATTTAGATCACTTTGGCCCGTACGCTTTGGCTACCTGGACCTCAGTTCCTCCAACTTTTAAAAGGTGCACTGTGCTATTTTACAAAGCATTGAGATGCTGAGAAGATCAGCTAAGACAATGTGCATAAAAGGAGTTGGGAACAGTAGCTATTATTATTATTATTACTATCTTTAACCACCCCTTTAGGTCACTTGGTAATAGCATGCTTCGTAATGAAATCCATGATGTGAGTCTCAGACTCCTCACTGGGGTCCAAGGTCTTTGAGAATGAGGTTTACTCCTCTTTGGATCCTGCATCTTCTACTGGAGTTTGTGCAGACGTACTTTGTTTCCTTTCCAGATGCACATTCTACTTAAGGGAATTTGTCTCTCCTTCCCTTCTTGGTAGGGGATGAGCACCAGGATGGCTGAGTGGGTATTTAGCAAGGGCTTGGGCTCGCTCCTCCCCAGGACTCTGCAATTTTAATTTTAGCCACAAGTGTGGATGGAAAAGGTCACAGAGTTCAGGCCACTCTTCGGTGGAAATGAAACTGGAGAAGGGCATGAGGCCAAAAATAAGGCCCTTTCTAAGTAGTGTTTGGGGACACAGACTTCAGCACTTCAAGTACCCACTAGTCCTTCCTTTGCTCCAGACCCTTCACCGTCCCATACTCAAGCCCTCAGAGGGGCCTGAGGGTCTGCTTAGGAAAGCAGCATTACCTTTTACCAACACCAAGCTCAGAAGAAAGGAATGCACCTCAAATAGCCTGGTTTGCTCAGTATCTGCTCATGGGCCCCGTAGTCCTTAGGACCCTCTATTTGCAACTGACATACTTCAGGAAGCCACCTGTTGGCAGCAAAAGAACAATGAATTCTGTGTAGAGGAAGGACTTGTATCTAGTTGGACCATCTCTAGAATGCTTCCTTGTCCCGGTGAAGAAAGAGTACTGGACTGGAGGAAGGAATAACTACATATTCTTATGTATAGTTCTGGAAACACTTGGGAATTCATTTTTTAAAATGACGGAGACTGTCGTATCTGTCTCATTTTAAATTTTTTTTTTTTTCAACGTTTATTTATTTTTGGGACAGAGAGAGACAGAGCATGAACGGGGGAGGGGCAGAGAGAGAGGGAGACACAGAATCGGAAACAGGCTCCAGGCTCTGAGCCATCAGCCCAGAGCCCGACGTGGGGCTCGAACTCACGGACCGCAAGATCGTGACCTGGCTGAAGTCGGACGCTTAACCGACTGCGCCACCCAGGCGCCCCATCTGTCTCATTTTAAACAGTACACTTCCTGTTATTGTAATTGCCGGCCTGTTACAGCTTGTGACTTAAATAGTTACAAGTATGATTGACATGAAGATGTATGATGCTGCCAATCCTTTTTATTGTCTGGTCTTCCATGTCGAGGAGTAGCCAAGAATTGGAATCTCCACCATGAATTTTCCAAACAACTGCGATACACTTGCACGAATTAGTAGTTCAACGTAGAATCCATGACTCCAGCACATTGGTAGTTTGGTAATATTTTGTTTTTCACTTAAACTTTTCAGGCACAGTACTGTGAATTTATGTGCTTGTCTGTTGCATTTACCTTAATCAGAGCAATTACGTATGCCATTAACCTCAACCAATGACTTGACCGCTCTGTTCTAGTAAGTGCTCAGTAAAGTTGTGATGGAAAACCGAACGAAAGCCTAAGATGCCTAACATCAGCCAAAGCGTTCTATGTTCTAGCTCAACCCAGACCCCCAGATTTATCGTCTCTCCTTTCTCTGACCCCCACTCCTCTATCAATATTGAACTTCTGCTTATAGTGTTTTCCATACACAAAGTATTCCATGTCTCCCTAACTTCATTGGTATTTTCCTTTTCCTTTGTCCATTTCTTCACCTGAGACTCCAACTCCTCTTCAGAATTCAGTAGACGTGCTGTCAATAGAACGTCTCTCTGACAATCCCCTCCCACTGCTGTCTTATTAAACACTCCTCTTAATTAAGCATTATTTCATACCACCCTGAGCAAATCTACAACAAAGCATATTTCAAATGCTATTGGAATTATATCTTTTTTCCATGTCTGTCTCCCACTATGAACTCCCAAAGAAGAATCCGCGTATTAAGCCTTGAATTGTGTCCTACCCACCCCCCCCCCAAAAAAAAAAGATATGGTGAAGTCCTAACACTGGGACCTGTGAAGGTGACCTGTTTGGAAGTAGCAATCTTAATTTGCAATTAAGATGTGAGTTAAGATGAAGTCATACTGAAGTAAAGCAGGTATAAATCCAATGTATAAATCCAATATGGCAGGTGCCCTAATGAGAGGAGAAGAGACACACAGGGAGAAGAATGTCATGTGACAATGGAAGAGATTAGAGAGAGGAAGCCACAAGCCAAGGGATACCAAAGGCTGCCAGCAATCACCAGAAGCTAGGAGGAGACAAGGAAGGGTTGTCCCCTAAAGCCTCCAGATAGGAAAAGCCTTGCAGACATCTCGATTTCAGACTTCCAGCCTCCAGAGCGGTGAGAGAATACATTTCTTTCTAAGCCACCTGGTTTCTGGTAGTTTGTTACGGCAGCCTAGGAAACTAACAGAGCTTGTCTTATTTAATTTCATATTTAAAGTGTCAACATAATTCTTGCCACTTAGTAGACAAATGGTTGTCCAATTACCATTTAAATGAATCTGAAAACACCTAGAATGTTCCACTGCTTTTCCTACTCGTTATTCAGCAGTTGCCCCAGGCCCACCCAGACAGAAGGCCCATGTAAACTGCTATCACCCTTGGGAAGCATTCTCTTGTCAACCCAGGCCTTCCTTCTCTGGATTCTTAAACCATTTTACTATTTATAATAATCTTAATCAGTGTACCATAATACAAAGATTGCCTCCCCCAGAGATTTCATACACTTAAAGGTCTGGAGGAAACTCTATCTAGTGTCATGTATGTATAAATTGTTTCACTTTCTGCGGCAGTCGGTTAAGCGTCTGACTTCAGCTCAGGTCATGATCTCATGGTTCATGGGTTCAAGCCTCATATTGGGCTCTGTGCTGACAGGCCTGGAGCCTGCTTCTGATTCTGTGTGTATGTCTCTCTCTCTCTCTCTCTCTCTCTCTCTCTCTCTCTGCCCCTCCCCTGCCCATGCTCTGTCTCTGTCTCTCTCAAAAATAAATAAACAAAAAATTAAAAAAAATCATTTCACATTCGGTGTGTGATATAACTACTTCCTGTATTGTCCACATTTTCAATGGTAGTGAGAAAAATAAGGCTCAGATCACCCAAGAAATCAGGACAAGAAGTGACAGAGTTGGGATTTGAACCCAGGCTTGTGCGATTTCAGATGGTGCTCTTTCCATTTTTGTCTTTTGGTGACACCTTGGAGTGGTAATCACTGACCCGGGTCTTCAATTGCCCAGGCTGCCACCGAAGAAGAAACCTGACACTTTTGACCACGAACAGAAGCTGAGCATGCAGATATGTGGGATATGAAGGTTCTGCCGACCTAGAGAGGTGGAAACCAGAGCCAGAAGCAAACACACAGAGTCGTCTTGTAATCTCCTGTGATGAAGTCCTGTGTCTCCCAGTTTCCCATGGGATCATTCACTCTGATCCAATTGCCCAAAATAGCAATTTAACTTTTAGCAAGTGCAGGTTGGATTTCATTTGTAAATGGTAGCGTAAAAGGATGTTACTGAGGCAGTCACCAATATATCGCCTCCCTCCTATTTCTGATCAATATAGTCTGATTACTCCTTCCCAACATATGCGGGAGATATATGATTGGAGAGGGAGACCTTCCTTATGAAAAGTTAGAATTCCAGAGCTGTAAGGAAATATACGACTGTTATCAATTTCTATCCTTCTGAAGTAAGACCACGTGCCAGAAAACTCTTTGTAAGCTTCTAAGAGCTACATCAAGAGCTACTGTCCTGGCTTTAGAAATATGTATATGGCATTTCTTGATGATTTTTATAAACCAATAGTGGTCCTTTTTCATGATCTTATTTTAATTTTTAAAAGCTGTTTTTATTATGCCACTATTAATTTTGTTAAAATAGCCTTAGTTTGTGCCACTGTGACAAAATACCATAGACAGAGTGGCTCAAACCAGACGTGTATCTTTTCACAGTTCTGGAGGCTGGAAATCCAAGAACAACATGCCGACAGATTTCGTTCCTGGGAGAACACTTCCCTGGTTTACAGACAGCCATCTTCTCACTGTATCCTCACAGGGGAGAGAGTGAGTGAATGAGCTCTGGTCCCTCTTCTTTTGCTCAAAAGGACACCAATTCCATCATGTGGGTTCTGCCCTCATGACCTCAATTAAACCTAATTACCTCCCAAAGGCCCCACCTCCAAATACCATCACATGGAGGGGTAGGGCTTCCATGTATGAGTGTGTGTGTGTGTGTGGGGGGGGGGAGGTGGTGCACAAATATTCAGTTCCTACAAATAATATGTGATTTGAACCAATAGCTTTCTTTCACCTAACAAAAACATAACCATTCTCTAAATTAAATTAAAGAACCATTGTCTAAACCAAATGCAGAATGCTTAATTCTGAATATTCACAAGGACATGAAATGATTGTTCTGTTGTTATGAAAAGCCTAAATATGTTTTAAAAAGCAACGTGGTGAGAAGCCTAGGTTTTATTCCTGGTCCCAGCACTTTACCAACTGTGTGATTTTGAATAAATTACCTGACTTCTTTGAAGGGGTCTTCAAATCTTGGACAATCTGCACATCAACATAAGTGATGATATTAAAGGGTTATAGCTCATTCAATAAAACATGAATCCACATGTCCTCATGTCTCACAGATGAATAAATAGATGGAGAGGTAAGAGCACTCTGTGTTACAATAATGTTATAAATGTAGATGAGATGATGGAGTTGATCATGTAGCAATCATCGCAGAAGACTTCTAAAGTATGGAAATGGGATGTGAAATCGGATTTTGCTCAAATAATTGGCTCAAAGAATTTCCTCACAAGGTACTTATTAATTGAAAAGGTGAGAAAAGTAACTAGAGCAGAGAAAACTGGCCAAGGCCAAATGATCACATTTCCTACCACCATTAATGGGAAAAAACGGTCTGATGGGCCGTTGGATGGGGGGCAATGAGAACACAGATCACTGCTGTGACATTCTCACCCCAAATGCTTAACCTGGGTCCAATCACAGACAAACATGAAACAAACCAAAGTGGAGAGGTATTTACAAAATAGTTGGTCTGTAATCTTTAAAAAGTGCCAAGGTCATGAAAGTTGAGAAAAGACTGAGGAAGGCATCCAGGTTAAAGGATATCAGAGAAACACAGCAACTTTGTAGCGACATGTGATATTGGATTTGATCCTTCTGCCACAAAGAAGATTATTGGGACTATTGGTAAAACTTCAAGGGAGTCTCTGAATAAGAAGAGATACAACAACTCTATGCATTAGTCTCACAACTTCTTTTCTTTAGCTTTGAAATTGTTTCCAATAAAAATTAAAAGAAAAAAATAGGAAAAGATAAAACTTGAATTCTGGGTATAACTCCATGTTGTGATAGGAGAAAAACAAGTTCTAAACAAGATTTTGAATAGAACATTAGATTTGATATGAATTTGGAGAGACTCTGGTTACCATTGATATTTTTCAGAATAGAGGAAGATATTTTTGTTCTTGATAGATTAATGCTAGTGCTTGAAAAAAAAATCTCAAAAACTCAAAATGGCCTATTCCTTTGATCTTTTAAATCATGGTGTTATTCAGAGGAAGCTGGAAAGCAAATGAAATTTTATTCGATCAGGCACATGGTACATTTAATTATAGACATTATTTAAGAGATACATGAAAGCATTCTGTTGGTATCTTTTGTTTCTACCATGATAAGAACAAGGGAATTGTTTTCTGTATGGGGGAGTGGATATATTTTTTCCAGAGGATAATGCAATTTAGAGGTTCTGTGTGTTTCAAGTGTTTCTCGGGGCTGATTAAAGCCTTGCACTTGGATTGGAAAGCTAATGCTCATCTGTGTAATGAATACCCTTTCATTTCATAAGGGGGGGACTTCTTAAGTAGAAGTTACAGTCATGACAAGATCACACAAAGGCAGGTGGCAGTGTGCCTCTGACTGGTAAAAAGTTACCAGGAAAAGGGTTGGCGTTTAGAGTTTGAGGGCCATTTCCAGACTTACTGAAAATTAGATTTCTTGTGCTTTATCTATCAAATGAAATATTCCTTTTTGAATTGTGCATGTATTAATCTCCATTTTATCCCAGGTACCTAGAGCAGCTTCAATGAATATCTGAAAAACGAATTGAAAAGTGGATAAATGAGTAACAATGGATGATTGAAATGAAGGATCATCTTCCCTGGGTGATAATCAGTTCTACCCTTTCCTCTTACATTTTCAACTCTCTAGAGCAGAAGTCAACAAACTACCACTGGTGGGCCAAATCTGGCTTGCCACCTACCGTTGTAAGTAAAGTTTTACTGGAATATAACCATGCCCACTGTTTATGCGTTGTCAATGGCTGCTTTTATGCTGTGATGGCAGAGTACTTACGACACAGACTATGTGAGCCACCACATTTGCTATCTGACTCTTTGCAAATAAATGTTTGCTGCCCCTGTTCTAGAGAGTGATCAAGGGCTTCGAGTTTAAATGATGGTAAAGCCCAAGAGAGAGAACCGGATGGGGTTTGCTTCCAGGGTATGATTCGGGACAATAATTTCAGCTTCTCAGAGCCCCTCGAAGACAACTCATAAGTAATAATCTTCCTGCTTGCTCTTCATGCTCTGCATTAGAAAAACAGAATCCTCTCCTCGTGTTTCGAAATAAGGAATTTGAAACAGACAACTTTATAAAGGTGCTGGAAGGATTGGAGCCACACAAGCAAGATGGTGACAGGTTAATAACTACAGGAAACTACTAAGACGCCCTTTAATCCTGCAGAAGAAAGAGAGAAGATAAACAGTGTTACTGGATGTGGATGCTGTTGGAATCTAGCTGCCAGAGTGGGAGTCCAGGACCACACGCATGCTAGCTAGCACAGTTGCTGCTACTGCTGGGGGTGCCACTACAAGATGGGAAAAACATGCTCTGTCCTTCCTCCCACCGTCCAGACTCCCATCAGTGCCTCCTCATGGCATAAATATCAAGAAGTCGGTAGGCAAGGGCGTCTGGCAGATGTAGTCGATAGACTGCTGGTCTCAGGAGTGGAGAGGATGGATGGGAACAATGTCCACGGGGCTGAGGGACAACAGACACTATCCGCCAAAGGCTCATGACCTTTGACCAACGTGGTCATCAAGTTCACATTTCCATAAGAAGAAGATCCTTGCAAGTAGTGGGTAGCGATGGTGAGAAAGGTACCAAAAATCATGCAGTGACAGGAAGCAGTGTACGGAAAGTCAAAGAATTGAGAAAGATGTGCTAGGAGGACTTGGTATACCTTTGCTTGAAAACATGGTGGAAAGAGAGGAGCACTACCTGTGGAAGCTGGAGACCTAACAACGAATGGGGCAAAAACCATGAAGAACCCTACGCCTACTGTAAAAAGTGGCAATGTAAACAAGACATAATATCATGATCAGATTTTACCAAGTTTTCTTCATTCTGGGCATGCTATTCTTCATTGGAAGAGTCAGATTCCAGTCACCTAGGCCAACGTTTATAAGAGGGACCAGAGGGAAGTTTCCATTTGTATGATGATTCGGATTGATTAGCCACGGCTGTCTGTAGATCTGAGTTGTGAAGGGCTCTGAGCAACCTCCAGATTCATGGGAAAGAGTGCCATGACTGATTTATGGTGCCTGCCACCAGTACAGGAGTGAGACAGTATGTCATATGTTTGCTGCCATGATTTACAATGATACATATATCTGGGGATAATCTTTAATTTAGGAATTTCCCCCAAAGCGAATGAGTTGTTGAGAATGAGTGCTACAATTAGGTAAGCCTTCATTATAGTTTCTTAGGATAAAGGATAATAGAACGGGTCCACAATAGACTCTCAGATTCATCCCCAGTTGTTCTCAATTAAAAAAAAAATGGTGCTACCAAACGGGAAACAACTAAAATGTCCCTCAATAGGTAAATGATTGAATAAATTGTGGTGCATCCATACCATGGATTATTACTCAGCAATAAATAGGAATGGGCTACTGATAGCTACAAGAGCTTGGGTGGATCTCAAGGTCATCATACTGTGTGAAAAAAGCCAATCTCAAAGGTTACACTGTTCCCTCTTTATTTGTTTCCATTTGGGTAGTATTCTAGAAATGACAGAATTATAGAGCTGGACAACAGATTACTGGTTGCTGAGGGTTGGGGATGGTGGGAAGAAAAGTGTGTAACTGTTAGAAAGGGATAGCAGGAGGAAGATCTCTGTGGTGATGACATAGTTCTGTATCTTGCCAAATTCCTGGTTTTCATATTGTACTATAACCAATTATATTGATGTAACTATCGGAGAAAACTTGGTGAAGAGTACAAGGATTTCTCTGTATTATATTTGCAACTTCTGTGACTATAAAAAGTTCAAAAATGAGCTAAAAAATAAAATTAAAAAATGGTGGTAGACAAATAAGTGTGGCTAAGGGAGTAGTTTTTTGGCTGGCCCTACTCAGGTGTACTTCTGCAGGTTACATGTTACCTCGGTCCTATGGCGTCCTGCCTTGGCTACATGTTACTTTAGGGCACTTCTTAAAAACTCCTCGTGTATTAGTCTCTTCAACAAATGGCGTTGGGAAAACTGGAGAGCTACATGCAAAAGAATGAAACTGGACCACTTTCTTACACCATATGCAAAAATATACTCAAAATTGATTAAGGGCATAAATGTGAGAACTGAAAGTATAAAAATCCTAAAAGAGCACAGGCAGTAATTTCTGTGTCATTGGTCATAGCAACATCTTTCTGGATATGTCTTTTGAGGCAAGGGAAACAAAAGCAAAAATAAACTACTGGGACTACATCAAAATAAAAAGCTTTCGCAGAGCAAAGGGAACAAGCAACAAAACTAAAAGACAACATACTGAATGGGAGAAGATGTTTTTAAGTGACATATCTGATAAACGGTTAGTATACAAAATATATAAAGAATTTATACAACTCAACACCAAAAAAACAAATAATCCAATTAAAAATAGGCAGATGGAGTGGACAGACATTTCTCCAAAGAAGACATCCAGATGGCCAACAGACACATGAAAAGATGTGGAAATACAAATGGAAGACACAATGAGCTATCACCTCACACCTGGAGAATGGCTAAAATCAAAACCAAAAGAACCAACAGGTGTTTGCAAAGATGTGGAGAAAAAGGAACCCACGTGCTCTGTTGGTGGGAATGCAAACTGGTGTAGCCGCTGTGGAAGACAGTATGGAGGGTCCTCAAGAGTTAAAATAGAACCACCATATGATCCAGTAATCTCACTACTGAGTATTTACCCCAAAACTACAAAACCAATTCAAAGGGATAGATGTAGCCCTATGTTTATAGCGGCATTACTTACAATATCCAAATTATGGAAGCAGCCCAAGTTTCCATCAATAAACGAATGGATAAAGAAGATGCGGTATACATATTAAATGGAATATTATTCAGCCACAAAAAAGAATGGAATTTTGCCACTGGCAACAACATGGACAGATCTAGAGAGTATTATTCTAAGTGAAAGAAGTCAGAGAAAGACAAATACCATAAGATATCCCCCATATGCAGAATTTAAGAAACAAAACACATGAGCAAAGGGGGGAAAAAAGAGAGAGACAAACCAAGAAAGAGACCTTTTTTTAATGTTTTTTTGAGAGAGAACACGTGCGAGCATGAGCAGGGAAGGAGCAGAGAGAGGGAGACAGAGTCCGAAGCAGGCTCCAGGCCCTGAGCTGTCAGCACAGAGCCCGCTGGAGGCTCGAACTCACGAACTTTGAGATCATGACCCGAGCCTAAGTCAGATGCTTAGCTGACTGAACCACCCAGGTGTCCTCCCAAGAGGTCAGCTTTTGACTTTAAAGAGCAAACTGATGGTTATCAGAGGGGAGGTGAGTGGAAGGAGAGGGTGAAACCAGTGATGGGGATTAAGGAGGGCAATTGTCATGATAAGCACCAGGTGACTTATGGAAGTGTTGCATCCCTATATTGTGCACCTGAAACTGATATCACGCCGGATGTTAACTACATTGGAATTAAAATTAAACAATAAATGTATATATAAAAAAAAAGCATGACTCAAGAGCAAGACGAATAGATTTGGGAGTTACCAGGTATATTTGGTCTAACCTTTGATTTAACCTCTCAGCAAGTTACTTAACCACTTGTCCTTAAGGATTCTTCTCCACCTCTTGTAAAAAAAAAATTCTTTGCGTATTAATTACACATTAATTTCAGCCCAGAGAACCACATGAGGAATTTCAAATATACTTTTACTTTTGTATACATCAACTTAACTTTTATATTGTTTTAACTTCACATACAGTGCTAGATGGGAAGACAAACTACACCAAAAAGGAGCATCACCTCAGCTTTCCCCACGGGTGGATTTTGGAAGAGCAGAGACCATGCAAGGACTTATGTAGGCTGATCTTATTTATTTAATGAGTCCTCTATTGCATTCGTCTTGTCTATACAGCCTCTTTATGTCTTGGGTATACACTGTGGAATGACTGACTCTGTGTCATGCCACGACATCAAGAATTTCTAGGCGGCTGTCAAGGGCCCTTTCCCTTCTTCTGGGTTCATACCACCCCGGAGCCTGGGATGATAAGCAAAGCACACGTCCTCCCAGCCCCGCTTCCATAAACCTCTCTTGGCCTTTGATCTATTTCACAGAAGTGGTCAAGAAAGATGCAGAACGTCTGGGATCCATTGACCTCTGCACACTCATTAGTGTCTCCCCACCCCTCCCATCCGTGGAAGCTGGGGGGTAGTCACTATTTGGGGTGAGGTGGGGGTGAGGTATAAAGGTGAGGAATACCTTTAGTTAAAAATTATTTCTCTCTACTTGCTTCTGAAGCTACTCAAAAAACAGCCTTTCATTACTGACTCCTTATGTGTTAACGCAGGGATTGATGTAAAAACTCCAAGTCTGATGTGTATTTTTTCAGATCTCCCTGAGGATGCATTCGTCTTTAGAAAATGGATGTTCGCTCCCTTATTTCCTTCTTTGGTTTTCCTTCCACAAAAAAGGGAAATAAGTGAAGGAATGACCTAGGGGGGGCCCACATTCTGTAGATGGGGAAGCAAACAAACCAATAGGACCCCAAACTCACATCGCTGATTGCATAGCAGAGCCAGTCAAGAACCAAAGCTTTTGGTTACGAGATCAGGGTACTTACCTCCAGAGCTGTGCTTGTCCAAATGCGGTGAGCAGGAAAGAAATGGGGGTAAATAACTTGAACTCATATTTCACAAAAGAAGATCTACAAAGAACCAGAGGTACACTATTAGCCATCAGGTTAATTAACTATTATTCTGCAGGAAAATGCAAAAAAAACCCACCAAGTTATGCCACTCCATACTCACTAGTATGGCAAAAATACGGACTGTAATTACTAATTGTTGGCAAGGATGTGGAGTACCTGGAACTCTCATGCACGTGAGAGTATCATGTAAATTTGAATATATGTTTACTATATAATCCAATTCTACTGCTACATGTGTATAAAAGAAAAACATATGCTTACAGAAAAGTAATATAAAAATTTATTTATAACATCCACATTCATAACAGCCCCCAACTTGAAACAGTCCTTATGTGTGTGAACAGGACAACGGATAACAATTTTGCTATACTCACCTCTGGAATACTATTCAAAGGAACAGACTACCGATGCCTATAACAACATTGCTGAATCCCAAAAACATGATGTGCAAACATGCACATCAAACATGATGCCACACACACTCACATTTACAGACACAAACACATTGCGTATAATTCCGTTCTTGTGAATCCCGGAGGCAGGAAAATACGACTTTTGGTGGTGGAAGTCAGAAAGCGGTAATCTCTGGGCAGACGTGGGGAGCTGGGAAGGGTTAGGAGGGAATTTTCTCAGGTGATGAAAATGTCCTGTGATTCGTTTTCGGTGGTGATGGCCAGGTGTGTTCAGTTGAGTCCCACGAGTAAATCTCTCACCAAACTCAACATCTAAGATTCGTACATTTTATGTTGCGTAAACTATAGATACTATTGCAAAACATACCAGAAACGAAGTAACGGAATAGTGCTATTAACAAAAGCAAGGTTCTAAAGGAAACCTAGAGAAACTTACAAACGTGGCCTCTTTACCTTGGCTGTTCGGAGATTCTCACTGGGTTAAGTCTGGGCAGAGACCAGGACTCTGCCTGTTAACTCACCCCCACAAGATGGCTCTGGTGCAGGTGTTCCGGGGACCACACTTGGAACAATGCTACTACTTCCTTTGCTGCCGAGATATATTTTAATAGTATTTTGAGTGAGTTCCCACTTCCGTAACATTGGAGAACTCTGCATTTCAGCATCGTACTGGCTTAAAACAATCCTGTCCTGGGGCGCCTGGGTGGCTTCGTCAGTTAAGGTCCGACTCTTGATTTTGGCTGAGGTCGTGATCTCATGGTTGGTGAAATTGAACCTTGAGTTAGGTTGTGCTGACAGTACAGAGCACACTTGGGATTCTCTCTCTCTCTCTCTCTCTCTCTCTCTCCTTGCTCTCTGCCCCTCCCTGCTCTTTCTCCCTCTCTCTCTCTCAAAATAAATAAACACTTAAAAATAATAAAACAATCCTGTCCTGTAGTCTGACTACCCGGATTGGTTTCTCTCTCCAATTTGTTAGGTTTGATTATGTGAACTCTCATAAGATATTTATTTATTTATTTATTTATTTATTTATTTATTTATTCAGGGAGTGGCCGGAGGCCTAAAATCTCATATAATTTTAAATCTCATAATGAAAACACTGGTGGAATCCAAGTTCCCTTTGGGGCAGGTATTTGCTTTTGGCCAGAAACCCATGTCCTTGTCCTGTAAGTGTCATTTTTGCTCTTCAGCTGGAAAGCGAATATAGAAAACATTGCCTCGTGGGCACAATGCCCGCCAAAGAATGTGGCCCCGAAGAGATGCTTGACAAACGGAGTTGGCTTGAATTGGAATGGATAGTTGAGGAAAAAGAAAGAAAGTAGCACTTTGAGAGAGCATGAGCTTAAAAAGATTTCAAGTGAATGAAAGCACTCGAGGCTTTCCTTTTATGCCATGGGTTATGTCTGGCACGCTTTGTTTTCTCATACAATCCCCCACATTTCGTGATAAGCAGATATATATTATCCCCATTTTATAAATTGAGGACAGAGGCTTGACGTGGTTTAGTGGCCAAGATCAAACAATTATTTAAACAATATTGCATTAGTCAGGTTTTTCCACGTTTGTGAGGCAAAAGCAAATAACCCAAACTATTTCAGATGCTGTTACCAACACGCGTTTTTTGTTTTTTTTTGTTTTTTTTGTTTTTTTTGCTTTGTTGTTGTTGTTGTTCTTTTTGTGTGGGTCAGCCTTGGTTCTGTTGTGTTTCAAGTTGAGAACCAAGGCTGAAAGAGGATTTAAACAGAACACGGAAGAGGTCACAAGTCAACCGCACAGAAGCTCTTAAATCTCTGCTAAGACATCACATCTGCTCTCTTTCCCGTTGGCAATGGATGAAATGCCGAACCCACCCCCCACAGGGGATAGAAGAGTGAACACTCAGCGTATGGACTGAATATCTGTGTCCTTCCAAAATTCATGTGTTGAAACCTAGTGCGATGGTATTAGGAGGTGGGGCCTTTGGAAGGTAATTCCGTCACGAGAATGGAATTCTTACCAATGGGATTAGTGCCCTTACAAAAGAGACCCCGGACAGCTCTCTTGCCCTCTTTATCTGCCATGTGAGGGCACAAGTGAGGAAACGGCAGCCTGCGGCCTGGAAAAGCTCCTCACCAAAACTTGACCCGGCTAGCAACCTGCTCTCACATCTCTCTAGCCCAAAGAAGTGGGAGAAGTCAGTTTCTGTTGTGTGGAAGCCATTCAGTCTCTGATAGTCTGTACAGCAGCCTGAACTGAATGAGGTGCTCAGGGAAAACACGATACAGTGGAAACTGGCAAGTGCCAAGTCAAATTCGATGTGTTAAGGTCCTTTCCCCTTCCACAGGGTCATTCATTCCCTGACTTGTCCACTCATTCTTAATTCAGTTTTTGTGTGCAAGAGAAGTTTTAGCATTTATCCTGAACATAATGACTTGGGTATCAATTCCACTTGTGCGAAGTGAGCTCCTATGTTTAAAGCCCGGTCCACATGGATCCCTGGGAGTTTCTCTTACTTTTCTTTTATTTCTTCTTTCTTTCTTTCTTTCTTTCTTTCTTTCTTTCTTTCTTTCTTTCTTTCTTTCTTTCGGTTGAACGCTTATTTATTATTGAGAGACAGAGCGTGAGCAGGGGAGGGGCAGAGAGAGAGAGGGAGACACAGCATCCGAAGCAGGCTCCAGGCTCCGAGCTGTCAGCACAGAGCCCGACGCGGGGCTCGAACTCACAAACTGCGAGATCATGACCTGAGCCGAAGTCGGACTTACTTTTCTGATACTTTCTCTGCTTTTCTATGGATCTTGAGTTTTAGGTAATGTGGATTAAGAATCTGTTAACTAAATAATTTTGGACACTGATTTTATTAGATACCTAAACTACATTAAACTATCTACTAGAACTATAATTTCAGGTCAAAACCAAAATAGGATAAAGGATAGATTTAGAAGTCTTCAGAGTGCAGGACAAAATTTAAAAAGCAGGGGTGAAAATATATTTCATGTTATTGTTTTCTTATCGCAAGTTCTTCAGCTGGGAATGCGTCCTTTTTATCACATTGCAAAAAGTATTCACGTAGGTATGACGCTGGAAATGAATTTAATTTTTTAACATTATTTCACTCCATTTAAAATATTATGGGAAAACTGAGAGAAGCCAAAAATGTACCTCATACTCCCTACACTTCTCCCATCTGCTGGTCCACGAAAAGGCGGGTCAAATATCTGTGAGCCTGCAAAAAATTATTTAGGAGAGTGTTGGCTTGTGACCTAGAGTTCCCAAAAATGGGCAGCCGGGACTATGCCAGAGAGGGATGGTAGGGACCCGAGAACACCTTGGCTGTGTGTGGACTAGTACCGATAGGAGGACCAGTGTTTTATATTTTGCAGTTTGTGTTGTTGTTGTTTTGTTTGTTTGTTTGGAAGAGAGAGAGAGAGACAGAGCACAAGTGAGGGAGGGGCAGAGAGAGAGGGGGACCCAGAAATCCGAAGCAGGCACCGGGCTCGAGCTGTCAGCACAGAGCCCGACGCGGGGCTCGGGACCCAGGAACTGTGAGATCTTGACCTGAGCCACCCGGACGCCCCTGGGACCAGTGTTTAGAGGCGTGTCCTCCTAGATTCCAGAGCTGAAGGAGCCACCCACTGTGATGTTGGCCTCAGGCTGTCCTCGGGTCTGATTCATTTAATTTGAAAAATTTTATCGCGCACTATGTTATGTGTCGTACATTATTTCTAGGCTCTGGGAATGTAATACTATTTAAGATAAGAATCAGGGGCGCCTGGGTGGCTCAGATCGGTTAAGCGTCCCACTTCGGCTCAGGTCACGATCTTGCGGTCTGTGAGTTCAAGCCCCCGTCAGGCTCTGTGCTGACAGCTCAGAGCCTGGAGCCTGTTTCAGATTCTGTGTCTCCCTCTCTCTGAGCCTCCCCCGTTCATGCTCTGTCTCGCCCTGTCTCAAAAATAAATAAAACGTTAAAAAAAAAAAAAAAAAACGATAAGAATCAGAAGGTGTAGACTCTAGTGCCGGGGCAAAGCGTCTGCGGAGCACAGTGTCCCCGTGTGACTTTGGAGTTCTCTACTGATTGATTGTGCATGAAACGCGGCAGCAGCCATGACCACACAGCCTTCCCCTCCTTCATGAATTCAGCCAAGGGCTACCAGAAGCACTATGAGGGCTGCGGTAAGATGTCGCTGTCTAAAAAACATTTTTTAAGTTTATTGATTTTGAGACAGAGAGACACTGGACAGAGAGAGAGAGAGGAGGGAGAGAGAGAGAATCCCAAGCAGGCCCCGCACCATCAGGGCAAAGCCCAATGTGGGGCTCGAACTCACAAACTGAGAAATTGTGAGCCGAGCTGATATAAGAGTCAGATGCTCAACGAACCGAACCACCCAGGTGCCCTGGGATGTTGCTGTTTAATCCTGCCTGTGACCCTCCCAGCATGTGACCTGCATAAGTCTGACCATACTGCTCTCCTGTTGGGATTTTCTGCCGATAGCTACTCCATGCCCTGGTGTTCAGGCTCTGCAGAGCCTGTCCGTTGACCAAACTCACCTTGTGCCAACGAGCATGCTCCAGACACATTAGGTCTTTTTCCAGTTACTTCAACTGACCGAATGTTTTCATGTCCCAGGACCTTTGCCCATGTACTTTTCTCTACCCAAATGCTTTTTCCTCCGCTCCACACCTGGGTGACTTCCATTCGTCCTGTCGAGTTGACCTTATGTGCCACTTTGTCAAAGCTGTGTTCTTGACTCAGCCTAACATGAGATCCCCTTCCTCCAATTAGTTATTTTCGTGTAGCAGCCTCTAATTTCTTCTTCATTGTGCCCTGCCTGTTGGCAACAGGCTCAAACGGAGGTCTTTCCATGGAACACTGGCTCCTGGGTCTATTACAGAAAGTTCCATGTTAAAGAAAAATCCAACTTTGGATCACCATCATTGACTTCACCATCGGCCCTATCATCATTTAATGACCAAAGCTAACATTACCCAAAGTTTTCTGTGTGCCAGAAACTGGGCCACGTACATTAAGTAGATTATTTCATTTAATCCCACAGTGATCTTATAAGGTGGATGTTATCATTGGTCCCATTTTAAAGATAGGGCAACTGAGGCTCAGAGAATTTCATTAAATTGTTCAATGCCTTAAAGCTAGTAAGGATCTGAAATCATGATTCTGATGCCAGCACCCATGTTCTTTACCATATCTTCTTTAGGATGAGCCATGCCAGCAGTCATGATGGAGACTCTAGGGTTCAGGTCTAGACTTGTGCTTAAAGCCCAGACCCTTCTAGACAAGGAGACTGGGGGCTATCAATTTATGTCCCACCCTTCTTTAAGTTGGCTCTGTCACTGGAGAAGACGGGTCTACAGGAGAATCAAGGCAGAGACTGACATCAGGAGGCAATAGGTAAATATCCCCAAGAATATGGAATGCAATGCCTCCAAAGCATTCCATTTCATCCTCTGACAGTTCCAATCCTTGAGAAATTACTCAAGGATTGAGGAATTAGCTAGAACCCAAATTTATCTTCCTGTATATTGTAGCCATTGGCCATGATTAGTGATTTTCCTCCGGTTTCAGACAATTATTCTATTTCTTAGTCCGGCTTGAAGTTCCCATTGATGAATGGAGAATCCCTTTCTTATTTCAATAATATTAATGATATCTGATTAGTTTTCCAATTGTGCAAAGCCCTTTTCCCTGTAACTTTTTTTATTTGATCTTGATGGCAACTCCTTGACAGGGCCGACATTATTATCACCACTTTCTGGATGAGAATACTGAAGACCCAAGATGCTCGATGGCTTGTGCAAGTTAGTACAGCCAGCAAGCAGCAGAGTTAAGGCTAGCTCTCACTCCAAGATCACCCGGACCCTCCAAAGTGATCATTCAAGGCTATTTCGGCCTTATCTTATCTCTCCGGTTGCTTCTTGGTACCTGGTGAGATATGCCCTGAATCTGACGTGACAGAGAGTCATTTGGGCTGAGGAGGGTGAGATTCTTCTCATCTGTGCACCACTTACTATATATAAAACTGGCCTGGTTAGGCTGACAGGGCCAGGGTCATAATTTCTCAGGAAAATGACAGGCTAATGGAAAAAAGGTCATAAATATCATCAAATACAAGCCTGACATTTACCAAGGACATTGTTTCATCATAAAAGTCTCAGGCTTTTTGGAGCCTTTCAATTAAGACCCCACAGGACATCCTGCCTCCTCACCCAGGAGGAGGAAAGGAAAGAAAAATAAAGCGTGTATATGTGTGTGGCGGTGGGTGGGGGTGGGGAGAAGAGATGGCAGACGAGAAGAGGAAGACCAAAGGGGATGTGCCTGTGGTTTCAGGAGTAAATTGAGCTCCTAATTCTTTGTGGCCAGTAGCAGGATTAAGAGTTCAAAAGGGCAGGTCATACAAGGGCGCAGGGTCAGGCCGGGTCTTGCAGGGATGTGACCCAGGAAATGCTGGCAGCCTGGGCCCCCATACCTTCCCCAGCAGGCCTCCAATTAGGATTTAATGGCCAAATGTGGACTGCATTAGGAGCCTGAGCAGAAAGTCTGTGTTCAAAGGAGCCGGATCTTTTTGGCTAAGTAGAAAAACATTCCTCTATGGTCAGTTTCCTCTCGAAGCTTGCTAATTCTGGGGGTCTCGCTGGCAGTGGGGCTTTACACAGATCATGCGCAACTGGCCTAGGCATACCCCACCCCACCCCCCGTTTTCCTTGAAGATAACACGAAGAATCAGCGGAACACGCTGGCTCTTTTCGGTATTGCGGGCAATGTGGAGATTAGGAAGAATTGTCTGGCCCGGGATTCTTTGTCTTTGTGGATCCTGGAGATGTGTATCTAACTGGGGATGCATAGACAGAAAATGTGCATGGTCAGATGTAAGAGACGGTTAAAATATATGTATGCCTTATAGGTGTGTGCCTGCTGCATCTGTCTGTTTTCTGTCGATCTATATTTCTTTCTTAAAGTTTGTCCTTGTGCCCTGCTTTGTCCCAGAGAGCAAGTCAGCAACTGCCCAGGGTATATTGTACGTGTGTGGGTAAAAGAGAGAAAGGTAATAGACACATGTGCTTATGCATATATGCGAATCCGTGTATACCTCTGAGGGAGACAGAATACGTGGATTAGGGAAAAATACGTCAGCATCTGTGAATATGTGTCTGTAAGTAAAGCTAATGTAGTGGGTAAAATATCATCTGTGTGCCCTTGCATGTTCTTAGGGTGGATGCGTGTATACCGATGAATGTCTCTGCGGTGATATATCTTGCGTTGCATTCCCTCTTTTGTGTGAACGTGAACGATACATTGCATTACGTCCATACACAGGTAACGTCTCCCTTGAAAAGGTATCTGGAATGTGTCTACGCCACTTTTGCGGTCTGCATATTTGTGTGCAAGTTTGCAATAACGTGCGCATACCTACGTAAAACTTGGTTGTGTGATTACGTATCTGAATGAATACGTGTGAGTCACGGCGGGGTGACTACGTGAGTATTTATTTGCTTGTATTTCTGGCAGGGCCTGAATCAAGGCTGAGTCTGTGGGAAATGTGTCCGGTTTGGGAGAGGTGAGACTGTGGGTGATTCCGGGCAGTGCGTTGGAGAATGCGCCTATGTCTTGTTTGTGGTTTCCCTAACCTACAAAGTGTGAAGGTAAGTATCTTAAACTTCAGCTTAGAAAGGAGGCTCCTTCCGCTCGGGTCCGGCCCAGCTTCTGTTTGGAGTTTGAATAAATGGTACAAGAAAATACGCCCATTTCCTCCCAGCAGAGTATATGGTGCACGTATACGCACGTGTGCACGCACACACACACTACGTGCTAGCACACTCTTTGGTATAAAGCAAGTGACCAAAGGAATTTTTCTTGAGTATTTGTATGCTCTCATGTTAGCCCTGAATTTAGGGTGAACTTGGCCTTGACTTTAGCCCTGCAATCCCACATTCCAGGAAACCCTCCAGTCCCGTACAAACTGGGTCATTTGATCCCCCCGCTTGCATTAGTTGGTGACAGATGATAGAAGAGGGAAGCGGAGTCTGACCCTTCCTGGGGAAGTGGCACAGACCTATTGTCTCTCTTCACAGAGGAAAGCAAAGCGTCCTGCATTCTACCCAGTGGCTCTGTTTTCACGAGTGAAGGTACTTCCTTCAAGCACAGCATGGAGGTTAAGAGCACGGACATTTGCCGCTGCCAGCTCTATTTTGGAATTATACTGTGCTCCTTACAAGACCCATGACCGTGGCTGATTTACTTAGGCTTCCTGAGCCTAGCTTCCTCATCTGCAGAGTGAATGTAATAACTACTTCACAAGGTTATTTCATAGATTAAATGAAACCACATAGATGCAAAGTACGTAAGTTACTGCCCGTGTGGTGTTGAGTTACTGCCCGTGTGGTTTAAGTTCAACAGATGGTGCACATTGTGGTCATTTACCCATTCTTACAATACGTTCATTGAGCAGTGAGGTACACAAGGTGTCTGCAAGAGGCTAAAATAGAAATAAGCCCAAACATGGCCCATTCCCCAAGAAGTCTTCAGGTTACTGCAGTTTACTGATGAAAATCAGGAAGAATGGCTTTCTTTTTGTAATTGTGATAAGCTGAAAAATCAAGAGATAGCCATATTTATAATATACATACCTGTAATATACACATGTATTATATATCAGAGTAATATTACATATATTGAATATTTCTACATCACATATATATAGTAGTATATATACCTATATGAGTAATATATATAATATACCTTACATTATATATACATGTTACACATAGTAATATATACACGTATTTTATCTATCTATCTATCCATCCAGCAAAGGGTGGTAGTTATGTGCTCCTAGAAATTTAGCAAAGCTCCATCATCTTCCAAAAGCAACAGCTGCTCCTGAGATCTCTCTGTGGGCCTGGCAGTGGGCTAAATGCTAGCGGATGCTACCCAGAGCAAAGCAACCTTTCATGGAAAGATCGCCTCTGAAGAATGAGGAAGGACAGATGGCCACAGATTGTCCTGGAACGTAAACCCAAGGGTCAGACATGTAGGGGAGGCTGGAGGGAAATCTGGGGGGAGAGGGGAGGGGGGAATGTTGTAGCCGGAGCAGCCACAACAATGCTTCATTCACGAGGCAAGAAGCCGGGCAAATGGTGTTACTAAGGAGCTCAGCACCTTGCGTCTGGTGCCTCACTCTGTGTTAGGCACTGAGAATAGAGAAAGTGGGGTCCCTGCTCTCAAGGTAGTCACAGTGACTTTGGGGACATGACAGCTCACACAATAATGATGACGTGAAACGACGTGTGCTCTAATTCAGGTAAAGAAAGTTGAACAAACGTCTTGCAGGTTGTGAAAGCTTGGCAGAGTAGAGAAGGTAAGAACTTGAATCTCCTTATAGGATGGATTTGCTAGGCGGAAAATTGGTGGTCGGAGAGCTCTGTGTGAGGGGTTCTGGGCTAGACACTCTCCAGAGAGTGGGAGTAGTACGAACACCCTCAGAGCTTTCGAAAGGAGGAGGTATTCCAGGAGACAGGAAGAATCTCACGGTGGCCAGAGTATGAAATCCAGAATATGCGACACCCCTTCCCAGACTGGGCAGTTCCGCAACACCGGACCTACTCATGTGCGTTTCCCCCAGAACCGCGTGCTCGCCCCGAAGGCTCTCTGTAAAAGTGAGGTTGGTAAATGAAAAAGTAATGCCAAGATGGGTCGGCTATGAATGGCTGTAACTGTCCCGCTGAGGAGTTTGTCCTTTGTCCTGGAGTAATGGGAAACCATCAAAGAATTTGAGAAGGAAAACTATGTGACCCCCCCAATTTATCTTTTAGAAATGCCACTGTGGCCCCGGCAGGGCCCTGGTGGGTTGTGGGAGACAGGGAGGCAAAACCTGGGCAGGGATGCCTGTTAGGGGGTTTCTGAAGTCGTCCCGATACCGCACACTGGAGACCTGAAGGAAGACAGGGGCAGGAACCATGCGAAAGAGCCACCCGATCGGCGTTGCTCTACAGAAGTGAGTCTTAACATCCACTAATTCCTCAGATCTCTATTCATGTATGAATGTTATTCTCATTTCCTCCAACTTCAGAGCACAATTCGAGGTCTTTGAAAGAACGATCAGGCTTCTGAGCCCATTTGATTCGGTCACAGGATCACACCAAAGGGGTGCCCCCTAGGCCAGGCAGCGGAAAATCATAGGGGAGAAAAGTAAACAAAACAAAACACAGGCTTTCACTCTGGCATCGGCGGGTTCTAGAACCAGTTCCCATCTCCTCCACTTGGTAGCAGTGACTCTGGTGGCGTCCCTTTATCCCAGTTTCCTGTTGCATGAGATGGGGACAGTCATCTCAGCGTCACGGTGTTGTGGGATTTACTGAGGACAATAAACGTGAGAGTCCCACTAGATCTTCGAACAGCCATGCAAACATTATATTAATTATGCAGAGACTTTGGCCAGGGGTTGACTTCAGTGAAAACTAAAGGCTGCCTTGATTTTCGGATTATCCACCAGACAGAGAGGTATTCTCTTTAAACTTTATCCTCAGGACTCCTGAATTCTCTCCGGTCTTCCACAGGGCAGTTTTATTTCTAAAGACCGCTCTTCCCCAGTCTGGTGCTTTAGAAGAGAAGGGGCATTAAGTCAGAAGTCTGAGGGCTTGGCTTCTCCATGCAAGGGCTCACCAGGCTCTTTCTGGAGGGCCTCTCTCTGGGTGCCCTTAAGGTAACACAGGAGCACACAGCCTATAAAATACCTTGAGCCAAAACCTCTAGTTTGCTGTTATTCTCCTGTGTGACACCCTACTTCCCTTTGCATGAGCTTTATTTTAATTAACATTTTGTACTCCCTCTGTCCCCATTTTCCTTAGATTATCCAACCACTGGCTGTCACCCCAGTGGCCCAGGGAGCACTAGGGTCCCCGCTGAAGTCAGCAGGCATATGTCTTTGAGTAACGGGAAAGTCAAATGGTGGCAAATGTAATGGACATAGTTTGGATCCATAAAACATCTTAAACTCTATTGAAAATAAAAAGGCTTTGTCCAGAGTTTTGGGTTTTGGTTTAATTATGAGTAGATGTTGCAAAGGCATGACATGACACAGCCAACTTGGTGTCATTGACGGGGGTGGAGAACCACAGACTCAGGGTCACAGAAATGTATTGTTGGAGTGAGACTGTCAAATCATCCAGTATGACTGTTCATGAGGTGTCTCCTTTCAACACATGCCAGTAGAAAACTTCCTGTTCATTCCAAGCACTTTACTAAGCGCTAGGCCCATAATAATGAAGGCCTGGACCCCCAGGCTCCAAGATGGAAGACAGATAAATCTGCTCATTTCTTCACTTTCTTCCTTCAACACATATTCATTGACATGCTATGTACAGGCACTGTGCAGGAGTACAAGGATAAAAGATAAAATGTGGACTCCCTATGTTCATGGAGCTCATGGTCCAATGGGTGAGACAAACATTCTAAACTATGAACGCAAAAGAATACACCTCTAAAATGACAAACTATGGTAAATCTAGGAAGGAACAGGGCCTGCACTTAGTCTTAGGCATGAGGCTAAGTCTATAGGGGGTAACTTTGAACTAAGACATAAAGAATGAGTTAAGGCAAACTAGCCAAGATGAAGGTCGGGAAAGGTGTTCCAGGCAGAGGGGACACCAGGGTAAAGGGCTGTGGAGTCAGGAGGAAATGAGAGGAGGCCGGTGTGGCTGGAGGTCAGGGGGTACGAAGAGAGTAGAGTGAGATAAGCCTGGAAAATTCTTAGAAGCTGTACTAAGACTGTCATTAGCTATCTCAGGAATGGTGGGAAGCCTCTTAAGTATGGCAAGTGAGGGAGTAGGTGATCGTATTTGCAATCTGAGATGATAACTCATTCACAGTAAAGAGAATAGATCAGAGAGGGCACAAAGGTGGAAAAATTGCCTTAGTGTAGAAGTGTTTTGATGTGATTCAAGCCAGGGGTGACAAAGGTTGGACGAGGGCAGAGACTATGGATTGGGGACAGAAGTGACCAACTGGAAACAATGAATCTAACATAAATTGCTAGGTGCTACCATAAAGGTGAGCACCCTGTTCTCAAAGTGCACCAAGAGGGGTGGTTTTTACAGATGAGGAAAAGGAAGGTCACGAAAGCAGTGATTCGCCTGAGATCCTCCAGGAAGTGGGTGGTGAAGGTCAGCTTTTCATCTGTTCATCCTGCTCATTTGCCTCTCAAGCCCTCTGGGAAATTGAACCACAACTCGGCCGTTCACCGCCCTCCGCACCAGCCCTTGCATGAAGCGTTTCCTGCCTTCTTTGGCTCCATTATCCACTTCTTCACAAGGCCCTTGAGAAAGTGGCACAGAGATCCCTGACCTGCAGAATCTAACGCACATCTTTGTTTCAACCCCTGGGTCCATCCGGGCCTCGGGCAATTATCTTGTGAAAATAAATCAATTCAGTCATGGGATCCACCCATATGAATACCAAGGGTGGAAAGAAACCTCTCCTGGCTCACAACAGAAAGCAAACAACTGGGAAACAAATTTCAAAGCATTTCCCCGCACAATGTGCACCGAAACCTCATTCAACCATTATGCAAAATGCACCCATTACTGCTAGGCAGAGGCAATGCACTTGGGTGTGCGTTGTCTTTGACCCTTGTTAAGTGACTGTGTGCTCTAAGTATCAGTGGCCTCAGATGGGTTTTTTTTTCCCCAGAATGGCAAAAGTGAGCATTTCTCTTTTTCTTCCACTAGATAATAAATCCATGAAGACATGGATGTGATCTATTTGTTCATCCTAGCGAAATATTATCTCTAGCACAAAATGATGCCCTCATTTATAGTTTGGATAAATGAGTGAGAATAGGCCAATTAAACAAACTACTTAAGACTGTAGAACTTATACGAGGGGGGGGTAGGAAGGGGCATGCTGGGATGCTCATGTCCAGGTCTGTTGGACCCCAAACTCCATAGTCCTTCCATTATACTATACCACTTCCTTTGGGAAGCAGGGAGAGATGCAACCAGAACGTCTGGCCCTAACCCTCCTCCTTTTACCGAGATGAAATTGAGACCAGGAGAGTAGTGACTTATTCAAGGTATCCCAGGACATTCATACCATATCTGAGAATTCCATCTCCTGGCTCCGGTATCTTGTACTTTCTTCCACCCATTCTCTTAGCAAACAGTGAGAAGGCTGAGTAGTACAAAGGCCAAAGGCAAAAGTCCCAAAGTCAGACTCAACCTGTAATCCAAGCATCTCTCTTGAAGTCTATGATCTCAGACAAATGTCTTGTAAGATGTAAGTATCTGATCTATACAATGGGTTCATTAATAAGACTTTATATGAAATAAATCTGTTGTGAAGATTCCATGACATAATCCACTTCACGTGTTCAGGATAATGTCTCCTCTATAGAAAGCACTCAATAAAAGTCAGCGGTCTTTCATTCACAACTAAAATGGTATAATTACTTTTCTAAACTGTGGTTTTTCCACGTGCAAAATGAGATAATAATAGTGCCTGCTCATAATCGTTTCCCCGAGGACTAAATCACCTCATAGTGCTTAAAATGGTACCTGGCAAATAGTAAGCACCAAATAAATATAAGGTATTTTTTTATTGCTTTAAGCTCATTTTGAAAACAACAGCCGGCTCAGCAGCATCCAAGGTCTTGTTTCAGTCCTGTGACCTGGAGATTTATAAGGGAAACAAAGCCTCAAGCGTCTTCTGACAGTCATCGTAGCGTAAGAATAATCATAGCTACTGTTTCTGAAAAGCCCTGGTGGGTATGGGCTATTACTTACTAGGATGGTTAATTTTATGTGTCAACTTGAGTGGGCTTTGAGTATCCAGATATTTGGTCAACCAGCATTCTGTTATTTTTCTGTGAGGTGTTTTGGGCTGAGATTCAACTTTTAAAGTCAGCAGACCAAATAAAGTGGATTGTCCTCCCTAATGTGGGTGGGCATCATCCAAGTTGAAGGCTTGAATGAAGCAAAAGGGTGACCCTCTCCTGAGTTAGAGGGGATTTTCCTTGCCTGATTGTCTTTGAACTAGGACATTGGCTTTTTTCCATGCTTCCAGTATTCAAACTGAAACATTGGCTCTTCCTGGGTCTTGAAAGTGCTGACCTTCAGAAAGAAACTCACCATCAGCGCTCCTGGGTCTCCATGTTGCCAACTCACCCTGCACATCTTGGGACAGGCCAGACTCCATAATCATGTGAGCCAATTCCTTATAACACACACACACATGCGCGCGCGCACACACACACACACACACACACACACATCTGTTGGCTGTTTCTTTGGAGAACCATGTATTTGCCAATGTATTTGCCAATACATTTAGAATTTTATATCCTTAACACAACCCTGTGAGGCAGGTGGTATTATTCCCATTTCGAATTGAGGCCAGGAGGGCTTTTCCTTGGTCACATGAGTAGTAAGTGGTAGAATCATAATGGATGTCTTAGTCTGACTTCAAGTTCTCCATGATAACTGTGGCATACTGCCTCTCAAACAGAAAGGAGTTACTCAAAATTGACAAGATCATAAAAAAACAGGAAACATGGAGAGACTCCCACAAACTAAAAGAATTGGGAGATTTGATAACTAAATGTTATATGGTGTCCTGAATTGGATTCTGGAACACAAAGGTAACATTAAAGGAAAAACTGGTGAGGATCACCACTTAATAGAGCAGGCAACTCTTGATCTTGGGGTCATGAGTTCAAGCCCCACATTGGGCACAGAGCCTACTTAAAAAAAAAAGGAAAAATTGGTGAAATTCAAATAAAGTCTAGAGTTTGGTAAGATTACTGTACCAGTGTTGTTTTCTCAACGTTGACAAACATATCACAGTAAGTTGTAAAAATGGGGAAAACTGGATGAGGGGTATATGGGAAACTTCATAACATTTTTGTAAGTTTTCTATAAATCTAAAAGCATTCTAAAACTGAAAGTTCATATTAAAAAAAGGACATCAAAGGGGAGGCTGAGTGGCTCAGTCGGTTAAGCATCCAACTTTGGCTCAGGTCGTGGTCTCACGGTCTCGCAGGTCTTTGTGTGTTCGAGCCCCATGCTGGGCTCTGTGCTGACAGCTCAGAGCCTGGAGCCTGCTTCAGATTCTGTGTCTCCTTCTTTCTCTCCCCGCCCCCCACTTGCATTCTGTCTCTCTCTCTCTCAAAATAATAAATAAACATTAAAAAAAAGACATCATGTTGGAATATGAGAATAGTAAGTGAGATACTGTGCTGTAGGGATTTCACTTATATAGATCAATATCAATGTATATGTGTTCATATGTATATGTATTATTAAGTACATAGTAAATATGTTATATGTTTTAAGTACATATGTATTAAGTACATAGTAAATATGTTATTATATTTTTTGAAAGGTTGAATTATTTTACTTTATTATTATTGTTATTTTAAAGTTTATTTTCAGAAAGACAGAGTGACAGCAGGTGAGGGGCAGAGAGCAGGAGAGAGAGAGAGAGAGAGAGAGAGAGAGAGAATCCCAAGCAGGCTCCACACTGTCAGTGCAGAGCCTGACTCAGGGCTCAAACCCATGAACTGTGAGATCACGACCTGAGCTGAAATCAAGAGTCAGAGGCTCAATGGACTGAGCCACCCAAGCGCCTCTTGAATTATTTTATTTTACATATTAGGAAATTGAAATACAGTCTGACATATATGACTGAATTTTTCATCCAAGCTGGGATTTCTAAGTGTGATTGTGTGATTCTCCAGTTGTGTTCCTTCTTAGCAAAATGCCCGGAATATCAACAGGGAGCAGGAAAAGTCCTCGTAGTAATAATGGTTAGATACTTAATTCTTAGTGCCGTTGCCCCTGTTCTTGTTATCAGTCTAGAGAACTAGGAAGAAGAGCTGTGTGCCCAGAAGAGCCTAATATCTGTGGTCCTTAACATTCAGTTAATCCAAGGAAGTATGAGTGATTTTGTCTGTAAAGTACAGAGTACGTGTCTCTTTAATCAGATCTGCCTCTTAATGTCCTAATGGGCAGACTATCTAGGATCATTAATGTCTGTGATGTATTTAATGTTCATGTTAGCAAAGGCCAAATGTGAGTGCATTTTTAACAAACCCAATCAACAAATATAATCATATCCACTCTAGAAATGTCCAAGCCATTATCCTGTTAAGAAACCATAAAACAGAATGTCATGCCTTATAGAGTCAGAACATGGAAATCTGGGCTGCTGCCTCTTCAGCAGAAAGAGAGGGTTGTTTACTTAGGTTCATAACTAACAATGCAACATTCTCTCAACAAAACAAGTAGCAAAAAAAAAAAAAAAAAAAAAAGCCACCTCTACTTTCGGAAGAATTGAAATATAAATGCAGACCCGTATTTTTATACCTCAGAGGGCATGGGGGAAGCCCATATTGTAAAAATTTGTTCTTTGAAGAGGGAATATCTAAAAGGGAAGGGGAATTTTTCAGGAGCGAGTTTAGGGCTGACAACGGCTTTTCCAAATACCCCAAAGCAAAGGCTGGCAGCATATTTTATACCAGCAGTTCCTTCAGAGATCAAGGTGATTTCTACCAAGAGTGACTGTCTTCGTTTATGAATCACACAAAGAATATTTATATCCATTCGTGATCTGAAAGCCAGGATGAGAGACAAAGCTGAAGTTTCTGGACCATATTGATGGTTTAAGGAAAAGATGTATTTGGCTCTTTGAAGTCAGAATTCCCCAGAAAATATTGGCTATGAAATCATTCCACTGGGCATGGCCAACTAACAACAATATCAATAATAGAGGCCCAAATCCCCAATCATAATGCAAAATCCAAATGGCTCTGGAAACTGAAAATATTTTTGTAATTCGATGCACACTCGTTTGATGACTAAATCTGACCTGAATTAACTTGAGCCTATTTAATATTTCTTACTCTCATTTAGAGTGAATCTTCATGAATTTCGCTGTAGAAAAACGAATGTATTTGGTTACAGAGAGCTCCTTAGATCCCTCTGATATCTCTCTGGGGTATTTCACACACGCACACACACGCACACACACGCACGCACGCACTATTTGAACTGGATCATCTTCCTAAAAATCCAAAATATCTGAATTCAAAGTAATTCGGGCCCTATGGGCTTCGGATAAGGAATTATGGCCGTGAAACAACATCCGTTCGTGTACGTTCACGTGGTATATGTTCAAGAAGTGGCTGATATTTTCTTAGTGTGTACATTATCTTGTTTAAGACTCATAGCCAGCCATTGGAAGTAGTTAGTCACTTAGTCCACTTACGGGTTGGAAACTGGGGCTTAGAGCTAATAAATCCTTGTCCTAAAAAGAGATTCTTAGTTCCAACGCTGTGCTCTTTACCAGTATCTCCTGAATTGCATAGGTGCCATTTAAGGGCACTGTATGAAGCGTAATACATTTCCTTCTTCTCTCTTTCCCTGAACTGTTGGTCATTACCTACATCAGCTCTCTTTAGCTGCAGCTACTGGAGATCTGCAACCAGAGGAGGATTGTTTGAAAGCTAAATCTGGAGTGTGGGGCTTAGATGTCGTCCGTGGTGTGCTGGGAAACTGGCTCTCTGGGGGGCAGATGGTGGTGAGAAACCTCTGATTTGTAGTGCTTGCCAGTTGCTGGGGCATAAATTCTCCCTCCACGGTCAGTTTGAAGTTACCCAGATATTAACAACCAGCTCCCGACGTTTCTTGGTAGTTAACCGTTGGCTCTCACAAGCTGATACAAGCCAGCTAGCTCCAGCTTACCACCGGAATCAGGTTACTGTTCAGAAATCTAAGATGACTTCAGGAAAGACTCTTCTCTCTTGAAAACACCTAGAGTACCCAAGGACATTTTTGCTCTGGTCCCTATGTGCTTGCTGAAAATTTGGGGGGCAGGGAATAAACCTGTTCTGCAACTCAAGGACCATTAATGGGGAGCCACTGTATATGAGGCCCTAGGAAGAACGCTGAGGTTAAAAAGATGGACAGATCGCACGGTTCCAACCCTCAAGCCTTTTACACACTTGTAGACAAGACAGCCGAGTAAGATGATTGCCACGCAACGTGAAGGTTGTGCTTTGATCGACATCTGTTTACCTGCTTTCTATTTGTTCCTTCCCTCAACCACATAAGGCATCTGGCTTTCACATATATCCAAAGAAATACCTGCTCGGCAATCCAACACTATCTAGATCTTGTCTGATGACCAGCAGGAAGACCGTCCTGAGGTCTCACAGTAACCTATAATTTCCTTGGCCGTGTCGTTGGATGGATAGTATCAATCTCTGCATGCATCTGGGGTGTTATGATTTAATTCCTCCTGGGAGAAAACCAGGGCAGCCCTACCATCAGATGAGTTCTCTTAGTACTGGCCTTCCCATTCCTCGATGGATTATCCTATCTGCCCTCCGGGGAAATTTCAGCAAGGCCAAGAATACATACTACACATTGCCTTTCTCCTCTCCCTCCATTTAACCCATAAGAATTCACCGAGTGCCTATCATGTGCTAGACACCCTGCTAGGCTCTTGGGACACAGAGATGACAATTATTGCGCCTGCACCTAAAGGAACAAGTATCTCTGTCTGGAAGATAGACGGTAAGCAAATAATTGCAAAAGGGGGATGTAAGGGCCTTAATGGAGGGAGGCATTGCCCAGATAGGGGCACGGAACAGGAGTGCTTAAGGGGACACTGAAGCTCCAAAAAACATAGGAGACGTTCAACCTGGATTTTGAATGAGGAGACGTGGCCATCCCACATGAATGATGGTGGGGATAGCATGGAGAAGTAGGACATCCCGTGCAGCAGGAAGAATGGATACAAGGAACAAGGGAGGTGTGTAAGATCAGAGGAGAACAGACTGAGGTTCTGTGTGAAGAACAGGAACAGGACAAGACAGGAAAACTTACTGTTTTCTGTTTTAGAAGTCGGTATCGTATATACATACATACCACTCAGGACCTGTGTAAACTTTGCGGCCGTATTTGTATCTTCAGACTCTGGCCTGCTGCCTGGAACAGAATAGTCAATGATTACTGAATAGAATGAATTACTATTAAAAATAGAAATATAGGGGCGTCCCGGGTGGCTCAGTCGGTTGAACATCCAGACCTCAGTTTAGGTCATGATCTCAGGGTTCGTGAGTTCAAGCCCTGCATCTGACTCGCTGCTCCCAGTGCAGAGTCCACTTCAGATCCTCTGTCCCCATCTCCCACTGCTCTTCCCCCACTTGCACACACACACACACACACTCTCTCTCTCAAAAATAAATAAACATTAAAAAAATAAATAAAATAAAAATAGAGATATAGTTATGCATTCTAATAAACCAGGGGAAATTTTAAAAAGTAAATAGAATATGTAAGATCACTCAATGCCAGGGGTACCTGGGTGGCTCAGTTGGTTAAGCCTCTGACTTCGGCTCAGGTCACGGTCTCATGGTTTGCGAGTTTGGGCTCCACGTCAGGCTCTGTACTGACAGCTCAGAACCTGGATTCTGTGTCTCCCTCTCTCTCTGCCCTCCCCTGCTCATGCTCTGTCTTTCCGTCTCTCAAAAATAAAATAAACATTAAGTAAAAATTTAAAATCACTCAATTCCAGACAGAAATCTCTGGATACTTCTGTAAGGAAAAGTATTCAGTTTTGTGATCAACTCTATGCCTGGAGCTTGAAAATTATAGGTTAGATCCCCATATTCCTTATTTGGGCAGCAATTGTTCTATTTCCTGGGACGATCTTGATGGATTTGTGGAAAATTTTGTGATCTCCTTGCAGAGAAAAACACATCTAAACTGAGAAAACCATTTTGCTAATATGCACTAAGTACAGAAAAGCCACTAAAACTTGGTTGTGAATACGTACCACTTTTCCTGAGATAAACCCCATCCATGGCTGTTACTTCTCCACCTTTTCCAAGCAGAAATGTCAAGTTTGGAATAATAAGTTCCTTGCTGAAATTCTGACCGATAAAACATTTAGAAGAAATGTGGTATGCACAGATCAATGTACAAGAACGCTCCTCCTGGAGCGTGAATGTCCAACAATGAAGGGCTGGCTGGATTAATAATGGGCATCCCCACATGGGAATAGCATATAACGATGTGGATCTTTATTGACCTACATGGAAAGATGCACACGATATATTGTTGGACATTAAGAAAGACAGGTCTCATGGTGGTACATTTTATTATTTTATTCTTCTCAAGAAGAGAGATGGTGGGTGGGTGGGTGGGGGGGGATTTGACGACAGTTACAGCTGTATTTAAACCTCTGCTCCCTTTCATGGCTTCAGGGACCAATCCAGGTCATTTAGCCTTTCTGACCATCGGATTCCTTTGCTGTAAAATGAGGTAAAAATAATAGTTGTTGTTCTGATGAAATGGTGTACTTTAATGTATTTTGACCCAGTGGTTCTCAAATAGGGGTGGTTTTGACCCCCAGGATGCTTAACATCCTATGAGGTGCAGGACAACCCCATAACAAAGGATTTTCTGGCCCCAAATAATAGTAGCGATGAGGTTGAAAAACTGAAAAACTGATTTAGACCCAATAAGGACTCAGTAAATGTATGTGAAGGCTAACATTTCTGATAAGCTAATAGTGATGTTCTTTGTATGGTAGGATTCAGTGTGTGTGTCTTTGTATGGTAGGATTCAGTGTGTGTGTATGTGTTTTCATTGCACTTATCTTTATTTTGTATCATTGTCTGTGTTGAATACAGACTGCTTGAGTAAGAGACAATAAGTAAAACTAACATTTCAACACCAATTTTTGATATAGATATTTTAAATGGCAACAACCATGAATAGTTCAAACACAAGCCCCTTGAAGTCAGAGGTCAAACCTCATCTACATAGGGCAAGCCTAGCATGTAAGAGGGGTTTGATAGTTCCTGCTTATGTGAATTAATATCCACAAAGCAATAGTGCTAAGAAAGAGACATGAAGCTAGCTTGTATGACTAGACAAACTTTTGTTAGCACTCTAACAAACGGGGATAGGCTAATTTGGAATCTGTACCTTAAAATATGTAAATTGCATTGCCAACGTCCTGTCTGGAAACAGTTGGTTAGCTGAACATCTGTCTCCCATGATGCACTGTCACAGACTACCACACCCACGTACCACACAATCATACACATAAATTTTTAAAGGCCGAAAAGTTAAAATGTCTCCATCAAATAAACATCTTGAAGACACAGAGTGTTTTTCTGTGTATTTATGTCCCTTCATTCTACAGTTGTTTATTCCTCTCTCTGGTTCACGATGTTATTTCATTCCCATGCTAATTATCTGTCCCAAAATATCAAGAAAGAGACTTCGCTTTTATCCTGGAGAGTCCTTGAGTTACAGTGTTAACTTGTGAAAAGTCGGTGAAATTGAACACCTCTGGAACTCCATGCCCTTCTTTGTAAGTGGGGATTATCACATTTATTTCGTAGGGTTGCTCTGACAATCGAATGGACAGTGTTTTGTAAGTGTTATACAAAGTGCAGTACACTCATGATTGGCACTCCGTGAGTGTAGTAGCTGTTATCTTTTGTCTTTCCAAAAGAGGATCATTTTGCAAAATGCCATAGGTTCACTGAAATCAAACTCTCTTGTAGTCACGTACAAGGATGGAATCGTGAACACATGGCTCATTGAAAGATGCTGTGGAGTCATGGGTTTACAGTACCCAAATAGCAAAGCCAATTTTATTTTAATTAATTAATTTATTTATTTATTAATATATGAAATTTATTGTCAAATTGGTTTCCATACAACACCCAGTGCTCATCCCAAAATGTGACCTCGTCAATACCCATCACCCACCCTCCCCTCCCTCCCACCCCCCATCAACCCTCACTTTGTTCTCAGTTTTTAAGAGTCTCATGCTTTGGCTTTCTCCGACTCTAACCTCTTTTTTTTTTTCTCCTTCCCCTCCCCCATGGGTTTCTGTTAAGTTTCTCAGGATCCACATAAGAGTGAAAACATATGTTATCTGTCTTTCTCTGTATGGCAAAGCCAATTTTAAATGTAACGGCCAACTTGGTGTCAAGGTGAAGCTCTTCTTATAAGCTATCTTTCCAAACTCCCCATACTCCTTTCCTTATCTAGTCCAGAGCTTATGTTTTTCTATTTCTCCTCATGCATCATTGACAACCACACTTTGGATAATGCTTGGGATACTTAGTGGTCCTCAGGAATCTCTTTCTGCCTGGTTTCACAAGGTCTATCAAATGAACCCTTCATGGTTCTATCATTGAATAACCAATCAAGTCAAAAACAATTGATCTGCTTCAAGCATGTCAGCAACATATTGATCGTCTCATTGAGCTCTGCTCAAATACAATGAAGTGAGGAAAGCCGTTGCTGCCTTGAGAAGGGCAAATGAAGGACCCTGTGCAGACCTTCCCCCTTTCTCTTTCTTAATGATTGCTGTTATTTTATAAATTGATTTTAAGGCTGTTAACACATGAATCTGTATCACCACGTCATGATGGAAAGAACTGGGTCAAAGTTTCCTTTTGGCCACTTGTCTGTGTGAGCATAAACATGCTTCTTTACCTCTAGTGGTCCATAGAAGAGGAATCGTATTGAGTGTTTCCATGAAAAGGCTCTATGTAATCATGTGGAAGCCAACATAAAGCAATAATTAAGAGCAAGTGTTTTGGAGTCAGATGACACTGATGTGGATCCTAGCTCTGCAATGTCATTTCTACAAGATCTTGGACACTTGACTTAACTTGTTTTTATCTTAGTTTCCTTGCCTATAAAATCTTTCGGTTAAAAATAGCTTTATTCTTCCTTCCTTTTGAAATTCCTTTTATTATCCATTCTTCTTTTTATGTTTTCCAGGGTTATCTTTTCCATTTGGTTTCACACATGCTGAGCAGCTACACTGCATGAGGCAGGCACTGCTGGTTGTCTACCAAAACCCAAACTCCAAGACTAACCCAGTTATAAAACCTCCAGTGTTAGTTGGGTATATGGTTTCCCAGTTATAGACGGAATTTCTAGGTCCCCCCTATAGATAGATGTAGTGATGTTAAGTGCTGCCCAACTGGGTGGAAGAAGTTATATGGGTAATACCCAAGTATTTGTAAGGCAAAGAGGTGTGTTCTTTTCTGTCCCTTTCTTCCTTCAGGATATTTTGTGAATATTCATGTGACTATTTTGGCTGTAACTGAGCCATGAGGTTGAAGAGAAAGCAGAAAAGCTCGATCTAGAAGTTGGAAAAATGAGAGTGGAGGATGCAGAGTAGAAAGAATTCTGGACTTTGACAATTAAGGAGACACCACAGAAGTCCTGGACCTTCTATCAAGATTTATAGCTGAGGGGTGCCTGGGTGGCTCAGTCGGTTAAGCAGCCAACTTCAGCTCATGATCTCATGGTTCGTGGGTTCGAGCCCCACGTCGGGCTCTGTGCTAACAGCTCAGATCCTGGAGCCTGCTTCGGATTCTGTGTCTCCCTTTCTCTCTGCCCCTCCCCTGCTCACTCTCTGTCACTCTCTCTCTCAAAAAATGAATAAACATTAAAAAAAAAGTTTTATAGCTGAGAATGAGAAACATAGTCATGCTTTATTAAAGACTCCTAATTGGGGTCGAGGAAAAATCATGTGATCATTCCAGTAAGTATCACCTCAGTACCATGGGATCAAGTTATTTCCATAGTTTTGGCTGGGAAAATGCCCAGGGATAATAAATAGCCGGGATTATAATCTATTTGCATGGGTACAGGATTATCCTTACCTGTCTTTCTTTAAATCTACTGAATGAGTGAGTAAATAAATAAATAAATAAATATTAGAAAAAAATCCAGTAAATGAACTTACTGTCCTCCAGCTTAGTTTATTTCAGAACAATTTTAATTCAGCTCTTCTCCCAGGAGTCTCTGGGAATTCAATGCGAGTCACGTATGTTTCAGCAATACAGAGTGTTAGAAAAAACACAGCACTGAGAATCTAGAGACCTGGACTGTGCCCTGCTCCTTCCTGAAGGAACCACAGGACTTTGAGAATTCTCCTTCTGAGCTTTAGTTGATTTCTCTGAGCTATGTGCATCGTAACACCGACCCTTATGTAACACGAAAGGTTGTTTATCGTGTAATAAATATGCCGGGTCTTGGAAACTTAAAACCTGGAATATTTGGAAGGTATTATTATAACCAGTTCCACTGATGGTTGATGTTGACTCAGAGGTCCCAAGGACGAGAACCACCACGGGGTGTTTCGGAAACCCAAAGTCTGCTCATGTGCCAGTTGGCAGTGCATTTCACAGGGATTGAGAATATGCATTGATGCACTTGGGTCTGCCCTTCACACCTGCCCCAACCCAATCCCTGCCCTCTGTGAGGAGACACAAGCCGGCTATTCATCACAGCCTTCTCATGCCACCAAGAATGTGCCGCTGCTCCGGCCCATTGGAACAGGCGGTTGGTTGGCAAAGCCATCAGACACCTGTTGAGGCTGAGTCATCCCTATTCACAGGATGTGCCTCACTGCCTGGGTGTAGAGTGTTCGGTTAAGGATGAGAGCCCCGGCTAGCCCAGTCTGGTGCAGCTGATGCTCTCATTCATTGGCAGCTTTTAGGGGAAACCAGAGAGCCATGGTCTAATTTCACTTGCTCCTCATCTTCTCTTTTGACAGATGGATGTGCGCAGTGGAGTGGTCATGCACATTCGTTCAGGCTCAGGAGCCTCACAAAGAATTATCTTGGGCTTGAAAGAAATCAACTGTTTCACGGAAATTAAAATGAGTAGTGGCGGCATTGATCCGGTGTGTCCTCGGGTCCCTGACACTTGCTTCCTGCCTACTCAGCTTTGCTCTTGCAGTTCCTTAAGTAAAGGTCCAGGCCATGATGCCCATTCCAGAACCAGTAGGCTTTAGAGGTAATGAATGGTTCCTTAGTCAATAAATTCTGGATCCCAGCTGGCACTTCTGTATTTGTTAAATTAATTCATGAGTATTAGAGTTTTTACAGGAAACCACTGGTCATCAGCACTGGACTTTCTGGGACGGTCTAAATAATTCACCCCTTGTTCCAGCTTCCCCTCCAGAATTTCTGTCTAGAGGGAGTTTAAGAGTCACAACACACCTGGAAGAGGGGAGTAAGAGCTTTGACAATTAGTTTCCTATGGGTTTTATATACTACTGAGACAGAGGCATTTCCAAGAGTGGCCCTGACTTTACTACTGACATTGCCTTTCTCTCTACGGATGTCAAATTTACCGAAATACAAAAATAAAATAGGAATAAAAAAAATAGCTTTGTTACTGACAAAGCAAGTTTAGAGGATGCAGTGCAGCTTGGAACGGTGTACAAAGTAAACCTTTCTTCTCCTTTCCTGCTAAATTAGACTCACCAACCCAGTCAACAGACACAGTAGTGGGACCCGCAGGATTTTCCTCACAGAATTGCAGCCTGCACTGGGCAGCTTGCCTCAGCAGGGGAGGGTCTGGCCTGCAGGCAGGCAGGTCCTATAGAAGAGATCCAAAAACAATCACAAAGTGACTCTTTCCAAAGCCTCCAATTTCTCGAATGGAGGGGAATACATCAGAGCTAAAGAGAAAGGCAAAAGTTCTTGATTCAATATTTGGGAGAAGACAGAAGCTCCTGTTTTACAAGGCCAGTGGTAATGCTGGGCAAGAAAGAATATGGCTCTTCCTCCAGTGCCCAGGCTTAAATAAAATGGCTGCCGTGGTATGGGGAGAGTGGGTAAAAGTCTTGGATTTAGAGCTAGATGGAACTAAATTTGAACGCAACGTCTATCACTTACTAGCTTTGGAGCAATCTCTTTACCTCTATGTGCCTTTATCTCTTTCCAATAGAACGAGGGGGCAGAGATTCCAAAATTCCCTTCAGAAGGGGTGCGGTGAGAGGCTGTGTGATTGACGTCTTTGGTCTGGAGCCAAAAGGACCTACATTTGTTTAGTCCTGGGTCCAAACTTTCCTGAACACCAAATTTTACATTTGCGAAATAGATTAAAACCTTCTAGCTTACAGGGTTTCTTTGGCGAAAGAGAGAGTATATGCGAAGAATTTAATACATAATAAATGCTAAATAAATCATTGTCAATTAAAAAACAAAGAATTGCTATTCAATTTTATTAAGTCATTGCCAAATTATGGAGATATTATGATTTATAGTAAGAAATACATATTTGTCTTTGTCCTTGTTTGTGGCACAGAGCTCCCCAAACGCTTAGAGTTTAAGTTATGGGGGTGATAAAGGTGTCTTTTGTTATGCTAATGAGGTAACTTTTGGAAGCCCCTGGGTAACCTTAGGAAGAGGGCTAGTCACCCCGGGAACAAACCATGTGATTAGAGAGTTGGAATTTTCAATCCCATCCCCTGACCTCCAGGAAGTAGAGGTTGAATTGATCACCGACAGCCCATGATTGAACCAATCATGACTATGCAATAAAACCCCTATAAAAACCCAAGAGGACAGGGTTCTGAGATCTTCCAGGTTGGTGGTGGGTATTAGGGCACTAGGGAGTGGCGCACCCAGAGAAGGCACAGAAACTCCACACCCCTTTCCCTTGTACATCTCTTATGTCTGGCTGTTCCTGAGTTATATCCTTGTCTGATAATTCAGTGATCCAGTGAGTAAAATGTTTTGTTGCATTCTGTGAGCCTGTCTAGCACATTAACTAAACCCAAGGAGAGGGTGGTGGGAACTTCTGATTCCTAACCAGCCCGTCAGAAGCACGGGTAGCAACCTGGGATTGCAATGGGCAATCTGAGCAGAGGGCAGTCCTGTGGGACTGAGCCCTTACCTGTGGAACCTGATACTACCTCTGGGTAGGAAGTGTCCGAACTGAGTTGAATTCTCAGACACCCTGAGAATTGCTTGTTGGTGTGAGAAAACTACCTGCCCCACCCTTAACACACACATTGGAATTGAGTCCAGAAACCCAAAAGAGAGGACTTACATTTTGTGAAAAAAACCATTAATAAGATAAGGGAGGGTTTGTTCACCCAGTTGTTTGCAAGGCTATAAGAGTAACAATGTCTTTTCCTCCACCTATCATTTTCTACATTTACCATTCACAGTAGCATGAGATCTACCAAATTTTAAGATTAAACTGGATTATCATGAGAAATATCTGAGCATGACGTACCAAGGCTTCTGCCAGTCCAAAAGGAGTCATGCTCTTGATCAGTTAAAAGTGACAGAGCCTGGGTGGCTCAGCTGGTTAAGTGTCCAACTCTTGCTCTTGGCTCAGGTCATGATCTCACGGATCGTGGGTTTGAGTCCTGTGTTGGGCTCCCAGCTGACAGCATGGAGCATGATTGGGATTCTCTCTCTCCTTTTCTCTCTTGTGCACGTGCGTGCTCTCTCTGTCTCTCAAAATCAATAAACTTAAAAAAATAAAAGAGAACACTCATGAGAATTATCTATGTATCAAATGTTAAAAGTAGAGATGGAAAGTTCTGGGCTCCCACATACTTCATGCTCTTAGCTCCAAGGATCCCCTAGTCTCTGGGAAACTTGATAAGCACCAACTATCATATTATTCAAATGGGCAATTTATGCCCACGTGAGTGAGCCCATCCAGGAGACAGTAATCCTGAATTTAGCAGAGGCATTCATGATATATGTAAGACATATAGATCACCATGTCTAAAAATAAAATATAGACGTCCCCAAATAAAAATGGCATAAAAACTAAAATGATGACCCAGGAAAGTCTATATAGTCTCCAAAGTATTATGTAAAATATGTTTTAGGTGAAACCAAAGTCTAATAGCACCTAAAATATAAACTCTATATAGGCAGAATTATGCCTACACATAGTAGAGTTAATGGTATATAAAAGGCCTTAAAATATCTGTGGAATGAATGGATAAATCAATGACATGATAAAACAATAATTATAAGTTGGAATCAATGACATTATTTCCTTTCTTAGTTACAGGTTCTACTTTGGTAAACTCATCCATCCCTGTAGGTTTCAATAGTATGTCAACGATTTCCAATCCCTCTACAGAACTCTGGACATATATGTATATATAATTACTTATCTGAAATTTCCAGAGGGATGTCTAACATTAATCTCAAAGTTAACATAGCCAAAAGAGAGCTCTGTGCCCTGGCCCCTTTCTTCAAGATATTCTTCCATATATCTATTCCTATTGTCCATTGCTGCATAAAATAAAATCGAGCTCTTTGTATAAATGTGGTATGAAACAATCCCAAGCATAAATAACAACCCCAAGAGTTGGTGACTTAGGACACCAACAACTTTTTTTTTCACACATTTACAATTTGGGAAGAGATTGACAAGAATGGCTTATCTCTGCTTCATGCATCATCAGATGGGCAGCTGGACTAAAGGCTGAATGGTCCATTTCCAAGATGGCTCACTCACTTTGGCTGGCAAGTTGGTACTGGCTGCTAAGCTTAGCTAGTACTGAGGGCCAGGGACCTTGGTTCCTCTCCAAGTGGGTTTCTCCATGTGGTCTGTGCTTCTTCACCATATGGCGGCTGGGTTCCTAGGAGGATTATCCCAAGAGAAAACCAGGCAGAAGCTGTATCACTCTTTATAATCTCATCTCAGGAGTCATATAGCATCATTTCTTTTCTTTTTCAATTTTTTTTAAATGTTTCTTTTTTAGAGAGACAGAGCACAAGGGGGAGGGGCAGAGAGAGAGGGAGACACAGAATCTGAAGCAGGCTCCGGGCTCCGAGCTGTCAGCACAGAGCCTGACATGGGACTCGAACTCACAAACTGTGAGATCATGACCTGAGCTGAAGTCGGCCGCTCAACCGACTGAGCCACCCAGGTGCCCCGTAGCATCATTTCTACAATGTCATTCCATATATCAGCTAAGGAAGTCACAGAGACCTGACTGGAACCATAACTATACCCCGGGGGAGTGTAAAGTTTCTAAACCAGCATGGAAATATTGTTGCAGCCATTTTTGGAAAAGGCACTATGCCATATCTTCACATATCAGGAGACAAAGATACTGTTATTCTTCTAGTCAGTTGCTCAAGCCAAAAATCAAAATATTTTCCTGGATCTGTCTCTCTCTCTCTCTCTTCTTTTTCACATTCACATTCACATTCACATTCACATTCACATTCACATTCGCTTAATCAGAGAATCCTGTCAACTCAAAACATACTACAAATCTGAGGTTGTCTTTATCTTTAGGACGACCATCCTTATCCAACCTGCCATTATGTCCCTCCCAGATGGTTTTAGCAGCCTCCTAATTGATCACCACCTTCCCTTTTTCCTACGTTCCATTCCCCCTACGGCAGCCAGGGTCGTCATTTTAAGACATAATTCAGATCATATCCCTCCCTGCTTGCAAAATCTCCGATGACAGAGTGCATCACAGCCTAGTGATAAAAGGAACAGTTCCCCAGGAAGATATAAAAATTTTAAATGTCAATGAATCTGATACCATAAGCACAAAAAGTGAAAAGCAAAAACTGACAAAACTGATTTGATAATTCTACGCTCATAAAGGGAACATTTTTCATAGCGCTCTCAGTAATTGATAGATCAGGCAGAGGAAAAGTATTAATGGCACATGCCTGAAGGGGTTACAGTGGGCTCATCCCGATAGCTGGACGGGCTGTCTCATCTGAATTGTTAGGTTTATGCATATTTTTATGCATATGGAAAAGGTTGGGAAGCACCGCCTTAGACCATCTCTCAGGTAGTAAGACACATACCAGAATGTTCATTGCAGCAGTGTTTTGGATAGTGAACAAATGACCAATATATCCATTGGCAGTAGAATGGAAAAAAACTTTTATATCTACACAATGGATTGCACATGTGTATCAACGTGGATAAATTTCACACATACAGTACTGAGGGAAAAAAAAACAGTTGCAGGAAATATGCAATATGAAGTTATGCATGCAAATGTTAAACATCTGCCAAAGAATATTGTAATTATTCAAAGATTCCTACCTACGCCCTAAAAAACATAAAGACAAGGGTGTCAATGAAAGCCACCAAATTCAGGTCAGGGATTACATCTTGGAAGTATGGAAGTGAAGAAGTGAGGAAGAGAAGTACAATAATGGGGTCAAGAGGGAAACGAAATGGATTTAGGTTATTTGTGTGTGTGTGTGTGTGTGTGTGTGTGTGTGTTTCATTTCTTAAGGGCTATTGATGCATGGTTCTCATTATATTGTATTGAACATTTTTGTACATATAAAAAATAAAAAAAGAAAGCAAGGGAGTTTTAGCTCAGAGCTTGTAAAAGCACATGAACACACATGCACACAGTTCACACACACACACACACACACACAAGACCACACATGCACACGTCTCCAGTGGCTTCCCATCGAGCTCCTTACTCCAGAGCACAGATATGACCTCTGCACATCTATCAGACCCAACATCATACCACTGTCCCCATGCCAGCCTGTTCAGATTCTCTCACAGGCCAAGCTCATTCTTGCCTTTGAACTTGCTTTCTCCACTGGTAACGGTCTGCCTGACTCCTTACCATTTACACCAAACTCAGGTAAATGTCACCTATTCAAATAGCACCGCCTCCCACCCCCCTTAAATTTCTAAGCTAATAGTCACTGCCATTCTTATCACTTCACCCTGGTTTACTTCTCCTCATAAGCTATATATTTATTGAAAGTGTTTCACTTATTATAGGATCAGTTCTTGCTTGAACTTCCGTTGTCTAGAAGTCGGGATCTGTGAGAACAGGGACGTAACCTGCTCATTTCCAGCTGGTTTTCCGGTACCTGGAAGAGGTCTCATCCATTGAAAGCAAACCATAAATGAATGTTGAGCTGCTAAATGAATAAAAGGAGGGTAGATAACCATTGGAAAAAGATACAACCTGCTAGTATTACATTGTTAGTTGTTATATTGGGAAATTGAAATACCATGTTATTTGAAATGAAAAAAAAGTTTAAATTCTGCTTGACTAGAGGTCTTACAAAAGTCACTTTACTCCTGTGAATTTTTTTTTTTATGAAATTTATTGACAAATTGGTTTCCATACAACACCCAGTGCTCATCCCAAAAGGTGCCCTCCTCAATACCCATCACCCACCCTCCCCTCCCTCCCACCCCCCATCAACCCTCACTTTGTTCTCAGTTTTTAACAGTCTCTTATGCTTTGGTTCTCTCCCACTCTAACCTCTTTTTTTTTTTTTTCCTTCCCCTCCCCCATGGGTTCCTGTTAAGTTTCTCAGGATCCACATAAGAGTGAAACCATATGGTATCTGTCTTTCTCTGTATGGCTTATTTCACTTAGCATTACACTCTCCAGTTCCATCCACGTTGCTACAAAGGGCCATATTTCATTTTTTCTCATTGCCACATAGTATTCCATTGTGTATATAAACCACAATTTCTTTATCCATTCATCAGTTGATGGACATTTAGGCTCTTTCCATAATTTGGCTATTGTTGAGAGTGCTGCTATGAACATTGGGGTACAAGTGCCCCTATGCATCAGTACTCCTGTATCCCTTGGATAAATTCCTAGCAGTGCTATTGCTGGGTCATAGGGTAGGTCTATTTTTAATTTTCTGAGGAACCTCCACACTGCTTTCCAGAGCGGCTGCACCAATTTGCATTCCCACCAACAGTGCAAGAGGGTTCCCGTTTCTCCACATCCTCTCCAGCATCTATAGTCTCCTGATTTGTTCATTTTGGCCACTCTGACTGGCATGAGGTGATACCTGAGTGTGGTTTTGATTTGTATTTCCCTGATAAGGAGCGACGCTGAACATCTTTTCATGTGTCTGTTGGCCATCTGGATGTCTTCTTTAGAGAAGTGTCTATTCATGTTTTCTGCCCATTTCTTCACTGGGTTATTTGTTTTTCGGGTGTGGAGTTTGGTGAGCTCTTTATAGATTTTAGATACTAGCCCTTTGTCCGATATGTCATTTGCAAATATCTTTTCCCATTCCGTTGGTTGCCTTTTAGTTTTGTTGGTTGTTTCCTTTGCTGTGCAGAAGCTTTTTATCTTCATAAGGTCCCAGTAATTCACTTTTGCTTTTAATTCCCTTGCCTTTGGGGATGTGTCGAGTAAGAGATTGCTACGGCTGAGGTCAGAGAGGTCTTTTCCTGCTTTCTCCTCTAAGGTTTTGATGGTTTCCTGTCTCACATTTAGGTACTTTATCCATTTTGAGTTTATTTTTGTAAATGGTGTGAGAAAGTGGTCTAGTTTCAACCTTCTGCATGTTGCTGTCCAGTTCTCCCAGCACCATTTGTTAAAGAGGCTGTCTTTTTTCCATTGGATGTTCTTTCCTGCTTTGTCAAAGATGAGTTGGCCATACGTTTGTGGGTCTAGTTCTGGGGTTTCTATTCTATTCCATTGGTCTGTGTGTCTGTTTTTGTGCCAATACCATGCTGTCTTGATGATGACAGCTTTGTAGTAGAGGCTAAAGTCTGGGATTGTGATGCCTCCTGCTTTGGTCTTCTTCTTCAAAATTCCTTTGGCTATTCGGGGCCTTTTGTGGTTCCATATGAATTTTAGGATTGCTTGTTCTAATTTCGAGAAGAATGCTGGTGCAATTTTGATTGGGATTGCATTGAATGTGTAGATAGCTTTGGGTAGTATTGACATTTTGACAATATTTATTTTTCCAATCCATGAGCAGGGAATGTCTTTCCATTTCTTTAAGTCTTCTTCAATTACCTTCATAAGCTTTCTATAGTTTTCAGCATACAGATCCTTTACATCTTTGGTTAGATTTATTCCTAGGTATTTTATGCTTCTTGGTGCAATTGTGAATGGGATCATTTTCTTTATTTGTCTTTCTGTTGCTTCATTGTTAGTGTATAAGAATGCAACTGATTTCTGGACATTGATTTTGTATCCTGCAACTTTGCTGAATTCATGTATCAGTTCTAGCAGACTTTTGGTGGAGTCTATCGGATTTTCCATGTATAATATCATGTCATCTGCAAAAAGCGAAAGCTTGACTTCATCTTTGCCAATTTTGATGCCTTTGATTTCCTTTTGTTGTCTGATTGCTGATGCTAGAACTTCCAGCACTATGTTAAACAACAGCGGTGAGAGTGGGCATCCCTGTCGTGTTCCTGATCTCAGGGAAAAAGCTCTCAGTTTTTCCCCGTTGAGGATGATGTTAGCTGTGGGCTTTTCATAAATGGCTTTTATGATGTTTAAGTATGTTCCTTCTATCCCGACTTTCTCAAGGGTTTTTATTAAGAAAGGGTGCTGGATTTTGTCAAAGGCCTTTTCTGCATCGATTGACAGGATCATATGGTTCTTCTCTTTTTTTTTGTTAATGTGATGTATCACGTTGATTGATTTGCGAATGTTGAACCAGCCCTGCATCCCAGGAATGAATCCCACTTGATCATGGTGAATAATTCTTTTTATATGCTGTTGAATTCGATTTGCTAGTATCTTATTGAGAATTTTTGCATCCATATTCATCAGGGATATTGGCCTGTAGTTCTCTTTTTTACTGGGTCTCTGTCTGGTTTAGGAATCAAAGTAATACTGGCTTCATAGAATGAGTCTGGAAGTTTTCCTTCCCTTTCTATTTCTTGGAATAGCTTGAGAAGGATAGGTATTATCTCTGCTTTAAATGTCTGGTAGAACTCCCCTGGGAAGCCATCTGGTCCTGGACTCTTATTTGTTGGGAGATTTTTGATAACCGATTCAATTTCTTCGCTGGTTATGGGTCTGTTCAAGCTTTCTATTTCCTCCTGATTGAGTTTTGGAAGAGTGTGGGTGTTCAGGAATGTGTCCATTTCTTCCAGGTTGTCCAATTTGTTGGCATATAATTTTTCATAGTATTCCCTGATAATTGTTTGTATCTCTGAGGGATTGGTTGTAATCATTCCATTTTCATTCATGATTTTATCTATTTGGGTCATCTCCCTTTTCTTTTTGAGAAGCCTGGCTAGAGGTTTGTCAATTTTGTTTATTTTTTCAAAAAACCAACTCTTGGTTTCGTTGATCTGCTCTACAGTTTTTTTAGATTCTATATTGTTTATTTCTGCTCTGATCTTTATTATTTCTCTTCTTCTGCTGGGTTTAGGCTGCCTTTGCTGTTCTGCTTCTATTTCCTTTAGGTGTGCTGTTAGATTTTGTATTTGGGATTTTTCTTGTTTCTTGAGATAGGCCTGGATTGCAATGTATTTTCCTCTCAGGACTGCCTTCGCTGCGTCCCAAAGCGTTTGGATTGTTGTATTTTCATTTTCGTTTGTTTCCATATATTTTTTGATTTCTTCTCTAATTGCCTGGTTGACCCACTCATTTGTTAGTAGGGTGTTCTTTAACCTCCACGCTTTTGGAGGTTTTCCAGACTTTTTCCTGTGGTTGATTTCAAGCTTCATAGCATTGTGGTCTGAAAGTATGCATGGTATAATTTCAATTCTTGTAAACTTATGAAGGGCTGTTTTGTGACCCAGTATATGATCTATCTTGGAGAATGTTCCATGTGCACTCGAGAAGAAAGTATATTCTGTTGCTTTGGGATGCAGAGTTCTAAATATATCTGTCAAGTCCATCTGATCCAATGTCTCATTCAGGGCCCTTGTTTCTTTATTGACTGTGTGTCTAGATGATCTATCCATTTCTGTAAGTGGGGTGTTAAAGTCCCCTGCAATTACCACATTCTTATCAATAAGGTTGCTTCTGTTTATGAGTAATTGTTTTATATACTTGGGGGCTCCGGTATTCGGCGCATAGACATTTATAATTGTTAGCTCTTCCTGATGGATAGACCCTGTAACTATTATATAATGTCCTTCTTCATCTCTTGTTACAGCCTTTAATTTAAAGTCTAGTTTGTCTGATATAAGTATGGCTACTCCAGCTTTCTTTTGGCTTCCAGTAGCATGATAAATAGTTCTCCATCCCCTCACTCTGAATCTAAAGGTGTCCTCAGGTCTAAAATGAGTCTCTTGTAGACAGCAAATAGATGGGTCTTGTTTTTTTATCCATTCTGATACCCTATGTCTTTTGGTTGGCGCATTTAATCCGTTTACATTCAGTGTTATTATAGAAAGATACGGGTTTAGAGTCAGTGTGATGTCTGTATGTTTTATGCTTGTAGTGATGTCTCTGGTACTTTGTCTCACAGGGTCCCCCTTAGGATCTCTTGTAGGGCTGGTTTAGTGGTGACAAATTCCTTCAGTTTTTGTTTGTTTGGGAAGACCTTTATCTCTCCTTCTATTCTAAATGACAGACTTGCTGGATAAAGGATTCTCGGCTGCATATTTTTGCTGTCTAGCACCCTGAAAATCTCGTGCCAATTCTTTCTGGCCTGCCAAGTTTCAAAAGAGAGATCAGTCACGAGTCTTATAGGTCTCCCTTTATATGTGAGGGCACGTTTACCCCTTGCTGCTTTCAGAATTTTCTCTTTATCCTTGTATTTTGCCAGTTTCACTATGATATGTCGTGCAGAAGATCGATTCAAGTTACGTCTGAAGGGAGTTCTCTGTGCCTCTTGGATTTCAATGCCTTTTTCCTTCCCCAGTTCAGGGAAGTTCTCAGCTATTATTTCTTCAAGTACCCCTTCAGCACCTTTCCCTCTCTCTTCCTCCTCTGGAATACCAATTATGCGTATATTATTTCTTTTTAGTGTATCACTTAGTTCTCTAATTTTCCCCTCATACTCCTGGATTTTTTTATCTCTCTTTTTCTCAGCTTCCTCTTTTTCCATAACTTTATCTTCTAGTTCACCTATTCTCTCCTCTGCCTCTTCCATCCGAGCTGTGGTGGTTTGCATTTTGTTTTGCATTTCCTTTAAAGCGTTTTTCAGCTCCTCGTGACTGTTCCTTAGTCCCTTGATCTCTGTAGCAAGAGATTCTCTGCTGTCCTGTATACTGTTTTCCAGCCCAGCGATTAATTTTATGACTATTATTCTAAATTCACTTTCTGTTATATTATTTAAGTCCTTTTTGATCAGCTCATTAGCTGTTGTTATTTCCTGGAGATTCTTCTGAGGGGAATTCTTCCGCTTGGTCATTTTGGATAGTCCCTGGTGTGGTGAAGACCTGCAGGGCACTTCCCCTGTGCTGTGGTGTATAACTGGAGTTGGTGGGCGGGGCCGCAGTCAGTCCTGATGTCTGCCCCCAGCCCACCGCTGGGGCCACAGTCAGACTGGTGTGTGCCTTCTCTTCCCCTCTCCTAGGGGCGGGATTCACTGTGGGGTGGCGTGGCCCGTCTGGGCTACTTGCACACTGCCAGGCTTGTGATGCTGGGGATCTGGCGTATTAGCTGGGGTGGGAAGGCAAGGTGCACGGCGGGAGGGGGGGCAGGCTTAGCTCGCTTCTCCTTAGGTGATCCACTTCAGGAGGGGCCCTGTGGCAGCCGGAGGGAGTCAGATCCGCTGCCGGGGGTTTGGCTCCGCAGAAGCACAGAGTTGGGTGTTTGCGCGGAGCGAGCAATTTCCCTGGCCGGAACCGGTTCCCTTTGGGATTTTGGCTGGGGGATGGGCGGGGAAGATGGCGCTGGCGAGCGCCTTTGTTCCCCGCCAAACTGAGCTCTATCGTCCGGGGGCTCCGCAGCTCACCCTCCCTTTGTCCTCCAGCCTTCCCGCTTTCTGAGCAGAGCTGTTAACTTACGACCTCCCAGACGCTAAGTCGCGCTTGCTGTCGGAACACAGTCCGTCAGGCCCCTCCGCTTTTGCAAGCCGGACTCGGGGGCTCTGCTTGGCTGGCGAGCCGCCCCTCCGCCCCGGCTCCCTCCCGCCAGTCCGTGGAGCGCGCACCGCCTCGCCGCCCTTCCTACCCTCTTCCGTGGGCCTCTCGTCTGCACTTGGGTCCGGTGACTCCGTTCTGCTAATCCTCTGGCGGTTTTCTGGGTTATTTAGGCAGGTGTAGGTGGAATCTAAGTGATCAGCAGGACGCACGGTGAGCCCAGCGTCCTCCTACGCCGCCATCTTCCTGCGCCTCTCTCCTGTGAATTTTTATATGTAAATTATGGAAGGCACTCAAGCCTGGCCATTCCGGTCCCCAGCTGAGATAGGCGCACATTGTGATCTCATGGTAGGAAGGTGAGAAACACTCACTAGAAAACTAGCTCACGTCCAGACCACCCACCCACTTTGTCTTGAGGGAATATGCTTTTGGTTATGTGTATTGCTCAATGCTTAATATAAGTAACTTCTATATAAAATCTAGAGGTTTTATCCTCAGGAAGGATTCCATGCAGGTCTTCCTCGACTTATGACAATAACCCAATGTTCTGAGTCAAAAATGTAAGTAATACCTCTAACCTACTGAACATCATAGCTTAGCCTCATGGACCTTGAACGTGCCCAGAACACTTACATGGCCTGCAGTTGGGCCAAATCATCCAACACGAAGCCCATCTAGAATAAAAGGTTGAATAGCTCAATGTGATTGATTGAATACCATACTGAAAGTGACAAATGGCTTTACGGGTGCAAAATGGTTATCAATGTATCGGTTGTGGACCCTTGCGGTCGCTGGCAGGAGCTGTGGCTGCTGCCTACACCCAGCACCACAAGAGGGGACCGTACCATGCATTGGTAGCCCACAAGATCAAAATTCAAAATTCAGAGTATGGTTTCTACGGACTGCATATTTCTTTTGCACCAAGCTGAAAACCGTCATAAGTCAGGGATCGTCTCTACGGTAAAATCTGGGGTCCTTGATTTCTACAAAAACACAGACCTACAAGGCAAAAAGGAATGTGTATTCCAACTGTCTTTCTCTGCCCCCAAGCCACACTTGCAGCTTAATGCTCTCAGGAAGACAGTTAATTGCATCTTTGAAACTGTATGGAAGAGCAGTCGATGATCCTACATTCTAGGAGAAGTTAGTACGGCAATGGCTTCTATTAACAAACCTCCTGTGCTTAGTGACGGTTCTGCCGGTTTGTAGCTCTGCGACCTTAACCAAGTTCCTTAATCTCCCGGTGCAAAATGGGGATGACTGCACTAGTATCCACGCCACAGGAGTGTCGCGTAGATTAAAAGAACTACTGTACATAAAACGCTTAGAGCAGTGCCCAAAGCATGGCAAACACCGCGTGTCAGCAATAAACATTCTTACTCTATTAACTTTGGGACATTGGCTTTGACTTTTGTTATAACAGGTAAAGAGGTAGTCACCTTCACTCATAGTTCACGTAAGATTCTAAATAGCTTGACCAAATCTCTCCTGCTATCTGTTTTATCCCAAGTGCAAGTCTGTGATTTATAAGAAATATGTATTTGGTCATTCAGTGACCAAAATGGATTTCTCAGATATCTTTGGTCTTTGTCTGTAGTTCCTGCCTCACAGCTCCTAAAACTGCTTGGAATTTTCTGGGAGGAGAGAAGAAAGCATCTTTTGTCATGTTAATGAAGTGACTTTTGGAAGGCCTTTAGGTAACCTAGGCCAAGGCTGATGGCTGCCAAGAGAACCAATTTGTGATGAAAGGCTGGAACTTTTAGTCCTCCCCCCAAATAGGGCAGAGAGGCTGGAGATGAAGTTCAATTCCAGCGGCCAATCATTTAATCAATCATGCCTATGTAACAAAGCCTCCATAAAAACCCCGAAGGACTGGGTTCAGAGAGCTTCCAAATTGGTGGACACATGGAGTTTTGGGGAGAGCGGGGCATCTGGAGAGGCATAGAAGCTCTGTGCCCTTTCCTTGCACCTTTTCTCGTGCATCGCTTCCATCTGGCTGTTAGTGAATTATATCCAGTTATAATAAACAGGTAATCTAGTGAGTAAACAGGTTTCCTGACTTCTGTGAGCCAATCTAGCAAGTTATTGAAGGGGAGATCATGGAAACCTCTGATTTACAGCAAGTTGGTCAGAAGTACAGGTAAGAGCCTGGGCTTGTCACTGGCATCTGAAGTTTGTGCAGGGAGACAATCTTGTAGGACTGAAGCCTTAAGCATGGAATCTGACGTGATCTCTGGGTAGATAGTGTCAGAATTGAGTTGAATGGTAAACTGCCCAGCTGGAATCCCCAAAATTGTTTAGCGCTGATGTTGGACTAGCCTCTAGCCCCTGCCCATCACCGCGTTGAAACTGGGTCCAGAGCACCAAAAGACCGGTCTTAGGATATTTTTTCATGATGGCAACAATATTATTTGAGTACTGATTGTGATTGCATACTTTGTTGTAAGCAATTCCTCTTGTAATTTTCCAATGCACACTCAATTACTTTGCCTAAGGTGGCTAGGGCCACTACAAATTTGGCCCTGAACTACCTCTCTACTCTCACCCCTCCTTGCTTCTCCCTTTATATCCCGTGCCATTCCACTGTCCTTGGAAAATAGCGTTGGCAGGTCATGGAAATTCGCCAACAAAGTTGTATTGAATTGAATTGAAATGCCGAAATAATTGTGATATAAGCCCAATCACATCTGGATTTTTCCAATTAGTGTTTTTTGCCTCATCTTTAACCATTTTGTCCCATCTCTGAATCTTTACTAAGCTTTGCCTTTAATTCTAAGCCATTTTTATCTCTAAAACAAGATATGATTGGCAGTGAGAATAGTAGAGAAATTCCTTATGGCTCTGTTTTGTTACCATGAATCTGCCACTTTTTGACGTTTTAATTATTTACTCACACAATACATGGTTCACGTTTACCATGTACCATCCATGTGCCACCCTTCAGATGCACCAGTTTGGAGAGGCCTATCTCTCCTTAGGGGTTTCAAAATCTAATGGGAGAGACAGATACATCAGATGCACAAAGAAGACAGAGAGAGAGAGAGAGAATTTTAATTTGCAAAAATAAGTGTTACGATACAGATAAACATAGTGGGTTTATAGGCAGAGTTCAGAAGTTTGGAGGAGGGGTGACTCATCCCACTTTGGGTTAAAGTAGCAGTAAGGTGCCATAGAAGACAGATGGATTCTCAGTAAAGAGGAGTGCTCAAGGATTTGGGTGAAGGTGGCCACACCAACAGATGTAACATTGCAGACAAGATGAGTTATGTGTGAGAAGGCAACTCACTTGGGATATGCAACTATTGAGAATCACTCATCTATTTCCCTTCCCCAAAGGAAAATAAAAGTAACTCACCATCCACCAGAGAGAAGTACCATTCTGAAAGTTCATCTGGTTCGATAGCTTAGATTAACAAATGAACCATGGTGAGTCCCAGAGAAGAAAACACATTTGTTTATCAGAATGTGTCCACTCTGTTATCAAACCCAGTCTCTTAAATAGAAGCCATTTAACTTCCTGCAACAGAAGCCATCCAGCGAGATGACCTGGCTTCACTTTTTTCCAGGGATAACTGTAGCCTACCATAGTAGGCTACCATAGTAGGCTGGACACTGCAATGAATTACCTTGACTGATAGGTCTGTGTAATTAGGTCCTTAGGTCTAATCAGATGTTCTTAATCTGGATTTCCTCTTTTTGTAGGACCAGAGGACCTGTCTAGCATCCAATTCATGGCCCTTTTCAAATTCTCCCATTTTATCACCAACCAATACCTGGTCTCACTCAAGATTATTGGGTGCATTAATTATTGGGTGCATGAAATTTCAGTTTATTTCATGTAACATCTTTTACTGAGGACCTGGTGTGTGGCAGGCAAGTGTTTGTTATGTAGCAAGAGATACAGATCAAGTTGGCCCCAGAAGAGGGAACAAACATGCTGTTCTTGTAGGGTGTTGCCATTTGATTTTGTTTAGGGTCCTCTCAGACAAACAGATGGACTGAGAGTATCTGATGATTCAAAAGGTGGGAATGAGAGTGAGGACATCTTTGTAAAAGCCCAGCCATTCTACGGATAAAGTTATGACATCTCAAAGTTTTATTTACTGTCCCTGAATTTCCATTTTTCCAGCTTGAATATTAATACCTACTTTTTGGTTGTTATGAGAATGTAATGAGATTACATATTTCTCTCAGGTCAGGTTCCCTCAAAACAGAGCCTGAGACAAGGATTCCTGTACATGTGATTGATGGGAGGAGTACTTTCAGGACGAGCTGCTAAGGGAATGAGGAAAGCACATTAGAAGAGGAGGGAGCTATACATACAATAGTTTCACATAAGGTCTAACTATAGCCTAATCCTTTGGGGAGACCAAGAACATAAATTGTGCCATAGAATCCGTCCTGACTTGAGAGAAGTGGTGGTCGTGGGTGGGTGAGTGCATCATAACTCCAGGATCTCCAAGGAGAAATGGCTTCAATAGCCCAATGAGAATCCTCTGGAGAAAGTTGAGGATGAAAGCCATGAGCTGAAACACCCGTGACAGCTGGGGGATGAGTACATCAACCCAACAAGTAAAAGGGATCTCAGGTGCCTAGGTATAGCACCAACATCATTTGTGATAACAACCTTACAATGGAGACAGCAAAGAAAACAGGCAACTGCAAAATAATGGACGAGAGAGACATAGCATAAAAGTGGGGTTTTTCAGTGCTATCTGCCAACCCCAGGTGACGAGAAGCTTCTTGGAGGATGATGCAGTCCAATGGAGCTTTAAATGATAAGCAGGAGGTAGCCAGGCAAAGCCACATGTCAAATGTGGTCCTTAAAGGATTTGGCCAAGGCCATCATCCAACAGACTCCTTATCTCACAGTCCTACCTGATGAAGAGACAGTGGTTTCCGCTGGAAAAAAACAAAACAAAACAAAACAAGAAATCACCTTCTGAGCATCTTCAGGGTGCAGCACGGCAAACCAAGATTTCATGCAGTGAATCCAGGGTGGAATTCACTTGTTCCCAGGCAGTCATCCAGACACTCTATTCAAGTTAATACTCTTCCAGCAGGGTCTAAGAAGAGCACACTACAAATGCATAGATCGATATCAGCATGTGCTGGGAACCACTCCAGGCTAAGCCTTCAGCACTTTGTGGAGATGCATATGAGGCACAAAACACGACATATAGATCGGCTTGACCCTGGAAGAAGGAACAAACATACTATTCTTGTGGGGTGTGGCCATTTGATTTTGTTCAGGGGCCTCTCAGGCAAATGGATGGACGGAGAGTGTCTGATGATTCAGAAGGTGGGAATCCGAGTGAGGACATCTTTTTAAAACCCCATCTATTCTATGGATAAAGTTATGACACTTTAAAAATGAGAGCAAAAGGAAGAGAGATTAACTTCAATCTTCGATGCTTCTGACTAGAGAAAAGGCATTGATTCATCCATGAGATTGCTAATAGCAGGTGTCTTGTGTGATTTATGCCAACAAACAAAATTGTTTGGGCTCTAATCCTTTTCCATCTGTTCCATAACAGGGAGAGGAAACAGGAGAGGTCGTGAATAATTCTAGAACTTCAAGATCTTTGTCACCCCAGAATATGAAAACCCCACCTCCCCCTCACTGACTTGGCGATCTCTTGAAGACAGTGGGGCTTTTGGGGGAGGCAGTTTACTACCCAAATATGGACTCTTTCTCATTTCTTGTGATCTGTGCTGTGGGGTTTCCTAGACTTGAAAAGGAGCAGGGAGCTTAAGCATTTTTCTTAGTGGGGACATAATGGAAAATCACTTTGTTTCTCCTTTCCTCACCTTGCATGGAATGGTGCCCAAGCTTTCTCCTGAAGCCTGATCAGTACCAACCTCATCAGAAGTCTGGAGAAGAGCAGAGCTGGAGGACTGGAGCAGAGAGAACAATAGGTTCAGAACATCCACTCGATAGGCATTTTTTAAGTGCATGTTATTTGCCAGGCATAGTGCTTTTTGATGAGGCTGAACTAATGAGCTTATTCTGGAACTTGGGAAGGGAAAAGTCCATTAAAAAAAAAGTATTTTGACTATGCACACTGTACTCACCATTTGCTGAGAAAGAACTTCTAGGAGATTAGGTCTTCTTGACGAGAAAGACTAACCAAGCTATAAGGGAGATTCACAGAACCCAGGTGAGAGCCCTTCTTTTGTTTGTCATCTGCCTGTGGACATACACTGGCTATTTGTGCTTAGGCGGGCTGCTCACCTTCTCTTCCCATCAGTTTATTCCCTTGCAGAATGGGGATAATGATATCTGTGTTTCCAATCCCACTAAGGTGCTGTGAATATTACATTAGATCATTTTGAAAGTATAACATACATGTTAGTTTTTCTTTTATTATTGTTACTATGCAAAATAAAACATAAAAAAACTAGGAGGTGGGGCGCCTGGGTGGCTCAGTCAGTTAAGCATCTGACTCGTGATTTTGGCTCAAGTCATGATCTCACAGTTCGTGAGTTCAAGCCTTGCATCTGGTGCTGCGCTGACAACGTGGACCCTGCTTGGGATTCTCTCTCTCCCTCCCTCCTTCTTTCTCTCTCTCTCTCTCTCTCTCTCTCTCAAAATAAATAAACTTAAAAAAAAACCTAGGAGACATATATATTCTGAGTGCTCCTTAATACTTCAGCATGTAGGTTACTTTGAAATGAGCTTCTGGGTGATATTTGAGCTGGTCCTTGAAGAAGATGTAGGCTTTCAGCAGGTAAAGGTAAGAGCTAAATGTAGTTTCGATGAGAGAAAGTAAGTATATTAGCTTCCGTAGGCTGCCTTTATAAAGTACCTCAAAATGAATGGGTTAAAATAATATTAATTTATTTGTTCACAGTTCAGGAGGTTACAAGTCCAAAATAAAGGTATCAGCCAAACCATGCTCTCTCTGAAGGTTCTAGAGGAAGATTCATTCTTGACTCTTTCTGGCTTCTGGTGATTGCTGGCAATCCTTGGTGGCCCTCAGCCTGTAGACCCATCACTACAATCTCTGCCTCCATCATCACACGTTTATTTTCTCTGTGTGTCTGTATCCAAATTTCCTTCATCTTTTAAGAGCACCAGTCATTGGATTAGGAACCACCCTAATCCAGTGCGACCTCATCTTAAATTGATTACATCTGCAAAGACCCTATTTCCAAAGAAGATCAAAAGCTCAGGTATAGGGGGTTAGGATTTGAATGTATTTTTTGAGACGTGGGACACAATTCGGCCCACAACGTTATGTGAACAGAATTCAGAAGAGGGAGGTGCAAGATGAATTCAGACGAGTAGTGAATAAATTATCATGAGCCCATAGAAAGGGTGATGATGAACAGAGGACAACACGACCAGAGCTGAACTGCAATCAACAAATAAGCCTCCCAGGCTAGGAGCCGGGAGGTTCAAGATGGGTAAGACCACATCCTTGAATTAGAGACATTTTACGCGGCGTGTAACATCTTCCTGTACAGACAGAACCACACCGTAGGTGGTCAGCGCTCTCCCGGATGGTGATAGGTAGGATAGATATGCTCTGGGAATGTAGATTATGCTCCTGCTCTCTCTCTGTTTTGTTCATGTCCAGAGCCTAGTCTAGTGTCAAAATACTAGAACCAAATAGTGTCACCAAATACTGTCGAATAAATGAACGAACCCCCGCTTTTATGGATAAAGAAACCAACTGTGAGAGAGTAGCTTGTTGAAGGAAATAGCGATGATGCTTCTAAGTTTGGATGTTTCGCTCCAGAGCCCATATTCTATTGCCTACCTCGCTGCCTCTTCAATACCTTCTTAACTCTGAACAGTTTATTGGTCCAGCTATTGTTGCCTATTTTCCACTGCACATTAAAATCAGATAATATGCGACACCTTGTCTTCCTCAGGCCACGAGGCGAGGTTATTCATCAGGCATGCCATTTGACAGAGCAGTGGCCTTGATCTGGCTCCACTCCCTCTAATGACATGCTCACTTTCTCTCACAGATGTTAGGCGGAGCCTAGAGGACACAGTGACATTTGGCGTCTGAAAAAGGCCATCGTGATCCCTCTGTCACAGACATTTCTGTTCATCCTTTTAATACCCACTTAAAACAATGCCATATCCTGACCCTCTGCCGCTGGAGATAAACAGTGTTCAGCAAGATAGGTTTGCCCCAGGCGTTCATTACTGAGTTGGGAGATAAAATGGAATTCTGTTTCATTAGATAATAGAATCTCCCGGATCACAGAAAACTCAAAGTTCATCTGATTTTATCCCTCATAAACAGTGCTTGAAGCACCACTCTCCCATTACTTCTGAACACACAACGCACGCGCACGCGCGCGCACACACACACACACACACACCATGTTATTTGCAAGACTTTCCCAAATACTTAGCCCGCAGACATGACCACACACAAAATCTTGGCCGTTCACCTCTGAAGACAAGAATAGAACTTTCTTGGACCTCACAACAGTATTTTTCATAAGAAGAGAAATGTAACATTTAAAAGTAATCTGGGTGGGGGAGGGGAACCTCACCAAAGAGGAAACGTGATGCGTCGTGGGACATTTATGTGGTTTTTTAGTTGGTAACTACAACTTTCATTTGTTAGTGTCTCTCACACCTGCCTAAAACAGCAATCAGACTTGTAAATGGTAGAAGCTGATATCCAGCTTCCCTACTGGCAGCGGCCAACGTCACCATCTCTTCTTGTTCACAACGATTGGAGGAGCATTTAACCCAAACGTTGGGGCTGAGCCATGGCTATCTTGAGCGGTCGTCTTCCAGCTCTGCAGAGAGTAGGAAGCTGGCCAGAGAAATTGGCATTAGTTGGAACAGGGCTTACAAAGCCGTATTTCACCTTGCCCCCAAGAACACCAGCATTCGCTCTCGCTTTCTTGGATCCAGGGCAGAGGCAGACCGTGCAGCCTGCAGAAGCAAGGGCAAAGGACAGACACTGCTTGGAGAGACCATGATGGGCACAGAGCCAGACTGAGCCCTCCTCTTCAGCTGGCACTTGCCCCGTTCATGTTGGGACATCATGCCAAATCAATTAAAAAGATAAACATCTTGCTAGTCCAATGAGAGGTGAGGGAGAGTCGCTTTGTTTTCAACAAGCTCACAAGGAAACAGATGAAAGGGTTTGGATGCAACGGCCAGATGAAGACACTAGGAGGAAGTTGCGTGTGACGTGTTGTGCTCACAAATATCAGAGCATGAAGAACATTGAATTTTCACTCAGTCCCCAAAGCTGTGAAGAGTCAGTAAATGCTTCTGAGTAAAGGAATGACACATCGAGATCTGTGTCTTAAAAATCCTGTCTGACAGCAGTGTGGAAGGTATATGGGAAGCGAACAATATGCCAGACCCAAGTTCATGGAGGCATCCCGTCAGGCAAAAACGGCAGAAAGCCATCAGATGCAGTTTAAATATATTAAGGAAGTAGAATTCGCTAACTAAAGGCAGGGATGTGGTTAGTGAGAAGGGAACGGGATGAGTTCCGGTTTCTAGTTAGACCACCGGAACGGGCAATCGTGTCTTTTTAGGAAGGAAGGTACACAAGCAGAGAAGCATATTTATATGATTGGTTTGATTAGGAAAGAGTTTTATTTGAGGTGTCTGCGGGACTTCTAGAAATAGATATTAACGTTACGAGGGATCTGAAATAGAAATATGTGGTTTCCAGAAGAGTCACAATAGTCAAACCATATATATGGATGAGGTCTCAGGGCCACTTACTAACTTGGAAAATATAGGTCAGAACGCTTCTAAAGGGTAAGCAGAGGAAGAGGATGATCACCCAGGGAGACGAAAATAGGCAGATTTAGCCAGATTTAGCCGAAGTGGCCAGAAAAGTCACAGATCAAACAAACGAACAAACCAAACAAACGGAGAGTGTGGTAGATGTTCAGAGTAAGACAAATCGAGAAGCAGGTGGTCCTTAGTTCCAAATGTTAAGAGATTTTAAAAACACAAGAAGTTACAGTTGATAAACCCTAATCCCAACCTGCTCCTTCCCTGGTGACTCCCGTCTTAGTCCTAGTCCATGACAGCTTTGCTTCACACTGAGCTCAGGCCCCAAACTAGGAAGCCATCCCCAACTCCTCTGTTTCACTCACATCTATCATGCAAACAATTAGAAAATCTTGTTTTCTTGGGGCGCCTGGGTGACTCCATCAGTTAAGGGCCCGACTCTCGATTTTGGCTCAGGTCATGATCTCACAGTTGTGAGATCAAGCCCTGAATCTGGCTCTGCATTGAGAGTGTGGAGCTGCTTGGAATACTCTTTCTCTATCAAAAAAAAAAAAAATATATATATATATATATATATACAACTTAGAAAAAAAAAAAGAACATCTTGTTTTCTCAAACTTCAATACCTAAGCATCATTCAGCCACCTCTCACTGCCCTTGCTATTGCAGCCCGGGCCAGGCCCCCATGGTCTCTCTTCGAGAACACAGTAGTCACCTCTTGGCTGGTCTGGCCTTCCCTATGGCTCCACTACAGCCTGTTTCGGTCCCTGAAGATGTGCATTTGGATACATGACACCTTTTCTCGAAACTCCCAACAGCTCTCCAGCACCATTAGAATCAGCTTCCTTATTCTTACTGGGCCTGACAAGACTCTGCAGTATACTCTGGCCCCTGTGTTCCCCCCGTCCTCCTCTCCTCTCTCTCTCTCTCTCTCTCACCCAGGACAGCCTTCCTCCTTGACACCCTGCTCATCTTCCTGCACCAGCACTTATGCGTTTGTTGTTCCCGTGCTCAATGGTACTTCCCTTGCGTGTCCAAAGGGTCCATCCCACACTTTGTTCGGGTCTCACTCAGTTGCCATGTCATTACAGGGACTTTCTTTCTCTACACACCAAAAAATAAATAAATAAATAAATAAATAAATAAATAAATAAATAACTTGAGTCTTCTGCTGATTGTTCTCTCTCACCTTATTTTGTTTTATTTTTTTGCATGGCATTCATCATTACCTGTGTGTGTGTGCGTGTGTGTATGTATATATATATATATATATATATATATATACTTTGTGTGTGTGTGTGTGTGTATACACTTATCATTTTGAGAGACAGAGAGCATGTATGCATGCTCACGCGATGAGGGAGGGACAGAAAAAGACAGAGAGAGAATCCCAAGCAGGTTCCACACTGCCAGCACAGAGCCCAATATGGGGCTCCAACTCACAAACTCCGGGATCATGAGTCAGATGCTGAACTGACTGAGCCACTCAGGTGTCCCTGCATGCATGTCTTGTTATACATCTCACGCAACTAGTATATCAGCTTATGAGGACAGGAATGTTAGGTACTTTGTTCACTGATGAAACTCCTTGGCGAAGAACATGCATGGCCTCTATCAACATGGAGCCATTGTTTGGGGGATGAATACAGCGTTTAGAAATATACACACAGTCTTGACCGTGTGCCTTCAATTTGAAGTAAGATTTCTCTCTTGATGGTGAGGATGTCGCTACCAGTTACGGGCTTATATCCTTCCTTTTCAGGAAACACGATGGAAAAAAAATATGTCTTACCCCCCCATTTGTTGCAACTGAAGTCTCATGTTCGAGTACTATTGGACTGCTTGGGTCATTTAGTCCTGACATAATCTCTGTGGTCAAAAGATGGAAGGGACTGATTGACTAGACTGGCTCCTGTTTCCACCGCTGGAGTTGGGTTGCTCAATCCCCAAGGCCCATGTGCTAAGGATGGAAGTGCTGGGTGCCCACCAAAAAAAAAATTGGGGTGCTACTACCAAGGGGAGACCAGGTTTTATGAGGTCTGAAACTGAAACAACCTAAGAAAATGAGTCTAAGCTGCACACGCAATATTCATTGTTGGACACTGTATGTGGCCTGTATGCATAACGGGCCCTGAAATTTGAAAGTATAGCATCATGGCCAGCCTGTCTTTGGGGAAGAAGAGTAAAAAAAGGAAGCAAATGGATATCCTCACCAGGAGAGTGAGAGAGAAGAGAAAATATGGCCAGGGGGGCACAGGAGAGAAAGACGTGATGAGAACTGAGCAGAATGCCCGCCAATTAGACTCGACAAAGCTCCCCCCGCCTCAGCTGAACACATTTCCTGCTCAATGCAGGAATTTGCAGCAGGGTTTTCAGCCAGGGAGAGAGGAATGTGGAATTTGGTCTTAAGCTTGCTGTCCTTACCATTGTCTGAGCTAGCTCTGAAGAGACTTGTGGAAAGAACAGCTGTGTGTCCCTAGTACAGCTAATCCTTTTGGAAAAAAAAAGTTACATAACATAAGTGTGTTTAGCTTGATTCCCTCCTCTCTCGTAATTTAAAACATCCTGCAGAAAGCCCAGTTTGGGTGGAGTGTGAATACTAATGAGTGAGTGCTGTGCCATACATCCAGTTTGTCAATACAACGGGAGAGGGGGCTCACTTCCTGTGCCGTGGAGGCTTATGCTGCCTCTCTGGGGCTGGTGGGCTGGAACGTGTCCACAGCAACACAAATGCTCTTGACTCTGGTCAGTTCATAAAGTGTTGTGTGAGTGCATTTGTGTCAAAGCATCAAATGTCGTCAAGAACCCCAAAACACCCCGCAGGCTCGGGTGTGAGCCAGCTGGGGGAACCTCTCATCCTCCATCAGCTCCCATTACTGAAGCCGTCTCCAGGGGTCTGTCTGATCAGCACCTTCTCACGGCTCCTGTGTCCGCGCATCTCACCGCAGAGGTCAGGCGAGGCCGCAAAGATGTCCCTCACAGGGAGCTGGGGGAGAGGGCAAGGGCAAGGTCACGTGTGGGCCAAGTAGGAGGACTGCCCTGAAGACTTTCTCCTGCAATAATAGCTGGTGACCAACGTCCTCCACATTTGCTGCATTTGTCTGAGCTCCCTGGAATTACGGATCTTAGTGTCACTGACTCGGGAAAGAATAGAGCCTGGAGATCATCTGGGCCAACTTCCTTGCATAACCAAAGAACAGACTGACGTCTCATAAGACTGACCCCAGTATCTACCATATGCTTGGTAACGTGTTCAGGGCTTTCCGTGAAATAGTGACAATCCTCAAACAGCCCTCCTCTTTGGTAGATACTAGGACCCTCACTTTATAGCAAGGAAACAAGCAAACAAAACTTATGTCCAGAAAAGCACAAGGAGAATAACAGCAGATACCCGAGTCCGCCTCTCATCTCTCTAACCCAAAGATTACCTATGATTTCCATGGGCAAGAGATCCTTCCTGATAACATTTTTATTACTGTGATTATCATATTGTTTATAATTAGTCAGTACTCACTATGTGTCAGACACTGTGTTAGATGCAACGTGTGTGTGTGTGTTCGCGTCAATAAACCATTGTTTTGAAAGATTCGGTCGTTTGTCCAATGCCACTCATCGATATTTGATATTTGAACCCATTTTTTTTTTTCATTCCAGTGATTAGAAATTAAATGCTTTGCTCATACGCACCCATAGGTGATGTTGATCTTCACAACCCTCCCAAGGACCTGGTGATTTGGGCAGCTTGGCCCTCCACGGCCAACAGCCTGGCTGCCAGCACTATAGAATTTAGGACTGAGTAGCTAAATGGGGAGTGCAGCCCCAGGGGGCAATTTTACACTTGCCTGATGATCCCAAAGTAGTTCACTCTGAACTGGACCAGCGGGCCCCAAACCACGTGGCCACAGCTACCCATCACGAGCTTTGCTTACTCCATGGTGCTCAAGTCACCACAGCCCTTGGGTGGACGCATCGCGGATCCCAAGAACTGGCTTCCTTTCCGCTGTCTTGATTGTTGGCTCCTCTGTGGTGGCCAAAGAACAGACTGCCTCAGCGTTTAGATTAGAAAGTGCACATTAGAGCCCCACATTTGCTGGCTGAAGAACACGCAGCTCTGTCTGGTTTGCACTCTATGTTCATTCAGCTTGAGGACAGCAGCTCAGCAAGGGCACTGGAGGGCTCGCTGGACGTCCTGGGCACCAGGAGTGGATGCGTGAAACCCCAGAGAGAAACAGGGCATGGTTTAAAGTAAAATAAAAAAAACCCTTGGCCAGTGCTTTTTCAGCAACCTCCCTCAAAAGAGCTGGTTTGAGATAAAAATGGTATCCCACTTGAGAAACCCTTGTGTTGGTCTGGTAAGGGCGAAAGTCCAGACATTCCAGAAGCTTGCGGAAGAAAAACTAGATTTTTAGTTACTTGAGGCTTGGCCTTAAATTCTCATTTCAAAAGAATCCAAGATGAAAGAACCCTGCCGGCTAATTTTAGAGCAAACTCTTTTATCCCCCTTGATTGACGCAAACAAGGAAGGGGAAACAGAATTGAGAAAGAATTGAGATCTTGACTTTAAAACCGACCAGGCCCACGAAACTCACCCATGCCGTGCACTGATTCTCTAACAGGCAGGATAAAACACTCTATCACTGGTACCACAAAGTAATTTTGCTGACTTATATAATAATGAAATCCTCCTGGATGTTCCTGGGTGAATTAATTAATTAATTGAGAGATGGGGTGGCCATCCCCCTCTGTGTTTAGGCGTCCATTTCTTTGTCTGTACAATTAGAAGATGGAACCTGGAGTATTTAAAAGGAAAGAAGGAACTTTGGAAACCATCCAACTCCCAATCGTTCGAAAGGAAAGATTTCTGATGGTTATACAGTGTCTGTACGAGGCCAGATGGCTAGTTAGCGGCAGAGACAGGACTCAAACTTTGGTGTTCTGGACCAAATCGTTTTTGCTTTTTTCCTTGAAATCCAACAGCTTCTATAAATCGTCTTCACAATTCTACAGCATTGTTGGAAGAATATATTTAAGTAAGTCACAACCACGAAAGTTTTGAAGATGGGAATTTTGAGGCAGTTTGCAGATGGAAGCAATATTTGCCACAAGCCACAACATTATGAGGGGAATACCGCCTCCCTCAGCACTTGGGAGGGCTGACTCTGGTAAACCCAGTGACAACCTCCGGACAGAGGTCCTCAGGCAACCCGCGCAGAAAATGAGAACCACCGGTAACTCGAACACCTGACGCTGTGGTATTGAGGATGGAAAGAAACACAATCCTACCCGGGCCTCCGGTCGTACCTGCATTGGTTATGGGCTCCCTTTATCTCTGTAGACCCTGGAGTCTAGGGCCTCTGGAGATGAGTGAGGAAAAGGTGTTTCCAGAGGATTAGACGTAGGAACTGAGAGCCAGAGGGGAAGGTGTCTCTGCACTGGTCTTCCCCTGCTTTCCATTATAAGATGGAAATCTGATTGGCAAACTCTCCACAAAAAGGTCTCTCAGGGCCTCTTCTGATGCACATACCGTGTCCTGATTCCTCCAAGTTCAGCCTTCTGCCTCTTCTCCCTCATGGTGGGCCTGCTTCACGTCAAATGAGCTCAGGAGGCGATGCATGTTTCTTGTTTTTGTTTCTGTTTTTAATGTTTATTTATGTCTGAGACAGAGAGAGACAGAGCATGAGAGGGGGAGGGGCAGAGAGAGAGGGAGACACAGGATCCGAAGCAGGCTCCGGGCTCCGAGCTGTCAGCACAGAGCCCGACGCGGGTCTCGAACTCACCAACCGCGAGATCGTGACCTGAGCCGCAGTCGGACGCCCGACCGACTGAGCCACCCAGGCGCCCCTGCAATGCATGTGTCATTCGACATTCGCTTCCCAGATCTTAGGGTAGTTCTTGGTGCAGTGTAGGATCTCGTTAGATGAATGAACAATACCTAACATTTTCTGAATGCTTACTCTATGACTATCACGGTTTTAAGGGCTTTAAAATCGTACCATTAATTATTTCATCAAAGGTTACAGAAAATGTCACCATTATCCCCACTTAGGCTGGGGGCCTTACAAAATTTGCTTAAAGCTATCTGATTAGAAGGTAGGAAAGGAGATGCACAGCGTGATAGTTGGCCTCGGACCATGCTTTTACCGGCTTTATTGGCTGATTTCCTCCATAAACTCTGACTTCCCTGGGATTTGATGCAAAGATAATTTTGCACAAGAAAGAGCCCTCCTCAGCACCTACATGCTATTTTTGTGTGAGTAGATGTTTGGGTGAGGGGTGTGGTCGGGGTAGAAACAGACCCCTCTTAGGCATCTTCTCATTGACGGACCTGTGCTTGATATCTCAGCAATCACTCCTCACCTCGGCAGAGAGCTTCTCCCATTCCCATTCTGATGGTTTCTGTGAAAAGCAAAACGCTATCCAGGCAGGCCCTGGGCATCCTTTGCCCAGCAATTCCCAGCAGTAAACAACAACCTCTGTCTCATTCATGAGAGTCCACCTCGAAAAATTGCCCAGGTGCTTTTGTGATATTTGTCAGGGTCACAATTTGGGTCAAATAAGGGTCGGAGTATCCTATAACAAGGGAGAAAATCAGATTATTTAGGCTTCTTTATACACTGGCTTCACTTCCTCAAGGAACTGTTGAAACCTTTTATTCCTTCCTATCTGAGCACTCCTTTCCATCACCTGCAGGGGGCTTTGATGGTTAGGGGACCTTCTTGGAAGCCCAGATACACCAGCTTGATGCAGGCATCCCTGACAGACAACATTCATGCCAAAAAGAAGTCGATACTGTCTCTGTAGTTTGCAGGTGGGTCAGCTTCTGTTGGGTCAGATACCAGGGTACCAACACGGTTTTTTCACCATTAATATCGCTCCTTAGTGTTAAGATAGTTGATATTTTCACAAATATTTTAACTGGAAACATAACTGTTAGCAAGCATTTATACCTCGACATAAGAAAACCGATTTGATTAGCAGCAAATGGAGATATGGATGAGTCCCTTTTAAAAAGAGAGACCAAGAATACTCTGGAACTTGAAGGGGCATTCATACAGAAAGAAGCTTGGGCATTTTTCCTGGACCGTCACAGAAAGATGATGTGGGTGAAATACGCCCACGGGGGAAAAAGGAAGATGTTGAGAGAGATTCACAAAGAGAGGGTAAAGAGAAATGTCACCAAATTTTGCATCACACCTGTAATCCAACTGTTGTACGTTCAAACCGATCATAAGTTTAATGTGAATAAATGTACTCCATAGAAGTCTGTTACAGAGAAGAGAATCGATAGGCTCAACAGTTCTCCCAGAAATTATTATTAAAAAAAAAAAGAAAGAAATTTAAATCCAGGAAAACAGATATAGATCAGCATAAGAAATATCTTTCTAGGTGTCGAATCTGCCCAAAGGTAGACTACTCTGCCTTCGGAGGTAGTGAGCTGCCAGTCACTGGAAGTGTGCAAGCAGAGGCTGGATGACCTTTCGGCATAGGTGTTGTATCGGGCGTTGCAGCATTAGCCATTTCTTTAGACCAAAATAATGAAACGAGCAAGAACTAACGGGTCCTGTATTGTATCACTGAGGATTGCATATAGCTACGAGTAACAAAATGCCCAGCTAACAATAACTTAGAGAAACCCAAGGCTCTTTGTTTAATACTTCAAGAAGTCCAAATTAAGATGATTCGGGTGTGTAGACTGGCTCATCAATGCTATTATGGACTTGCAAAGTTGCTATTTTTTTACTCTATTATCATTTACTAACCCTCATGCTCATAATAATGATAAACAATCATGATGATGATAGCAATATTGACACTTTGTAGTACCAACCACGTGATAAGAATTGTTCTAATTGTTTTCACATATTTACTTGTGGTTACAAGACGACTTGTCATACTGCAGACTTCACATCTATGTTCCAGGAAACAAAAAAGTGTGTGTGTGTGTGTGTGTGTGTGCGCGCGCGTAAGACTCAAGAGGCAAAAGACAGACCCTTTCTTTTTTCTTATGTTCATTTATTTGAGAGCGAGAAAGAAAGAATGGGTAAGGGAGGGGCAGAAAGAGAGGGGGGAGAGAGAATCCGAAGCAGGCTCCATGCTGTCAGTGCAGAGCCTGACACGGTCCTCGATCCCACGAGCCATGAGATCCTGACCTGAGCTAAAATCAAGAGTTGGACGCTTAACCAACTGAGCCACCCAGGAGCCACAAAACAGACCCTTTCTATCAGTGACAACAGAAATATTTCTAGAAAGCCCACCCAAAAAGTCTGCTTGTCCCATTGGACAGAAGTGTGTCACATGATGAACCTTAGCTGGAAGGTGGCCAAGGAAACAGGGATCATGAATGGAAATGGGGCCAATGAATGAACAGGTCCTTCCACATGAGTTTGCCTGTTCACATCCATAATGCCAGTTGATCTTTCAATGTGCCCGTATACTAGATACCAAGGGAAACTGCAGAACAGAAAGCTTTGGGTAATTAGTCATTTAAGTATTCATTTCCAAAGCTGAGATGAGAACTCATCTATACTGACCTCGGAAATCATGCTTCCGTGCTTGTGACTACTATACAAGGCTACCTCCCTGGGTTGGCTTTAATGTTCTTTCCTCCCTGAAATTTGATAACGGAGATGTGCTAGTCACCTTGAAATAGAAGACAGAGTAGAATTACGCAGTGGCAACCCAGAGTCCGTTTTTTCCTGTAATGGCTTTCCATGAATCGGCTGGATCCAATAAAGGTCTAATAAGGTGAACGCTCAACGCCGCTTCACCAGGCATAAGGTCAGGCTGGCACCAGAATTAAGCGTACTGTTCTTGCTACTGCTGAGCAAGGCACAGATTCTCCGGATGGAAAGTCATTCTCTGGAAATAGGTTAGAGCTTTTCAACAGTGCATGGCACATATCAGTTCACAAGAGTATCACGCATGCAGCCCAGGATTAATGTCATCCGTGACAGTTCAGTGACCTGCTGGGGATGCTCTTTCCTTGGGTGTTTCATCTGACCCGCCATGAGAGACACAAGCACTAGGAAAACCCTGATCGCTGTAAGATGGAGACATTTCCTTTTTGGCAGGAGCAAAGGTATCAGCTGGGCAACGCCTGCAAGATTTGCAGTTTAAAAGACTGAAAGGAGACTTTGGTGACTCTCTGCCTAAAGTATCTGCTGTTGCCTTACAAACACTTCTGCCCATGGGGAGGCAGCAGAGCGCAGACGTGAGTGCAGGCTGACTTGGGTTTGGGTTCCGGTCCTCCAACCCCCACACCCCAGCCGTGCTTCCTAAACTCTCTGAACTCATGTGGTTATGTCGAGAATTAAATAAAAGTAGTATCTTGAGAGCAATCAGCAAGGTGGTCAGCTGTCACAAAGGGAAGGATCAACAAACGTTGGCTACCATTCATGACTATCACTGTGGTCATTGCCGTTGGTGGTTACATTATTATTTTTCAGAGTAGGTCTTGGGTTTCTTACCATTTGGAGGACAAAACCATGGAAAGAGTCCCAGATATTTCCAGGGTGACTTTGAGGTCCACGGATATGGGTTACAGGATCGAGACATCTAAACTCGTACTTCAGTAATTGAGAATCGAAGCTGGAATTCTGTTTGGACCTCAGCATAGGCTACTAGACCTAATTGCCCAGAATCCAAAAGATCCGAAAACATAATCATCTCAGTACTAAAATGACCCATTAGTAGGAGAAACACTCCGGACCGGGTGTCAGGGTCTCAAAAATCAGCCCTTGGGTCTGATCTCTTTCTTCCTTGGGAAAAGCTACTGCCCCTAATGAAGTGAATGACAATATCAACCACAAACACTTTTGAACACTTGGATAGTGACTCTATGCTGTGCTGACATTCTACGCTGACACGTATTCTAGTGCATGTAAGCTACTTTCCCTCTGATGAGGTACAAGAGACTGAGGCAGGCATTGTTGAACAACGGGTCGAAGAGTACAAAGCCCACAAAAGGCAAAGCCAGGCTCTAGACACAGCTAGGGATGCTGTCAGGCAGCCCTTCTCTCTACTGTGTTGCCTTCTGGAAGGAGGAGACCTCCATGAGCTGCCCCTGTGCATCGCTTGTTTCCTTCCTCATGTCTCTCCAGCCTTGCTGGCTTCTTATCCTGCCTGGGACACATCAAGCTTACTCTCACCACCGGCTCTTTGCATTTCCTGTTCTCTCTAGCCTAGAACCAATCCAGGGGTCTCTCAGGGGAGAGAATGACTCCTGTGAGGGTATCATTTGTCACAGGACCCAAACTTTAACACAAACAAAAACAAAATCCTTGTGGGTAGTAGTATAATGCGCTTGTTTTCAGATTGGAATAAAATTTTCCAGTTCTCACCCGCCCCCCGCATCATCTCCCCCCAAAACTAAAAAAAAGAATAACTACATCTTTTTACATCATCCATTCATCTTGGTTTGCCCAGGACCCTTGCAGTGTATGCTTGTTTCCCTTGTAATTATTCAGAGCAACCTCTCTCACTCTCAAACGGGTCTCAATTTAGAAAATACATTTCATATGGTCACTCTGCTTCTGATGGGAATTTTTGTCCCCGATATCAGCTTCCAAAGCAGGGTGTCTCACGTAGTTGCAATTCTTTCCCGACAGCAGGCGGGGAAAAAGAGTGTACCTATTTGTATTTAAGCCTGTGCTTTTCAAAAGCCTCGTCAGGTCAATCCTCAAGTGGTTAGAAACGCCCCCTGGCTCTGACGCCTGTCAACTCACCCCCTGACCAGGCGCTCTCAGCTCTTCTATCATTTGTTGCCTCCACCACGAAGTTGATGACAGTGGACTCACTTTTACAAGTTTATTTTGCACGATTTCCCCTTTTGTGCAGGGAGACCAGCTGGCCTCTTACAGCAATAACTTGCCTTCATTCAGGGCAAACAGACGCATTCCTCCCTGGGCCATTCTCTCTGCTTCTGTGAATAATACGCATGTCTAGACCGAAGAGCTGCAAGCAGGCTGGACTGTAATTGGATTCATCTCATATTAGCTATTTAAAGGAAGCAATGCGCCTTTCTATTTGGACAGTCTTAGAAGCCCCTCAAACAAATATAGGATGAAAGGCAATTTGTTTAAAAATAAGGAGTGCTTTCACCGGGGACCGCTTTCTTCAAGAGCATTAAGTTTCTTCACAAACAACTACAACACAGAGGTTCTTTTATAAGCCAACGGCCTTATTACTGCCTGAGTCCTAGTCTCTTGACTGATATAACAGAAACGTAAGGAGTTTTCATCTCTTTGTAAGTCTGATTTGCAAATAGGATGAGTGCTTATCAGGTGAAAAATGTTGCTTCTGTTATGGGCTCAAGGTAAGCATCTCTAATCCAAAAAACAAAACAAAACATCCTGCCTCAAATATCGATGCTTTATATTTACTACAGGGTTGTATGTTAAACTGACAAAACAAAATTTTGTAATTTAAATCTATTTCCCTATGCTATATAAAAAGTGAAGCAAGTTTTAAGGACGTACAGACACTTAAATACGATTATCTGTTTTTCTTTTCATGTTTCAACCATTAATGAAATCACTTCTTCAGTTCACTCTGATTGTACTTAACCACTCATGCATACATGAATTTCATTTATTACTTACTGAGTGATCAGCATATGCAAATGGCAGTATATAAGAGTGCAAAAGTAAATAAAAGACAAGATTCAGAACTCTTCCATGATTAAAACATCTAATATACAGGAATCTAAGGGTACTTCCCCATCGGATAAAAGCCATTGATAAAAAGTTCACCATTGATAACACATGCAGTGGTGAAAGAATAGGTTCTTTCCCTCAAGGACGGGGAAGAAGACAAGGAAATTCTCTCTTACCGTTTCTATTCAACATTGTGCTGTAGGTTATAATCAGGGCAATTAGGCAAGAAAATGAAATAACGGGCATGCAGACTAGAAAGGAAGAAGTAAAATTATCTCTATTTGCAAATGACAATCTTGTGTATCAAAAAATGAGATAAAAACAGAGAGAGAGCCTGGGACATGGGGGTGGCTCAGTCGGTTAAGCAGAGGACTTCCGCTAAGTTCATGAACTCGCGGTTCGTGGGTTCCAGCCAGGCATCGGGGTCTGCGCTGACAGCTCAGAGTCCAGAGCTTTCTTCCAATTCTGTGTCTCCCTCTCTCTCTCTCTGCCCCTCCCCTGCCTGTGCTCTCTCTTGCTTTCTGCCTGTTTAAATAAATAAACATTAAAAAAAATAAAAGAAACAGAGAGGGAGGCAAACCATAAGAGACTCTGAATCCAGAGAACAAACTGAGGGCTCCTGGAGGGGAAGTGGGTTGGGTTAAATGGGTGATGGACATTAAAGAGGGCACTTTTGGGGGTGAGTACTGGGTGTCATATGTAAGAGGCCAATCACTGGGTTATACTCCCGAAGCAGTCAAGAATACACTGTATGTTAACTAACTTGAATTTCAAGAAAAGAATTTAAAAAAATAAAAAAAAATCCCAAGGAATCCGCTAAAAAATTGTCACAACTAATAAATGAGTTCAGCAAAGTTTCAAGATACAAGATCGATATACAATGTCAATTGTATCTTTATATACTTGTAATAAATTGTCTGAAATGAAATAAGCAAAAAATTCACTTACAATAGCATCCAAAAGAATCAAATACATAGAAATTAATTTAACAAAATGAATTAAAAACTCATACTCTAAAAGCTACAAAACATTGTTGAAAGAAATTATAGATATCCCAAATAGTTGGAAAAGCATCCTATGTTTATGGATGGAAAAATTTAGTATTGTTAAGATGGCAACTCTCTCCAAATTGATTTAAAGCTTCAACACAATCACTATTAGAATCCCAGCTGATTTCTTTGTCCAAATTGATGAGTTGATTCTAAAATTCAAATGGAATTGCCAGGGTCCCAGAAGAGCCAAAACCCAGAAAAAGAAGAACGAACTAGTGAGACTCACGCTTCTTGATTTCAAAACTTACTACAAAACAATGGTAAAGAAGACAGTGTGGTATTGGTCCAAGTAGGCAATTAGTGCAGTGAAATAGAATTGTAGGCATTTAGCTCAATGAAATAGAATTGAGAGTCCAAAAATGAATCCGTGTGTCTCTGGCCAATTAATTTTCAACAAGTGCCCCAAGACCGTCCATGGATAAAGAATAGTCTTGTCAACGGTTGGTGCTGGGACAATGGGAGAGGCATGTGCCAAATGAATTTGAACCTCTGCTTCACACCCTATAGAAAAACTAACTCAAAATGTATAAAACCTAAACACAAGAGCTTAATCTATAGAAGTCTTGGAAGAAAAGATAGACTTAGATCTTCATGGCCTTAGGTTGTGCAATGGTTTCTTGGGTATGACATCAACAGTACAAGCAACAGAAGAAGAAATAAATAAATGGGACATCATGAGCAACCCAAGTGGAGGTGAATCTTGCCAACACCCCGGGAGCAAGTGTGGAAGCCGACCTTTCTTTAGCCAACTTTACCATACCAGCAGCCACAGCCGATGCCTTCTCTGCAGCCACTGGCACGGACATTTAAGATAGAAAATTGAAAATAAGATGAGATAAAATTAAAAACATAAAATACAAAATTGTACTTACTAGACGTATATCATTAAAAACAACCACCACAACAAAAATGCCTTTTTACTTATAAAACCATTTAACCAGAATTTAAACTCATAAAACAATTTAAATAGAATGATTTAGAAACACATCTAAGACGTAATCTCGAGACACTTAGCTCATCCTTTCCCTCTCCTTCCCTCCCTGTAAGATAGTTGGCCAAGCCCCTTAACCTTTGATGCAGAGCCTGCAGGAAAACTGCATTTCTCTGCTTCTTGTCCCAGGCACTGACTCTCTGCGAGGCTTTCACCATCCCGCGAAGCCAAGCTCAAACTACAAGCAAGATGGCTCACACGGCAGACAGCACACCGCACTGATGTTAGCACGGGAACTGCCAGGTGGGATCCCACGTTTGGACAGCTGCATCGCTATAGGAAAAATCATCCTCTTTTTCCCAGCTCAGCTATACAACTATAGCTAAAAGACACATTTATGTGTCCACACATATGTGTGTGTATGTCCCTATGTTCTATTAATCATGACTGTGTTTTTGATATGTTGATATTTTGGGGCCTTGCTGACCCTGGGGGGCTGCCTCGCTCAGGGCTAGTTACTTTCTAAAGACAGCAAACCCCTGGTCTGCCATTTTGGTCTAGAGTCATACCAAGTACTTCCTTTAACTGGCTCTCTCGCTCCAGGTCATTACCCACCCGCCATCACCATCCCAGGACAACCAAAGACAGCCCTACACTCCTAAGTCAGCTGAAATTACTCAAGCTAGCCAATCCTAAACCTGCCCACCTTGTCTCACCCACCATTCTTTCTTGCAGAAACCCCAATAAAGGTCCTTGCCGCAAAGTTTCCCCCTCTCCCTCTGCCTCCTGACTGACCTCCATACTTCTTCAGTCCCCAGTCCTCCACTGCCATGGTGTGGCATGACGCCTCTTCTTGAGATCTGTGAGTAACAAACTATTCAATGGCAGTGGCCTCCCGATAGGTTGGCTGTGCGATGCCTAAATGATAATAAAACATATACATGAACACAAACACACATGTGTACGTACATATATACACATATAAAAGGCTAACAGAATAGTAGTTTTAAAATCACTTTATCCAGCAGCACATAAACCTAGTTTCAAATCCCACTTTTATTGGTTTTGGTTGAGCTCCCTTGGGCTTTGTTCTCTCATCTTTGTAAATATAGGATAATAAAACTTGTAGGTAATTTTAACAATTAACGTGGGTATGTGTGTGTGTGTTGAGAAGAGAGTACAGGTAAAGGTGAGACTCGTTAAAGTCAGTGTGTAAAGGAGAGAAACCTGCATTATCAGTGACACCCCTGCAAATCCCTTAGGAAGCCTTATAAATTTCCCTGTGCCATTTTCAATCATTTCGACATAGCAAGTTTTTCCACCAACTTTAAAAACTTGTTTCTAGGGGGCACCTGGGTGGCTCGGTTGGTTAAGCATCCAACTCTTGATTTTGGCTCAGGTCACGATCTCACCGTTTGTGAGTTCGAGCCCTGTATCAGGCTCTGAGTTGACAACACGGAGCCTGCTTGGGATTCTCTCTTTCCCTATCTCTGTTCCCCTCCCGCATGGTCTCTCTCCCTCTCTCCCTCTCTCTCAAAATAAATAAATAAACTTAAAAAAAATTTAAAAAACTTATTTCTATGTTTCTATGTTGCGTACCAGATGAAATTTTGTCTGTAGGCATATTAGTGAAACACGCACATAAAAACATAGTGAGTATCCCAAAAACTATTGAAGCGAGCACTCTTACATGGTGAATTTTATTTCATGTGAAGTTTGTTGCAACAAAAATGCTATAAGAGTGAATAAAGTTAAAATGATGGAAAGACAAGCCACAGAACGGGATAAAACGCGTATTTGATACCTGAGGGGTATCTGAAATGTACCAGAGAAACCACCTCTTAAAAGTCAACAAAGAGATGATCGAGAAAACTCAAGAAAATAGATGGTCCAACTGAAAAGAAAAAGTAAAAATCTGGAAAGACACCTCATCAAAGAAGATGTGCAAATGGCGAATAAACACATGAAAAGATACTTAACACCATACATCATTAGAGAATTTCAACTTAGACCTACAAGGAGATACCACTAGACATCTATTAGAATGGCTAAAATTCAAAACAGGGGCACCACCGAATGCTGGCAAAGATGAGGGACAACGAAAACTCTCATTCACCGCTGGCGGGAATGAAAAATGGCACCGCCACTTTAGAAAAGAGTTGGCAGTTTCCTATAAAGCTAGACATACTTTTTTTTTTTTTTAATTTTTTTTTCAACGTTTATTTATTTTTGGGACAGAGAGAGACAGAGCATGAACGGGGGAGGGGCAGAGAGAGAGGGAGACAGAATCGGAAACAGGCTCCAGGCTCCGAGCCATCAGCCCAGAGCCTGACGCGGGGCTTGAACTCACCGACCGCGAGATCGTGACCTGGTGAAGTCGGACGCTTAACCGACTGCGCCACCCAGGCGCCCCAATGTTTATTTATTTTAGAGACAGAGAGACAGAGCACAAGCTGGGTAGAGAGCTGGAGACAGAATCTGAAGCAGGCTTCAGGCTCTGATCTGTCAGCACAGAGCCAGAGGCAGGGCTGGAACCCACGAACCGTGAGGTCATGACCTGAGCCGAAGTCGGATGCCCAAGCCCCTGAGCCACCCAGGCGCCCCGCCAAAACCTTTACAAAAATGTTTATGGCAGCTTCAACCAAGGTATCCTTCAATAGATGACTATGTAAACACACTGTGCTGCATCCATACAGTTAAGTGTTATTTGGTGATAAAAAGAAATCAGTTATCAAGCCATGACAAGATATGGATGAACCTTAAGTGAATATTTCTAAGTGAAGGAAGCCAATCTGAAAAGGCTACATAGTGTATAATTCTGTCTATCTATCATTCTAGAAAAGGCAAAATTGGGGACATAGTACAAAACTCAGTGGCTACCAGGGGTTCAGGAGGAGGGAGGGAGGGACAAACAGGAGGTGCACAGGGACTTTTAGGACACTGGAACTATTCTATCACTGCTGGTTAACAACAAAAGCATAAATGGCAATATATATACTATATACACTGTATATACCTAAGCATATCATTTTCAAACTACAGAAAATCAAAGGTAAACAAAAAAAAAATCCTGAAAGAAACCAGATAGAAAAAATTCCTTACCTACAGAGGAATAACATCTGACTTCTCAGAAACCACACAAGCAAAAGAGTGGAGTGAAATATTTCAAGTGTCAAGAAAAAAACCCCACCAACTTAGCATTTTGTACTTTGTGAAATTATCTTTCAAAAGTTAAGGGGAAATAAAAGCTTTCTCAGACAAACAAATACTGAATTCTTTGCCAGTAGACTTGCCTTGGAAGAAATGTTAACAGGGGGGCCTGGGTGGCTCGGATGATTGAGCATCTGACTCTTGAGTTGGGCTTAGGTCATGATCCCAGGGTCAGGGGATCACATTGGGCTCTGCCCTAAGCATGGAGTCTGCTTGAGATTCTCACTCTCTCTCTCTCTCTTTCCCTCTACCCCTACCCTGCTCATGCTCTCTCTCTCTCTGTCTCCGTCTCTCTAAAAAAAAAAAAAAAAAAAAAAGTTAATTAAGAAAAAAGAAGTGTTAACAGAAGTTCTTTAGAGGGAAGGAAAATAATATAGGTCACATAATTGGATTTGCATAAAGTCAGGAAGAACATCAAAGAAGAACTAAGTGAAGGTAAAATAAAAGCTTTTATTTCTCTTATTTTTAATTGATCTAACAGATAACAGATTGTTCGAAATAATTGTGCCAATGACATACTGAATTACACATTCTTGTGTGTATATAAGCATCTGTGAATATTTATGCAAATGAGGTGGATTACATGTAAATGAAGTGAATGGCAGTAAGAAGTAATGGAATCAACAAGATAAACCAATAGCCTTAAGAGTTCATGGGGCGCCTGGGTGGCTCAGTCGGTTAAGCGTCCGACTTCAGCTCAGGTCATGATCTCGCGGTCTGTGAGTTCGAGCCCCGCGTCGGGCTCTGTGCTGACGGCTCAGAACCTGGAGCCTGTTTCAGATTCTGTGTCTCCCTCTCTCTCTGCCCCTCCCCCGTTCATGCTCTGTCTCTCTCTGTCTCAAAAATAAATAAACGTTAAAAAAAAAATTAAAAAAAAAGAGTTCAACAAGGATGGTATAATATATAATATCACCCTACAAGCATCAGTGTTATTTTTATTTCATTTTATTTTTTGGTTTTTATTTAATTTATTTTTTATTTTTTTATACAAGAAGTAACTAGCTAAAGATGTATAAAGAAATAAAATACTCTATAATACTCAGTAATGCTGAACTATCTAGGAACCAACCAGAGTAACAAGATCACTGTAGACAAGGTGTTCACACTCTAATAAAGGACATGGAAGATGATTTGCGTAAGTGGAGATATTTCCACGCTTTTAGAAAGGATAATGCCAATTGAAACATATCAATTCTCCCCAAGCTAATATACAAGTTTAACGCAAGCCCAATAAAAATTCAAGTTGGGTGACTTTTATGCACTTGGTAAACTTAAAATTTACATGGACTGAAAAAAAACAGGAGAGGGAGGAAGCTTATCCTTACCACATATTAAAATATGAGGCAAGACCATAGTAATCAAAGTAGTGTTTTATTGGTGTAATAACGGGCAAATTGACTAATGGAAGATAATAAAGAACTCTGAGACAGACTCATTAATAAATGAGATCTAAATATATGATAAAGTTGGCACAAGTAATTAATGGGAACAGTAGATGGTGTGAGTTCATTTAATCATGAAAAATGAATCCAGATCCTTATCTAACATCACGCAAAAAAATGTGAACTCTAGAATGATTAGAGATGTCAATGTAACTGCCATAAAACTGTCAATTTAATGGGACTCCCCCTCCATGTTTAAAATCAATAAGGAATTGATATGTAGAACATAATCAATATCCTGACAGTCAAAAAAAAAGCCACTTCCCTCTAAAAAAAACAGGCAAAAATACAAACAGGCAAGTTACAGAAAACTGTAAGAACAAACAGGTACATGATGAGAGGAAATAATTAATAAACAGAGATGTGCACATTAAAACAGGAAGACATAGCACTGTGCACTTCTTAGACTAGCTAATTGTGGCTTTCTAGACCATATTATTTCTTCATTTATCAGGGGAACAGAGTTCTCTTTATTAAAGTCCATCAATTAATGAACTGCATTGTAAGCAGAGCTCAGAGTAAATTTTTCAGAAATTTATTATAAGATCATCCCATTTTCTAAATAAGTTATTGAAGTCTCATTAAATAGTTATTAAATAGCTATTGAAGTCTCTATCGAATGGCTTTGGTATAACCATTGGAATTGGTAACAAATGCTATTACTCTGCCCATCATAGCGATGCCCCAAATCCTTCTATTTGGCTGTACTTTATGCAACAAGTTCAGGTTCTGTTAGGTGAATTCCATCAGACCTTCTTTATTTCCAGCAATGTGTCGGCCTCCATGAGCTGTAACTGCTGAACTTCCATATTATAAGGGATATGGGAAAGAGTTTATTGAAATCATTCCATTCAAGGGGCGCCTGGGTGGCTCAGTCGGTTGAGCATCTGAGTTCAGCTCAGGTCGTAATCTCACAGTTTATGAGTTTGAGCCCCACATCGGGCTCTGTGGTGACAGCTCAGAGCCTACTTCAGATTTTGTGTCTCCCTGTCTCTGCTCCTCCCCTGCTCACACTTTGTCCGTCTCCCTCTCTCTCAAAAATAAATACACATTAAAAAAAAAAAGAAATCATTCCATTCAATTATTTAATTAATTATTCATTTCTTCATTCATTTCCTCATTAAATTTTAATTCACGTCCATCATTCTTAGGTATTGTTTTTTTTTTTTTTTAATTTGTATTTATTTTTGAGAGAGACAGAATGCGAGTGGGTCGGGGCAGAGAGAGAGGGAGGCACAGAATCTGAAACAGGTTCCAGGCTCCGAGCTGTCAGGACAGAGCCTGACATGGGGCTTGAACGCCCAAGCTGTGAGCTCATGACCTGAGCCGAAGTCGGACGCTCAACCGCCTGAGCCACCCAGGCGCCCCTCTTAGGTATTGGTTTAAATCCAAGAGTTCGGTAATCAAGACAGAAATAGTGCCTGACCTCTAGAAGCTTATAATCTAACATGATTCAAGATTCAGCTCTATGCACACAAGCTGTGTGTTCACTGGAAAGTCACTTCATCCTTTGGAAACTGGAGTTTGGAGTTTGTCATCTATGTAATTGGAATAAAAATTCCCACCTCATGCAGTGGTTGGAGAAAATGAAACCATGCTGTCTACACACAGTGCTTATTCCTAAACCAGACTTTTTCTGAATGTCAACTCTCTTCCCTTTAATCTTCACATTATCTGAAGGCAAATTGATAAGAGTCTTTTTTTTTTTTTTTTTGCCTTCGCGTAGTTGTAAAAGACTTCTATTTCTTTTGCAGAACTTGTGAATTCATGGCTGCTTTGAGAGAGTTTACTTTTTCACTGTCTCAAACCTTGCCTTGAACGCATATTCCTTAAGATTCTTCTTTATAAGTAGCCCTGAACAGTACAGGCTTGTTTGACAAAAGAATTCTGCTTTATTTCAACAATCGCATTATCACCTGTAGGACATTTTGTCTCTCTCTCTCTCTCACGCACACACACACACGCATGCACACACATACGCTTGGCATTGTAAAGCCCATAAATCTAAAAATGGTTCTTAGCCATGTGTGTCTGAGATGTGTAGCCTCTGTTGGGAAGAAGAACTCCAGGCATTCATCTGGCTTCCAACGGAGGGAAGAAATGAATCTGAACATTGGCCAGTCAGTCTACTGGGCTCCTCCATAGGCCAAGGGTCTTTCGGTGGGTACCACAAAAGGAATGCATAGATGATTAAACACCGGGCTTCATACACATATGATCCCGAGCCATTCTAGTGTGACAGTTTTCCCAGAAGCCTCGTAAAACTGTTTTGAATCGCCTCTTCCATTCTACAGGTGGTATTTCCTCCAGTTGGACACAGCAACTCCTGTCCTGTCCGCCAAAGGTTGGGTATCCAGAGGACTGTAGACAAGAAAGCCAAGGTGTTATTGGACACGCCGCTTTTTAATGGGGGAACACCTTGGAAAGTTTTACTGCAGATTACTTTTAGAGAGTAGGCGGACCTTGGCCAATTAACAGAGATCAAGGAAAGTTGCAGAGACTGAGGGAGATAAATCTAAAGCATCTGGCTAAGAGGAGGTGTCCTGATGAAATTAAAAACAGTTAGCAAAGTGTTTATAAGGAGTGACAGGACTGAGTCACAGATGATGTGACAATTGTGCTGTAACCCACGAAACCACTTACAGAGTGGTTGGATATCGGATTTAAACAGTCAAAAGACTCTTTCCTGCGTTTGGTCTGCTGACTCCAGTTTTGTAAATAGCTTTTCAGGCCTGGCCCATTTACAAATGTACAGAAACATCTGTGGTCTGTGTAACTACAAAGAGAAGTATAATTCTGGGGCAATAAAAAGTTGAGACTCCTTTTGAACACTGATTTTTAAGAGATAACTCCAAGGAAAGACCGCGCAAGAGTACTACTATGTAATGTTTCTTTTTTAAATCACGTCAAGGATGTTTAATTTTGGTTTTAGCACACTGTAACGTACGGAGTAAAGACCATTTCGCATATGTTTTGAAATGTTTTTGTTTTTCACATCATAGAAATGTTTACGGAGCAAGATTTATCTTTTTGCTGTTTATTTTTGAATTAGATTTTAAGTGTAGAGAGCTGAGCTAATCAGCCTAAGCACAATGATACCTATCCCTTCAGGTGACACTGGAGTTCAAGTCTCGGTCCTCCAAATTCTGGGGTGTGAGCCCCATTCTCTAGTCCATGGACACCCAACATAAAGGGGTCGGTATATGTCCTGGAATATGTTCTCTTAAAATACCTAGTGTTGTCTTATATATGTGTATTTTAATTCATATAAATGATATTGTATTGTAATTCATCTTTTTTTTTTTTTCTTTCTAACTTAGCATTATGTTGGGGGAATCTATCCATGTGGTCGTGGGCATCTAGCTTGTGTTTCTTATTAATACCTGCAGTTTCTGAGTTGGCATCTATCACTTATTTATTTCCTTAGGGGCTAAGCTTGGCTGCCTTTAGTTCCTGCCACCAAAAGTAATACTCTGAAAAATAAGCTTGTCCATGGTCCCTCATGAACATTTGCAAGAATATTTGAATTTTTTTTTTAACGTTTATTTATTTTTGAGACAGAGACAGAGCATGAACGGGGGAGGGGCAGAGAGACAGGGAGACACAGAATTGGAAGCAGGCTCCAGGCTCTGAGCCATCAGCCCAGAGCCCGACGCGGGGCTCCAACTCACGGACCGCGAGATCGTGACCTGAGCGGAAGTCGGACGCTTAACCGACCGACCCACCCAGGCGACCCCATTTGCAAGAATATTTGTAAGGAATATATGTACAGGATTGGGTTGGCTGGATCCCAGGGAAAAAAGAAATACTTACTTTAGCTAAATATTGACTAGTTGTTTTTCAGAATGTTTGTTCCAGTTCACTCTTCATCAACAGTGCATAAAAATTCCTGCCCTCCCAAAGTCTTGACAACAATGGATAATCCCAACACTTGCATTTTTTTTTTTTTTTTTTTTTTGCCATCCAAATAGGTATAAAGCAGCATCTTGCAGTTAAAATGTTCGGTCTTGCTATTTCTAATGAGCTCAAGCATATTTTTATATACTTTTCGGACATTTGGACTGCAATTTTTGTACATTGCCTGGTTACCTTGTCCATTTTCCCATGAGTTTCCTGCTTTAGCCTGTTAGTTTGGAGTAAAAGTATATTTGGAAATTAATCCCTCCTTTTTTTTTGAAATTAATACCTTCTTAATTTAAACATTAAAAATATCTTCTCTCAACGTGTCACTCATTTGTTAACATTATCCAGGATATCCTTCTCATAAATGTGATCCATAAATGTGTCTAATCATTCCACTTTATGGTTTGGGCATTGGAGTCTTTTTAAATTATATTTTCACCCCTTTTAAGTCATTAGGATATTCTTATAGAAGGTCTTGTATTAAATATAGGGTTCTACCTTTATGTGAAAATAGCCAATACTTAGAAACATTTATAATTTTCCATGTACTGTTTTAAACATTTTACATGTTCTAGCATATTTAAATGTCCAAAATATCACTAAGGAAATGACAGAGCTGTTGCTATCCTTATTTTACAGGAGGAAATTGAAGCATTAGGAAATTAAATAACTTGCCCCAAATTATACAGCCTGGAAGTGAAGGACTCTAGATTTGAACCCATGCTATCTGTGCCTATAGGCTTTATGCTTATATTTCTTTTTCTTATATGTGTGGAGTGCACCTTTTCAAGTCAACAATATTGACTTCCTTTTTTCCTCCTTTCCTCCCTCCCTACCACTCTTCCTCTCCCTTCCTCCTGCCCTCCCTCCCTCCCTTCTTTCCTCCCTTCCTCCCTTCCTTCATTCTTTCTTTCCTTCCTTCCTTCCTTCCTTCCTTCCTCCCTTCCTCCCTTCCTTCATTCTTTCTTTCCTTCCTTCCTTCCTCCCTTCCTCCCTTCCTTCATTCTTTCTTTCCTTCCTTCCTCCCTTCCTTCCTTCCTTCCAAAGTCCTGCTATGTACTGGATATAAGTCATTAGTTGTGAGCACACAGTTGTTGTTTAAGCCATCAGTCTGGAAGAGATCTTCCAGAGAGTGAGTCTGGTTAGGGCAGGGAACATCAAGGACACTCAACATTAGGACAGGGCCAAAGAGGAGAAACCACAAGAGAATGCTGAAAAAGAGCAACCCATAAGGTAGCAAGAAAACCGAGAGGCTTAAATTTCCCAGAAGCCCAGTGAAGTAAGTGTTTCCAGAGGAAGGAGTGATCAACTATGTCAAATGCTGCAGAGGTTTCCAGGAGATTCTTCAGAACTAACTTCTGGGTGCAGGGCTAATGAGCTGTAAGAGATTAACCTCACTGAAATGGAAGAAGTTGAAGTGGACTGAAGAGAATAAGCAGACGAGTTGGGTCAGGGAGCAGAGGTGATGTTCTTTCGAGATATTCTACTGCACAAAGACGTAAAGAAATGGAAAGGTAGTGTGAAGGGAAGTGGCATTAAGAGAGGGTTGTGAGGGGCACCTGGGTGGCTCAGTCGGTTGAGCATCCGACTTCGGCTCAGGTCATGATCTTACAGCTCGTGAGTCTGAGCCCCCCGTCGGGCTCTGTGCTGACAGCTCGGAGCCTGGAGCCTGCTTCAGATTCTGTGTCTCCCTCTCTCTCTGCCCCTAACCCACTCGCATTCTGTCTCTGTCTCTCTCAAAAATAAATAAACATTAAAAAAAATTTTTTTAAAAATGAGAGAGTTGTGAAAACTTAACTGCTATACTTCTAATTGTACCACAATTTATTCAACCATTCCCCTGTTCATTATTTGCTTCATCTATGGGTTTTTGCTACTCCAATGATGCTATAATTTAGATGCTTACACATATATACTGACTGCATGTAGATCGTTTCCCTTACGCAGTAGATTCATACACATATACTTGTAGAGAGCAGTGTTTTGCTATTTCTGTGGGCAGATTCACAGAGATGAAATTTCTGAATAGAACTGCCTATGGACTTGCATATTTTATATTTAAATGATATCCATCTACTGATACATATGTATTAATAATACTTATACAATCTGCATTGAAATTTACATTAACTTACATTTCCACCAGCAATTTTTGAGTGTGTCTTTTCTTGAAGTCTTCACTGGCAAATAAAACACATACCTGGATTGCGACCTTTGGTGCAAAATGTCAGTGTCATGATCAAGAAAACTGACAAGTGCTTTATGTGATCCCCAAAATGGGTCTATAATATTTCACGTACTGTGATAGGCAGTTTAGGGATGAGGAGAGATAAAGACACTCACACAAAGTCACACAGCTAAGAAGTGGTCGAACCCGCCTTCAAGCTCAGATCCCCTGGTTCTGGATTCCTTACCCACTTATTTTCTTCTGTCTTCTTTCATCGCTGGTTCTATTCTATTCATAGAAACTTCTCAGCCCCTCTGAATCAGAAAAGAGAAAACGGTTGGACTGATAACTATGTCACGTGGAGACCTGGCTGCTTGGCCTGCTACCTACCCCACTTTGCCTGGCTCCAGAGTCCCTTGGCCCCGAGTGTCCTCCCACCCAGAGGCCCCACATAATCTCAGTACATATTACACATTCCTTCAGCAAAATGAGTCCACTGGAAGGCACCCGGGAACACAGAATCACACTTGAGGGCCCCCCTGCCCTCGCCGGCTGGACTTACTCCAGTTACGGTCATAGGTAGCCACAGAGACAGGCATAAATGCTAGTCCTGGAGACTGGACCAAAGGCACCGTGGGTTGGGCGGGTGGAACCACAGCCATCCTGTACAGAGGCCAACCAGTGACCTCTACTCAAGCTCTGCCAAAAAAACCCCCAGAGCATCATAAAAAGCAAAAGGATCCTTTTACCTCCCTGCCCCTGTTTTCTTCTCCCTCAGAAATGCATGGCTGGTATTCCAGGAGTGTATGCTTCTCAGTTAATCACTAATAGTTACAGCTAACAGTTACAGCTACCACTTCTCATGGAAGCCAGAACATCATAAGGTATAGACATCCCACATCCAATATCTTCCAGTTTCAGGAAATTCGTGAAAAGTAGGTTTGGTTATTTCTGATGCAGAAATGTTAAGTAGCATACCCAGGGGAACATGCCTCACAAGTGGCAGAATCAACCATTCTGAGGCTCAAACATTCCAGATATCAACGCTCATGGGTTTTCTGCTTAAACACATCACTGTTTATAATAATGTTAACAGCAGTAAAGAATATTTGTGCCTACTTACTATGCACTGGGCACAGTGTCAAGTGTTCTCAACAAATTGTCTCGTTTATCTTGACAGCAATCTTAATTTGATCAACTATTTCTTCTTGTGCAATATTTTAATAATTATTTTCTTTAAACAGATGCAAAACTAAATCTTAGATCCTTTGAGCACCTTGCCCCAAATCCTAGGACTAGCAGGACCCATAAATGGAATTTGAAATCAGATATGCGATCCTAGAACCCCAGGCCTTGAATTTCTTGTCTCCCAATTTGAGGAGAGAGTCTGCCATTTCTGTGGTTCTTCCTCTTTCCCGGGATAAACCTCGATATATTTCCTAACAGCAATTGAAAGCAGTGTCTCTCTCAAGGTAGATGATATTCAAGGCCTAATAGGATCTTGAATCATCAAATGAATAACTATGGGTTTTGTTTTCAGAGAATGTTCTTAAGGTGTTTATCTTTGAGGCTCTATGAGGCTGTGAACTTCTTGTTTGGTTTCTCTTGGTGTTCCCCCCAGGTGCCTGGATTCGTGTTGGCATACAGAATTTAATGCATGAATATTCATATAGAAGGAAAGAAGAAAGAAGTTAGTTAATTAAAATGCTCAACTCTTGGAGTGCTTGGTTGGCTCAGTCGGTAGAGCATGTGTTCCCTGATCTCAGGGTCATGAGTTCGAGCCCTACGTTGGGCATAGAGCTTACTTAAAACCAACAACAACAACAAAAAAAACCTCAACTCTTAAAGACAACCTGTGGTCACACTAAAAGAGAGGAAGAGAAGGAGAAGCTATCTTCATCTTGAACCATGACAGCAGCTCTCAGTTTGGCAGAAGCTAATAGAAATGAGAGGTTAAAATGATGACCGCCACGATGTAGACCTCCAGTTCCACCACAATTGATGACTTCCTAGAAAAGGGAGGAAGAGTCTGTAAAACACTGATTTTGCTCCCCAGACAGGATCCTTGGAGCCAGGCCAAGCCAGTGAGAGATGGGTGAGGAGAACCCATACATCTCCTAGAAATGTATATTGAATCAGAGGGAATTCTAAGACTTCAGGTAACACTGTGAAACCAATTAATCCAGCATAGACACAGATACTCACCTGCATAAACACACCTGTGCATGTGCATATAGGTGCTGCATTTACTGTCAGAAAGATGAACTCTTCATAGTTTCCCTCTTTTATTAAACATATCTTTTATTTTCTGTATTCTGATGCTTGACATGTGAGGAATTTCTGACCCAGGAGGGATTGCCCCTTCCAGGATTAGTCAATTCCTAGAGGATTCCTAGTCAATTCCTAGAGTCAATTCAGACTCATAACCTCAACTTTCCCTTATTGGGCTCTTGCATCCCTCCCACCATCAACCTGCCCTCATCATCCCAAGGCTAGGTTCCAGACATCTTAGGGACAGCCCTTCCACTCCAGAGTTCACTGAAATTACCCAAAGTAGCCAATCATAAGTCTGCTCACCCTTAATGACCTGTTCCTGTCTATGGAAACCACAAAATAAAAACCTCTTCTCCCCACTCTCTGCCTCCTGATGGACTCTGGTGCTTCCCCGAGTGGCCTTCTATAACATTCTCCTTCCTTGGGGGATCTATGAGTCCTTCCCTGATCTCTTGGCCTCACCATACCTAAAGAATATTTAAAATCCTATGTTAAAATACCTCTGGGGGCTCAGTCAGTTAAGTGTCTGACTCTTGATTTTGGCTCAGGTCATGATTTCACAGTTTGTGGGATTGAGCCCCTTGTCAGGCTCTGTGCTGACAGTGTGGAGCCTGCTTGGGGTTCTTTGTCTCCCTCTCTTTCTGCCTCTCTCTCTCTCTCTCTCAAAATAAATAAATAAATAAGCTTATTAAAAAATCTCTGGACATATTCTTCTGGAATTTATTTTCCCAACAAGAATGCAAGAATCGGCATCATTGAAGAAGCAACAACTTGGCAAGGTGTGCAAGAATGCCAGCAAAAGCAAGGGAGAGCACTAACTTTTACCTTGGGACAATAAGATGATGGAAGGAGATACATGTCAACTATCACTTTCACAGAAGGAAGGCAAAGGTGAAGGGATAAGGGAAGGTGCCCTAACACGGTCCCCCTGAATGTGAAGACCCTGTAAATTCCAGGTCCTTGGCACTTTCTGTGATTTAACTTGGCAAGATTATGGAAGACACCCCCAAGTTCCTTGCTCCATTCCTTTGGGAACTCATTGGCCAAGCTTTCTTTGGGATGAGTAGCAATTTAAAAGTGTTCTAGGTAAGTATACCTTATGTGTTAAAGATAATGCTTTGCCAGCTTAGGAAACAATTTAATTTAACTAGCCATGAATCACTAAGTTCTTATAGCAACGTTTAAAGAAACAGCAATACCTAGGTGCAAACTAATAGGCTTCTTGATTACTATGAAATTATTATCAGTAACTGCTTCATCTAACTGGAATCTTTCCAAGAGTCAATAGAAAGCAGCCATAACACTTTTTTGTTGTTGTGATTAGAGGGTCACCAGGATTTGGCTTTCAGCACAGATGGAGTGTCAAAAGGTGTTAATATTTGAGTGTGGTGATGAAATCATGAGCTGTAAAATCATTCTGACATGAGGTTGACTGATGGTACCGCCACTTACCGTGTGACCTTGGGCAACATACTTAACCTCTCTTAGCCTCAAGCTCCTTGTCTACAAAGTGAGGGTAAAAATAGTACCCACTTTAAAACATTGTTGGAAGAATTAAATAAGCTAATACATGTGTTTAGCATGGTGCCAGCCTTATTCATGGGCCCCATAAATGCTGGTTTTCAGTAGACATCACAAACAACCTGTTAGGAATGCCAGAGAAATGAGGATTAGATGCACTGTGTGTTTTCTCAACTACCTTTAAGTTATTTTCTTCTCATTTGGTCTTTTCTTCTTGGTAGGGCATTCTTATATTTCTTTTATTTATGTTTCTATCTTTCTAAATATTCTTGTATTTCTGTTCTCTACTCAAGAGAAGTTTGATTCAAGCAGTAAGATGTACCACAACCTCATGTATATAGAAGAATTCATAACTTCCATACATGCATTTAAAGTCCTATGAAACTCTTGTTTAAAAAAAATAGAAGTAAATTTGTCTACCTGCTCAAGTCTTTCTTAATGCTTTAGCTTTGAACCTCAGCTTTAAATGTAATTTAATTTGTACTGATTATTAACGTAATACCAACATCACTCAGGTCATTGAAAGGAAGCTTATTAAATAGTTCTGTCTCAACCTACCCCGCCCCCAAACTTTGGAACACTACAAACCATTAGACAGAACGGTTTTTAAACAGACATGCACTGTGGTTTTCTTACATCTTTCTCTAAAGCCTTAGGAGATTACTATTACTGTCATTCAAGTTGGGAATCTTCGTCATATTTTCTAAACCTTATGGATGTGTCTCAAACTGGGACAGGAGAGAGAATAAGTCTTCAGCAGCTGGGAGAGGTTTTGTGGATTTCATAGCGGTTGAGAACTACTAACAAGGAAATATTACACATGGCCTTTGGCAGGAACATATTATAAAATCCAGAGCCTTTTGTTATGGGCTGAGTAGTGTATTATTCATAATTGTTATTTGATTTGGTCTTCTTCCCATCTTCTCTTTAACAGAAGGCTCTCTGCCTTGAAAAATTATACCATTTAAAGGTGCCCTATGTCTCTGATTACATGCTACATAACCTGGCAAATATTACTCGGGGAAAAAAAAAAAAACCCAGGAGACCAGTAAAATTTGCAGTAGCAGATGGCATTTTCACTAACTAACAGAGCCAGTTTTTCACAGAGGTAAAGGAGGGACCCACCCCACTTGAGTAATGCCAGGAAATGTCTATCGTTCCCAGAATATCTCATTCATTCGACTGACATTCATTAATCCCCTGGGCACCCTGGTAACTCCAGGAAAGCATCCAAACTCATCTGTGTCCAGCTTCTGCTTTTGTTGTCAGCCTCACCTTACTCTGCTCCTCTGCCCTACAAATCCTACACCCCGGCCATTTACAGCCTTACCATTTGTAGCTTCTACCAGTGACAAGTGACTCAAACAGCTGATGCCATGTAATTATGGGTAAATTTATTGATGCACTGATGTCAATCACACATGTTTTAGGTTGGTGACTCTAAGGGAGTCATTAAGCTGTTGAGTGAGACTAGCTGACTACCTAGCATCTGCCTCTCAATAGCACTTTGCCATTTTTCTGTTTATTCCCATACATACTCTGTGTGGGGTGTATCAGTTACTTATTGCTGCAAAAGTGCTGTTCTATGAACAATCACAAACCTCAGTGGCTTACAACAATAAATGTTTATTTTGCTTCTGTGTCTGCGGGGTTCCAGGGCTCAGGAATGAAAATCAGTTGATTTCACCCCTAGGCTTGCAATCAGTGCATGTTCAGCTATGGGTCTCCTGGTAACACTGTTGGTTGTCTTAGTCTCATTTATACATCTGAGGTCTACAGGCTGTTGGCTGGTCTAGCGTTGTCTCATGGAGGATGACAAAGGGAACTTGGTTCTGTCCCACTCTTCCTTCATTCTCTTACAAGCGAATCCAGGTATGTTCCCATAGCAATGGCAAAGCTACAAAAGCCACCAAGAATAACCATCCAAACTCTTTCAAACCTGCCTTTGCATCACGCACGCTAATGCCCCATTGGCCAAGACAAGTTACGTGGTGATTTGCAGAGGCAGAGTGAGAGACAAAGTCATACGGAAAAGTTTCAGGATATAGAAAGAGTGAAGAATGGGGGTTATTTTGATCAATCCCATCAAAGCAATGGATTCCAGAGTGGTGTTCCACTATTCCACTTGAATTCTTGGAAAAGGCTATATGGTCTTTTACCTCCATTCCATTTCACTGGTAGCTCTTTCCCTCACTCCTCACATTACTACGGTGCTCTATCCAGTATTGTGCCAGCCCCGGAGGTGCAGAGACAGGACAGATAAAACACAGTCTCCAACTTGAGGCAGAATAGCGTTTATTAGGGCAACTGACACCTCTATAAGGATGGAGTTGGGTAATGAAAGTAAAGACAGTAACATAACTCTTGGTCCATGGTAAGAAAGTGCAGAAGGTTGGGCTGAGAAGCATTTTCTTCCTCTAACAGACATGTGAGTTTACCTGCAGCTGCAGTGGACGATTCCTGGCATCCAATAACTTCCTCCTGCAAGTGCCTGCAGCTCTCTGCTTCTCTATCTGAGGACTTTATCCCACATCAGTGGAGGTTTGTGCCGATGCCCATAGGTGACACTCCAAAACACTAGGGATTTCACATGCTAAGAGAAATCCTCAGCAACGAGACAGGGGTCAGTGGATAACACTCCAGTATTCCATCCCTCATTCCGGTAATCTGAGTTGTGTTCTACAGCGTTCTTCAGTGATAGTCCAGCAGTGGCCTCCAGGAGTAAGTCACTTGGGAATACACTCTTTGTTTTTCTGCCTTCTCAATCTTGCATTGTTAGGTCACTGATTGGGCTTCCTGAGATCATTTTCCATATGCACTACCTGGCCCCAGGTCCTTATCAGAAGGTCTACTTTGGGGAACAACCATAACTAAGATAGGAAGCAGTAATGTTGGTTGCCATAATTACCATGAAGTCCAATGCAGGACAGTAGAAAACTTCTCAAGGAGCAAAGAAGGGGGAGGGTGCTTAACACTTCCCATTTCTTTGTTTAGACTTTAGAGACTTATGCTCTTCATCTGTGAACTTCACACATCCAGTTAGGAAAGCTGCTGCCTGAATGGTTCCTGTAGCTATGTAATTTGACAGAACTGGGCAGAGTAGGGAGGTGGAGGAAACAGGCAGAAACACCCTCCTTTGCCTGAGTAATAGTCTCAGCAATGGCCTTGATGGCATGATATAAGGCACCTACATATGTACATCAATGTCTGGAAATCCTTCAACAGGAATTCATCTCTTTAGATGAGCATTGGTCCTTCTCTGTGAGGACTTTTTGCAAACTTCAGCTACGTACCAAACAAGTAGCCAGGTAAGGTGGTGGAACATGTATCTTTGAAGACAGAAGGACCTAGAATCAGTTCTTGGCTCTGCTCTTTATTAGCTCTAAGGCTTTTAGCAAGCCAGTGTCCCAACTTCTTTATCTGCAAATTGGGAAAAGTGACCTCTATTGTACAGGTTTATTATGAATATTAAATAAGACAATAACTGTAAACCTCCAGGCACTATACCTGACAAATAATGGATACTCATTCCATTTTATCTATTATTAATTTGGAGTCAGACAAACGGGTCTGAATTTCAGTCCTACTACTAGATGGCTAGATGACTATAAAACAATATGGCATAGTGATTAATGGCTTTGAAGCTAGATGGATTTAGGTTTAAATCCTTTTACCACCATATGCAAATTGGGGGACTTCAGGCAGATCTCTAAATCCTGCTGGGCCTCAGTGTCTGGTTACCCCATTTTTAAAATGGAGTAATGACAGGCTATAATTAACATATTCTAAAATATGTTTTTCTAAATTAATATCTCTGATATTATCCATCTTATAATTAACGGCATGCCATAGTTTAATCGGAGGTATTTCCTTTCTTAGTGGTACATAAAGAATGGTATATTTTGCAATCAATGTTGTCTTAGATACATTGAAATATGTTTTTACATAATATGGAAGATTATGCAGATTAAATGAGATGGTACTTTAAAACGTCAGCCTCTATTAAACACTCAGAAAAAGTGAACTATTAGCTTAGCTTCTTTGTATCGTTTTTCTGTCTTAAGCTTCTCATCTATAAAATGCAAATAATAATAACTAATCTTATAAGGTTCAGTGGGAAGCCAGTTACACCAGGGGCTAAAACATTTGACATAGGACCTGCCAGGAAAGTAAGTGTGCAGTCATCGTTAGTTCCTGTGCTCATGATGTGTTTAGGTTGCAAACAATGGAAAAGGATCATGGCCAAATCAAGTAGGAGACAAATTTGTTGGAAGGATAGAGGGACTGATGGGAAACATAGAGACCCAGCTTAGACAGTAGCAGGAACTGAAGCATCTCCAGACCAGGCATCAGGACACACAGCACACTCATACAGCTGGAACATTCAGGCGAAGCCACTACCTCTAGCATCAATATGATCCCCACCTTCATGGCCTGAGCCAATGTCATTGTCACGACTGCTAGGATGGCACTACCAACATACTGCCGTAATGATCTGACCTTGACTGGCCTGTGTCTTTGGCAGCAAGATTCTCATCGGTTGATGAGGACACGACTTGTTTCTTGATTGCACCGGAGGACTGCTTGTTGGAGCCAACAGAGGGAAGTGGGCCACGAGAACCTCTTTTGTGCCAGATCATATGCACAGTGATATAGGAACCAGTCTCCATCGGGGATGTTTTTCAGAAAGGAGTTGAATAATGAATAGCTAAAACACTGAACACAACCACAGCTGTATCATAAATTTCTACTAGACAGCTTCTTCTAAAATATGCCTTGGAACTAGGCCATTGACTCAGTTTTCTCCCAGTGAGAATCCTGGAAACTTAAAGAAAAAAAAAAAGGCAAAGACATATGAAGCAGAGTGAAGCTCTGATATTCATTCCACAAACACAGAATTCTGTCTCTGACAGTGTAAAGGAAGCCCATGTTTCAGGAGGTGGGGCACTGGGGAGCTGCAAAGCTGGGATTAGAACAGTATGCAGATATCAATTATGACTTGCCAGACTTCTCTAAATCTACTGATAGGAGATAGTATGGGGGTAAAGGCCTCCTTCATTCTCTCTCGAGAGAACTTAGGGAAGTGGCAGGAGGAGATGACAGAATGCAGAAACTTGTTCAAGAACCTACAGGTTTGGTCCAAGAGACCTTTGCCTTGGTTTTGGCCAGTGGTGTGTGTCCTTGAACTTCGCCCTGATGTGAGTGCTGAACGCACGCGCACACGCACACACACATAAATTGGTACATTGGTTGGCTACCCTCCTCTAGTGTCACCACCACTTTGGAACCTCACACCTTCCTCCTAGAATCTCTGGAAAGGGAGGTCGAGAGCAGTGAGTTCCAAAAAAAGACTGTGATACATCCATGGCAGCTTCACCATATGCACAGAAGAGGAACAGCATCCTTCAGCGACAAGGACACAGACTTGGCAACAGAACACATCTGGCTTCAAATCCTACCTCAGCTATAGGACTGGGGGCTAGACTTCTGTTCTTCTGATTCCTACTATCACAGAGATGCTACTGGCGACTTTCCAAAGGTTTGACAGGACTGGAGAGAAGGCATGTTATGCCCCCAGTGCACATTTCTACCAACCAGTTGCTTCCACGGACATTAAATGGTGTGACTATCCTTTTTGTTTTACTCATTTATTTGCTTATTTTTTTGTTTTCCAGTGACTACTGAGAGGCTAAACATAATTCACGGCGTCTTCCTAACAATTGTGAAGGTCATTCTGAATCTGTTTTTTCCCTTTTTTTTTTTGACCTTTGTTTTCTACCTTGCTTTTGATCACCTTATGGTACCTTGTTGTATTTTAAGAACACTGTCTGAAAACATTCCTACAACAGTCAATACATTATCATATCTATGACAGATCCAGAACTTTCCATGTAAATAATTAACAGAGCAGCTTAGGAGGGGTAAGTTGAATACTCTATATGGTAGAAGATATCTTTTCATTGAGCACTGAATTAGTCCACTGTTTTTAAGTTTTTGGAAATCGTACTGATATAGTAATGTCAAATACTGTATCATTGTACTCAGAGAAAGGAGCCAATAATACTGGCTGGGGATGTGTGCTCTTTGCTTCCTGGAAATCTGATAGCATAAACTTTAGGAGGCCCAGGGGAGATGTTCTTTCCTCCGTTAAGGGGGCTTTACACCTCATTGCTTACTCCCCTGAGCCGTTTGGCATCCTGAGGTCTATCTAATCTCCCTTTCTCGAGGGCTTTGCAGGCTGGGGAGTTGACCAAAGCCTTTTCAGGCTCCTTAGCAGGGACTCTGTTTTGAATCTGTGCTACTCATATTCTCTCAGTGCTCATGTTTGCCTATCCCATTGAATTTGTGACTTTATTATAAGACGTATGAAAAACTTTTATAAATGAGATGCAAGTAACTGCAACGTGAAAGGTTTCACTTTGGTCATTCCCGGTGTCATAAGTGGGCCCGCTACCTGATAGGGTGTGGTTTTCCCTGAGGAAGAAGAGACAATCACCGATATGAATGCAACGTTGAGAAAAAGTAAATTATAACTTGTAAATATTAAATAGACTGAAGCCTTGGGAATATTAATATCTTCTCAGAGAGAACAGTGACCCTTCATTGATCTTCTTACATCTGAGAAGACAACTCTTTTTCTACGTGATTGTCTCATTCACGTTGAGAAAAAAGAAGAGCGGTAGAAAGGAAAGGAGTGTGGTGTTCCCTAGTTGCCAAGCACTCTTGGGGCACTTCATGTATCTTGTCTCACTGAAACCCCAAAAGAACCCCCCACCAAAAGGAGACATTTTTACAGAATGAGCAAATTGAGGGCCAGAGAGTTTATGTGATTCGTCCACGCTCACACAGCTGGTAAGTAGACAGCTGAGAATTAAGCTCAGGCTGGTCTCACCCCGAAGTCCAGGCCCTTTCCCTCTGGCTGCTTCATGCTGACTATGCAGTGCTGCCTGAAACCTAGAGAGACGATGCTCTAGATTTCCCCAAATCCCACAGCAGAGCAGGAAATACATGAAAATAGGCACAGACTCCCAGGCGTCCACAGCAAGCAGGAAATCACATTTTTCCCATGAGCTGGGCCTGCCTGCCAGGGTCCTTTTGGGTGGGTGTCCCCCAGGCCCCACCCATTCCCTACAAAAGCATGATTTACCAAGGGACTAGCATTCAGCCCCTTTACGTATCTGCTTGGAGTCCAGAGCTAGGGGAAGGGCTGCTCAAGCAAGAGATTGCCGGAAGCTTCCAGTCCCTGCCTCTACAATTTTGTCTTTGGGATCTTTTTTATCAACGTATTTCAGCGGAAAACAACACCAGCACAACACGTTGGCGGGTTATGTGCAAGAACCTCCACCGGGTGCCAGGGGTTGAGCGCTTCTGTGTAGACGTAACATTCCTACTTCCAACAGAACTCAAGGAGCAGTTCAGCACTTGTTAGGGTTCCTTGTGGCACAAAGCTGCTGCAGGGGAGAGAGGGCGGGCCTCCCTCCACCCATGACCCTTCATGGATGTTGCTTTGAAGGCTTAGAAACTGGAAAATGACTCACCTTTATGACGTGGGTCACTGATGCCAGAGCGGGAGCCTTCCTGAAAGAGGACTTTCTCGCCCAGGGAGGCATCTGATGCTCCATCCAGAGCCACAGTCCCTCTGCTGAAGGGGAAATTGAGGACACGGGTCCCTGGCTCCAGAACACCACCTTCTGGGGCAGCTCTGCATGATTAAATTTATCTTTGAGGGCTACTCTCTGGGTAGCAGATCTGGAGAGGGGGTTTGGACCTAGGGCCTCCAGTAACCCAGCTGGTTTTTGAACTCTTGGCGATGGCATAACCCCCATCAATGATTTCTCTTACAGTGGGAAAGAACTCACTTTTAATCAAGCATCCACATACACCAGGCACTTGATTGAATTCCCACAACCCTTTGAGATAATAGTATAAGCTTCTTTAGGCATAAGAAATTAAAGTGGCCTAGGGGTCACTTTGCTAGTTAAAATTGAAGCTAAGAATGGTCCCAAGGCATCGTGATTCACAGCTCAGTATTCTTTCTGCTACATCACACCTGCTTGACTCGTTCACTTTCACTCACTCAATTACTCTTTTATTAACTCATTTAATAAACATCTTTTGAGTGCCCGTTACGTGCTACATATGGTGCTGAGCACGGATGCCGCAGTGAGCAAGATAGGCAAAGTTCCCGCCGAGGTTACAAAATATTTGAGAGAGAAATATAGCGAACAAAAAATCAGAATTGTGTAGAGAGCCGAGGCAGTGCAATCTAAATGTGTTCAACATACAGCAAACTAGCCCTGGGAGGATGAATGGAATCACAGAACCATTCCCTGAATAGATGAGGCCTGAAGGATGAGTGTAAGTCAACCGAGTGAAGATGAGCAGTGCAGGGAAAAGGAAACACTTTCCAAGCAGAGGGGGGAAAAAGCATGTGCAAAGGCCCCGAGGCATAAGACGGTTTGCGCTGCTCAGGAAACCATAGGAAATTTAATTTGGTTGGCGTATCTCCTGATTGCTCTAAATCACATCAACTTTGCCAATGAATGTTGTCCAATCGACCCTTCATCTAATGAGAAAAAAGAAAGCAGGGATTCACATTATTTCACGAATAAAAATGTTTTTCTGCCTAGAGTGGCCCCTGTGGGAATAGCATCCAAGATCAGGGAAAGGGGTGTCTTCGGGCTCAGGAAGCGCATGACCATTTCCATCAAGTCACTGGAAAGGGGATGAAACTAAAGATAAGATTCTGTCCCCCATTCCCATCCTATCGCTGTTATTTTAACCACCACATTGGCCCAACTCTCGTTCCCCCCTTGACTCCAAAACTAACGGCACTTAAAGGTTATTCATTTATGCGACATATATCAGGCATCCCAACAGGTATATAACCTCTGACTCCACTTAAGCTCTAAAAGAAAGCTAAACATTCTCTCGCCCTCCAGTATGGACTTCACTTCATTCTGTCCCTCCTGGGTCCCAGGAAAATGGTAATGCACGTGCCTTCACTTCCATAATCCAAAACTCCATTCTAGAAGGGAACTGGTAAGAAGGAAATAAACATTTATTGAACATCTACTGTGTAACAGCCACCATTTTATTTAACCCTATAAGGCAGATTTAATAATAATCCCATTTTCAGATGAAGGTTTGAAGATTTGCTTCTCATCACCCAGTGAAAATAAGAGTGAGGATTTGAACCCAAGTAGTGTTCTTCAGTTCACACTTCACTTCTGAAGACACTTCTGATGTGTGACTCTGCCCTCCCTTGAAATCTAGCTGCTCGTAGAACTCGTTTCTGTCCTAGAGATTTGTCTTTAGGTGAGGTGCCAGCAGCACCAGATCTGAAACTCAAGTCTGTAAAAGGGTCCAGCACTGTTTTAGCAAATCCAGATAGACTGAACCTTAAAACTCAAATTAAGAAACACACACACACACACACACACAATGGCAAGCTGATTGGGAAATTTGGCTTTCAGGGCCACAAGAAATCTCTGGGTAAAAGATTTTATTTGTAATAGTATAATACTGCATGGATAACTTCATTCATAATGAGCACCATGTGACAAAACGCCATGGGGAGATAAATCTCTTTTGTTCTCATAAACCATCATGGCGAAATGGAAAGACAGTAGGTCTCAGACTTGGTCAAAGTTGGCTTGTAATTCTGCCTATTTCCCAGATGAGTCATAGGGACATATTACTGAACTTTCTCTGAGTTCCTGTTTGTTCTTTTATATATTGGGGATAAAAATATCAAAATGAGGTAATAGGAGTTTAAAAAAAATAGCACATCGTAGGCTAGTAGGCATTCAACAAATCTCACGCTTATCTTTCCCCTTCTAATAAACTCATCGTGTACTCAAGTGTGTATTTATTTATGGCTATACTGTGATAACTCCCACAATTACAATACTATCATGTTATCTTTTGTAAAGTGTTTTCAAATTTACAATTTTCTTCAATCACTGCAACAACCGTTTGACGTAGTTACCATTGCATTAGCCCGAGTTTACAAATGAGGGAACTAAGTCTGGAGAGGCAACATGCCTCGGGAGGGGCAAGTCCAAGAGCTCTGGGACCCCAGTGTTGGTCTGAATGCCAGCTCTTCCTCTTGACCTGAGAAGAATTCCATACTCACTCTGCGACTCAGTTTACTCATCTTTAAAACTGAAACTAATGAGATCCATTTCACAATGTTGTGAGGATAAATAAGTAAATACAGTTATGTACTTGGAACAGTAAGCCCTAAGTTAATGTTCTATATTCTGTTCCTCTGCAATAGTGGAGTTACTTACCTCTCAGGTGCTTGGGAGGATGAAAGAGGGCAATAAATAAATTAATACATGTATTTAGACTTGTTCCTGGCACGTCGTAAGGGCTCACCAAGGATTACCTGCTATTATTGTCCAATGTGACTCAGATGGTAAGTCGAAAACATGGATTTTGAACAACAGTCCTTGGACGTTAAATCCCTTGTGGGTGGGGGGGTGGGGGGGGTGGGAGGAGGAAACTAACAGAGGAAGCCCTTTGTGTGCCGAGCACAGTGACAAAGCCTCTGCAGCCTTGCTAAATGCTATTCTCCTAACAACCTCGTGAGACAGAGAGACACAGCCTTAAACAGAGATGTTGGAGGTTCAGATACGTTTCCCCTCCAGTTTCTATCCTCAAACGGGACAAAGATTGTTTCATTAACTTCCTGTAATAAAGATGTATAAGGGGAAGCTAATGAATTACCGCCCCACCCGACCCTCCTAACAGTTACTTAGCCTGGTTCCCACCATCTGCCAGGTCTCCGTCCCCACTCCCTGCAACCTCAACACAAAATCACAGACTCCTTTGAAAGTAAATGCCAGCATTGACTCCCTGACTCCAGTGCATTTGGGAGACAGGCCTCCTGTCCCTTCTAAGAAGACTTCACTCGGGGTGAACTCCAGTAAGACTGGAATCTGGGCCAACAGGGAGCCTCAGAGTAAAAGGTGTTTTTGTCAGAGGGAATCCACTGAAGCCAGGGTTTTGTTGTTTTTGACAGGGAGCCTAATTAGCCTTTAACTCTTTAACCACAACGCCCTCTTGAAGTATAGGGAGGAAATTAACCACCAGCGCTCAGAGCCACATGGAAGAAATTAAAGTAATGTCCTCCTCCGCTAATCCTCTTTCAAGGCACAATAGTAAATATGCATTATATTTAACAATCACGTTCCCCTGGAGCTAAGCATGGGTTTCGGTGAAAATATATAGTCTCTAATGTGTCTCCGAATGCTACCCAGGACCTGCAAACAGGCGGTCCTGGGCCCTCGACCCCAGCAGAATGAACTGGGTAATGACAAGGACAGGGATCAATAATAGGGCTTGAGGGCTGATTTGTAATTCAGGATTTATAATTTATCTTTGCTTGCAAAACAGAAGCTTGATTAGGTATAAAGATCGCTTCCCAGGGTTGGCTCTTTTCCAGTCTTGGTGCTGGCCGAGGCAGAGGTGGGGGGTTTTCTAGGGCACACTAGGAAATGGCATTGAGTGTGCTGCCTCTGTCACGGATCAGCTGCCCATTCCAGGTTTGTACTATGGTAACATCCGTTTAATTCATCGTATGTATACGTACGGCATATATACGATACATCTTCATCAGACGTATCGTTTATTCGTATATTTTAATGATATATAGTTTATTCTTTCATATATAACTTATTCATATGTGTAAATATATACTCATATATAAAGCAAATATATAAAGTACATACACATATATGTTTATGGGAATATATATGTACATATATATATAATGTGTTATGTGTACATCTGTATGTACATCCTTGGATGTGGGAAAGTGTTGTAGGGGTTAGTTGTTTATTTAGAACCTTGTGAAGTCACCGATGAACTCATTGTTTGCTTGAGCAAAAAAAATAGACTCAGAGATACATCACCTGATTCCAGAGGGTTTTCAAACACAGCCCCCAGTGGCCTGGGTTTCTATAAAGGGGCCACAGAAAGATACGTATTTAGATATATTTGCATTTAAATTTGAATCCCAGCCATGTCACCCACTAACTTTGTGACCTGGACCAAGTTATCTGTTATCTGCATAATGGGGGCAATAATAATAGTAACCAGATCATAGGGGTGTCACAAGTCTTTTTTTTTTAATTTCATTTATTTACTATGAGAGAGAGAGAGAGAGAGAAGCAGAGAGAGAGTTAGAGAGAGAGAATTCCAAGAAGGCTCCATACTGTCAGCATGGAGGCTTAATGCGGGGCTTGAATTCATGCATTATGAGATCATGACCGACCTGAGCTGACATCGAGAGGCAGATGCTTAACCGACTGAGCCACCCGGGTGCCCCCATGGTGTGTCACAGGTCTTAACTGAATTGATACCTGCAAAGAATTTTGCACAGAGCTGGGCATATAGTAGCTGCTTGATGAATGTTAGCTATTACTATGTATCTATAGCTCTATTTCTCTCTCTCGGCCCATGATTAAATATCAGTAGCTTCTAAAGATTATGCTTAAAAATGTGTTCCACCATTTTCCGAAAATATTTTTCACAATGTGTTAATCTGGTCTAACACATTCAGTAGAGATGTGCAAGGAAGATCAAATCCAGAAAGGAGAGGTGACTGTGTCAGGGTTACAAGAAGCTGTGGTCTATTGGGAAGAGGAAGGTCTCAGGAAAAGAGAAAAGTTCGGGGGACTTGATTAAGAGGCTACTGAGAAGGGGGAACCGAATGATTAAGAGGTTACTGAAAAGGGGGAACTGAGTTTAGTCCCTGTACTGACACCAGCCTCACCACGTATGAGAGTGCACACATACAACCTCCCCGCCCCCGACATAAAAGCTTACTCTCTCTCACACACACATACACAGGCACACATACACCTGCAGACACGTACATATACACTCACCGATTCACACTCAAGCACACACCCACACACCCACACCCACTCTCCTAGGGCCAGAGCCTTGGTAAACTTTGTCTCTTCCACCTTATATTCTGTAAGCTTCTAGGCATATCATTCAGCGCTTATCTTGTTTTGGGTGAGGGGGACAATCCCACCAAAGGAGTCTGTGTGCCTAGTGTCCCCTCCCCCACTCTTGGTCAGTCCCCTCACTGACCCATCTGTTGAGCTCTCCCTATACACAGCTATTTACAAGTGTTACCTCCTTTAGTCCAGGTCAGGTAAATAGTAACCACTTGCACCTTTCCTGTAGACAGGGAAACTCAGACTCAAAGTTGAGCCAACTGTCCAAATCTCAGGTGGGCCACACCAGCTTTTAAAAAGAGTTCTGTGTCACTGAAATGTCCATGTTCTACTTCAGGATTAAAAAAAAAATTTTTTTTTTAATGTGTATTTATTTTTGAGAGAAGAAGAGAGACAGAGCATGAGCAGGGAAGGAGCAGAGAGAGAGGCAGACACAGAATCCCAAGCAGGCTCCAGGCTCTGGGCTGTCAGCACAGAGCCCGACGCGGGGCTTGAACTCACGAACCATGAAATCATGACATGAGCCGAAGTCAGGCACTCAACCGACTGAGCCACCCAGGTGCCCCACTATTTCAGGAGGCTTTAAACTGAGTTTTCAATCCATTCATTGCTCAAGGATGTTCAATTAAATGGGTATCAACCAGCCTCTAAAACAATTGGAACACAACAGAAGAAAAAAATACAAGAACGTACCACAGGCGGTAAGAGTAAGTATTGTCTAAATAGGCATGTGCTTGTGTGTTTGGGACAACCATGTGAAATACATTTTGAATGGTGAGTCTCCAGCAGAAAACGTTTGAAAGCTAGCACCCTATTATTCAGTCCAGTCATTCAGCGCTGAGCTTCCTGGGACCCCTCCAGGCAGAATAAATTGCTTCCGTATGTGTGTTCCTGTAGCAGAATGTACGATCCTAGCTTATAACCCTAATCAAATTGCACTTTGGTTTTCTTCCCAAAGGGGGTCCATGTGTGTGTGGATGCCTTTCATCTCCACCACACCGTGCCTAGAGCAGCACCTCGGAGAGATGGACATCAGTGAGTGGTTATTGCTTTGGATTTGTTAGAATTGACAACTGAGCTATTTAAATGCTGAATTCTTCTGGTTTTGCCTCTAGATTTCTCTCTTTTACAGCCTAGCCTGAGATCACTTTACTCTTCCTTGGTACCTACAGCAAGAACAGGCTGAAGAAGAAGAAGAAAAAAAAGAGAAGACAAAAGAGAAAGAGAGCAATATTCAAAAACAATGATTTGGACGAGACTCCAAAAAGAAGAGAAACTCAGAACTACTTCCTAAATATACACTTTGATATGAAGGATGTAAGAATTTATTTTAGCCAAATGATCACGGGCCCATCAACTATCAAAAACAAATAATTACGAGCTGAATGTAATAGGTTCTATCCAGAGGAAACACATTTGAACTATTAGCAAGGAGAAATACAATGAGGACCTTCCAGCCCCTCTTCCTGAACTGTGCATTAGCCAGCACATAAAGCCAGGCCAAACGCTGTCTCCGGACGCTGGAGAGGGCTTGGCTGTAATTTTTTGTTGTTTATTGTTGTTTTATTGCTCTCCATTTTCGCACGCCTCGGCGGAAGGGAAGCAGAAATGCTGAGTCCTGAGTGTTCGTTCTCATGAGGATAAAGCCACAGCAGACCCTGATAGAACCAGAAATCCCTTGGGCCATATTTTCCCTTGTACCATGTAGGAGGAGGAGCATGTTTGAGTGACGTCTTCTGAGATGACCAGGCATTCCTAATTCGGAATCGGTGTTGACCAACCAGGGCTTTGGAAAACCAGGGTCTTCCCAGTCAGTTGCTGACAAAATTCACAGGTCTGACATGAATCTGTTGTGCAGACCTCTCAGGGAAAGTCACTTCTGAGATCTTCGATTGTATGCTTGCTTATTATTATTATTATTTTACTCTGTTACTCTGTCCACGGTTAGTATTTAAGGACCTCTGATCCTTCTCTCCCAGGTCACTTCTGCAAGCCTTGCCAGAACTTGGGGGAGGGGGCAACAAACAGGTGGGGCAGAGAACACCATACAGCGGGGGTATGGCTGGGCTGGGGCTGGGGTCCACGCTGTGACCGTGGAAGGGGGTCAGGCACAGAGAAATGGACATTTTGTGAAATATCACGCTACACCTTTACAGAATTCAATAGAATGCAATTTGAGATAACAAAAGTATACAGAAAGCATTGCCACTCAAATCTCAAGTTCTCCATTATTGTAATCCAAGTTAGATCTGTACTATCCTTTGCATATGAAGGGGTCAGAACACAGTCTTCCTTCCATCTTCCACTGCAATTGGCCACTGCCTCTATTCCAGGGTGACCTTTCCCCTCCTTTCTATCTTGTTTCTTAGTTCAGCCTCTACCTCCTTTCATTTGCCTTCCTCACATTCTCTCAACGAAGGATAGCGAGGAGGAAGAGAGTCCTAATGGCCATTGAGAGTGGATTGGTTGACAAATTGTGTGCTAATGAATGTTATGCAATAGTTGAGGCTATTAAAAGGAAGATATTAGATTTATATCTATGAGCCAGCAAAGTGGCCTGTGATGGAATCAGGGAGAAAATTTAAGGCTCAGAATAGTTTTTTTTTTTTTTTTTAATGTTTATTTATTTTTGAGAGAGAGAGAGAGAGAGAGATCATGGGAAGGACAGAGAGAAGAGGGAGACACAGAAGCAGGCTCTAGGCTCCAAGCCGTCAGCACAGAGCCTGATGCAGGGCTCAAACTCACGAACCATGAGATCACAATCCGAGTGGAAGTTGGACACTCAACCAACTGAGCCACCCAGGTGTCCCAGAATAGCTGTTTCATATGGTCTCACTGTTATGAAAACAAATGGCCACCCACCTACTTTATTTATTTCTATGTTAGTAGATGTGGGTTTTTTTAAAAATATTAAGTATAATGGGAAAGCATATAATCTGGGTATAAATTGTTAAATTTAAATTGTTAAATTGTTAAATCTGTTGTTAAATTTGATGATCCCTGAAGAAGGGATTTGAATGAAAGGAGAGCCTAATGGAGTATAGAGTGCCATTGTGAAAGGTATGGGTGCGTATTTAAGTTTAAAAGGGGTAAAAATTGTTTATATGCTAATTTCAACTAAACATAAATATGTTTAGGAAGGAGATGGGAGGTAATATATAAACAATAATAATTGCTGTGCTAAAATGGCAGAATCTGGATGTGATTTTTTTCCTTCACTTTTGGTTTTATTTCAAAGCGGTCTTACTACTTGTATGATACACTGGTAAGAGATAGAAGATATATAGATGAGAAAGAGGTAGATTTAAGTAAGGACTTAGCCATGCCACCATAGTCCCATGACTGTACTCCTAACATATCTAGGACTCGACTTACCTATTTTGAATATAAGGTAGCAGACCAACTATGGGGGAGGGGAAGGAAAAAAAAAAAAAGAGGTTAGAGAGGGAGAGAGCCAAAGCATAAGAGACTCTTAAAAACTGAGAACAAACTGAGGGTAGATGGGGGGGGGGGTGGGAGAGTGGGGAGGGTGGAGAGGGTGGGTGAGGTTATTGAGGAGGGCACCTTTTGGACTGAGCACTGGGTGTTGTATGGAAACCAATTTGACAAGAAATTTGGTATTAAAAAAAAAGAAAAAAAAGAAATTTGAAAAAGAAATTAAAATAATAAATAAATAAATAAACATTAAAAAAAAAAGTAGCAGACCCAAAGATCTCTGTATTTCATTTTCCTGGGGGGTGAGCCCTGATGGATGATTACAGTATATCGTAGGTCTTAGCTAGCTAATTCTGAACCAATTCTGCTTTATACTAAAAGGTGATCCCTACAGATAAGGGAGAAAAAGTAATGGACAGGCTTGCTCATTGCTTTGAAGAGTGTTACATACATTTGTGCTGTATGCATAGCATAACATACAGACAAGTCGAATCATTACGTTGGACACCTGAGGCTGATATAATACTATGTGTTGACTTGATTAAAATAAAAAAAATTAAAAAAAAAAGAAAATTTGATGTCAACAGCAATAAAAAAGCATAGCGTGGAATAGTTAAGGTATTTCAGAGAAACACTAAGGTTAGAGTTGGCATATACACCATTAGTCTCTAAAGAACCTCATCGAACTGATTCGGTCGCACATGCCAGAGGCACAGAGGGACCCTAACTATAATTGTTATTACATTTGTCACAGATTGTGGTAACAGCTCTAACACTTGTAGCCTCAAGATGTTGATTACTGTTGGGAGCTGATGTCGGAGCAATGAAGCCTTTGGGGTCATCTTCAGAAAACATGGATCTCGTTATGTCTCCTACCCGAACTCCCCTAGTCACTCACCTGCTGGAAACTTTCACCATGAAATACAAGGCCCTGTTTACTCTATGTTTATTCTATGTTTACATATGTTTACTCTATGACCCCAGTATTCAATGATGTGAAAGTTACAGTGAACTTCTCGTGGTTCCTCCACCCATCATGCTTTGTCAAGCAAGCCCGGGTGCTTCTGCATATATCACTCACTCAGCCCAGACGGCCTTTCGCATTCTTTATACAACTGGCAAATTTCCACCCTTCAATAAACAGGAAGACCGTAATGCAGACAGTCAAGTTTCTACTTACTCTTGCATCCTTGATGAAATGTAACCTTGTCTTTAAACCCTTTCCTGAACCCATCCTTCCCTCCGCTCCCCGCAGGTGCTCGCTGCCACGGCTGTGCAATTGCCTCCTTACTTCATGCCTTTATTTTAGCATTTTGTCACTGAACTAGTATTGCCTGTTTCTTCCACTTTATTGAGAGTTCCTGAAGGGACGAGACTATCGTTCTTTGTGTTCTCATTTCTAGATACGTGCCTAACACATCCTAGGCACTCAAGAATATGCTTTCAAGCGAGCATACATATACACATATACAGAACATGATTAAATGTATGTATTATGTGATACATACATATAGACACAATTACAGAAAAAAAACAAAACAATCGTAAAACGTCTGCAAACAGACATCTCCGAAACTCACTGAATGCAGCAGAAATTTATTAGATTAATGCATGGTCTGGCGCCCACACCAGCTGACTTTCTGCCCAAGAGGAAGAGAGAAGAGGCGAGGGTAAGTGCGATTTGGGGAATAATGTCCTGCTTATTTGGCTTTTGCGGAAGTTTTCATATCTGGATGGGTAATCACTGCCTCTCAGAGTGTGTCATGCTTTTCCCCACCCCCACCACTCATCAATCCGCAGCGTGGAACAATTCTCAGCCATCAAGATTTCCACACAGTTTAATGGCTTTCTGGAGACGTCTTTCATGCCATTGTTACAGCTCATCTTTACCTTCTTTCCATCCAAGATTTAAACAAGAAAACAGGCTCTGCTAGTGTATCAGGGCCCATGACCTCTGCGTCCTGTGATGGCACCCCCCCACCCAGACCGCATTGTTAGAGCCCTTCTCCCCCTGCACACCAAATCAGTCCCTCAACCAGGCAAAGAAGAGGGGAGCCCTGTTGGACGCCAGATTCAGCTCTTGAATCATTAGCAAGACAAAAAAAAGGAAAAGAAAGAAAAGAAAGCTGCACAGAACTTGGGACTTCACAGCTAACTGCTCAAAGTAATTGTTCTACAGCATCGGCAATTCAGATCAAGAGTGGAATTATTTCACTTAAATAGAAGATCAAGTAAGATCGGTCTTGGGACAGCCGACTTGAAATTAAACTTGGTAGACAGGGAACGCCCAGTCTTCACCTGGGAGAGCCATGTAGATGCCAAAATCAGATGGTCAAACTTTTGTATACTCCAAGGGACAAAAACAATCGGCATTTTACTGAGATCATTGATTTCCTCTCATTTTAATATTTTTTTTCAAAAATATGTGCAACACTCAAACCACTGAAGTGCATACGTTCTCAACCCTTCTTTGTCCGTAGATATTTTTCTCTTGATTCACATAGTTATTTATTTGTCTCAACTTATTTCAAAAGGGATTTAGGGAGGAGCCCCCGGGGTGGCTCAGTCGGTTGAGCATCTGACACTTGATTTCAACTCAGGTCATGTTCCCAGGATGGTGGGATCAAGCCCTGCCTTGGGCTCCAGGCTGAGCACGGAGCCTGCTTAGGATTCCTTCTCTCCCTGTGCCCCTCTACCCAGCATGCCCACGCATGCCCTCTCTCAAGTAAATAAAAACAAGTTTACTTTAAAAAAAAAAAAAAAGGGATTTGAGGTGGCTTTCTAAAATGTCCATTGTGACATGAGATTCAAAGCAAATGAATAAACACAGATGGGGAGAGGAGAAATGAGAAATAAAGGTAGAAAACACGAAAGAAATACCGGAAGTGTAATTCACATACAAAATAGACGTCATGTGATTTCATACAGTTCTGCAGAGTCAGGGTTTCTGAGTCTGACTTTCCTGGTATTCAACATACACAAGTACGTATGGTAAGTGTGCAAACGGCAGTTCTTAGGTAAAAGTGAACCAGTTACCCGGACAAAATTCTAAATACAGAGAAATTTCTCTCATGGTCCTTGTGGAAGCAACCGCACCTGACCCAGGTCTACCATAACACTTTCGTATTAAAAGAAGAAGGATTTTTGCACTCTTTCTTCCCGATCAGGGCTTGGGAAAAAAAACCCCGAGACATAAAAAGGTCATCCCTTCCTAAGTAGTTTATGTGACTCTCTGTGCCTGGTGCTTTTAAAAATCTATATTCTGCCAGAACCACTGCACTGTCCCATTTGGCAAAAGGAAAAAAAAAAAAAGAAAGAAAGAAAGAAAATCATGGAGAAAGTAGGCATTCTTTCATTCATTCACTCATTCATTAGAAGGGTAGGTAGGAGCTGCTTCTCCGGAGTTTAAAATATTACACTTTTTTTTTTAAACCGATTTCACTCTTCTTCAAATTCAATCATTCTAAGAACGTGAGGACTGTAAGCAAATCTGGAGACTTTGGCAATATCTGGATGGTATTGGGGGGAGCAGATGACCCTCAAAACCTCTTTCAACTTGAACATCCTGTGATGGTGAATGTTAAAAAGAAATAGTTGGCCAACAGCTGGGTGTGCAGAACAAGGAAGTGTGTCTTGAGGGTGGAATGGAATGGGATGTGCTTTGGACAGAATCATAGTCTGCAGAGCACAAACAGAGGAAAATGCCACAGTTCGGCCCCTTGCCTAATCCATTCCACTCTTTTTACTTTATTTTATTTTATTTTTTTAACGTTTATTCATTTTTGAGACAGAGAGAGACAGAGCATGAGCGGGGGAGGGTCAGAGAGAGAGGGAGACACAGAATTGGAAGCAGGCTCCAGGCTCTGAGCCATCAGCACAGACCCCGACGCGGGGCTCAAACTCGTGGACTGCGAGTTCGTGACCTGAGCTGAAGTTGGACGCTTAACTGACTGAGCCACCCAGGTGCCCCCATTCCACTCTTTTCAATAGCCATCTTGGCAAATTTTGATTATTTTGCCTCAGACAGTAAACCTAGGTCTAACACGACAGTGAAAAAATCTAGGCCTTTGGAGTCAGAAAGAACAATACAATAACTACATGACCTCAGCAATTTATTTAACCTCTGCCTGACAATAATATCTATACATCAAATGTCATGAAGTTTAAACACCAATGACGGCACCTCGTGTTTAATACAATAAGCATTCTCAATAGTGTTTTTTTCTTCCTCTTACAGAAGTTTTTAATCTTATAAGCAACAAAGCTGATATACATTTAAGAGCTTCGTTGTCCAAACGCATCCTCGAAAGCTCCGTACAAGAAGCTAGAGTAAAATGTAAAATTAAGAATACCTGTAAAGGAAGGGAAACTGTGCTTTTTCACAGCAAAAGCACTTCGTTTTAGCTTCTGGAACTTTAGTCTACGTTAGTTCCTGGAACAGTTTCCTGAGTGAGAAATAAGCCACAGAGACATTTTGACCTGAGCGATATCACTTTCAGCAAAACAAAGATGTTTATGTGCTGTATAGTATTTTGGCATTTGGTGCTGGGAGCAGAGTTTAGAACTTCTGAATATACATGAATGTCCTAACTTCATTTAGCAGCATCTCCTTTGAAAAGGTGAACTTGATATGCTTTTAAATTTCATGCCTTTGGGTCTAGTTAAGATGGCATCCCAAATGGAACACATTTAAAATCTATTCCTTGGGGTGCAAAAGTTGGGCCTTGGTTCCTCTCCTCCTCCTCCTTCTCTTCCTTCTTGTCCTTCTTGCTCTACGTTTTCACATTAAAAGTATTTGCTGATGAAAAACACTTTAGAAGGAGTCTTGTTTAAAGGCAGATGAGTTTTAGAAAGAAAAATTAATAAACAAGAAAAAAACTAAAATTTTAAGGAAAAAAGTCAATCTCATGAGGAATCAAAGACTTCTAAATGAAAGCAATGTCATTTACCAACAACAATGAAATTCGTGAAATTATAAAAATTGTAACAGCCAGTACCATCCTCTGTGATGAAACTTGTACATTGCTTAGGTCATTTTGAGCTTTATAGCTCCATAAGTTAAGAGCCAGGAAATGCATATTAAGAGCTAAGAGGCCATTCATATCCCTTGACCCAATAAATGTGAATCTAGAAATTGCTTTTATTCATTTTTTTCAGAGAGTGCCAACCATATACCTAAAACTCTGACAGGCACTTGACCTGAAAAGATTAATACAGTAAAAACTCAAAAAGGATCCATAGTCTGGTGGGGGAATGAAGTTTAAATTTATTAGTTTAGCAGAACGAAATGGCATACATAAGAGATTTTCATTACAGTGTTATTTCTAAGAATAAAAAAAAGTTTGCCTAGGGTGGCTCAGTCACTTGAACGTCTTCGGCTCAGGTCGTGATCTCGGGTTTGTGAATTCGATCCAGCCCCGCGTCGGGCTCTGTGCTGACAGCTCGGAACCTGGAGCCTGTTTCCGATTCGGTGTCTCCTCCTCTCTCTGCCCCGCCCCTGCTCATGTTCTGTCTCTCTGTCTCTCAATAATAAATAAACGTTAAAAAAAAAAAAAAAGTTTGCCTACCAAATATCCAACAACATGAGACTAATTAAATCCATCCATTTACTAGAGAATAGTATCCAGGCATTAAATATAAATCGGAACAGTATATAGTGTAGAAATCACCATGAACAAAGTGTTAAGTAACATCGTCACTCATGTAATACCTATATTTGAATGGAACAAAATGGGGAATATGAAAAAATAAAACCTATTTATTAAGGTAGCAAATTTTAAAAATTCAGTATTATTTTATAAGTTAAAATATTGGAAGAAGATAATAAATTTTAACTAAAAGAAAGAAAAACACAACCAAACCAGTGAACAAAAAACGCATTTCTTACCTATTATTTCCTGATCAATACTAATCATAGAGATACACAGAATTGACATGTTCTACAGAGATGTGGAATTGTCTTTTTTGCATATATTTTGTCCGATCTGCAAAATACTGTCTTTTAGGAATTTAGTTTGCTGAAGACCACCTTGAAGGGGGTGCCTGGGTGGCTCAGTCAGTTAACGTCCGGCTTTGGCTCAGGCCACGATCTCATGGGTCATGGGTTCGAGCCCCACTTGGGGCTCTGTGCTGACAGCTCAGAGCCTGGAGCCTGCTTCAGAGTCTGTCTCCTTCTCTGTCCCTTCCCCCGCTCTCACTCTCTCTTTCTCAAAAAGTGACTAAACATTAAAAAAAAAAATTAGAGATCACCTTGAAAACCCCTTTTTGAAATGTGAGCCTAAGACAGTGCAGGAGCACGGCGAGGAGCTGATAGAAGAGGTTTCACAAACATCCTGGGCCAATCACTTCCTTTCTCGTGTTGCCGCCTCTGGAAAATGGGAGTGATTGTGTCTGCCTGATTTTAAATGTGTTTTTTTGGATGGTAACCAACTACAAAATGTAGATTAATATCTTAAAGCCGTTGGGACACTGGAACAGAAAATACAAAATCTTGCCAACGTATCGTCGGTAACAATACTCTGTCCCACTGTCCCTTAGCAAAGGAACCATAGATATGTGGAAACAGGACATGGAACAAATGGGATCTTAGTGAAGACATATACTTGGTAAGGAACGTGACACCACGGTAGAGACTGCTGGCAACATAAAATCTATAGATCTTCATAGGATAAATGTCAGAGAAAATAAAAATAATGGTAAAGACCAAATATATACTGCCTTTTATTGATCAACTTTTATTGAAAATCATAAGCCCACTCTTCTTTCCCACCATACAGCGAGTGCCTTTAGGGACAAGATTATGCCTTTATGTACATTTAATTTACATTGTTTAATTCAATCTCTGCAGCACAGAAGCCCTCCATTCAATGTTTCTTAGAGAAAAAAAAAATGGAAGGAAGGAAGGGAGAAATGTCAGTGGACAGGAAGTAGGAAAGGAGGGGAAGAGTCGGAATCAACACAGTAAGAAAGCCTGCCTGAAAGAGAAGTAAAAGCAGCATTCTTTATCTGGACTTGATGTACATAGGAAAAGAAGGGCTGCTCAGGTCACGGTGCAGCAGGAGAAGGAAACTGAAATAGCATTTCTGGCCACAGATACAGGAGATGCTGCAGTCTGGGTGGTCAATATTACACTGTAGGGAAAGCTTCAAAGATAGTTGACCTAAAACCCTATGATTTCTCAATTATAGAGCAGGAACGCTCATGAAATTGTCTTCAAAGTGTAAGGAGATCTACAAGTAAGAACGTTTATCACTGAAATACATTTTCAGAGTATAAAATGGGTCCCTTTTCTTTTCTTTTTTTTTTTTTTTCAACGTTTATTTATTTTTCGGACAGAGAGAGACAGAGCATGAACGGGGGAGGGGCAGAGAGAGAGGGAGACACAGAATCGGAAACAGGCTCCAGGCTCTGAGCCATCAGCCCAGAGCCTGACACGGGGCTCGAACTCCCGGACCGCGAGATCATGACCTGGCCGAAGTCGGACGCTTAACCGGCTGCGCCACCCAGGCGCCCCTGGGTCCCTTTTCTTATAACCAGGATACCATTCAGAACCCTTCTAATCTGTGGAATGACTGACTACACACTTTTTTTCCAAACCTCTTTCAATGTGCTTTCCAATATAAATTATCCATTCCACTCAATATCTTTTGATACCTGGCTCAAAACTTACTTTTTCTATCATCCAGCAATGCCTTCCTCCCACTCCTAAACAGCAAAATAGCCTCATGGCCCCTTGAAACAGCCTGCAGCCACATCCTGAACCTTTTGCTTCGCAGAAAGACCATTTTTTGTTTTCTGTCATTTGTAGAGGCGCACTCTGCTTGGGACGCCTGATCTCCATTTCCCCTCTTCCTTAGGTATCCAGGGAACTCCTTTTCATTCATCAACAACAATACTCAAGTTGTGTCATGTCCAAAAATACTTCCTCCATTCTGCAGCAAAATATCCCTCTTCCTCTTCTGAGTATCCATAGGGCTTTGCTTAATACATACGCTTTTGAATAAATAGGTAGAGTGATGAATGATAAAAAAAATAAAATAAAACAGGGAAGGAAGCCCATCTTTTGTGAAATCACAATCTTGACCATTTTCATAGAGTGAAAATCAATTCTATTAGAAGTATTTTTTTAATTTTTTAAACATTTAGTTATTTTTGAGAGACAGAGACAGAATGTGAGCAGGAGAGGGGCAGAGAGAGACGGAGACACAGAATCCGAAACAGGCTCCAAGCTCTGAGCTGTCAGCACAGAGCCCGATGAGGGGCTTGAACTTACAGACTGCAAGATCATGACCTGAGCCCAAGTCGGACGCTTAACCACCTGAGCTACCCAGGTGCTCCTCTATTAGAAGGTTTAATGAAAATATAAATATATCAAACCCAAATTTTTATTTCTTTTATTTCTGGTTCGGAAATTACATGAACTATAATGAGAAACAAAATTTAAATATCACTAACCATAAAGCAATGCATGAACTTTCGGCATCCCTTGCTATCGTAAACTAGAACCTATTATACTTGACAGTGACTTCTAGTTCTTCTCCTGTACTTCATCATCAAACACGATACTTTAAAACCCTTTGACAACTCATAATTTTGCTTAAGAAAGGATGGTCATCTTTGCTCCATGCGTGCCCAACATTCTCATTTTTAGATTTATAAACACCAATTAATTAGATCTGGACTTTGGGCCTGGATTCGAGTCATGACCTCACAAGACTATTTGAATGACGTTGGGCAAGTCATATTCTTTACAACGTTAGTTTCTTCTCCTTTTTCAAGTGTGGAAAATTATAGTACTCTTCCCTCCTTTCTATCTTTGCAATTTTAGAGATCTATGTGCCATGCACTGTGTTGAGTGCTGTCCATGTATCAACTCACTTATCCTGGCCAACAACCTTATGAAGTAAGAGCCAGAAAGTACATGGGAAGTGCTTGGCATGTGCCTACATAGAAAGAGCATTCCTTACATGCTGGCAATTGTTAATTTGCATGGATTCTTTTTAATCTAGACTGGAAATCAGCAGTGGTGGGACTTTAACATTTCTGTGGTCTACATCCTTATTTTCAGGATGAAAGGGCAGCAGAAGGACAAATGGCAGACCATAAAATGAGGGGAGATTTTATTATGGTTTTTGGAAGGATGAACATGGGTAATTCAGTACTTTTAGTAAATGCTATCTCTTCTTTGGCCGACCATGGGTACATATCCCAAACAGATTTTTAAAAGTTGTCCCAAACTATTAATAGAGTATAAGTCAACCCCCAAACTCAATTTGAGTCTTTGGGAGATGAACATCTCATTACAAAAAGCTTGCAATGGATCTTTGGGAAATTCCTGCCTTGATATTTACAACCTCAAACATTGTCATGTTATCTCATTTTTGCTTCTTATTTCCAATTCCACACGACTATTGGGAAGATATGGAAAGTAAGAGCTTCCAATCTCATGACTTTGTATATATCAGTTGCCTTCTGACCTTATTCCTGTGATATTTTTTTCACTAGTTTGAATTTTATATTGCACATGGGTTTAGTGACAATCTCTTGCTAAAACTAACAGCCTGCTTCATCAGAGGTAAGTTTCTCACAGACTGCAATAGAACAGTGTGAATCTCTCAAGCCAGTGGGTGGATCTCGCCACCTGAATGTTCCGGGACAATGACTTTTACCGGGTAGAAATGTCACACCCACTTCTATAACTTTGTACAGTCTCCATAATCCATGAATCATGGTATTGCTGCATTACTTTTTAGGGGAAATAACTCGGGAAACAGCATATGTTTTGAAAGTTGTTAAAAAGGAAACTGTTGACATAAATATGTATAGGAGAAGATCAACATATGGAAATTTTCATGGTGAGTTTTCCTCTGGAGTAAATGAAAAGGAACGTCAAACCACAAAGAATCGTTTCCCTGAGCTGCTGAGAGTGATAGCAGAAATCTTTAAAAGGCACTTAATGGAATCATATCTGGAAATGGTTGGATCGTAAAAAGGTGTAGCATCCAATTCTCTTTTTGAAATGCTTTGGAAACTTCGACTAAACGTGACTTTGGCCTCCTTGTAGGTGAGACTATTCTGTGAGTCATTTCTCATTTAATGGCTGGTTAAAGATAAGTATAGTCTTCCTGTACCTCCCCACCTGTCTGCTCCCTCCTCACCCTCCAAGTCTAGGCACTCAGATTTCTTCCCTAGAGTGTTCTCTGCTGTCCCTGCCCCATTTGCCCTCATTTCCTAAAACCGAAACTAGATACTTGTAACATGCAATTTACATTTTCTTCAAATAGTATCTTGCATTGTATCATTTTCTACCACACTACCAGATCCCTTAAAGCAGAGATGAAATCTTATCTTTTTAGGGTCCTCCTCTATAGAGTCTAAACAGACACTGGTAATCATTGGCTTAACAAATTGGGGCGATTTAACTATCAACTCCTTAGTCAGGGCAGAGACTTCTTCAAAATGGAAAGAACTGACATTTTTCAAGCCCCTGCTATCAGACATTATGCTGATTGGTTTTTTTTTTTTTTTTAATTTATGCTACGTATTCCTACCGACAACGTTAGTGTTTGTATCTCCATGTCGTAGGGGAAGAAATTAAGACTCAAAAAATGGTGAGTTGCTCACCCAAGAATAAGCTGCTACTAAAGCGAAGGTTTATCTGACACTAGAATTACCAATATACCTATGGGAAAAAATCAAGCACTAAACATATTTTCATGGTACCAGGGATAATGCCCCCATAGACAAATGGTGATGACCTGTAAGGAAGTCTTTTCTGGTTCTTCTCGCAGGTGAAGAACAAATCTTTCCCCTTTCTGGGGGATAAGGATCTGCCTGCCTTGACTCCCCAGCAGATGCAGATTACGCAAGGTGGGTAAGGATGGGGTAGCAGAAGTTCCCATTCTACTCATCCAAGTGATTCCTGACCTGCACTGGTCCTTCCTTTCATCTTCCAGGGGGTATGAATCTATGAAAACAAAAAATGGTTCCTTTACAACGGTAGAGTGAAAGTTGTTTAGCGAACAGATTTCAGAAATGTTAAAGTGTAGGGGTACCTGGGTGGTTTAGTCGGCTAAGCATCTGATCCTCAATTTCATCGCAGATCATAATCTCACAGTTCATGAGTTCGAACCCTGCATTGGGCTCCATGTTGGCAGTGTGGAGCCTGCTTGGGATTCTCTCTCTCCTCTTTCTTCCCCTCCTCACCTCTCTCTCTCTCTCAAAATAAATAAATAAACTTAAAAAAAAAAAGAAATATTAAAGCATAAAATATATTGTTGCTTGAATCAGTCTGTGTCTTCTACTCTAGCCTTTTTCTTCATTGTTCCCAACAAAGAGTTTTCACCGAAACAGCTCTGATGTGTCCAGAGCCTTCCCTGTGCCAGGCATGGTGTTAAGCATCTAGAAGAAACATATAATCAGAGATACTCATGAACCCAAGGAACCCATTAAAGGTAACTAACTGGTGTTGGTGGTACCTGGGTGGCCCAGTCGGTTAAGCATCTGATTCGATTTCAGCATCCTGACGTTGAGCCTCGTGTTGAACTCTGCACTGACAGTGTAGAGCCTACTTGAGCTTCTCTCTTTCTGTCTGTCTGTCTCTCTCTCTGCCCCTTCCCTGCTCGCATTCTCTCTCTTTCAAAATAAAGAAATAAAAAATTTTAAACAAGGTAACTGGTGTTGGGAGTTCATGTGGGAACAACCAGTAAGTAATGTACAAATTTAGACCCTATCTACTGCCCTTAGCATTCGTGCATAAAGAGTGCTGTGGAGACCCAGAAAGGGGCATCCGTTGATGACTTAAAAGAAGGGGTAGGGGATGCCTGACTGTCTCAGTTGGTGGAGCATGTGACTCTCGATGTTGGGGTTGTGAGTTTGAACACCACATTGGGTACAGAGATTACTTAAAAATAAAGTCTTTTTTTTTAACGTTTATTATTTTTTAAAGACAGAGCATGAGCTGGGGAGGGGCAGAGAGAAGAGGGAGACACAGAATCCCAAAGGGGCTCCAGGCTCCCAGCTGTCAGCACAGAGCTCGGCACGGGGCTCAAACCCACGAACCGTGAGATCATGACCTGAGCTGAAGTCGGATGCTTGCCTGACTGAGCCACCCAGGTGCCCCAAAAATAAAATCTTAAAAAAAAAAAAAAGAAAAAGAAGGAGTGGAACTCGAGCTACATTGGAGTAAATGAGGTGAGTTTTGATGGCAGAGAATAGGATTGAAAAATGTCCCAAACAGAGAGAAAACATAAACAAAGGTGAAGAGATAGATAGAAAAGCAATGGTTATTTTCAGGGAAATTCAAGTGTGACTAAGGCACAAAGCTGGGTAAGTGGCTGGGGTATATTTCAGGCTAAGGAAGGGGAAACAGAGATCATGCTACAAAATTTGGACTCTATCTCATAGGTCACTGGTAACTTTTGTTTTGTTTTTTTTTAAGTAGAAGTTTGATTTGATGACAGTTGAGTTTTAGGAATTGCAGAAATATTGGACACTTAGATTGGGATTGCTCAACAGTAGCATTATTCGGGGCCAGGCAATTCTTTTTTGTGGGGGTCTGTCCTGTGCATCGTAGGGTGTTTTGTAGTATCCCTGGCTTCTTCTTACTAGATCCCAGTAGCACCCCTTCTCCATGTGTGACAACCAAAAATGTCTCCAGACATAACCCAATGTCCCCTAGGGGGCAAAATTGCTCTCAGTTGGGAGGCATTGCTTTATAGTCTTTTTTTTGCTATTCATCTGCATATCTCACCCTAAACCTAGCATTGCCAAGCCTTCTACTTGTGCAGCAAAATAAGGGAGTTGGATGAATAACCTCCAAGTACCTACTGACTCCACGAAAGCATTATTCCTCTGGCACTGAGACAAAAGTGAACCATTTGGCAATTTACTTAGTCGGGGCCTTCCTGGATCAAGTTCTGATCGTGCTAGGCAGTGTGGTACAATGAACAGAGAAAGGGCTTTGGAGCCAGTCATCCCTGTGTCGGTCAGAGCCTTGTCATTTACTGGCTGTGTTGTGATCCGGAGTAAAGGTTTCTTCAGCTGTAAGATAAGGAGTGAGTAATATCACCACCTCATAGGAACTTTATAAAGTGGTGCCTCAGGCCCTGGTACATAGAAGCGACACCCAAAGCAAATGTTCATTTCCTTCCAAGGTAACTAGATGTTGATTGGATCCTGGAAGGTTAGGCCTTCCGTGTAGCCCTGGGTAGTCTCTGCCTATGAAGAAGAACCTTCTGCTAACTTTCCATACCCTGTATTTGAGATGGATAAATTAATGCCCACAAGCGAAATTCATCCTGCTGCCTGGTTTTGTGTGGTACATGTCAAGAACGGTTATTGCATTTTTGGATAGGTGAAGAAAGTCCAAAGAAGAATGATACTTTATGACATATAAAAATTAGGTAGAACTCATATTACAGAGTCTATAAGAGTTTCTTTCTTTCTTTCTTTCTTTCTTTCTTTCTTTCTTTCTTTCTTTTTTTAACACAGACATGTTCTTTACTTATGGTTGGTGGGTGCTTTTGTGCTATAGCAGCTGAGCTGAGTATTTACAACAGAGACCATATGGCTCCCCAGTATTGTATTATTAACTCTAGTGACCATGCTGCCCATTAGATCCCCAGAATTTACTCATTCTGCATAACTGAAACATTGTACCCTTTGAATGGCATTTCCCCATTTGCCCCAAACCCCAGCCCCTGACAACTATCAATCTAGTCTCTGATTCTCTGAGTTTGGCTATTTTAGATTATTTTTTTAATGTTTATTATTATTGAGAGACAGAGAGACACAGAGCATGAGCAGGGGAGGGGCAGAAAGAGAGGGAGACACAGAATCCGAAGCAGGCTCCAGGCTCTGAGCTGTCAGCACAGAACCCGACGTGGGGCTCGGACTCACAAACTGCGAGATCGTGACCTGAGCCGAAGTTGGTCGCTTAACCGACTGAGCCACCCAGGTGCCCCATATTTTAGATTTTATATAGAAGTGAAATCATGCAGAATTTATACTTCTGTGTCATTTAGCATAATGTCTTCCACATTCTTCCACGTCATCACAAATGAGAGGGTTTCCTTGTTTTTCCTTGTTATATAATATGTAATATGTGATATATGTATCTTTATCCATTTATCCATGGATGGACTCTTAGATTGATTCCATTTCTTGGCTCTTAAGTAATGCTGCAGTAAAGATGGGAGTGCATCTTTAACACCCTCATTTCATTTTCTTCGCATATATACAGAGAAGTAGAATAGCCAGATCATATTGTAGTCCTATTTTTAGTGTTTTGAGGAGACTCTGTACTGTTTTTCGTGGTGGCTATACCAGTTCACATTCTTACCATTCATCTTCAAGAGTTTCCTCACTACATAGCCTTACCATCACTTGTCCTTGCTTATCTTGTTGATAATATCCATTCAAATAGGCCTAAGGTATTTATGTGGTTTTGATTCTCATTTCCCTGACGGTCAGTGATGTTGAGTACCTTTTGGTATACCAGTTAGCAGGGTGCCTGGATGGCTCAGTCAGTTCAGCATGTGACTCTAGGTTTTGGCTCATGTCACGGTCTCATGGTTGTGAGATCGAGCCCCACATCGTGCTCTGGGCTGGGCATGGAGTCTGCTTAAGATTCTGTCTCTCTGCCCCTCCCCTGCTCATGCTCTCTCTCTCTCAAAAAAATAAATACGAAAAACACAAATTAGCAATTTGTATGTCTTTGGTGTTTGTTTGTTTTTGGAAAACTACCCATTCAGTTCCTCTGCCAATTTTTTAATTGGGATGTTTGTTTGTTTGTTTGTTTGTTTGCTATTGAGTTGTTTGAGTTGGGGATACTAATCCCTTATTGGATATATGCTTTGTAGATATTTTCTCCCATTTTGAAGGCTGTCCCTGAACTCTGTTGAGTATTTCCTTTGCTGAGCAGATGCTTTTGAGCCTGGCAGAATCCTATTTGTCTATTTTTGCTTTTGTTTCCTGTGATTTTGGGGTGAAATCCAAAAAAAACTCATTGCCCAGACCAATGCGAAGAAGCTTCTTCCCTGTGTTTTCTTCTAGTAGTTTCATAGTTTCAGATTTTATGTTTAAGCCTTTCATCCATTTAGAGTACGTTTTTGTTTTTGTTTTTGTTTTGTATATGGTGGGGAGAAAGAACCCCAAATCATTCTTGTGCATGCGGATATCAAGTTTTCCCAATACCACTGATGGGAGACATTCTTGGCACCTTTGTCAAAGATCAGTTGAATGTAAGTGTGCGGATCTATTTCTGGGTCCTCTATTCCATTCTACTGACCTACATGTCTGTTTTTAATGACAGTACCATGATGTTGTGATTACGATAGCTTTGTAGTATATTCTGAAATCAGATTGTGTGACACTGTTCTTCTTGTTCAAGACTGTTTTAGCTATTTGGGGACTTTTGGGATTCTATGTGACTATTGTGACTTTTTTTTAATATTTCTGAGAAAAATGCCATTGGAATTTTGGTAGGAATTGCATTGTCTCTAGATCCCTTTGAGTGGTATGGACATTTTAACCATATAGTCCTTCTAACCCGTGAATGCAGGATATCCTCCCTGCGTTCCTGGTCTGAGAAGGCACTTATCTGTGTCTTCTTCGGTTTCTTTCATCAGTGCACAGATTTTTCACCTCCTTGGTTAAATTTATTCCTAAGTATTTTATTATTTTTGATTCTATTGTAAGTGCGATTGTTTTCTCTTTTAGATAGTTTGCTGTTACAGTAGGGGACATGCAACTGATTTTTTTTTTTTTTAATGTTGACTTTGTATCCTGCAACTTCACCGAATTCCTTTATGAGTTCTACCAGTCTTTTTGTAGAGCCTTTATGGTTTCCTATCCATAAGATCATGCCAACTGCAAACAGAGATAATGTTACTTCTTCCTTTCTAATACGGATGCCTTTTATTCCTTTTTCTTACCTCATTGCTCTGGCTAGGACTTCTAGTCTTACATTGAATAAAAGTGGTAAAAGTGAGCACCCTTGTCTTGTTTCTGATTTTAGAGCCTGGTTAACTGAAACAATCCATGTTAATGCCCAGGACTGACTGGCTGAGCAGGTAACTTGCAGCCCTCTTGTCACTTGTAAAAGAACGCAGATCTACGCAGATCTACCGTAAAGATTTGGATAGCAGTACTGTGCAAAAGTGAATCACTAACCTGACTTGCAGTCCTCCATTGTTCTAAGTGCTTCATACCAATTAACCTGTTGATTCTTCACAACCCACCCCCCCCCACCCACCCCGTGATGTAGGTACAATCATTATCCTTGTTTTTACAAAGGAATTAAACTGAGGCGCAGAAGGGTTAATTAGCTTGCCTGAGATTAAAAATCTGGTAATGAGCATAGCTCAATTTCAAGCTCTGGCAGTCTGGCTCTAGAAGTCAGGCATCCTTTTAACCACACAGCCTTTCACAATATGGTAGTTAAGAACATAGATCGTAGAATCAGATAACATTTTCTCTCCATGGGTGTGGCTCTGAGTCAATTACTAAATCTCCATTATCTTTACTGTTTTCATCTGTTAACTCATAATAGCTGTACCTGATTGATGTGGTTCTCATGTGTAGTGAAGGGAGTTATACCGGTCAAAGGCTAAGTGTGATGCCTAGAACATGGGAAGAATATCCCAATGTTTGCTTTCATTCTTACGATCTTAGCTTTGCCAGAGATGTCATTTTAGGGAGAGTAGAAGGGCAATATGGTTTCATACTTGCAAAAGTCTTCCTTGATGTCCTTTAAATTACTCTGCGTAGAAAACCTATTCTGCTCATTCATGAAGCCAACTCTGACATTTATGTGTGCTTAATATGAGCATATGCCACGTCCTGATACAGAAGGTAGAAAGGGATCCTCCAGTTCTGCATTTTGGTATATCTGTGCCGCTGAGTATAATCACTTTCTTTTGTGGTTTTGGATTTATATACACATTGCAACCACAGGCACGCAGGCATATATTTTTAGATCACTCTCTGAAAATGAAGCATCCAAGTTTTTAAAAATAAACTTGCGTGGAGCTAAAGCTGGAATCAATGAACAGGAGGGGGATGGGGGGGGGGGACACTCCCAACCCGACCTTCTCCTTGTCTGCACTGCTGGCCAAGTCTTACTCTCCCAGCCCCGACTGCAGCCGATTCTTTCATTTTCCACCCTGGAATGAGTGGTGCAGAGCTCAGCAATTGACACACGTGGAGCTTGCTGTTACATATCAATTTCCCACTCTTGGAAACTTGGTTCCTGACAAATGTTCCTGAAAACTTTTAGAGTGTGCCTGCATATTTCAGGGGCCCCTTAGGAAGCCTCAAGTGAAATCAGCCTGTTTACAGCAGAGCCTCCTAGGGCTGTGAGCTGACTGAGGACCCCTCACTGAAAGTGTGGGACAGTGAGCACAGTGAACTCCTATGCAGAGACCCCTTAAAACTTGGGAAGAGAAACCTTCCTTTACTCCTCATTTCTGTCTCTCCGCCCCCTCAACCCAGTGCATTCAAAGGCATCCCTGGCAGATGCTTTTCAGGGCTGATTACTGTTGCTAGGGCAACTCTATATTGATCCTTCATTATGGTAATATTGGCAGATTCCCCTGGGGATTGGAGAGCCTGCTGGGGGGGACAGCTCTCTGGGTAGGAGAGAAGGGTGTTTTGTTTTGTTTTTATCATCAGCACTATCTGTTCCCAGCCCCAAAGAGTCAGACTTGGAAGCTCGAGTTTTAAGCTCTGGAGAAATGCTCAGTCTGATCATGATTGTAGCGGAACTGAGAAGAGGCTCCTGGGATTACTGGGGAAGGACCTCACCGGAAGAAGTTTGGCTTCCCGGGACTGGAATCAGGGGAGGGTTTGGGAAGGATAGAGAGGGCTAGGAAACCATCCTACTCAGGGGCCAATCCTTCCATTTGCCACCCTGGAAGATTCAGAAAGGTGGGGGAGGGGCGGGGTAAGAAGAGCCTTCAGAAATCCCAACAGTATCGAAGAAAATGGATTCGTCTCACCGAGCACCTTGGAGAAAGCCTTGAGGCAGAGCAGGACAAGGAAAGGTGCTAGTAAACCCACCCAGGAATTCATGGCATTGCCACTGACACACATCGGTCTGCCGTCCTGTTTACACTTGGATAGGATCAAACTCTGTTGGAAATTCAGTTTTGCTTTCAGAACGACGGCGGTCACTGTAACTTCTACACTTGGTGTGCGATTTTGCTTCTACGGGCATCGAGTGCCAGCTTCCGTTAGCCTAGGTTGCCGTCAAACAGGAAGAAAAAAAAAAAAAAAACAACTCGAGGAAACAGATGGACTGTGAAGCCTTCCAGAGAAGGGAATGGGCAAACACTCCTGTTTTCAAAAACATGTTAGCAGAAACCATCATTTGCCTTTCACCTGATGCCTTGTTTCCTGATGAGCAGGGAGGAAGACGCGCCAGGTTTGCTGTCAGAAATGCCAGGGAGACAACCAGGGCTCAGATGGTGAGCGAGGGATTTCCTTCACCTCTCCGAGCCTGGGTTCTTGTCACCTCTTAACCGGGAAGCGTGCGACCATTTGAGGCGGCTTCGTGTGAGAATCCCGCACCGTGTAAACGCCCAGCATGGTTCAAGCACTTGCTTTCTGTTCTACCTCCCGAGTGCCAAACACGAAGCTAAAGAAACTTTGATGTGCGAGAGGGCTTCACAAAAAGCGCCACGAATTCTTTGGGGAAATGGATTCCATGCAGCCTGGGGAACTGTTTCTGGATGCGGGCTCGAGAATATCACTTTAGCAGCGTTGCTTCGAGACCGTTGCGGATTCCTTTCAGCGACAAAGCTGGCTGGGCTCACATTGCCAGCATCTTCCATCAACAGTCACCACACATGTGTGTTTTGCTCAGTAAGCAGTACATATGGAACAACTCTGTACGGAAAAGAAGAGTGATGTCATCTGCCCAGCAAGACCAGGATATGAACTCACACTCCCACAGTGCTTGCTTGCTCTTGGACCTACACGGCTACCAGCGTGCTCGGAGGAAGGGAGGCTTTTTCGAATGTTTCCGGAGTGGCGCGCTTTGATTTTCCTCTGAGAAAGGAGGGAGGGTGTAATCTGATTGCCGCAAAGAGAAATGGGTGTGTGGGGCCAGAAATAGTTTATTCTTAGGGATTCCTCAGGAGCTCGTTCGAAGTGTGGCTCATGTCTCAGAACAGAAAAGTGGAAAACAGAGCAAATGTATCCCATCCCCTTTTCTGCTGAGGAAAACGGCCCCTCCGTCCTTCCAAGAGCTCCAGTCTCAGGGAATCTGCTCAGACTTGTCTTCTGGCCTGCCTTCTCCTTCCTCGGCCTTGCTGAACAGATTAGAGGAGTCTGGTGCTTCTCCGGTGACTTCAGTCATTTGAAGCAAGGATTTCAGGATGGGCCGGCTGAAAGGAAGTCAGGTATTTGGGCATGTTCACTCCTTGAGGAAATAGGTTTGTTTGTTTTGCTTTTCTCGGAGCAAGTAATGAAAAGCAAAAAATGAGAGTTTATTCATGAAACTGTATTGGGATGGCTTCGATTCCGTTCTTTGTAGCTTGATGCAATGCCCTTCATTAGCATTGATCTCCCTATGGAAAAAAAACTGCCTGGTTGCTTGGAATTCAGGCTCCAGTCTATTAAGAACTAATCCCCATCAGCTTGTAGGAATTGCCACTCTGGGCCACACCGAGAGGCCTGGCTGGTAGCGGGAGGGCTCAACGGGTGGTTCCAGGAGTGATGTCATCCAGAAGATGGGTTTGGTTTGGCAGAGTTTTAAAAAAAAGTCTTTGAATGGGAATGCCTTTAGCCAGGGACACGCACGCTCCTTTTCTCCTCAGACGCTAGCTCTCCCTGATGGAATTACCACTGGTTTGGGCACAGTGTGAAATTATTTGCCCCGTTCCCAGAGGTATCCGAGTTTGAGACCCTGGGACGGGAAGGGACGTCCGACAAGTTGCGAACAGGGTGTGAACTCTCGTTCAAAATCCATTCAGCTGACTGGGAGCAGGGTGAGCTCGGGCAACAAATCGTACCCCTCAGACTTCTCAGTCTCCGTGTCCCTCCTGCAGGTTAGAGTAATACCACCTGCCACCCTGTTCCGTGTCTTCACCCTGGGGTCCAGTCTCCACAGCCTCCAGCTAGACACAGTCAGTTTCACTGCAGAGCAGAAAAAGAACGAGGCAAAACTTACCAGCTTCTGGTAAAATCTCTGCTCAGAAATAGCACACGCCCTTCCTGTTCGCGTTTCATTGGCCAAAGCAAGTCACGTCGTGCATAAATCTCACCTCCGAGAAGGGAGCAAATTCTCCCACAAGGAAGGGCAGGGGATGTTTGGAATGGCAGGCAATTAATCTAATCAATAGAAATATGAGCTTAGCAAAGGCTAAGTGGAGTGACAAGGGGAGAAATCCGGGCTTCCCTCAATTCAAACATGGAAGAGATGGAAGAAAATGGTAAAGAATATAAAAATTCTGTTGTTTTTGCTGTGACCAGTATCCATCCCACGTTTTACCAGATAAAAATCTCATTTCCCCTTTGAAAACTATCCCTTTTCCTCCTTGCAATTCTGGTGGAATTGCCCCTCTATCTTTCCTTGCTGGTCAAAGGCTGGGCAGATGAATCATGAAAGCCAATCAAACCTCACCATATTGGATATTTGGGGGAGATACCACGATTCACCACTAGACGCCTCTTCAGGGAAGGACTTGCTTTCCAGCTGAGGCGTGTGACGTCAGCGGACAATCTCTAGTCAGAAACTTCAGGATCTACTTGACTGCAGAGAGCCAGCCCTCTTGCCCAAGGTTACACCAAGTCATGATGTTATGCTTTGCACGGGATTCCTACTCACCGAAGACAAAAAGGTAAGTTAGAGTAAGACAAAATGGAGTCCCAGTGGTCAATGTGAACTCCCTTATTAGTTGGTTGTTAACATTTGGGGTAGGACTGTGAGTGTGCCCAAACAGGTAAAGCAATAGGTAAGTAAAACCGGTTTGGAATTGTACACATCAAACACTCCAGGGAGATGGAGTGGACTCAGCCAAATGGCAAACACCATTGGATGTAACATCCCACCCAACCAAGTGGACGTTTAAAAGAAGGAGATGTCTCAGAGGGGCCCCCAGGCGGATTGACCACCCACATTACATATGTGAAGATTGCTCTAGCCAGATGCTGCCCGAGGTTCTATCCACGCAGAAGCCAATCTGACTGCAGTCACACCTGTGGCTTGTTGAAGGACCCATGCCTGGAGAGTGTTTCGCTGGTCGCTCTGGGACACCTTCTTCCACGGTCCTCTTCACAGTAGTTGGTTAACTTTCCTTTCTAAGTGTCTCATGTGACTAATTGATATGAGAGCTTGTGCAATAAACCAAGTGATTCCTGGATTGAATACAGACGACCTTTGGTTACTTGAAATGTGCCTCAAGCCCGTGATTTGTACCTGACCTTGCCATTTGTCCTTACTGCATACTTCCCTGGGCAGCCCAGATGTGGAGCAAGGCGGAATGGTAAAGACCGGGCCATTCCTGCTCAACCCAGAGCACGGTGAGGGGTTAGTTCCTGCCAAACTCAATCTAGTTGGCTAAGTCTTTGTTGGAGCTGCACTGCAGGTGAATTCTATCTCTGTTCAATCCTATTTGCCCGCCCTTCCCTAAACAGGTATTGGTCCCTAATAAATACCTTGTGACCTAACTCTGTCTTAGTGTCCTCTAGTGAAGAACCCAACCTTTGTCACTATGGCTCGGAAACAGAGATAGCAGGAGAGCAAGGTCCAGATGATTGTCTGCCTCCACTGGAAATAAAACATTGCTAACACACTGGCAGGAGCCAGTCCAATATCTGCTGTACCCTGCTTCGGATTCTGTGTCTCCCTCTCTCTCTGCCCCTCCCCTGCTCATGCTCTGTCTCTCTCTGTCTCAAAAATAAGTAAATATTAAAAACAATTTTTTTAGAAAAGACGTTATGATCTTTATAAGGTAGGAGAAATATTGTTTTAAAAAAATTTTTTTTTCGGCTTATTTATTTTTGAGAGACAGAGAGAGACCAGTGCATGAGCAAAGGAGGGGCAGAGAGAGAGGGAGACACAGAACCAGAAGTAGGCTCCAGGCTCCGAGCTGTCAGCACAGAGCCTAATGCGGGGCTCGAACCCACCAACTATGAGATCATGACGCGGGGCTCAAACCCACCGACCGTGAGAGCATGACCTGAGCCAAAGTCGGATGCTTAACCGACCAAGCCACCCAGGCGCCCCTAAGGTGGGAGAAATATTAATTTTATTGCCAGAGATTAAAAAAAAAAATCCACCATAGTGGCTGTTACTGGTTGAACCGTGTACCCAAATTATTCTTATGTTGAAGTCCTGACCCCAGTATCTCAGTATGTGACCTTGCGTGGAAATAAAATTGTTGTAGACGTAATTAGCTACGATGAAGTCCTTAGCTAATTAAAAAGTAATTAATCAATTCAATTTATGTAATGCATTTAAGAAACTTAATTCATTTGGTTATTTAATTTAATTAGTACAATTAATATTAATTTAATTAATAATAAAAGGTGGGTCCCTAATCCAGTATAATTAGTGTCCTCATAAAAAGAGAAAACTGGACCCAGATAAGCAAGCATACAGGGAGAGCATCATGTACGCAGAGACTGGGGGGTGATGCAGCAGAAACCAAGGATCACTTGTGGCTGCTAGCTATTTACCAGAAGCTAGGAGAGATTCATGAAAGATTCTCTCACACAGTTACGAGAAGGAGCCAACCTAGCTGAACGCTGACCTTGGATTTCTAGCCTTGAGAACTGGGTGATAATGAATTTCTGGTGTTTTAGTCACCTAGTCTTTGGAATATTGTTACAGTGGCCCTTGGAAAATAATTGACCGGATGCAGGGGAGTGAGAGAGATGCTTGGTGGAACCAAGTTGAAAGCAGGCGGAAAGGGTTAACCATGAAATAATACGCATCAGAATAAAAAAGAGCATCGGGTCTTCTGATATTCTGGTGAAGGGAGAACAAACACAAAGATTGGTGTGAATAAAGGGCCTTTTAAGAACATGAGTAAACCATTTTAGGCCAATAGTTTAAACTGTAATATGTCTTTAAAAGTTTGGGGAATCCTGCAAGCTGTTTCTGTAAATAACGTGTCGACCGTCGTAGGGATTTTATAAGGTGACGGATTTAAACACTTTAAATATTACTATTCTTGGGGGGCCTGGGTGGCTGAATTAAAGGTCTGACTTTTGGTCACAGGTTGTGAGTTCGAGCTCCACATCAGGCTCTCTGCTGTCAGCACAGAGCCTGCTTCAGATCCTCTGTCTCCCCCTCTCTCTCTGCCCCTCCCCTGCTCTCTCTCTCTCTCACTCTCTCTCTCTCAAGAATAAAATAAAAACATTAAAAAAATACTCTTGTCTGCTGTGATGCTTTTGAATCGGACACGGTTCTGTGTTAGTAAAAGCAAGGGCCCTGGACCCAGAATATCGGAGTTGAAACTGGCATCACAATTTCCTTCTGTGACACGAGTTATTTAAACTTTCTGTCATTAAAATTCCTCACCTAGAAAATCGAGATGGTAACAGACTCTAACCTCAAGATAACAATTTCCAATTAATATGTACTTCTCCATAGAAAGAAAAACTTTTATTTATTGCCAATAGCTTCCTACCAAGGAAGTTGGAAACTAATAACACAAAGAAGATATATTTCAAGGAAGATAGTTCCATATTCTCAGAATTCTGATATTAGTGTCTTCAGTCTTGATCTTACTGAGGTCTTGTCTTTTTATATCTAAAATAATGAAGGATTGATTTACAAAAAGAAGCTCACTACATCTAGATGATCATTTTAGGTACTCTGCCCTGAAATTTTTCTAGCTTCTATTTTCTTATTCGATGATTTGTTTGCCTACTGTACATCTTATGTCAGTACTCTGCTTCTACAAGTCTGTTTGGAAACTTGCTAACATTCTGCACAATTTCCTGAATAATTGGCTTTACCATAGTTTTCCATTTTATAGTTTTATGCCATCCTATCTCTTTAAGATGTCGTTTTACATTTATTTAAAAAAAAGAGTTTCCTTCTTGTGAGCCACCTTAAAGACATCTCTTTGGGGGTATGGATTCCCTCTTGAGGGCTGCTGACACACCCAGGTGAGTCACTGTCACAAGACAATGACATTAATAAATTGTATTCCTTTCATACCTTTAGCAAGATGTGACCTCTGCAGAAGTGACATCCATGAGACTATCATCCTCCTGCTGGACCTAGAATGTGCTATTGTGCTCGATGCAAATCCACAGCACTTATTTAGCGCATGGTACAGAACAGGTGTTTAATAAAAATTTGTTAGCAGAATCATTAGGGTACACAGACCCCATTACCATGACTTAGCCCGCAGTTTTCCAAGACAAACCCTATTTACTAAAATGGCCTGAAATTGCCTGCCCTTGTTCCAAAGCAATGTTGCAAAGTTTCACAAATAAGGAAATTGATGGGATTTAAAATGCATATAAAATTGATTTATAATTGTATTATCTAAAAAACTTTAAAATTTAATAAAGTTGAGGGGTGGCTGGGTGGCTCAGTTGGTTAAGCGTCCAGCTTTGGCTCAGGTCATGATCTCACAGCTCGTCAGTTGGAGCCCTGTGTGGGGCTCTGTGCTGACAGCTCAGAGCCTGGAACCTGCTTTGGATTCTGTGTCTCCCTCTCTCTCTGTCCCTCCCTCCCCTGCTCATGCTCTGTCTCTCTATGTCTCTCAAAAATAAATAAACATTAAAAATTTTTTAATAAAATTGAGTTTTCTGCTTACTTAACCAATATATGGACCTCAAGTTCTGATTAATTTTTGGAATCTAGTGGTAGGCCTTTTCTCCCATTGTGACACCTAGGAAAAATGGATACATGATAAAATCAGACTCTTTCAATCACTGGAGAACTATAGAAATAAATAAGGTCTAGAAGGATAAATTTGAAAAGGGAAAAATCCCTCTCAGCTGGTAGGGTTTAATGGCAGTTTTCCTCACTGCGAGTATTTGCAGAATTTGAGCATAGTCTGAAGACCAGACCTTCTACTGGCAGAAGAATACTAGTGAATAAAGAGTATTTGCTGACTATGCAGGCCCATGTGAAAAATTAGAACCTCGAATTACCATCAGTGCTGAACTTGTTTTCCCACACAGGCTTTCTGCAGGATGCCAGGCAGGCATGAGAATCAACAATGCTCTGTTCTGCTAAAAAGTTGGGCCTTTCATAAACAAAGGACAGGTTTTGCCTCTGAGAAATTTGTAAGCAGAGTTGAACTGAGTCTGGCTAGAGCTACAAACCAATCTTGACCTCGCTTACTTGATAAATAATTCAAGGTTCAGTTATTCTGCTGTTGGAGGAAATGGCATACTATCTGGGAAAAAGTAATATCAATTTTAGTCCTTATGGTCCTTTTACACATAGGGATATATACATCAATAAAAGATATTAGGAAATATACAAGGAGGAAGAGAATGGGATCCATCATCAAGAGAAATAATAGCCAATAAAGGCAGGCAGAAATGCTTTAAAATAAACACATACATTGAAGAAAATATGAAGAAATGGAGGGAAATATGAATTGATAGCTAATTCCAACCAAGACATCGAATGTCTAAAATAAATCAAATGGATATTCTAAAACTGAAAAATACAATGCCATGAATTAAGAACTCACTGTTCTTCATAGCAGAAAACAGGATTTATGACAATGTAGATAGAGCAATAGAAATTATTTATACTAAAGGAGAGAGAGAGAGAGAGAGAGATGAAGAAAACTGAATAGATTATAATAGAATCGTGGGAGACTATGAAATGGTCTAACATTCACATAATTGGAGTCTCACAAAGAAAGGAGAGAGAGAACAGAGAAGTATTGAAAAGAATATGATGAATGAGTTTAAAAAACAATGAAAGATAACTTAGAGATTCAAACAAATAATTGAACTTCAAGCCAGACACACACAAAGAAAAATCAGACACTAACACATCACAAGTAAATTGTGGAAGACCAACACTTAAAGAAATTCTTAAAAACAACCACAGGAAAAGACACATTGTCTTCAACAGACAAGAAACTTTTCAATAAAACTATTAAACCCTGAGGATAATGGAATAACATCTGTAGGTGCTGGAAGGGAAACAAAACAAAACAAAACAAAATGCTACCTCGAATTCCATCCCCCCACCAAAAAATATTATTCAGAAATGAAAGTGAAATACGAATGCTTTCAGACACGTTTCAGAGATCTTACCGCCTGCAGGCCTTCCCTAAAAGGAATACTAAAAAAGTTTTTCACATTAAAGTGAAATGATCCCATATAAAAACATGGAATTTCAGAAGGAAATAAAAACATTAGAAAGGGTGAATACATGGATAAGTATATAATACAGCCTTTAAGTCAACAATAATAATGATGCAGTGTGAGTATTAAAACAACGAAGAAATAAGTTAATTACAACGATAGAAGGGAGTAAATGGGTTATACCATTGTAAGGGTCTTGCATAGTTCAGAAATTGGTAGAGTGCTAATTTAAGACATATTGCAATAAGTTAAAATGTGTATTGTAATCCAAGAAGCACTTCAAATAATATAAGATGTATAGGTAAGAAGGAAATAAAGGAAACAAAACAGAGTACTAACATTTGTTGAGTAATCCAAAAAACATCAGAAAAGGAGGAACAGGGAAACAGACAAAAAGCTTGAACAACTAGAAATAAATATAAAATGGCAGACTCAAGTTGATCTATATCAGTAGTTACTTTAAATGTAAATTGTCTAATTACCTGTTAGAGAGACAAAGTTGTCAGATAAAAAGTTGAAATGTACATACCCAAGACCCAAGCATGTGCTGTGTAAGAGAGACACATGCAAACTCCAAGAATATAGATTAAATGTAAAATAATATAAGAAGAATTCTAATAGTAATAATAATAAATGTTATAGCAAATACGAACCAGAAGAAAGCTGGTATGACTATATTAATATTGGAAAAAATAGGCAGTGATGAAAGTATTAAAGAATCAAATAAGAAACCTTCATAAAGATGAAAGGGAAGGGGCGCCTGGGTGGCTCCATCAGTTGAGCATCCGACTTTGGCTCAGGTCATGATCTCGCGGTCTGTGGGTTCGAGCCCCGCGTCGGGCTCTGTGCTGACAGCTCAGAGCCTGGAGCCCGTTTCAGATTCTCTGTCTCCCTCTCTCTCTGCCCCTCCCCTGTTCATGCTCTGTCTCTCTCTGTCTCAAAAATAAATAAACGTTAAAAAAATTAAAAAAAAAAAAGATGAAAGGGAATAGCCAATAGGCAGTTGTGGTAAACTCAAATGTACATACACCTACAAACACATACTTATAGCAGAATTAATAGGAAAAACAGACAAAATACTTAGTTACTTTGATAAGTTCTAAAATATAGTTTTTAAAAAAGAAAACCAAAATTTTCACTGCTGCTGGGAATGCAAACTGGTACGGCCACTCTGGAAAACAGTGTAGAGGTTCTGCAAGAAATTATAAATAGAACTACCCTACGACCAAGAAATTACACTGCTAGGAACTTACCCAAGGCATACAGGAGTGCTGATGCATAAGGGCACTTGTACCCCAATGTTTATAGCAGCACTTTAAACAATAGCTAAATTATGAAAGAGCCCACATGTCCATCGACTGATAATTGGATAAAGAAGATGTGGAATATATACACAATGGAATATCACTCAGCAATCAAAAAGAATGAAATCTTGCCATGGGCAACAATGTGGATGGAACTAGCATGTATTATGCTAAGCAAACTAAGTCAATCAGAGAAAGTTAAATATCATATGATTTCACTTATATGTGGAATTTAAGAAACCAAACAGATGGACATAGGGAATGGGAAGGAAAAATAAGACAGAAAGAGAGAGGGAGGAAAACCATAAGCAACTCTTAAATGCAGAGAACAAACTGAGGGTTGCAGGAGGGGTGTTGGGTGGTGGGGGGATGGGCTAAAAGAGTGAAGGGCATTAAGGAGGTCACTTGTTGGGATGAGCACGGGGTGTTACATGTAAGTGATGAATCACTAAATTCTACTCCTGAAATCGTGATTATACTATACATCAACTAACTTGGATTTAGATAAAATTAAAAAATTTAAAAAAGACCAAAAATCAAATAGGATATGGAATATATATTGAAACCTCTATTAACTAATTTGAATTAATTGGTGTTTATACTGATATACTACATTTAAAAAGCTAGAGAATACGCAGTGTTTTCAAGTGTATTTGCAATATTTACCAAAAGAGACACCCTATTAAGCGAATGCAAGTCTATAAATACCAAAGGATTGAACTCATACAGAGTATGTTGTCTGACTATAATGGGACTAATCAAGAAAAAAGTAGCAATATAACTAGAGACTCTCCACATCTCTGAAGAGCATTAAATCAAAAAAAAAAATTGAATCTGCAATTAAAACTTTCTTCCCAACAAGCAAACCCACATACTAAGTGGGAAATGGTAACTTCTGGCCCCAATTATTTCACTGGTGTATTCTTACAGGCATTTGCAAGGTAAACAATATCAGTCTTACACATTCTTTCAGAAAGTTGAGAACAGGAGGACTCCTGAACTCATTTTATAATGACAGCATAATTCTAACAAATGTAGAGAAGGATATTTCACAAAAAGAGAAAATTACAAATTTATATTTCTCAGAAACATGGAAACAAATTCTTAAACAAAATATTAGCAGATTGAATCTAGAGATTTAGTAAAAAGATACTATATCATGGCCAAGTGGGATTTATTCTGGGATCGTGATGTGGATTTATCTTCCAAAAATTAATCAAGATAACTAAGCAGATTATCTGGATAGAGGAAAAAAAACATATTATATGAGTACACATGCAGAAAGTACTTGATAAGTTTGACACTCTTTCAAGATAAAATTCTCAGGAAACTAGGAATACTTTTTCTTCTCAAAGTCAGGGATTAGTACAGTGGTTAAGTGTGCTGGCCCAAACCATTTCTTAAGTTTGAAATGTGTTGCACCCACTTACAAATTGTGCCTTATGCAAACTACCTAACCTCCCTCTCAGTGCCCTCCTCTGAACAATGACAATAATACCATTGTTTCTTGTCAGAAATAAGTTCGTTAGCCCATACAAGATATTTGCAAGTATGCTTCATCCATAATAAATACGCAATAGACAGTAGCTATTATAATTAGTGATGCTATTTCTATACCGTCAGCACTTAACACATTATTTAAACACAGTAGATGCTAAATGAGTGTTTTCTAAATGAATTGGATGAAGGAGACTCTATGAACACAGTGCCCAGTGTCCTGATAGGTGCAGAGAGGACTATAAGACGCAACTCTGATCAACCCATTTTTAGCGCTTCTCACAATTTCTTCAGATAATACAATTAGTAAGCATCAGAAAAGAGCATCTCCAAGCCAAGCGACTTCAGTCTGGAGGGTTGTAAGAACACACAGAAAGGTGCCAACCATCTTCTGGCCCAGGAGCGAGACGTAGAAGGAGGGAAGAAGGGCCTTAAAGAGTGTGTGTGTGTATGTGTGTGTGTGTGTGTGTGTGTGTGTGTGTGTGTTTGTGTGTAAACTAGGAAAGTGGGGTTAATTCTCTCCGTGTGGCATTGGGCAAAGTAATTTAATACCATCATTTACTCCATAATATCGGAGTTCCCAATAGATGGTGAGCTCCTTAAGGAAGAACTCCTCTCTCATCCGTCTTTTGTGCTCTGTGTTTCACATGGTCATGGCACATAGCTGCCTTTGGTGAGAGTTTTTCAAAGGAAACTAAATAGAATTTTCATGCTTCATTTCTGAAGAACACCCGTCCAACTCATCTTTAGGAATTACATGAAATGAGTATACATTGAAGACCTTTAAACATCTTAAGGGCTACAGAAATATGTTCTGTTACTACTACATTTATAGAAAATAGCAAGCAACAAATACATACATATATATATATGTATATATATGCAGTATATATATATGTATATATATATATATATACACTTTATGGTTTACAAAGCGTTTTTCATATGTCTAATCTAATCTTGGCAGATGCCTTCGAGGAAGGAATTCCGGTGCCAGTTTTCTTAGAAGTTCTAGTTTAGGGGCGCCTGGGTGGCTGAGTCCATTAAACACCTGACTCTCGGTTTTGGCTCAGGTCATAATCTCACAGTTCGTGAGATCGAGCCCCACATCAGGCTCTGCGCTGAACTCGGAGCCTGCTTAAGATTCTCTCTCCCTCTCTCTCTCTCTTTCTGCTCTTCTCCCCCACTCATGCTCTTTCTCTAAAATAAAAAAAAAAGAAGTTCCAGTTTAAATCAACATTTTGGAAATACAAATACACTTTATAATCATTTAGAGGCACTTGTTCTCAAAATAACTTTACAGTGATTCTTGCCTAATAAAAATAATCTGCTTTCCTTTCATAAAATTTGAATGTTTGTGTACTCAAAATTCTCTTTACCTGGGTCTGAATGTGAACAAAAAGTTTTCTTGCATCTGAGACTTTTCAGATGGTAGTACATTTTCTGGTTTAATAATTTTGAAAACAGATATATTTATTTGTTTTAAAAGAGTAGGAAATAAAAAGTTGAGAGTGAATGCAAAGTTAGGGCCTGGACGTATTTGCATCTCATTTCTCTTTTCCTTTAGGAGAGAAAAATTGCATGTAGTTCCTAGAGTTGACCAGAAGAAATAATGCTTATAAAGTACTTAGCATTAAACCTGACAACAATTTCCCACCAAATTACAGCTTTTCTTACTACTTATTACTAATCATTACATTGTTTTCCTTTTTTAATGTTTATTTTTTGAGGGAGAGAGAACAAGTGGGGGTGGGGTGGATCAGAGAGAAAGGGAGTAGGGGATCTGAAGTAGACTCTTTGCTGACGGCAGAGAGCCCAAGGTGGGGCTCGAACTCACAAACCATGAGATCATGACCTGCCGAAGTCAGATGCTTAACCGACTGCACCACCCAGGCACCTCGTTAATCATTACATTTAAAAAAATAATAGCTAGGGGCGCCTGGGTGGCGCAGTCGGTTAAGCGTCCGACTTCAGCCAGGTCACGATCTCGTGGTCCGTGAGTTCGAGCCCCGCGTCGGGCTCTGGGCTGATGGCTCAGAGCCTGGAGCCTGTTTCCGATTCTGTGTCTCCCTCTCTCTCTGCCCCTCCCCCGTTCATGCTCTGTCTCTCTCTGTCCCAAAAATAAATAAACGTTGAAAAAAAAAATTTTTAAAAAATAATAGCTATTAGTAAAATATCTTTAAATTAATAATAGTAAAGGTACGGAGGGGGCGGCTTTTGTCGTTTGGATGTTTTGTTGGGGAAACCACCAACAAAGCTTTGGTCAGTGACTAATTCACAGGTGAGTCCATTTTAGGGCCCAGTAAATTATAGCATCTTGTTCCAGTCTGTGGCTCCAGCTTGTATTTATTTTGTATGTCTGCTGTAACAAATAACAAATCGTGGTTTAAAACAACACAGTGCTGAAAACAACCACAATGTCTTGTAGTTCTAGAGGGCAGAGGTCTGAAAGGAGTCCCACTGGACTGAAATCAAAGTTTCACAGGCCCTGTATTCCCTTCTAGAGGCTCGAGGGAGAATCCGTTTTCCTGACTTTTCAGTTCCTGGATGCTGTCCACATGTCTTGGCTTGTGGCCCCCCTCCAGCCTCAAAGCCACTCATGTTGCATCACTCTGTGCCTTTCGTCCATGGTCACATCGTCTGATTGATTCTCTTTTCCGTTGCCCTTTTCCACTTTCTCACACCCTTGTGACTACATTGATATATGCAGATATTCCAGGGTAACTTCCGTATGTTAAGGTCTGTTTATTACCAACACAATTCCATCTGCATTTGATTTCCCTTCAATATGTGACCTTATGTATTCACAGATTCCCAGGATTAGGACACGGACATCTTCAGGGGACCATTCCTGTCCCTCCTACACAGGTCCAAATGATACTGTGTTAGAAGACTGTGATCTATTCCAAATCTGAACTAAGGAAAGTAACAGTATTTGCTTTTGGATGTTGAGTTTTGAACTGATGCCTTTAATGGTCCCACGTCCTGTTTTTATTTTTTTTTTATTTTTATTTTATTTTTTTATTTTTATATATATGAAATTTATTGACAAATTGGTTTCCATACACCATACCACGTCCTGTTTTTATATGTCCCTGTTTTCCTACCAGCATGGAGCCGCAGATATACCTAGACCCCAAATCAACCTTATTTCTGGGATGGTCATGTGATATCAGGAAATCCAGCCCAGCTGGAGATGACAACAGGGACTGATGACAGCTTAAAGTCCATCTCTTTAAATTTTTTTTTTCTGGTTTCCTATAATTTCCTTTTTGTCTGAAAACCACCTAAGAAGGTCCAGTGTTTACATCCTCCTTCAAAGCCCCACATCCAACTTCCTGGGAAGTCAAGAAAGCTCAGGGGTGAAAGAAACATGTCAGAGGATTTAGCGGCTGTGAAACTCACCCCGACAGTGGAAGGAGCTGCAGTTCCGGGCATGAGCAAGGCGTGGCCGGTCCCGGATTATTCCACCTGCACAGGAAAACAAGAACGGGCGGGTATCTAGTGCCTTCTGTGCCGGGTGCTTTATGTGCAACATCTCTGAGCATCATCGCCATCATTTTGAAGCAAATCAGTGGAATTTTAAAGGGACTAAATAACCTGTTGAAGAACCCTGACCTTGCTAGTAGCAGTCAGGAATAAAATTAGTCTCTGATTACCGAGGCGAATATTTTCCGGCTTCTCCGAGCCTCTTGCACAGTCTTCCACTCTTCGCACAGACCGGTCTTTCTGGCTAGGATGTGAGCTCTTGGGGATCCGAGACACAACGTTTTCATCCGTTTCTGGCACCCAGCCTTGTGGCTGGTGAGTAGCCAGGGTTCAGCAATGTTTGCTTATTTTATGAAAGTGTGATTTAGTTAGGACACCACATGGGCGTCTCAGCTGCACCAGCGTACAGAAAAGCCCATGTCTGGATGGGGCCATGGAGAGGCAACTTCGACTCAGGCACTCACGGAAAATTGGCCGGGGAATTTTTTTTTCTCCAGCAGCCATTTACATGCTGTTTGATTTGGCTTTTCTGAGACATATTAATCAATCCCCCAAACCCCATTCAGGGCGCCACTGCACTCATTTGTAATCAACTCGTATTTATCTACTGAGACACTTGGGAGGGCAAAATGGAAAATGCAGCCTTTCAGTGGAGTGCTGTAGTTTGACCCCGCCCACGCAATGTCATTTGAAAGCATCTCAGATTGCAGGGGCCAACCACCCTGCCCGAAAGCAACACCCCTAAAGCTGACTGACTCGGTGCACATATACGGAACCACCTGCCCCTACTAAGTGCCAACCAAGCACGGTGCTTGTCCCTGTGTACGTTTGCATATTAGAGACCTAGCAAGAAACCAATTCGCAGAATGCTGCATTGACCCAAAATTTATATATATAGGACGATAGCGTTCCATACATAACAGGCTAACGCCTCTTCTAAGAACTGCTTTTGGCTTGCTAAGGACTTTTCCCTTCTTAGAATATCATGGAATTTTTTTAATCATTTAAGGCCAAACTGTCCTTTGACAAACAGGCCTGAAGAAATCCTGAGCTAGCCTCAAGATAGGCAGACCAGGAAAAGATATGACTCACATAAATGCTTGAGAAAGTCAGCGTCTATCATCATATTGCAAGAAACGGGACAAATATGCTAAATGTTCGTTGTTTGCAATGTGTTTTCTTTAGTATTTTAAAGGAATTTTAGGCTCACAGCAAAATTAGAGGAAGATACAGAGATTTCCCATCTACCTTCTGCTCCCACACATAGATAGCTCCCTCCTTATGAACATCCCCCACCAAAGTGGAACATTTGCTGCAATTTATGAGCCTACACAGACACATCATTATCACCCAAAGTGCATTAGGATGTGCTCTTGGTGGTGTATATTCTATGGGTTTGGACAAATGTAGAATGATGTGTATCCGTCATTATCATACAGAGTATTTTCACTGCCCTAAAAACTCTCTCATTTAGCCCATTTGGTTAAACACCAGGAAGTGCTATTGCTGGACTGTATGGTAAGCGTATGTTTAGTTTTGTAAGAAATTGCCACACTGTCTTCCAAAGTGGCCGGACCATTTTGCAGCCCACCAGCATGGATGGGAGGCCCTATTGTTCAACATCCTTGCTCGCATGTGGTATTATCAGTGTTCTGGATTTTGTTTCTAATAGGTGCATGGTGGTATATCATTGTTGCTTTAATTCACATTCTCCTGATGGCATATGATGTGGGGCATTTCCTCATATGCTTATTTGCCTTCTGTATATTTTCTTTGATGAAACATCTTTAAGGTCTTTGCTCCATTTATTCATCAGGTGTTTTTTTTTTTTTTTTATTTGAGGTTTAGGAGTTCTTTGTTTATTTGGGATAATAGTCCTTATCAGATGTATCTTTTGCAGATATTTTCCCCTAGTTTGTAGATTGTCTTCTCATTGTCTTGATTCTGTCTTTTGCAGAGCAGACATTTTAAACGTTAATGGAGTACAGCTCTTCGATTATTTCTTTCATGGATTGTGCCTTTGGTATTTTACCTAAAAAGTCATTGCCAAACCTAAGGTCATCTAGCTCCTCTCCTATGCTCTCTTCTGGGAATTTTATAGTTTTTCATTTTACATTTAAGTCTACTAGCCATTGTGAAGGGTGTAAGGATTTCTTTTGTTACACACGAAGGTCCAATTGTTCCAACACCATTTGTTGAAAAGATTGCCTTTGTTCCATTGTATTGCCTTTTGCTCTTTTGTCAAAGATCAGTTGACTACATTTGTGCGGATCTATCTCTGGGTTCTCTATTCTGTTCCATTGATTTCCTCCTCTACTCTTCTGCCAATACCACACTCTCTTGATTACTGTAGCTTGATAGTAGTTCTTGAAGTCAGGTAGTCAGTTCACCAACTTTGATCTTCTTATTCAATATTGTATTGGTTACCCCATGTCTTCTGCCTTTTCATATAAACTTTAAAATGAATTTGTGGATAGACACAAAATAACTTGTTAGGATTTTGATTGGAATTGTACTGAATCTACAATTCCAGCTGGAAAGAACTGACCTTGACAATATTGAATCTTCCTATTCATAAACGTGGAATGTCTCTCCATTTATTTAAATTTTCTTTGATTTCATTCATCAGAGTTTTACAGTTTTCCTCATGTATATCTCGTACATATTTTGTTTGATATTTAAATATTTCATTTTTGGGGTCCTAATGTAAGTGGTATTTGTGTTCTTAATTTCAAATGTCGGTTGTTCATTGCGGGTATATAGGAAGGTAATTGACTTTTGTGTGTTAACCATGTATCCTGCAATCTTGCTATAATTGCCTGTTAATTCTAGGAGCTTTTTTTATTATGAGTACGTGTTGGATTTTCTTATTTGCTCTTTCTGTGTATCTATTGATATGATTATATAATTTTTCTTTTTTAACCTATTGTTGTGATGAGTTACATTAATTGATTTTTGAATGTTGAACCAACTTGGCATACCTGGGAGAAATTCCACTTGGTCATGGTATATAATTCTTTTTACATATTGTTGAATGTAATTTGCTAATATTTTGTTGAGATTGTTTTTGTATATATTCATGAGAAATATTGGTCTGTAATTTTGGTTTGTAGTTTTTGGTTTGTTTGTTTCTTTGCTTGATTTTTTGTTTGTTCGATTTTTTTGTTTGTTTGTTTTCACATGATGCTGTTGTTTTGGTATTAGGGCAATACTGGCCTCACGGAATGCGTTAGAAAGTATTCCCTCTGCTTCTATATTCTGAAAGAGAATGTAAAGAATTGGAATCATTTCTTCCTTAAATATTTAGTGGAATTAACCAGTGAACCATTCTATGCCTGATGTCTTCTACGTGGGAAAGTGATTAATTATTATATAATTTTCTCTAATAGGTACAGACCTACTCAGATTGTCTATTCTTGTTTGAGATCATATCTTTCAAGCGGTTGGTCCATTTCACCTAGGTTATCAAATTTCTGGGTATAAAGTTTTCATAGTATTCCTTGATAATTCTTGCAGTGTCCATGTGATCTGCAGCAATATCCCCTCTTTCATTTCTGAAATTAGTAATTTGTGGGTTTTTTTCTCAGTAAGCCCTGATCTTATAGATCTTTCAAACAGCTTTTGGTTTTGTTGATTTTCTCTACTAATTTTCTCTTTTCTATTTCATTGGTTTCTGCTCTAATTCATATTCTTCTTCTTCTGCTTACTTTGAATTTAATTTGTTATTTTTTCTATTTTTCTATGGTGGAAACTTGGATTACTGATTTAGACCTTTCTTCTTTTCTGACACATGCATTCAATGCTATCAGTTTCCCTCTAAGCACTCACTGTATTTGCTGCACCTCACACATTTTGGTAAGTCGTGTTTTCATTTTCATTTATTTTAAAATATTTAAAAATTTCTCTTAAGATTTCTTCTTTGATTCGTGTTTTACTTAGAAGTGCATTGCTTAATCTCCATGTATTCTGGGATTTTAAATTTATCTTTCTGTTGTTGATTTCTAGTTTAATTCCATTATGGTCTGAGCGTGGATATTGTATGATTTCGACTCTTAAATTTGTTAAGGTATATTTTGGGGCTCAGAATTTGATCTGTCTTGGTGAATTTTCTGTATGACCTTGAGAACAATATGTTACTGTATGAAATAGTCTATAGGTATCAGTTATATCCAGTTGATTGACGGTGTTGTGTTCAACTATGTCCTTAACTGATTTTCTGCCTACTGGATATGTCTATTCCTGATAGAAGGGTGTTGAAGATTCCAACTATGATCGTGGATCCCTCTATTTTTCCTTGAAGTTCTATTAGTTTTTGCCTCACATAGTTCGACTCCCTGTTGTTTGTTACCACCCGTTAAGGATTGTTACATTTTCTTAGAGAATTTACCTTTTCATCATTATGCAATGCCCCCTTTTCCTTTTATCCCTGTCAACTCTTCTTGCTTTGAAGTCTGTTCTTTCTGAAATGTTGTTACTTTTGTTTTCTTTCGATTACTATTAGCACGGCTTTTTATTTTTCTTCATTGACTCGATATTTTCACCTATATGTGTATTTATATTTAAAGTGGGTTTCCTGTAGACGACATGTAGTTGAGTCTGCTTTTTGATCCTCTCTGAAAATCCCTGTCTTTTAATCGGTGCATTTGGACCCCTGATGTTCAGAGGAATTATCGACTCACCATATTTGTTATTGTTTTATATTTGTTATGTGTTCTTTGTTTTTACTTTGAAACATTATTTTTAAAAATCACCTAGTCTAAAATTATACTAATGATATCAAATGTTGCCCCAAGTATATGACGCAACTAGACACTAAGACACTAAGAGTGAGACTATAAATTGTACAACCACTTTAAAAATGTATTGGTGGCACACCTGGGTGGCTTAGTTGGTTAAGCATCCGACTTTGGCTCAGGTCACGATCTCACCGTTTGTGAGTTTGAGCCCCACGTCGGGCTCTCTGCTGGCAGCTCAGAGCCCGGAGCCTGTTTCAGATTATGTGTCTCCCTCTCTTTCTGCCCCTCCCCTGTTCATGCTCTGTCTCTCTCTGTCTCTCTCTCTGCCTCAAAAATAAACATTAAAAAATAAAAAAAAATAGGAAGAAAATGTATTTGGAATATCTACAAAAGGTAAAGGTGCATACACCCTATGACCCCGCAATTCAAGTAACTCTTTGGTGAGATGTCTATCTATATCTGTATCAGTATCATTTATATCTCAAGTGGTTATTTACACAAAAATACACACTCATTTCTGCCAAAACAATTCTTATACATGACTTTATTCATAACTGCCTCAAAGTGAAAAAATTCCTGTTTCCATCAGAGGTGGAATGGATTAAGGTCCATGGTGATTGAGGTCATAGCACCTGGGCCAGGCTATGAAGGTTTCTGTCATCCTTTAAATTCTTTTTCACACTTTAAAAACCTTATTTATATCAAACACTGATTTGTTTTATTTTTTAAATGTTTATTTATTTTGAGAGAGAGAGAGAGAGGATGAGCAGAGGAAGGGCAGAGAGAGAGGGAGAGAGAGAGAGAGAGAGAGAGAGAATCCCAAGCAGGCTCTACTCTGTCAGTGCAGAGCCCGACTGAGGGCTCGATCTCATGAACCATGAGATCATGATCTGAGCCAAAATCAAGAGTCAGATGCTTAACTGAGCCACCCAGGTGCCTCAAAAACTCACTTGTTTTTAAAAGCATTAACAATAGAGAAAGAAAAGAAAAACAGAAAACGTGTGGAGCAGAACACATGCCCCTTAGTGGTGTTTGGTAAGAACATGGGGATTTTGGTGTCTGGAATTGAAGTTGAGTGGTTTTTTTTTTTTTTTTTTTTTTTAATGAGAAAGGAAAATAAAAGCAATTTAATTTCCCACAAAGCCCATGGTTGTTCTATTATCTCCAAGAAAAAGAGCCCCAGGAAAACAGCAGAGAAAGATAAGGGAAACCAAAAGTAAATGTCCTATTTCTAAACTAGTTGGGGGTTATGTGAGGATCTACTCACGTAAAAATTCATTGATGCTTACATTCATTGCATTTTATGATATGTAAATTACACCTCAATAAAAAGCGAATTAAAAGGATACATATACAAGTCATATAATTTAGGTAAATATATGGAAAATTGGCACCCACGTTTATTGGCTTCATACAGAATGGCGTGGAACTCTTGAATGCAATTTTCTCTACAGATCCTTTATTAACGTTGCTACTGGGAACGCTCTCTTTCTTCTTTGAAACTGCATAGCCCTCTGTCAGTGGCTTTCCGGTGGGACTTACTGATTCTGGCTTCTCATTCATGGGCTTATTAAGTCATGCTTCCACAATATTCCACACCTTAAGAGCTCTTGGAATGCAGAGATTACAGAAGCCACATCGGACTCATTCTGTCTCCTACACAGGACCCTGCCCGGTGTCCCACCCTTTCCGCAGGAACCGCTACATAGGGTATACGGGTTTCCCCTGTTTCCTGAAAAATAGAACCTTCCCTTGAAACCTTTCCTAAAATGAAATGACATAAAATGAAGAATCCAGTGCCATTAATTTAAATGGGAATTTTTTTTTAGCATCCCCAAAGACCCCAAAATCACTTTCTGAGGCTTTTCTGATACCGTAAGGATACATCTTACTGGTGGATACCCACACACGCACGCGCAAATCAAGATGAAGCAGAGATGCTCACGGACACAGTTTGAAACTCCGGGGTTGATGCTGAGAGGCTGAGCTGGTTCCTGGGGAGGGAGCCCAGGGGTGCTGGCCAGGAGGGGTGGGGGTGGGGCTGCCTCCTTAACAGCTTGCTGCAAAACCAACACTGAAGGCAGGGTGTTTTCGCTTTCCTGGCCCTTCTTGTGGCAGCAAGCTTCCCCTTCGGATTTCTTTCCATTAACGAAAACATGGACTAACGTAGGTCTTCTGTACAATCGGAGTGATGTAACACAACTTGCAAAAAGTGGGGGCAATTCCATTAAACTGAATATCTAATCCGTATCACCCAAGCTTCTGAGACAGCGTATTAGTTAGCCTGCTCAGGTTGATGTAATGGAGTATCGCAGACCGGGCGGCTTAAACAGCAGACATGCGTTTCCACAGGGTTCTGGAAGCTGGAAGCCCAAGAACGAGATGCCTGCAGGCTTGGTTTCTGGTGAGGACTGCTTCCGGCCTTATGAACAGCCACTTTCTCACTTTGTCCTCACAGGGCCTTTCTTCTGTGTGAGCGCAGAGACAGAGTGAGATCTCTGGTGTCTCTTCCCTTCTCTTATAAGGACACCAGTCTATCAGATTAGGGACCCACCCTCATGACCTCATTTAGCCTTAATTACCTCCTTCGAGGCCCTTTCTCTGAACAGTCAAATGGCGGGGTTGGGGGCCTCGACACATGAATTTTAGGGAGACAGTTCAGTCCACACTGCTGTGGTGACCGAGCCTTTTTTTTTTCATCGCCTTGTCTCCTGGCGTTCTCCACTCAAATTGTCTTCACCACTAGCCCTGCACAGATTTCTTTGCTGTTGTTCTTCCTGGCCCCATGGTCAGGACTCATCTTCTGTCTCCCTTTGATTTGCTCCTCAATCCGGTCTTCCCAGTCATGGGGGGAAGTCCTTGGACGGCATGGGGGGAAGTCCTTGGACGGCAGGGCAATCCTGTCAAACCCCAAAGAGGACACCAGCTCTAACATCCTCTGCTGTTTACCTTACGGTACCCACAACATTACAGTACCCGCTACATCTGTGTTCCTGAAAACCCTTATGCTCTCTGAAATTACTCACTAAAAAAATCACACAGTTTATGAGACAAATCAGCTTAGAGGAAGACCGCTCAAAAATCTGTGGAACTTCCCCAACTGGACACTAATAAAAGCAATAACCATCCTAACAGGGAGGAAAAAACAAATGGTATGCATAGCTAAATTTCCCCGCATCTCACATATTTTGGTAGGTTGTGTTTTCATTTTCATTTAGTTCAAAGTGTTTTAAAAATAGATGGATCTTGAATGATAGTCAATCTTTGTAGCTTTAAACATGGGGCTTAAGTATCCACTCTTCCTGGGGTGCCTGGGCGCTTGAGTATCTGACTTCGGCTCAGGTCGTGATCTCACGGTTCGTGGGTTCGAGCCCTGGGTTGGGCTCTGTGGTGACAGCTCAGAGCCTGGAGCCTGCTTCGGATTCTGTGACTCCCTTTCCCTCTGCACCTCCCCTGCTCTCTCTCTCTCTCTCTCTCAAAAATAAATAAACATTTAAAAAATTTAAAAAAAATCCACTCTTCCTTCGAGATACAGGCCTTTGCAGTTCATTTGCTTCTAACAGAGACCACGATCAAAATTAAATGTCTGATCCAAGAGGTAGTTTGTTTTCACTCATGCACCGCTTCGGTTTAGGAGGAAATGTCTTTGCAATTCTTCATGTGCACACATGTCCTCCCCTGTTGGGTCAACATCGTGGAAAGCTTGCAGTTCGGTGAGCCATCAAATTAGCCACCTCATGCATTATATAAAGTCCCTTTCACAGATTTTCAATTTCGACTTCAAATCTTTCCCTGTAATTAGGAAATAAGCTACCCTTGATTGCTTCAAAATACCCACATATTGGAAAAAAAAACGTGTCCTGGCCAACACGGCATTTATCCGTTATTGACATGATTCCCCTATTTACCAGTGACATGTCAGATAATTCCTGCCAAAGAAATACTCATTGTAACTGAGCAGAGTACAGTGAATCTCCGAGCCCTGCTCTCTTAAGATTCCGTTTGCCACATTTTCTTAAGTCTCAGTCACCAGAACGTGCAGGAACAAACGTAAATGAACCTTTCTGTTCCTGATAGGCAGTTAAGAAATGCGTCAATTCCTAGACATAGAATCTGGGACAAGGGATTTTAAGACAAAAGTCAGAGAGACAGTGCAGTGCCCAAGACGCTAAGAAGGACTCATGAGCTACTTGATGCATTTATTCATGGGCTCAGTGAACACGTTTCAAGCATAAACAATTTAGTAGATGGGGAACAAAAGAAAGAGATTCATACCATGTACTCAGTGCTACCACTTACATTATTTTCCTCAATTTCCACAGCAACCCGGTGAGGCAGATAGTCTCCCCTCATTCTATTTTGCAGATGAGGAGGCCGAAGTTCCCCTGGAAATGAGGACACGAATAAGTTTTGCCACAGAACTCTTAGGTTCAGGGCATTGTTCCAGGGTCTCTCCTGCCCTTCTTGCTTTAGCTAATAGCCCCTGCTCCCTGGCCCAAGTCCTTCAGATTTTGATGAGCTTTTCTAACCTACCCAAATTTTGACTGAGCTTTCCCCTAACACACCGCTTCTAGGATGATCCTCTCAGTTTGAAATAATATGTCTAATATGAAAACGGCATCCCATCGCCTGGCCATCCTTGAGGTTGGGAAAATTGCCCCTAGTTTTCTAGAAGGTGACACTGGGCATAGACTCATAGTTGTAGAGTAGGAAATCTACAGATGTCAGTTCTCTTTCCTACTTGCTCAAAACTATGCAACAGTAGGGCAAAACAACATTTGGGACCCGCTCTGTGCAAATCTAGATTATATGCCTATTTAGCAACACCATGATTCTGTCCTTGTATAATAAGAAATAAAAAGATACACAAGAGGGGTGCCCGGCTGGCTCTTGATTTTGGCTCAGGTCATGACCCCAGGGCTGGGGGATCGAGCCCCGCATCAGGCTCCATGGAGCCTGCTTGAGATTCTTTCTCCCTCTCTCCCTCACCCTTCCCCTCTTGCGCTGTCTCTCTCTCTCTCTGTCTCTTGTCTCTGTCTCTCTCAAAATGAATACATATTAAAAAAGAAGATGTGTAAGACATAGCTTCCATCCTTACTTCAAGCATCACCGCTGATCGGCGGGGGAGGAGGGATGGGAGCCACATCTTTGCCCGAACTTAATGCATGATCCACACTGCAGGCTCAGAGTTCAGGTTCTCTGAGTGACTGGAGTCAGAAGAGCCAGGTGTCACTCTCAGCTGAGTGAATCAGAAAGAGCTTCATGGAGAGGCTCGGAGGTTTGACCCGAGGCCCGGGGAAACTGTATTATGGCTTACAAGTGGGAAATCGGGTAATAGAGTCATTCTTTGATCTTCTCACCTCCACACCGCGGTTGTACATCGTTTTTAAGTCCTCTTGTCTGTTCCCTCTAGCTTGTCCCGCCTGAGACAGAATCTCACAGCCTTTACCTGGCTATATTGTCTTTAGCAACCATTTTATTTCTAAATAATATGGAAACAGTCATTCTTTCTGGACCATAGAGTGGAATTATAACCAAGTACAACTTGCTGTTCTTGGCTTTCCCTCTCCTGAATACATCATATATGACCCTGCTCGTAAAGCTTTCACTACACCACTCATCCATAGCCTTGAATCACTGCAAAAACGTCTCTCTCAGAGTCAGTCCAGTGGTCTTGGAATCAGTGTTACCACAACCAAATCTCTGTGGGCGCTTCTGACATCCCTTTTGGGTTGTTCAAGTCATGAATCATCTTTGAAACTTCTAGGATCTGCTTTCTTCTCCTCCAAGGCTCCTTGCAGACTTTCCTTTCCATTTGCCAAAGCCTCTGATAACTTAAGAAATTCAGCAATGCACCCATTCGTTCCAAGGAAAAGTTTTCTTGTCTATTTCCCCATGGAAGTGTGCTTTTCTTCCTTCTCCTTCTTGTGGCATATACTTCTGCAAATCCAGGGCATGCCTACACATCATGTGAGGCCATGGAGTTCCTCAGGTGAGCTATGGCACGTTTTCAGTCTTCTGTTTCCTCTGCAAAGTTGTAAGATTGGACTGGCGAGGCCAGTGGTTAGGACAGTGGTTAGGACAAACTGGAGTCACTGACCCTTGACTTAAATCTCATCCTGACCTATGACCTTGATTGTGTCTTCCAACCTCTCTAAGTGTCCTTTTTCTGATCTGTAAAATGGAAAAAAAAAATGAATGGGTTAAACGAGAAACTGCCTGTAAAATGGTTCGCAGAGTGTCTTGCCTATCGAACAGACTCCCAAAGAGTTAACTACTCTTATTTTGATTCATGGGTTCATCAAGCATTTATTAAGGACTGCCCCCGCACCCCCCCCCTCACGTTTGTGCCAGGGACTAAATATAAAGCAGTGACTTTCCCAGTGCCTGCTTGCTGGGTGATTATAGGTCCCTTAAGTTAGTTAATGACATGGATGAAGCAAAACCTTCCTGCCTCCTCACATGGCGCTCCCATCTCTCCCGCTGGTCCCCTTGCTGCTGTTCATTTGGGGGGCAGGGGTGGGGAGCGAGGGGGAGGAGAAGCCATTGATACCCTGTGTGGTCACTTACCGTTGGCCAAGCTGCGCTGAAAATGTTTTTCAGGGGAATAAGTGCAGTGGTTTCTGCCTCAAGGTGGGACAGCCCACACAGTGTGAGCCTCCTCAGAGAGGGGCAATGTGTCCCCAGCAAACACGTCTTATACACAGATCACACCTTGCCCCCATTCTGTAGATGAAAAAGCAGTCGTGAGAAGCTACAAGCATTTTCCTAGGGACACACTTGTGGAATGTAATGGAGTGACGGCCTCCCCCACTAGACTCCACCCCTGCGGAGGGCGATGGCTGTGCTCTTGGAGAGGAATGCTTTGAAGAGGTTACGATTCAAATCCGGAGTTCAGCATATCCCAGGTATACGGGCTCATTAAATAGTTGTCAGAAGTCCCTTTTTTCCCCTGCCCTCCCCCCTTTGATCCCTCCTTGTCCTCGCTCCCCTTCTCCTTCTCTTCCTTCTCATCTTCTCGTTATTATATTACTATAAATACTGCTCATGTAGCAGTGTCGTGGAATACGGACAGGGTCAGGAATTCCGGTTCCAGCTTTGCCACTTCTTGGCCTTGATTTGGCTGAACTGAGAGTCAAAATTGGTTGGTTTTTTGTTTTTTTTTTTCTGCACTGTTTATAATCACTAAAACATCTAACAAGTGGCAGGGCTGCTCTACTAGACTGAGACAAATAGTCCATTTTCTCATTCGTTAATTATTTTTGAATGCAACCAGCCTGCCTCTCATTCATATATCTCTAAATCTGTATTAGATGAACAGGACTCCCATTTAGTCGTGATTAACATGAAGGGCTTGTCGTGTGGTTGGTTGATTTAGTGGGGATTCTTGCCTATAAGTCACATCCTCCCTCCTATTCAAACAAGCAATATCGGTCATTTATTTATCCAGACCACTGTTTCATTTCCAGCGTTACAGGCCAAAGCAAACAGACTCTCCGACATCAAATGGTCTCATGGAGTCAGATGGCATTGCTCCCTCGTAGGCATGTGGCAGGAATTCCCTTGGACCATGGAATTGGATCATGGCGTAACTATGGTGGCCAGGAAATGTCTGTGATGCCTGAGGTGTTTTCCAAAGCCGCCCATTCTCATCTTCTGCCAGCCGCTATATCATAGTGGAAAGGGTGAGAGCTTGGGACCTGATTGGGCCAGTAATTTGAGTCCTAGCCGTGAGATGAACAGAGAGTTACATCTCCCTACGTTTTGGTTTCTTCACCTTTAAACTGGGGTTGGCGATTGTTAGTTGTGAGAATCACCAATGCTTTTTTATGGAGGGTCTGACATGGTATCTGTCACATGCTTAATAAATCACAGATGCTACTATTGTTAATTAATTAGATTGTGTTCCACAATGGTGCATTGGTGGCACTTTTCTTCCAACTAGACGCATGTGGTTCCAGCACGAGAACGTGAGGTGTGGGCTGCTACTCTCTGTTGGCCTCTGGGGCTCAGATCCTTGGTGCAGGCTCTCTGCCATCTTCTGCCCTATGAGGAAGACTACTTAGCTGGTGAAACCATCAGCTGGTCTGCAGAGGTTCTCACCCAAGCCAGGGCAGACGGATGTCGTCTTAGCCTCTGTGTTTCTCTTTGCCCGCTTAGCCATCTTGCAGAGTGGGAGAGACGAGTTTCCATCCTCTACTATGCTTATAATATGTGTGCTACCCAAGTGTTACTGCATTTAATGTCATACGCTGTGTAATAACCAGGGTTCTCCGGAGAAACAGAACCAACATACAAATCCATATATTTGTTTATGATGAGAAATCAGCTCACATGATTAAGGATTCTAACAATTTGTCATCTGCAGGCTGGAGACCCAGGGAAGCCAGAATTGGACTCTTAAGTCCAAAGGAGGGAGCACCAGGAAAGCTAAAGGTGTACATCCCCATCTGAGAGTAGAAAAAGAGATGAGATGCTCCAGCTCAAACAGGGGGCAGAAAAAAAGGGGGGGTTGAATTCCTCTTTCCTTAGTCTTTTGTTTCACTCAGGCTATCATAGATCGCATGATGTCCTCCCACAGCGGGAAAGGCAGTCTGCTTTACTGAGTCTCCCGATTCAAGTGCTTATCTCATTTGGAAATACCCTCACAGACGTACTCAGAAATAATATTTGATCTGGGCACCCCATGGCCCAGCCAACTTGACATGTAAAATTAACTATCACATCTGGTTGTGTAACTGCTTACAAACACCACTAGACTAACTGGGTCAATCCATATTCAAGTGTTACCTGTTTCACTGTTCCCTGTATTACACCTCTCCTGTTCTCCTTCACAATACACAAGTCCTGTTGATTACTTGGTAAACATCTATCGGGCTCCCTTTCTTTTGCGATCTGCCTTCCTGGCCCTTAAAGCCATAATTTTGAGGTTACCAGCCATATTTATAAGATTGGAATCCCCACAGTCAAATATAGTTCAAGTCATTATTCCATATCCCTATCCTCATGAGACTTTTCAGCTCACAGGCAAATCAGCGGCTTCCAGCCGGGACATTGGGGGAGGCAGAATGTGGGCTCAATCACCCAGACTCACTAACTGGTTGTTCCAGAATTTGGGTTCTGACTTAGTCAGGATGACCACTCTTTGAATTGTTGAGGTCACAGAGTTGTTTAGTGCAGAAGAGGGCTGACAGGATGCATGCCTTCTGACCCTTTAGCCAATGATACATCATAGTCTTAATAAGAGGCCGAATTACAAGAGCCATGAAATATGTACAATTAAAATCATTAATTATAAATAAGAAAGATGTCCAGGGAGATTAATTAAGAAACTTGCCCCAAATCACCTACCTAATATGATGTAAAATTATGGTTTAGCCTCTTGCCAATCTCAAATAAATCTCTATACTCTACTAACTCAATATAAAGAATTTAGTATAACGTTTTCACACAGTAAGCTCTTTTTTTAAAATGTTTATTTATTTATTTTTGAGAAAGAGCAGGGGAAGGTCAGAGAGAGGGAGACAGAGAATCCCAAGCAGGCTCCATGCTGTCAGCACAGAGCCCAACGTGGGGCTCGAACTCATGAACTGGGAGATCATGACCTGAGCAGAAATCAGGAATCTGATGCTTAACCAACTGAGCCACCCAAGTGCCCTATCATACAGTAAGCTTTTGATGAATGAATATTGTCTCACAGAAGGCTAGTTCTATCTGAAAACCCCACGAAGAAAAGTGGCTTGTCTTTTTCTGCTTTTTACCCTCATCATTGTCTCCTACATGTCACAAGTCAACTGCAAATACGTGCCCAGTTGATTTGACTTTGGTGCTCCCAATTCTGAAACAGCCACAAGTACATATTTAGTGTCGTCTTTGCGCATGAAGCTGTCATTTCCGGAGTGGAGAGCAAACGTGATATGTTTGCAATACGGTAATGAATAAGAAACAAGAGAAAACTGGTCAGGTTTGCTAGATCTAACCCCCACCAAGTCCCATGGAATGCAGAGTTTTAGAGCAATAGGTGAAAAAATTAAACAACATAAAAATAAAGAAAACAAAACAGGAATTAGTGGTTCAATATTTTGGAGCCTGAAGTTTAACAAACTTACCAACTGTGACGTAAGTCCTTACTCACAAAGACTGAATAAATATGTTAGTACACTGCATTTCGCATCAGATTGCCGAGCTTGCGCACAAGGTCGTAAATGAAAATAAGATCAAAAGTGACAATGAGGCAACCTAAGTAAAGTTCAATGGGTTTGTTTGCCCTGTCAGCAAGCTTTCTTTGGTAGGAGACCTCGAGTCTTTCCTTAGCTCTAAATACTATACGTTTTATTCTTGGCCTCTGCTATAGATGCCAAATGTAATTAACACGAGAAAGGGAACCAGCTTAAGAAAGAGAGAGGGTCAACTTGCAAGACATTAGGTTAGTTGGACCCTACATCTTCCATGAATTACTTATACTGTTTGATCCCAGCTCGGAAAGAGAAACATCTGAACGTTGTTCGTTTTTTTGTTTTTTGTTTTTTGGTTTTTTTTTTTAACCAGGGTAATCTTGTAGCTTAATTCTCAACAAAGCAATTACTTTTGGGTGTTTTCAAATGGCACTTCTCTTTTGTGCTGGAAAGAAACCTCTGTGTGGAATGATTAGATGGAGCAAATATGTACTCAGATTTAGACGAGAGTAATCAGAACCATCTTTAATGTAACAGTGACTCATCACCATTGGGGAACAACAAAGGGAGCGTGAGCTTTGGAATCATTAGAGACTGAGGATTTAATTCTAGCCCTGCCCCAAGGTCACGGTGGGACCTAAAGAATCTGATATAAACTTACCAGAGTCTTAGTTTCTGTTCTGGTAAAAAGAGAATACCTAGTAGCCACGCTGTGGCTGTTGGGAGAATTAGATTGGATGTTACCGACACTGAAGGTACTCAATAAAGGATACTAGTCATTAGTGCTCGTGTTGCCATGACTGCTTTGCTCCACAGGCACACGTGCTTACAAAGGGTGACGTCTTCTCTACTGAATGCTGGGGAAAACGAATGGAATAGAGCAAGCACCCGACCCATAGGAGCGTATACATTAAATGTCATCATCATCTTGACAATCAGATGTCTGCCAGATCTGGTTCCCTCTCCTCTCTCCCCACATCACACACTTCCTTGGAAGGAGTCCATACCAACAAAGTAACAGATCTCAGGGTCCCCCGAGTTTCCCCGCCCTTCACACCTTCCATCACGCCTAGAAAACCTTTCCTTGCTCAATTTCCTGAGCAACCCTTCTTTGTATTTCAAGAGCCTTGTAAGTATCATCTGTTCATGACAATGTCTGACATTTCTGGTCTGAATTGAAACCCCTCATCCACATTTCTCTCCTGCCTTCCCTTACCTGCAAGACATAATCTACAGTATCTTCATCAACTGTTCTCACCATTATCGATTTATTTATCTATAGCAGGAGCAAACTGTGAGCTCCCAAGGATAGAAAACATGTCCATTTTGGTATCCTTGGCACACAATATTGGACGCAACACCATTAGGAACAAAAGAAGTGTTGAATGACTGGCTGAATAAACGAATCTTCCTGAAATAACTCTTAATAATATATATCCCTCATTTACAAATGCAACCTCCAAAGATAAATACACAGAATTAAAAATTATTTTAAAATGTGCAGCTCTCTAGGGGTGCCTGGGTGGTTCAGTCAGTTAAGCATCCGACTTTGGCTTAGGTCATGATCTCACGGTTCCTGGAATCAAGCCCCACATCAGGCTCTATGCTGACAGCATGGAGCCTGCTTGGGATTCTCTCTCTCTCTCTCTCTCTCTCTGCTTCTCCTTCCCTCCCTGCCCCCCCCCTTAAAATAAATAAATAAACTTAAAGAAAAGAAAAAAATGTACATCTCTCCAAAAATTTCATGACTGGGTCTATCTATCTACCTCTTTATCTATCTACATGATTTTGCTCAGCTCCTTATGGTATAAGCCAAATGAATTAATTCCTCTTTAAAATTAAAAAAAGTCAAGGCGGTGAATTTGCTGTGAGACTTTCTATTTTAGGAATAACTTTCTATTGCTTACAAGAAAAAGTATCCAAGCATACATATTAATTTATTTAATTATTCATTCAGTCAGTCCACAGATTTATTGATAATTAGTATTCTACCTGGAATTGGGCTAGGTGATGGAGAACAGTAGCTTGCAAGAAAGACAGAGAAACATAGTCCTTTCTCTCCCTCATTCTATAAACTCAGGAAAGTAGATATAAAACATTAATTACCAAATAGGGCTATAGTATAAAAACCAAAGTATGATAAATGCTTTGGATGAAAATGGGAGAGTCTGAAATGATGTCCTACCCTGCTCAAACAGGATTGTGAGATTTCCCTAGAATAGTAACACTTCAGAGGAGTGCTTAATATTGAGATGGATCCTAGCAGGTGAATGGGGGAGGGTGGCCTGTGTGGTGGGGACTGGTTATTGCCTTCCAGCAGGAAGCAGCCTTACAGAGATCAAGGTGGCTTTCCAATACTACCTCTACTCAGTGAAATCCAAATCCAAAGGAAACAAAACCAATTCATTTCTTTTTAGAATGGCTTCCTGATTTCCATTAGTTCCCCTGTCTGTTTTTCATTAGATGAACTACCTATATTCCAGCAGATATAATCGGATTTATTTGAAGCCCTGGGCACTTACAGAAAATCTGCATTTAGTATAGTCTGATGAAATACAGAAAGCGCCTTAACATGTTAAACAGGACAAGAGGAATTCGTATAATATAACCAAGAAATCTACTGTACTGACTTCTGTTTGGTTAATCTATGAAGCTAGTCACATGTGTATGTTGGGCTGTAGTCAAAGGAAGCAGTAACCAGGGAGCTGGCTGTACATTAAGGAAAGAAGATGTTGCTAAAAGAGCCAAGAAATGGAAACGGCATTAGATTTCAAGCTACATCCAGATTCTAGCCTCTGTTTCAACAGTGGTCGGGAAGCAATGTCTCTTCCCTGCCCTTCTCTGTCCTCAACAAAGATGGGACTTGGTGACATGCTTTCTCTGGTTCCCTTCTCATTTTAAATAAATGTGAGTTATCGCTCAACACTGGCAGGAAATGGGTTGAGTCTCCACAGTGAGAGCCGGATTCGGTCATGTTAGGAGCTTACAGACCAACTGCAGCATCTGAAAAAATACAGCAGGTTAGATTTCTTCAGGGCTGGATTTACCCTCGTGGTGGGTTGTTCCATACTGCTTTTTCTAACGGAGAACTCATCCTATTCCAGGTACTTGGTTGGAAATCATGCTTTTAAGAAGTGAATTGCTGGGGCGCCTGGGTGGCTCAGTTGGTTAAGCATCCGACTTTGGCTCAGGTCATGGTCTCACGGTTCATGAGTTCGAGCCCCACATCGGGCTCTGTGCTGACAGCTCAGAGCCTGGAGCCTACTTCAGATTCTGTGTCTCCTTCTCTCTCTCTCTCTCTCTCAAGAATAAATAGATGTTAAAAAAAAATTTTTAAAAAGAAGTGAATCACTATGATATTGATAGGGTGTTACTGTTTAAAACATTCTAAGGAACTTCACTGTGGCTAATTAACAGAACCCTTGCAAGTGTATACACAGTACAGAATAAATCAGGAGTCTCTCTTCCCTAATTGTGGACATTCGTTTTCCTTAACTGAATGTTAACTTTACATTGGTTTTTTGGTCACAACAATACTCTGTTGGTGCTTGTGGAACTTGGATCCTCTAAGATCCTCAACTGGAAGTTCTCATTGCAGAACTTGACTGGGGCCCCGTTCCAGGCTTCCCTGTTATATTTGGCCCACTTATTAGAGGGTGTTGAAGTCTAGGGTTTCTGATTTTTCCATCCAATATCTAACAATCTCTTCTAGTGTTCTGCCATATGTACGTTAAGCGTGTCCAGTTTTGTTTGTGGTTCCAAACCACCATTTAATATCCTTAACCTATGGCATGCATGTGAATTCACCTCTGATGTGCATACTCTCAAGACTATAAATTGACCTAAGTTAACAAGGGTCAGTTTCTGCTGCCTACCACCCAAACAACCCAGTCGTATAATTCTACTGCACAGATTCCCTTTGGTTCCTCCTGGTTCTTCCCTGCCTCTGGAATTCACCAGCATAGTACTTGTCCATTAATACAGAATTGAATTGAGTTGGTTTTTGACCAGGGTGGCCTGACTTCCAGTTAGTACACAATAACTAAGAAAAATGGGTAACTCTGTTTGATCATCAAACATTTTGGGGTCTGGAGAAGATCTCTTTCAGGGTTTGTGGACAAAAGGATGATTGCAGGGGAAATTCTGCAGTAGAAAGACTATTGGTTTTGAATCAACCCCTCTGTGTGCCCATTAGCACATTACCCCTACTCTCCAAGCCTCAGTTTCTTCAGTCAAAAGAAATTAATACGGATGCCAAGCATTGATTAAGAATTAGGGCAAATGTTTTTCTTTTCAAGAGCTTCTCCTATTTTCTGTTCTCTCCTCTCATCTCTTTTCCATTATTCCTCTTTTCCTTCTTGGGTTTCTCTTTTTATGCTTTGTCTCGTCCTTTTGTTTTTATGGTTTTGTTTTTATTCTCTCTCACCATTATTTTTACTAAAAGCAATCTCCTGCATCCTTTTAATGGTCATGATGTGTTGTCTGTCCTAGCCCAGCCACATTTCTCCTTTTGTGCTTGCTAAATATACCATACATAGCTTAGAGGGTCCTCCTATGCCATAGTATCATGGAGAAACTTTCAATTAAATTACCCTGACTTCTTCCTGAAAAATGGTGGGTCAGGGCCCAACCTATGCCAGTTAAATGCTTTCTCCCCAAATGGAGTGGTACAAACACTGAACTCCCAGTGCAGATCCATCCCATCATGGCACCCTGAAAGTCCTTCTCACTAGATCCCTCGACCTATCCTGGTGCTTTTCCCTTTTGATTCTATAGTTTTTCTTCTCATTCAGAAGGTTACCCCATCACTTCAACAAATCTCCCATTTTACTTAAGTTGGCCAGAGTATGTTTATGTAGCTCACTTCTGAGAATCCCTAAATGATTAACCCCCTCTTTTCTTCCCCCAGAAGCTTCTCCCTTACCTCAATTGCAGCTGCACATCCCAAATCATTAACAAAACATACACATAAGAGGCATGTTTTCCAGAGCAAAAGTGGGTTTCAAATGGTATTTGAAAACTCTCATTTAATATGGGATCCAACACAGCATAATCTGGCATGCCTCTCCTCCCATACCTCAAGAGCGGGGCTCTAGTTGCTAGAGCAATGGAAAGAGCTTATCTAGGCATCATCCAAGGACCCAGGGGTGAATCTGGCCAATGTCAAGTGTTCTTCTCAGAGGTTAAGCACCAGAGACAGGGTGCGGACGTTCCCTGGCTTATGGGATATGGCAGTCCTTTCCTTGACTTTCCCATGATCCAGATTCATTCTTTCACAGAGGCAGATTGGATCACGTTTAGGGTCCCTTGAGCTGCCTTCCCTCGAGGTGTTACTTACCAGCTCCACTTTCTGCTGAAGATTCATTCTGCAGACCCTCTTCTGTTTTCCATGCAAGTGCACGCACAAGTGCACGTACTCACACACCCGTTCTCTCTCTCTCTCATCCCTAACATTAATTTTCTTTTAGCCCAAGAAGAATCTCCAGGATTCTGGGATCATGCAAATCCTCGGTGAAATTTGAACCCACGCAAATCTAGTTTGTGACACCCACATCTCCCTTTGGGGAAAATCATGGACTCCATTGAACGTTTGCTTCTCTATGCAAGCGTGGCCCTTTCAGGAGAAGGGAGCACAGATTTTAGCTAATTGTATTTTTAATTTCGCTGAGATATACGATACACCTATTATGTCTGCAATGGTCCTGAGAGCACCATCCAAGCAGATTATAAACCTAAAGCACAGATTCGTTCGAGAAACTTTTCTTCTACAAACTCACGAGCTCTTTTCACTTCTATTGTTTCTTTCCCTCCTGTATAGGAAGAATAACCCTTCCCAGCGCAAAAGAATGACACGGTAACTTTTTGTTGGCGACAAGCATGTAAAGAACTTATGCCGGCCTATTGCATATAAGCAATAATGTGATTGCTCTATAGGTTTATCGCTACGGCCTAGGAAAATTGAAAGATAAATATATCGTGGGGATGGCATTGCCATCACATCAGGATCTTATTTATCTGGGTAGACTGTTAATAGCTTCATGCTTGGGACTCAAGTTCAAAAGAATTTGCTTAGAAAAGACCCAGAGCTTTAAATAGTCCCTCTGAAATGTGGGCTGCTGAAGCAGATTGCAGCAGTCATTTGTCTGCTTATTAGCTTAGAGCATGTGTTGCACTGTAATTGCAGAGAGAAAAAGCTTGCAGTCCACGTGGCTCATTCCACCAGTCACTGGTGGTTATATTTCTCTCCAGGGAACAGCTCACTGTTTTTTGTTGTTGGTTTTTTTTTCCCCTCTCCTGGAGAAGCTTACAGTGCGATGGGCTATAACCCCTAATAGATACAATATATCTTCTCTGAAGAACTTACAAAAGAAATCAATGGTTTGTTTTATACCCATTGTCTCCCCAAATTCCCTCATACATTTGCCTTGCCTGGCTTGGGTAGCTTAAGAGCAACCACACTTCATAATAAAATGTTGGCTCATAAACACGGACTTGAGCTAGAAACTTTGGTGGGGGTTCATTTATTTATAGCATTAATTGTGATCCTAGCTCAAAGTAGGCTGGAAGAACATCCAAAAAAGGAAAGAAAAAGAAACAATAAAATTGATAAAGCACACACCCACACACAGTGCTGCTCTGTAAAAGGTACACTGGAATCACTGAATCTGATCCCAAGAAGTAGAGTGTAGACAAATGAGATTTAGGCTCAGTAATGATGAAGAACTTTTATAACAGCCAAAACTACCCAGGGATGGAAAGGGATGTTTTGCAATATTGCCAGTAAGTTCTGTCTCAAAAGAAAAAGCGTGGCAGAGGACAAATATTCTTGAACTTGAAGACAGAAGAACAAATGTAAATACAGATTAGCATTTAGCAGCTGCATAGACCTGAACAAATTACTTAGCCTCTGTGAGCCTGTTTTCTGTTCTACAAAATGAAGATAATACCTAACAACAGGATTTTGAAGACCGAATGAACTTGCATGTGCCAAGCGGTTAACACAATTCCTCAAACATATTTGGTATTCAGTTGATGTTGGTTTTATTGTTATTTTTTTTTTTCAGCAAGACTGCATGCTTAGATACTACTCAGGATGTGGCTTAGCGTCCATTCCCACCATCTCTTACGTGTCACCTGTACTGCTGAGCATAGAAGGCTATAGACCATCTTTTTCCAGAGGTTCTTGGAGCTCGGGATCTGGATGTAAATTTAGTACCACTTATCGCACTCGTGCGAGTTTGAGAAGGCAGAATCACAGCAGAGGCCATCTTCCTCTGGAAAGTTTCTCTCTGGTAAGTAAAGTTGTGGAGGAATTGGTGTCCATTTTCCAGCTTTAGTGTTTCGAGAAGGAGTCGTGGTGGCACGAACGGGAAGGACTCTAAGCTCCAGGGTCCATGAGGAAGTACCGTAGCTGCTTCCTGACCCTGGTTTCTGGTCCCTGAACGCTCAGAGTGTGGCTGTTTGTTCTTGAACTCGGTTGCCGAGGACTACTAACGCTCCTCCTTCTTCAGTTTAGGAGAATATCACAACAGATTACTGCTTCACCACTCAGCATGTTCCTCAGGTTTTTCCAGAACATTTAGAGGCAACTTCTCTGTTTTAAATCTCTTTCCCTTTAAAAACACCTGTGTTGGTTTCTGCTTGCTGCCCTCGACTGTGATAAAGGTATATAAAAAGTGCCCTAAAAGTGCATAATTCCACGAAGAATGACATCATCTATAATGAAAAACTAAGGGGCATTAAGGGGCACCCGGGTGGCTCAGTCAGTTAAGCGTCTGACTCTTGATCTCGGCTCAGGTCATGCTCTCACGGTTCATGAGTTCGAGCCCTGCATTGGGCTCTGTGCTGATGGTGTGGAGTCAGCTTGGGATTCTGTCTGTCTTGTCTCTCTCTGGCCCCCACCTGCTTGTGCTTTTTATCTCTCTCTCAAAATAAATATGTGAGCTTAAAAACAAAAGGACAATTTAAGAATAGGATATAGCTAGCCTCTTAAGATTTGCAATTCCATACATTAGCATGAAGAAGATATTTTGCACCAACTGCAGACTTTTATTATTTTGCTTTATAGAGAAGCTTAGGATTACCAAAGTTAACTTACAAAGCATGTTACAAGGTGATTATTGATTTTACAAAAATATTTTCTTTAAAAACTTATTCTTATGAGAAATAAGATTTGAGGAATTATCAAAGGAAATAGAGAAGTTTATCTTGGAGCAAAGAATAAAGGAGAACCATAATCGTGTCCATTGTACAAAATATGGAGAAAAAAACGTGTAACTTTTGAATAGGGAACCACACGATTGGGTGGAGGTTACAAAGACACAGAGTTGGCTCAACGTGAGAGAAAACTTGCTGATGTCCTACAATGAAAGGGCTGCTTTTAAAGGGAATAAACATATTACTTAAATAAGGAACAAAGAGCTGTTTTTTCAATGACAAATTGCAAAGGATTCTTAAGTAAGAAACTGAATTAGGAAAACTTGTGGTTTTTCCAATTTTAATACCCTATGATCATTTATATTGTGACCTTACATTTTTACGCTTAAAACTAACGTGTGGAAACAATTGAAGCTCAACTTCTCAGAAAACAATTTATTCAACTGAGGCATAGATTATCTCATTGACATTAGTGCCGTTAACCCAGATGGCCAACAGGCGCATGAAATGATGCTCAACGTCACTCATCATCAGGGAACTACAAATCAAAGCCACACTGAGATACCACCTCACGCCAGTCAAAGTGGCTAAAATGAACACATCGGGAGACTATAGATGCTGGAGAGGATGTGGCAAAACGGGGACCCTCTTGCACTGTTGGTGGGAATGCAAACTGGTGCAGCCGCTCTGGAAAACAGTGTGGAGGTTCCTCAAAAAATTAAAAATAGAACTACCCTTATGACCCAGCAATAGCCCTGCAAGGAATTGACCCAAGGGATATAGGAGTATACGTGCTGATGCATAGGGGCACGTGTACCCCAGTGTTTATAGCAGCACTTTCAACAATAACCAAACTATGGAAAGAGCCTAAACGTACATCAACTGATGAATGGATAAAGAAGATGTGGTTTATATACATTCAATGGAATACTACTTGGCAATGAGAAAGAATGAAATCTGGCCATTTGTAGCAACATGGATGGAACTGGAGAATATTATGCTAAGTGAAATAAGTCAGGCAGAGAAAGACAGATATCATATGTTTTCACTCATATGTGGATCTTGAGAAACTTAACAGAAGACCCCAGGGGGAGGGAAGGGGGAAAAAAAGTTACAAATAGAGAGGGAGGGAGACAAACCATAAGAGACTGTTAAATACAGAGAACAAACTGAGGGTTGATGGGGGGTGGGGGAGAGGGGAAAGTGGGTGATGGGCATTGAGGAAGGCACTTGTCGAGATGAACACCGGGTGTTGTATGGAAGCCAATCTGACAATAAATTATATTTTAAAAAAAGCCCACACAATGAACACAAATGATACACACCAATTTATTAGTCATTTATCCGACTAGTAATCTATTTATTCCTCTTTTCGTTATTTTATTTTTTATTTTTTTAATTTAAAAATATTTATTTATTTTGAAGGGGGGGTGCAGAGAGAGAGGGAGACGCAGAATCCCAAGCAGGTTCCTAGCTGTCAGCACATAGCCCCACGCGAGGCTAGATCTCACAAACTGTGAGACCATGACCTGAGCTGAAATTGACAGTTGGATGCTCAACCAACTGAGCCACCCAGGCGCCCCTCTTTTCATCATTTTAGATCTGTATAGTCTGGAAGACCTAGCAATATACATAAATACATTTGTTCAATCCCTAAAGGAACACAGCAACTTGGGCAAATGAATCAGAGCAGTGATATATTCCACCTAGTTACATGTTAGAAGGCCTGTCGAAGGAAGATTCTGAAATGAGATCCTTCTCTTGAAGCCCAAAGTTTTTTCCTAATCTTGTGACCCCTTCCCACCTTGTTGTGTATCTACTTCATTACTTTGTTAAAAACAAAACAAGAAAATCCATGATGTATTTTGACCATAGGACAAAAGCATATGTGGCTTCTAACTTTTTAAAAAATACCTTCCTCTTAGCCAGAGAACTCCTTAATTAATACTATCTTAGGAGTTCGTATTCATATCAAAAGGAAGTATTCAAAAATATAATTTTCAATTGGATAAATCCTGACTTTTTGACTTGCGAGTAGATTATTCAAGAAATAGTTATTTTATCCAAATGTGCTATCTCCATCCACTATGGGGAATGCTAAGTACCAGTTCACTTGGCTTTGGCATAAGTCATGTTTAGAACTTTCCTCGAGTTCCGGGAGGATCTGGGAAATTCCAGATCATTTACTCCCTGTAATTACATTTCATCATATTTGCTTTTGGGTTTGTCTGTTAATAGAGTCTCTTGATCTGCTTAACTGCCTCCTCTGTAATTAAACAGTTGAGAAAAGCATATGGATAATACTGTGCTAATGATACAGTTTTAAATTTTAGAATGATTTAAAAGGAAATTTTAATCTTCTACTAAGTTTGGCCTCAAACTGCTCTGGTCATAATGGTAATGTTTTAAAATTTATCATTCCAATCAAGTCTTTGTATTTCACAATGCTTACTTTGCAGCTGAGGAGTCTTAATTAACATTGTTAATGACTAGAAGATACATCCAATTTCTACTTTTATTCCTAGCTCTTGCCCATAACTGAATAGGTTAGCATTTCCAGTGGGAGTGCTGAATGGTTACATGTCTTCCCTAAAGTCATATACCACTTTGTTATTTAAAAGTATCTTACGTTTCACATAATATAGTTTGAAGATCTGCTTGGTCTATGAGAAGTTGACTGTATAAGTCAGTTTGGCTGCTTAACAACAATCCCCAAATCTCAGTGGCTTATAACAACATAACTTTTTTTTTTCCATTCGATTACATGTCAGTTACATGTCAACTCTGTTTGCTTATGCTTCATATGTCTTCTCACGTTGGGGTCATGATTGAAGCAACAGCCCATATCTGCTACAGGCCATCCTAGCAACTGAAGGCATAAATTCACACACAGCTGCACAGTCATATTTAAAAACTTGGACATGGCATCCATTTACATTCTAATGGCCAAAGCAAATCAAACAACCAAGCTAAGTATTCATGGAGTGGGAAGTACCCTCCTTCCACAAGGGGAGGGAAATGAATATTTGTAAATGTCAAAATAATCTATCATATAGGCCAAACAATAATTTTGGTTACCTGCATATCAAAATGCCCCTTCTTACCTTACAAATCCTTTGAGACCTATGCTGTGGCTCTACTTCTTATAGTTGGTCAAAAATCTCCTTTCTGACAGGTATGTACTTCGTCAGGTAATGCAGATCACTCCCACGAGGCAGTATAGAACGATGGACAGAAGATGAGATTCCAAACCTCTGCCCAGAGATACAAATAGAGCCCTAGATTTGCAAGAATCAAGTTGTTTGACTAGGTTTCAATCAATTCGCTTTTTGGCTCTATATTTCTAATGTGTAAAATTGTGGTAAGAATGATAATGCCCACCACAAAAGTTGTTGCATGGCTCCCCAAGGACCGACACGGGAAAATAAGCCCATGTGTTACCTGCAAAGTACTCTCCATGTGTAGGTACTGATACGAGAGTCTTGATAAGACGTGGGAAATAAGGAAATAAGAGAGCCATGACTAGACCGTGGTGATGTGAATGAGGTAGGGATGTGGATGAGGGAAGAGAATTCTATCCAGAACAGGAGAATGGAAGTTACAAACACATCAACGTGCTGATGATAAATCACACCCACTTGTCTGATTCTGTGCACAGTAAAAATGAAAAATGAATGCCCTCATATTTGTTACCAAAAGCTCTTAAAAGCTTCCTGAACTTTCTCTTCCTCTTCTCCTGGGACATACAAATGAAATGGAAGACAGGAGACAATTATGTGCGTGATTTTAGGTTCATCACATAACACGTGCAAGCTTCAATTTTCTGTTCTGCTAAATGGGGATATTCAATTATACCTCATGGAGTTTTCTGACATAATGTTTATGAAAGTGCTTTGGAAATCATAAGGCATTGTATATATAAAATTATTTAGTCATTTGTAAACTAAGATACCTGGTGGGGAGGGTCGGTTAGAGACTTTCCATCTCCGTTTTATGATTCTGGGATTATTATTTGCTTAGACTTGAAAAAGGTGCTAAGACCAAATAGTACATTCCCTTTATTTCACAGATGAACAAAATGTCCTCAGTGCTATGATCTCAGTTCTTTTTTTGAAATAAACTGAGTTATAATTGACACGTAGCGTTCCATTAGCTCAGGTGTAAAAACACGAGGGTTCAACAGCTGTATATATTATGAAATGATCACCACAGGAAGTCTAGTTCACACTTGTCACCATACGTAATTGTAGTTATTTTGGTGGTTGCTAGTGGTAGGTGGTAGAAGGGGGTGAAATGGGTGAAGAGGGGTTCAAAGGTACCAGCTTCCAGTTATAAAATAAGTAAGTCATGGAGATGGAATGGACAGCATGGTGACTATAGTTAATATACTGTATTGCATATTGAAAGTTGCCAAGAGTAGATGATCTCAGTTCTTACAATGTAGAGCAGAATATCTGCAGTTCTTACATCAGACTATTTTAGTTTTCATCTTAGTACATACAAGAAATATTTCTTGTAATGGTGAGATTCCATGCCTTCCTCTGAATCCCCGCTACAACTTGCTACAGTTCCCTTTAATCTTCAATTTAATGCAAATCCGTGAACATGCATGAAGTCCTGTCCTGTGCTGTGCTACAGATTCATGTTTCTCAAGCCAAGTACATATTGGAATCAACAGATAACTTAAAAGGCACTCATTCCTTGGTCCTACCTCCAGAGATTCTGATTTAATACCTGGTTTCAAGTGGGTCTCAGGTATAGTTTTTGTTTGTTTGTTTGTTATGTTAAGCTCTTTAGGTGATTCTACTGTGAAGCCAGTCTTGGGAACAACTTCCTCAGAGAAATCAAATTGAATAAGGCAATGTTCCTATCTTTAAGAAACCAAAACATTTTGGGCCAGACAGATGTGGAAAAGAATGACTTATGGACTCCCTGCAATAGAATTATGTTCAAGATGGGCCAGACCCGAGAGCTCAGAGAAGTCTCCACAAAGGAAGTAAAGCCTTTGTAACTGCCCAACCAAAAGAGAAGCCCTTTGGGTAAGGGAACAAATGATCAAAGACACAACAGTTGAAATCATCACATGCATTTGAGGAGTATGAGTAATTGTACATGTTTAAATACAGAGTCTGAGACAGGGAATAGGGTGAGAGATAAAGATACAGCAGGAGGTCAAAATCAGATCAGGAAAGGGCTTGCCCCAGTTTGGATTTTATCTACTGGAAATACATCGAAAGGGTCTCTCAACAACTGCATCACTTCTTAGAAGCCTCCCCCAGTTAAACCGGTCCGGGTTTTCTTAAGCTTTCATTCTACTTTTTGGACCTGTTTTGGATCCCATTAATCTGGTTTTATATATACCTGTTCATCACCAACAAATCCCGAAAGAACATGTCACAAATATTCCATTATGTTTATGCAAATGTATTAGCCTTGAAACTCCATTGACCTTACTCATATCTCCATGTTCTAAGATGCCATGGATAGTAAGAAACCACTTTGATTTAACAAAAGCTATTTGTGGATTAAAAAAAATTAGGAAATGACCTGTGTTGTTGCAGTCAATATATTCCTTACTTATAGGAGACAGCTTAATTGTCAGATACATAAAAAGTGGAAGAAATGTGCATGTTGGAATCAGATAAAGAAGGCAGATGATAATTTCCTTAAAACCTCATCTTGTACTTTAGTAATAAGGGCAAAGAAAACTCTAATCATCCTTACTCTAGCAATTCGTGGTTTTTGCTTTTCTTTTCTTTTTTTCTGAGTTTATGTTCCCTTCAAAAAAGACCCAAAAGTCACAAATGGCGACCAGAGGAAAGGGACAAAAGCTGTGCTTTCTTTTGGATAAAATGCTCTTATCTACACCCGTGACCACTAGACCAACTGAAAACCTAATGTTCGTTGACTGCCTCCTACATGCGAAGCAGCATGCAAAATATTAAAGATGAGGTAAAGTGATTCATTCATTGACTCACTCATTCACACCCCATATTTTGAGCACCTACTGTGTACCCGGCACATGCCAGAGTCTGAAACTACAAAGATAAACAGAACACCAACCCTATCTTTGAAGTGCTGATAGCATCAATGTTCCACAGAAATACAGTACACATCGTACATGTTATTCTAAATTTTCTAGTGGACACATTGTATAAAGTCAGAGAAACAGGTGAAATTTATTTTTATTAATATATTACGTTTAATTCACTAGGTCCAGAAAGAATAATCATTTCCCCAAGTCATCAATACAAGGAATTACTAATGAGATAGCTTGCATTTCTTTTCTCCTTGGTGAGTCTGTGAAATCCATACATATTTTATATGTAGGGTACATCTGAACTCAGATGCTTCATGTTCAGTAGTTCAGAATGAAATGTTTTCCTATCAGAATAATAAAGGTATGTTTAATGGGAAACAACTTTATGCTGCTGTAATTTTTAAAGGTAAGTTAGCCAAGAACTTTTCGTGAAATTAAACTTCAGTTCCTCAGCCATACGAAGGGCTGAAGAACCACCCGTGATGAGTAGCAACTATGGACAGCACAGGCTAGAGACTAACTGGAAGAGGAAGAGAGATAAACAAATGATCGTACTAATGTGATAAGGCATATAGAGAGTGCAGAGAGAGATGCACTAGATGTTTTTTGGTGAGCTTGAAACATTTCATGGTTATAGGAAAACCAAGCCTGTGCCAAGAAGGAAGGCAGTGATTCACGGAGAAGCACAGATGTAGGAAAGAAAAATGGGAGCTGGAGAGTCTCCACTCTCAAGATTTACCATCAAAGCAGGAAGACTAGCAAAAAATAAGTGAAATGTCAAATGGCTACATAAAATTTAAGTATGAGCTTGAGAGAGCATCAAAGAATTAAAGAACATCTGCATTCACACCCCAGTTCTGCCACTTTCTGTCTGTGTCACGTTGGGAAGGCATCTGGGCCTTTCCTCATCTGTAAAAATAGGAATAATAATATCTACCTTAAAGGACTGTTGTGAGCAATTATTTATGTACGTTGAAGTGCCCGGGACACGTGTGTGCGATATCAGAACACGAGTGGGAACGGCCATGTTTGACCAACTGCCTCACTAAGTGTACAGAGACTCATTTCACTTGAGACTCAGAGGAGAGGTAAGACCTCAAGCTGCGGAGTAAAAAGAAACTCCATCGCAGAGTCAGGAAGATGCTGTTACAGGTGGGATCCCCAATCCCTGAGGGGAACAGGAGTGCATGCTAGGTATTGTTCTCAAGAAGAACTGGTTAATAACTGATCAGGGAGAGTGGAGAGGGAAAGAGATGAGTGCAAATCTCTGCCAAAGGAGACGTGGACAGAGAGAGAAAGAAAGTAAAGAATGAGTGAGAGCCAAATACAAAAGTTGAACTTTGAGCAACACCAAATAATATGAAGAAAAGAGAAAGAGGGGCGCCTGGGTGGCGCAGTGGGTTAAGCGTCCGACTTCAGCCAGGTCACGATCTCGCGGTCCGTGAGTTCGAGCCCCGCGTCAGGCTCTGGGCTGATGGCTCGGAGCCTGGAGCCTGTTTCCGATTCTGTGTCTCCCTCTCTCTCTGCCCCTCCCCGTTCATGCTCTGTCTCTCTCTGTCCCAAAATAAAAATAAACGTTGAAAAAAAAAATTTAAAAAAAAAAGAAAGAGAAAGAGAAAAAACAAAAACAACAAACAAACAAACAAACAACGAGAGGGAACATGCTAGTTCAATTTTACCATGCTCTGCCAGGTCCTGAGTAAACTGCCCCAATTGGCCCGTCTGATTTCTATTGGTGCCGACTCCTCCTTGCTCACCTGTTGCTGGCTTTCCTTGGATGATGGCCTATCTTCATTTCTGCCTCAAAGGACCTGTCCTTGCCCTTCCCTGTGCTAGAGTGCTTTTCCTCCTACTCTTTGTGCATCTGGTTCCTTCTCGTCTTGGAAGGCTTAGCTCAACTGTCTCCATTTCTAATCCTCCTCTCCACATAGAACTCCCCCCAACCACACCCAGTCAGTCCCTAACACCTTCACCTCTACTGTCTTCAGAGACCTGATCTCCATAGGAATACATCTCCATGATGGCAGGAATGTCATGGTCATATCTCTGTTCGTCGTCATATCCCCAAGACCTAGTAATTGCTCAATGAATAATTGTTGAACGAATGAGTAAATGAATAATGCATTATTCATAAAATTCAACCTTTTACCAACACCGACCCACTCATAACTCAAGCAGCTAGAGGCCAATAAAATGAATGCCAAAAACCCTATGCCTGTTATGGTAATTACTAGAACCTTCTATTTACTGTACTTATTTGCAATTCTTTCTCTCTCCCTCATGATCAGCTTTTATTCCATTCCCTTCCATTCCCATTCCATAACCTTTGGGGTTAATGCCTAAATTTATCTCTTGTTGTCATTCTCACCCTCTGACTCCAGGCTATTTTGGATACAGTGCCTTGAATGTTCTAGTTCTGGAATCTGGAGAACCAACTTATGACTCAGAGAAAGGCGGAGAGAGGGACAAAATAAGAATGGGAGGGGGAAAGAGCAACCTAGAATATATAAGAAAATGTAATGAGTAACTGTAATATCTGCTAGGAAATAAAACTTCATGAAAACACAGGTTCAGGTGTTTAATGGAATAAATCCTAAATAAAGCAAACAAAGCAGATGTTGCTTCAAAATCTTGGAAGATGGGCTATTTAGGTCAGGAAAACATCTTGCAAGAGATTCGTAAACACCTCTTAAAAAATGAACTAGATGTTTCAAAAAGAACTTCTTTAGCTCTGCTCTTATTCTGACAAAGTTTCTCCTTTTTGATCAATCATGTTTTTCCTAGGTTTCATTTCAATTACACGTAAACAGGCTGTCTATCTGGGTCAGCAAAATGGGTCACCATCCCCAATGATTTCCTAGTCCTCATACTTGGCAGAATTTCTGTAATGGTATTAAAAACAAGGCCGCACCTCAGCTTTAGGAGAGAGGGAAGAGCTATAAGAAATGATGGTATCCAGAGGACCCATTTTATAGATGAGACGTTTGAGGTTCAGAGAAATTGACACATAATTCCTAATTGCCTTAATCTCTCAGATAATGGATTTTCAAATTAATTTCCCAAAGATCCCTTGCCAAAATTTTTTTTTCCTCATAACTTATTGCCACCATAGCTGAAATTGTATCAGTCATTCTCTAGGGCCTTTGATTTGATGGTATATGCCACACATTAGAATGAGGAAGTGTTTTCAGGCAGAGGAACACATCCATTTTCACTGTTTTGTTTCAGATATTGGGGAATTCTGGAAGAACAGGGCAATGCACTGGTAAATATTGGCGGTGGGATAAGGAAACATCTCGTTAAAAAATGCTCACTCCCCAGGAATAATTACAGTTCACATTACTGAGCATTGATGATGTGTTCTAAGTGCTCATTTAATCTTTCCTAAAACCCCATTCGGTAGGAATTAATGATGATGATGGCGGTCTGCACTTACAGGTGAGGACACTGAGGTGCAGAAAGGTTGAATAACTGGTTCAAGGCACACGTCTAGAAAGAAACAGAGCCAGCGTTCAACAAAAGCAGTCCTCAAATGGAGAAGAATCTACCCACAATACTCATCTCTTTCTCCAGGAGATACACACATTGAGCTATTCCATCAGGAGGAAACCTGGAGATTTAGGAAGATGGAATCATAGAATTTGATTCAAAGACTCACAAAATCAAATGGTCCTAGAATTATAGGGTCTTTGATTAGAGGATACACTAATCTGGAACTTCCCATCTACTGCCTGCATTTTCTCTACAATATTTTACTAAATGGCTGTCCAACCTCATTCATTACCTCTTAAAGAAACCCAGTGAGAAGGAACTCATTATATCCTCGAAGATATCCTTTCATCTTTGTGCACTTTGACCAAATAGAGCAGGCTTTTTTATAATTAACTATATCTTTATTCTCTAAATCTTCTGTTAGTCCCAATTTTGCTTCTTAAGGACACAGAAACTAAAGCTCATGAAACTTATAGTTTGGGTAACCCTCATTTGAAATTAATGACCATCCTGCCCTAGCTCTTTTTCTGTTATCCAAGATCAACATTCTTATTTCCTCAAATATGTCTTTTATAAATCAGTCTTTCCCCCAGTGTTGAGAGCTTTGGTAGGAGAAGCAATCTGAGAAAAAAATATGTGTTGGAGGTCAAAAATATTCAACCCAAAAATGTGCTCTTTAAAATCTGATTGTTCATCTTGACTCAAAGATAAAAACTATGACTTATTTATATTTGTATTAGGTAGTGTATAATTAAGGTAAAATTCTTTTTTGAGCTAATGTGGATGTTCCTGGTTGGCAAGTGCTTTTCCTCTGTGCAGTGAATTGGAGACTTGGCTTTTTCCATCTTGTGATGGAAAAAAAGTCTACTTTTCCATAGCACTGCTTTTTATCGTCATTCAGACAATTGAATGAGAAAGAGGTCTTGGAGGAAGCATACGTCTTCTTTTTTTAAATTTTTTAAAATATTTATTTATTTCTGAGAGACAGAGAGAGAGAGAGACAGAGTTAGAGTCAGGGAGGGGCAGAGAGAGAGGAAGACACAGAATCTGAAGCAGGCTCCAGGCTCCGAGCCATCAGCACAGAGCCCGATGCGGGGCTTGAACTCATGAGCTCACGACCTGAGCCAAAGTCGGACACTTAACTAACTGAGCCACCCAGGTGGCCCAAGCATACCTCTTCTTTAAAGCCTTGGTCTAAGTACACATCGTTTCTATTTATAATTGACCAGTGAGAAGGCACATATAACTAGACCCCATTTGCAAAAAACGCTCAGGAAGATGTAGAATGGATTTTGGTGAACAGTTAACAGTCTGCCACAGCCAGTGTATGCAACATTGAGAAATCATACCCAAGTTGGAATCCTAGTCTCTCCTTTTTTGAGGCATATGCACATGCGCAAACGCTTATTCATTCTGAGCCCCAGTCTCTCAGTTATTAACAGCATGTACCTTACAGGGTTGTTGTAAGGATTAAGTGAGATAGTACACTTAATATTCTTAGCTTTGTCTAGCTAGCAGAAACTGTTAAATAAATATTAATCATTTTTATTATCTTTTCTCGTACTATTACTGCCAGATCCCAGCTTGGATCCCAGCAGATAACAGACCTCAATAAATGTCTGTTGAGTTACACTGAACTGAACTTCATAGTCATTCCCAAGGTCAACCATAACCTTATAAGGAAGTACGAGGGGAGTACGTCTGGTCCTTGTTCACTCTGATGCTAACATGCTTGCAGTCTGCTTTCTTTTGTTCCCACGCCTCTGTGCCACGTTCATCGGTGAGGCTAATTTATACCTTCTCCAGGGACACGCTTTCACTAATTGAGGACTGAATACAAAAATCAAGAGCTGAACTGAAGAAGTCGGCTAGTCTAATAGGTGCCACTGGTCTCATTTCTGCAGCCTCTAGAGTCACTAGCCAGTCAGGCAGTAGCTTCAACAACGTCACAGGCATGGGCCTGGCTGATTGCCCGCTGAGCGCGATGGCTCACGGAGAAACAGGAAGGACTTTCTGGTGGCTCTTCTGTTTTACGTACGGAAGCTCTATGCAGAATCCGCCAGTCATCTGACCCCGAGGCTCCATAAGCTATCCTGCTTCAAAAGACAACGCTGAGGCCAATCAGTCCAACTCAAAATGCTTTCTCAAATAAGACCACTAAAGAAAAATCATTATTTCCGGGATAAGCAAAAGCCAACACACACAGTGCTCCCTAGAGTTGTAACGACAAAGGCTGGGTTATTCATTACAATCTGTTCCTCCAACTCACATCTCCTCGATGGGTTCCACTGCAATTGTATTCTTCCTCATGTTCAAACAGTGCATTGGTAGCCAAGTTGAAAGGTACAACGAGGATGGGTTCGAAAAGTATCGTTTTCAAATCCAGAGTCTCAGAGGCATTGGGATATACTAGAGCTGGGTGGCAGAGAGGTCATATCAAAAGGCCAACCTGTCTCCGAATGCCAGAATGGATAGTGACATGGAAACGTCTCCAGTGTCAGTTCTTTAAATAACTCTCCTTTCAACTTCTGTTCAGATTTTTCACTGTGACCCCACCTCTTGCTCCCCTCAATGCTGGGGGAAAAAATTCCATTGGAAAATTCACTAGATCTAATTATTTAGTGCTGGGGGGGCATAGCTAAAGCATGAAGAGTTATCTCAACAGTTGAACTCTCTCTTTCCCCAAAGGTTACCAGGGGAAAGAGAGTAGAATTGGCCTTGATATTCTTTGAGTACGCAACAGCTCTTAATGCTGAGCAGTTCGTCTTCAATACAGTGTCTTGTCTTCCCTTCAGCACTTTTCCTCTATCCTCTCCTTGGAGACAGGATGGATGGTGATGGTAACTACCTTCCTTGCATTACTTAACATCCAGTCTGTTTGTATAACAATTTTCTCATCCTTCCTCTGGCAAGAAAGGGACAGAGAAGAGCTGAATAAAGCCCAGGACAAAAATAGGAAGCTATCCTCAAGACCAAGAGCCCAACAGCTGGCAATGTAGTGGGGACAATTGCTCATGAAAACCTCTATATTACCTTCAATTTTTCTGTAGCTTGACACCTACAGTCCTATCAGAGAGAAAAGGACAAAGGGCTCAGGGTTGGAAACTCACGTGGTTTCTAGGGCCAGACCTGCTGTTTAGAGGAGTTTGTGATGTCTGCTCTAGGTTACTTGTGAGATAGTTATGTTCAGAGGGCCAGAGTAGGTTCAAAAGAGCGATGCTCCCAAGTCCAAGTCTTGACCATCCACTTGGGGATCACCGATCTTGAGGCGAACGCTTCTGAGGCTCCACATTCCCCTACAAGATGCGGTTCATAATAATTACTTCGCAGGCTGCTTGTGCACGTGGAAAGAGTCTACGGAAAAGGGAGTGTGAACTGTAAAAGGAAGGTTATAAATAGCAACTATATGTTCAAAGCAAACAGTAGGAAAAGCAGCCTCAGACCAAGTAGCACCAATGTGAAGGGAGGACGGGGAAGGGAAAGGGGGTATAGCTTCTGCACAGAGAAGCCGCCACCCTTCCTCAGGCTGTGGGATCCAGATCTTTGACCTTGGGTCCCCAGCCCCAACCATCTCTGCTGGCTCTTAAAGGGGTGAGTGCTAGGTGGAGTGATTCCATCCACAAGACTAAAGAGAAACAAAAGAGAGGATGAAGGAGGGGGCACGTTTTTTTATTATCTTTTAAAAATGTTTTGCATATAATGTCTGAGTCAAGAGCTCTCAAGTAAGGGCTCTGCATCACGTGGAAGGAATCAAGTGGAAGGAATCGTTGCTACCTTTGAAAGGAGCATAGCACTCTCCTACACACACAGTAGGACCACAATAAAGGTTCCATCAACAAAGAGAAGACATGCAGGTATATGCAAAAGTGGAATGTGAGCGGGGGAAAACCCACGAAATTTCTGCCTTTATTGATGTGAGGAATACAGGCTGTGATAGATAACTGTTTTTGCCTGTCCAAGGGTTTCTAGTTTATTTGTCTGTATTTTTATTTTTACATTATGCATTTATGGATTTTATATTCTAGTCTTAAGGGATGCTGCCTGGGTACTTGACCTACTTGACATTCTGTTTCCTGAGTTTCCTAAAATGGGTGTCATTCCTACTTCACGGGCTTAACAGAAAGAACGATCTTGAATCACCCAACTCAGTCCAGAGGAAGGTCCTGATAAGTGATGGTTCCCTGCCCTGTCTCCCAATTCCCCCTCAACGGCCTTGAATACAAAGGATTTTGTAAGGCAGATCCTATACAATCAAGATACTGTTACAAATAAGGATTATCTAGGCAGTTTAACCTGTGGGAAGGGGGAGTTAAAATAAATCTAGATAAGAGGTAAGAGGTTCACATGAACTTTCCTGAAGCAGAGAAGTCCCCATTTTAAAAGAAATTTGGTGGACTCAAACTCACGGGTCAAAATGACAAAACCAGTAACAACACACTAGACGTGGCATCTAATATGATCGCTTCAAAATTACTAGAAAGGTTTTGAGGGCGGAAGAAAGGAGAATCAGAACCAGGCACTCTGCTACATGCTTTCTACATACCCCTCATCAGACCCTCACAATGACCTCATGAGCAGGGCAAAGATACGCCCATTTGCCTGATGATAAAATCAAGACTCAGGGAAGTTAAACAGTTTTTGTGAAATCACATAGCTAGCAAATGACAAGTGTCAGATATAAGCCATATCTGCTGTTTATCTATTTAATGGATGAATATTGAGTTATTGTAAACTGAGAGCTGACACGTGCCTAAGACTAATTAAAAAAAAATTTTTTTAATGTTTATTTATTTTTGAGAGAGAGAGAGCGGAGGGGGAAGGTGAGGAACAGAGAAAGAGAGAGAAACAGAATCTGAAGCAGGCTCCAGACTCCAAGCTGTCAGCAACAGAGCCCAATGCGGGGCTCCAACTCACGAACTGCGAGATCATGACGTGAGCCAAAGTTGGGTGCTTAACCAACTAAGCCACCCAGGCGCAACCCCCAAGAGTAATTTTTTTAAGTGCTGAGGATTTCACATTGAATAAAATAAACAGAAGCCTGAGATTCTGAACGTCAGATACAACAAAAGAGTGATAGAAAAATACATGTACCTACTCACGGCCACTGAATTGTACACTTTAAAATACACCAAATTGATAAAAGCAGTTATCTCAAGGGTGTTCTACGGCAAGGTATGTGGAAGGGAGAGAATATTTTTGTACTGATTTCACTTTAGTTTTAAATTTCTAACTTTTAACTTAAAAATAGTTTTACATTTACAAAACGATATCGCCAGGTTCCCATATACCCTTCACCCAGCTTCTCCAAATGTCAGTTTCCTATATAATCAAGCTAAAATAATGAAGCCAGGAAGTTAATGCTGAGATGAATTGCATGATCAGATCTATACACTTTATGCAAATTTTACCAGTTGTCCCATTAATGTTCTTTTTCAGTCCTGGCTCCAGTCCAGATTCCATATTGCATTTGGATGTCATGTGTTCCTATTACTTCTTCAATCTGGTCTTTGTCCTTTATGCCTTGACACTTTTGAAGAGTCCCGCCTAGTTATTTTGTAGACTATCCCTCCATTAAGGTCAGTATGGTTTTCCCCCCATGATTACATTTGGGTATGCATGTTTGTGCCTCTCACCAGGAGGTACATATGTCAAGGTCTTATTATGAATGGCAATTTAATAGGAACGCTTGCATAAGGTTGTATCTGCCAGACTTCTTCCCTGTGAAGTTAACAGTTTCCCCCTTTGTGTTTAGTAACTACTTTGTGGGGAGATATCTTGAGACTATGCAAATAACCTGTTTCTCATCATACTTTCCCCAGTTCATTTCATTGCCTTCATGGTTCTTCTCTACAACAGTTACTGCTGCGGTGTTCTCCCAATGGTGAATTTCTATTTCTATTATTTCCTCTAGTTTTATTAATTAGATTCTGCTACAAGGAAGAGTTTTCCCTTCTCCCCCATTTATTTCTTCATCCTTTTAAAAACTTCATATCAATATGAACTCATGGATGTTGATTTCAGTCTATGAAAGGTACAACCCGTTACAGTCATTATTAATTTTCTTACACATGTTGATCCTGATTGGACCATTAGGACCTTCACATTGGCTCCTTGCCTCAGCCCTGGAATCAGCCATTTCTCCAAGAAGCCTTGGTTATTTTTGTTGGATACTGTTTTTTGGGAACCAATATGTGGGTGCTAGGTGTGTTCATTGCTGTTGAGGTGCCATTTGCACCTAGGCTCACTCAGAGATGAGAGGCAGAATTCAGATATACATCCCTATCTGCACACACACTTGTATCTATTTAACTACTTGTATATATATTAACGATTATGAGGTCATACTGTTATTTTTGATTCTAATTCAACACCACAGGGTTTATTCTTGCCATCTTCTTTTCCATATTTGTAAATCCTTTCTCTGAGAGTGAGAAATCTGGTTCTCGTTGTCCACAATATACTTACCTATTTGCTTGGTCTTAGAATACATGTAACATTTCGGTATTGTTAACCTATGTCCTTGTGAAAATAAATTTACTGCTAACAATATACCCTAGGAAACACTAACATACAATTGTACTACTGTAGACTACTGTAGTATATATCAACAATCTTTGTTCAGGGTTCTCCTTTTTACATTTATTATATATATATATATATATATATATAAAATGTTTATTTATTAGAGAAAGAGAGAGAGAGAGAGAGAGCACGATCAGGGGAAGGGGAAGGGCAAAGAGAGGGAGACACAGAATCTGAAGCAGGCTCCAGGCTCCAAGCTGTCAGCATGGAGCTGGACGTGGTCTTGAGCCCACGGACCGCCAAGGTCATGACCCGAGCTGAAGTCCGACACTTAACCGACTGACCACCCAGGCACCTGGTTCTTCTTTTTGAAAAAAAATAAGCTTTTTTTTTTTTTTTTTAAGTTTCTTTATTTTGAGAGGGCAGGGAGGGGCAGAGAGAGAGGGAGAGAGGCAGAGTCCCAAGTAGGCTCCACACTGTCAGGGCAGAGCCTGATGTGGGGCTTAAACTCATCTACCGTGAGATCATGACCTGAACCAAAATTAAGAGTTGACGCTTAAACGACTGAGCCACCCAGGTACCTCTGTCCAGGGTTCTTCTTGTCTTTAGCCATATAATATACAGTCGAAATACTGTGTTCAAAGTAACTTAGTTTTTCTCTTCCTCACGTGCATCAGCGTGGCAATGCTATTCTGTTGTAATATAGTTAGGTTTATTTGTTGCTATTTACATTCCATTGGATTTTCCTCACATCCTGATTTTAGTCACTTACACACATATTTTTCAATATATGAACATCATCATTGTTGTAAGAGTCAAAAGCTCTTAAAATATGTTACATAAATATTCAGAGACTTTATCTCCACCCTTTCTCACTTTTTCTACCTCTCTTTCTACCCTCTCTCTACCCACTCCATGTGGGTACCAATCTTATTAGCTTCTGGTTTATCCTTCCTGTACTTTTCCTGCATAATTGTGTAGGTGCATGTTTATTTTCCTCTATCTCCTTCTTCCATACAAGAAGGGTGGCATACTATAGATCATCTTTTGCACTTTGCTTGTTTCACTGGACAACATATTCTAGAAATCACTCCACATCAGTCTAGAAAGATCTTCCTTATTCTTTTTACAAGTGTATAGGACTCCATTGTGTGGATGTACCGACGTTTATCCAATCACTATCCAAGGTACTGGGCATTCAGATTGTTTCCAATATTTTGCAGTTATAAATAATGTTCCAAGGAAAGTTCTTGCATATGCATCTTCCTATTAGAAATATAGTTTTATAATAAATTCCTAAATACAGGTATAATGGGTCACTGCTAAGTAAAAATGTAGTTTTTTTCTTTCCAAATGTCTTTCCAAAATGTTTGTATCAGTTTGTATTCCCACCTACAATGTATGAGACTGCCTATTACTCACAGCATTATCAATGAAATATATTTTTTATATTTTGAATTTTTGCCGATCTGATAGGTGAAAATTATATCTTAGTGTTTATTATGAGTGAAATTGAGCATCTTTTCACATATTTAAAGGCTATTTTTACAGATTTTCTGTGATTTGTCTGTTTATGGTTTTCTCCATTTAAAAAAAAATCAGGCTTTTGGTCTTTTGCTCCTGAAGGCTTTAGTGTCTTTTACACAGTAGTCATATTAACTTATTTGTGCTATATGGCTTAATGTGGTATAACACTTTCCTGCTCCAAAGGTAAGGAAGAATTTATAAATGACTTATACTTTATCTCCTATTGTTTTGAAAATCCCACATATGTTTCAATAAGCCATGGTCAAACCTTATCTGGAGAGCAGGTGTTTGTGTCAATACCTAAGAATGAACTCGCAGACTTACATTTGATGGAGGGCACCCAGGCACACTGTGTATGAGGCAGTCACCTCCACACTGCAGTCCTTTAGAAAAGGGCTGTCAGCATGGCCATCTTGCTTTTACCCTTGTCTCATTTCCATCTCTTTTCATTGGAGAAGACAGAGCATCTGAAGTCAGATCATGCCATCCCTTACTCACATTGCTGTAGGCACCCTGGTCTGGCTTTCCCTTACCTCACCAAGCTGTTTCTGCCTCAGGGTTCTTGCATTGAACTCTGATTAGCAAGCTCTTTCTTCTGCTTATCTGCATAGTTAACTCTCTCCATTGGCTCTACCGTCTCTCACTTGCGCCTGGTCATTGAGATCTTTCGCGACCACTCTGTTTAAAATAAGAACCCCTTCCTACTTCCATACTGCCCGCTTTGTTTCCCTACTTTATTTCATTTTTCATCATGTGGCACAGTTTTTATTTTACTTGTTTGCTTGCTCGTTGGACATCTCCTTCTAGTAGAATTAAGGCTTGATGAGGACAGAAGTGTTTGTTATTTTCGCTGTGTTAGCCCTTGAGCCCACTTATGACAACATGTTGCCCAAAGGAGGCATTCAAAAGAGACTTGTTGAAAAAAGGAATTAATTGGTCTGTTAGTTTCATCCGACTGCCTGCTCAATAATATAAGAAGTTCCTAGAGAATGATCAAAGAAGTATATTTTTGAAGAATTGATAATAACATCTATTGTGATGAAGAATCAAAGAGCTCATGGCTGAAAGAAGCCAGGGGTTGTTGTTGCCTCATCCAAAAGGAGGAACCGGAGTCCACAGAAGTGAAAGGATTTGCCCATCCTGCCACAGCCAATCCAGGTCCTGGGCACAGAGTCCAGTGCTTCTCAATCACAAAGCTGCCATCTATGTCTCTGTCTGCACAGGGGCTTGGAGGACAGGAAGGTCAGGGTGGTGTGAAGAATTTTCAATTCATTTGATCCAGGTAGAAAACCCACATGGTCAAAGAAGGTGCTCAAAGCATATTTTTATCTTGCTGGTTTTGATCAAACCAGGATGCAGACCCTCTTTCCCTTTACTTAGGAGGTTTGTTCACTATTTCTTGTCTGACAGTGATGTTCAAACACTATTATTTTTTAAAAACTGGGAAAACACCTTACAGACTTTACAGTGAGATGGAGAAAAAGGAAATTCCCCCACCCTTTTGCCTCCATTAAAGGCAGAGGGGACCAGATCCCAAATTTTCAGATATTTTGATCCATGTTCAACATGATCTGTCTAGAAAAGCCAAGCCATCGTTCTAATTTCAAAGATTCTATGCTGTTTCGAGCATTTGTCAGAAGAATTAATTTTAGACAATTTGCTGTACAGTTCATCGAGGTTATGGAATATATACATTCATTTAACAAACTTCTTTGTTTTGCTTTCACTTTTTAGCTTTGAACGAGTAACTTAGTTGGCCCAACTCTGAGTTTTCACATTTGTAAAAGGAGGATAACACATCACAGGAGGTGGTAGGAGAATCAGATGTTGTAAATGCTTATAATAGTGCTTGGGACATAATATGGACCCTTACATAGAAGCCATTATTATGATTCTTATTTTCTTCTTGTTATTATTTTCCTGTTATTATTAGTAGTAGTAGTCTTAAAGTAGAGACTGTTTGCAATGGCTTTACTATTTTATGGTCTTTGCCTAAGGCATAGGGACAGCAGGGACTGTCCTTATACTCAAGGCAGGTCATTCCAACCATTTCTCAACCCATTTGAAAAGAGAATCACTGAGAACAGTACCCCAAGTTAACTTTCATTCCCCTCCAAGGACAGTTTCCAATCCCCTGGGCAGAAGTAGTATCTCCTCTATGAAGTCTGAGGCAGTACCTTATCAAAAAAAGCACAAAAACACCTTTCGGAAGACAGAGTTATTGTGTTTTTTGCTCTGAATTTGCGATGCATTGAAACTCTGTCTTTATGTCAGTAGCATAGAACTTTGATTTTGTCCCCTCGGAGCAGGAAGAAAACTTCCCTTAAAATAAGCATTGTTACTGTATTTCCCACAATTACAGCCTTTTATTCAACTTGGTTCAACTTAACTTTTTAAATTATATTATTGTTTTAACACTCATCCTTTCTGGTTACTCTAGTCATACAGTGGCGATCAACAAAGGTAAAATCTCTGTCTTCAAGAAACTTATAGACTAGTAGTTTTTAAGGGCCCTCTCTCTCTTTTCCTAGAATATATTTTATTTACATATAGGCAAAGGGAATGGGCGCTGTTCTAGAAAGAACAGTCAGCTGTTGTAGCTGACTCTAGAAAGAGTCCCTATATTAAAATTTTAAGTAAAAGGCACAAGTAAAAAGTTTTAAGTAAAAAAAAGTTTTTTTAATTAAAAAAAATTAAAACAATTTTTAAGTAAAAAGGACAAGTATGTTTAAAAGATGTATTGGGAAAAAAGATGCTCCAAATATGTTCCACAGAAGACATTTTGACTCGAGTAAATGATACATTTCAACATTCGTCAGAGTAAGAAATTTAACTGCTTCATGTAATGTATGTAAGGGTATTATTTACTCTCCAGCTGTTTTTACTGGTTAGGCAAGCCAGGCAGCCATGTACAAAGAAGATCATAAGTGGTTTGCAATGATTCAGTAAGATTTGTCCGGCTGAGACACCCATATGCCAATCTAATACTTAGGCAGGATGCTAAGGAAAGGTAGGGATATTGCCAGAGCTGCAGAATACATGAGAAGGTCAATCCCAGAATCATGAACTCTTGAAGTTGGATACCAACTCAGAAGACGAATCTACCCATCCTAATGCAGGAGTCACATCAGCAGTATCAACATCACAGACAGAGAGTTCTCTGAGTCTGCTTGACATAGCTATTGAGAGAATTACAATGTTGGGGGTGGAAGGGGTGGCATATATGTTGCTGCCCATGGTCCTGAAGATCGTTTCTGCTTTGGGCTCATTCTAGTAATCCTGAGATAATGATGGTTCGTGTTCAGTCTTATCCCAGTAGCCTTGAACCAAGTCAAGAAAAGGCAATGACTGGAGGGAAAAAAGAAAGGATAAAATGAAAATGAGAGAGAAGATAGAGGCAAGGAAGAAGGGACATAGCCCTTAAAGAGTGACAGGGAAAGATAAAATGAAAGTCCATAATTTCTCAATCATGTTCAAATAATTGAAATTACCAAAAAAGAAAATGTCTTGTACTTTGATATGTTAAGTGTTGTTATATGTTGGGTTTCATGGGAAACAGATTGTGAGACAAAGTTAGAGTTAAGTTAAGCTTTGGAATCAATACCTGTTGATGGGAAGAGGAAGGAGTAGGATTGGGAAGGAAAGGAGTCAAGCCACAATGCAGTCTCAAAACCCTTAGCTGACCCCATGGCAAGGGCTGACGTAGACTGGCTCTCCAGAGTTTTTTAAAGTTGGGTCAGGCCTTTAAATCCCCCCATCGATCAGTGTTGAGTTTGGGTTGTCCTTGGAAGGTTCTCTGAGGTGGTATCTAACACTAAGGCAATCACTGGAAGGACTTACAGCTGGGGCACAAGTTCTCCCTTGATGGGAGATGTGGGTGGCCCACCCTAGTGTCCAATGAAGGACACTGTCCACTTTAGGATGCTCCTCATCCTATGATGCATTGGCATAATACTTCTTGAGTCAATTCACGGCAGTATTGCATATCTCTTTCTATATACTTTCTACCTCAGATTGGGTCAATATCGTTCTCCTTCTAATTCCCCACCATTCATCCTCACGTGACTAATCCCGTACTCACATTTCACTCCATCAACTACTTGGAGGCAGCTGCCATGCTTCACCACCCCCTTCAAGTCGTCAGACCTTTTCTTTTCCTGGTGCACCGTCCTTGGCTCCCACAAAGTTTTGCTGAAGAGACAATAATTTCTAAGTTATCCTGTATCTCACTCTCCCTCTGGTCATCTTCTTAATTGCAGATGTCATAGTACCTAGAGCTACACTACCTATGAAAATACAGTGACAAAGCCACTTGTGAACACATTTTGAGAGTTAAAACAATATTTTGGCAATCATTTGAACTATGTATATGGAGAAGAATATCAAAGAATAATTATTGAAAGGAAAGAAGGAGGATAAATATGAGTCTATAAAAATATTAAAAATATTAGAAGCTGGATTGGCAGAATAAAAGACAAAGCAAGGAGGAAGTGTGTGTAGACTCTCCATTCTTTTATCCAATAAAACCCTCAAAACTTTTCAATCTAGTTTTCACCACTCAGTTTTCCCCACAAGAAGTAGGTCTCCAGTATTCTTACCTTCTTCCCTATCTTAGTGCTGGACAGTTTGCTCTACTTATGTTGCATTCTGCCTCACATCAAGCTACTCACTTCTAAGCTTCAAACTCATTGCCCACTTATGATCCCACCTCACCTTTTTGGACCAATCAATTGGCACTGTTTTTCCAGGAAAGCTATGCTCTCCTCACCTGTGCTTTAAATCTTTCATTTGGCTACATTTTTAAAACATGTGTATTTATTTATTTTAGGGGGGGGGGGAGAGAGAGACAGAGACAGAGAGAGAGAATGAGTAGGGGAGGGGCAGAGAGAGAGAGGGAGAGAAAGAATCCCAAGCAGGTTCCACACTCAGCATGGAGCCTGATGCAGGGCCTGATTTCACGACCATGAGCTCATGATCTGGGCTGAAATCAAGAGTCAGATGCTTCACCGGCTGAGCCACCCAGGTGCCTCATCCTCTGACTACATTTAAAAGACAGTTAAGTTCCATGAGGGCAGGGACTACACTGTTTTACTCACCACTTTGTTGCTGGTGCCTGGCATGAGCAACAAGATGCTCAGTGAGTCTTGGCTGATTGGATGATGCCTCATGTAGCTGCCGACAAACATCTGTATTTTCTGGTCTGTGTTTGGGACTGACAGTTTGGCTTAGCGCATCCCATAAACATGTTACTTACTAAGCTCATGTCATGTGAGAGCCAGGCCAAAACAGTGAGCCACTCTTCCCCTCTTTACAGAGGAAGCACCAGCTGCCGGAATTCCCGGTCCTGGGCAGCAAGCAGTTAACTCTGGGAAAGGGAGAAAGGAGAAGACAATAGAGGAATGGTCTTCATTTCCAGGGGCATCTGCTTCGCAAAATGAAACATTTGGAAGTTTTTTTGAGTGCTGGTGAGGGGGGATTTAAAATGGAACATGTGAAGCGAGGTTATTTAAATTCTGATCTAACTGTGTGGCCTAGCTTCATGCCTGCATTAAAACTGTTCAGGCTCTGACCGTCCACCCCCGTCATTTTGTTTGGATTAGCCGAGGGCTCCACTTGTGTGGTACGTTTTGATTTTGTCTGACACAGTGTTCCCATCCCATCCTCCCTCAAGAAGGTCTGGGGAAAAAATGTACTTAGCTGGGAAGTCACAATCTCTGCTTTTTTATGCTTCCAAGGAAATTTAACAGGAAATGGCTTGGCTTTGCCATATTTAGGATAGCTTGGAGTGCAGATTCACAGAGAGTTTTCCTCAAGTTACATTGTACACAGAAAACTCAATGACAGATGCAAAGAAAGAAGTGATCACACAACCCAATCCCAGGACACTGAGAGAGTATGATTAAAGCTTTCCACTTAATAGATGAGGGAATTGATTCCTGCTGAGGGAAGAGGTTGCACTCAAAACCACACAGTGAGCTACAGATGGTGTAGGAAGCAGAATTGGAATCCAGGTCTCTTGCTACCAGTAGGCATGAGATAGAGGTTAAGCTAAAACATACCCTCTGGAGCCATGAAGTTGCGTGCTTTCATTTTTAACTCCATTGTTGCAGTTCCCAATGCAGTGACTCAGAGCAGTATTCCACAGGTTTCATCACCTGGATCACTGTGTATGTGTTAGAGGTGGGTTCAGGGAATAATGTTAAGAATGTGGGCTAGATGGAGCCTGTCTGAGGGAGTTCTATGGGTTCCATAAATGCAACAGTAGTAAAGGTAAGGTCAACTAGGCTAGGGTTATAAGACTCTCACAGAATGTTAGTCTCCATGGCCTAGGGATTTTTTCTTCTCTCTAACAGAAGAATGACGAACGTGGGGCAATAGAAATATGTTAAACACCAACTTGTGTCTTACATTGTTTTCACATCAGGAAGACAACAGAACACAGTCCTTGTAACAGAGTGGCAGAGTGGAAGAAGCTTCTTCATGAACCAAGTTTCACGCAGGACTCTACCCAGAACAGGGTATGTGTCTCAGTCATGCTGTAGGGAAACAGCTTTAACGTAGGGCAGAAGGCAGGCAGCAGGGCACATTAACCTCCTCAACGTTGTCAGGCAGCAGGAGGGAAGGAAGGAAAGGTGAGAGTGTGTCCTGAAATATTCTAGGGTCTGCCTTGATTTCCTAATAATGGTCCTTCATTAGGCCACACCCAAGGCTTTGAGCTATCCCAGTCTCTGGGACAATTCTATGATGAAGGAGCTCCAGCCCCATTACAATGGGAGACATTGAAAGGCCAAGAATTAAGTGGATCTTCCAAGCAGACAGAAGGTCCAAAGTGCCAGGGGTGACCCATAACAGGTCAATACAGCCCTTGTGTTGTACAACGGTAGCTCTCTAATCCCCCTCACAAGTTATGCTGGATTACTCTGGTTAAACAACAATGTCTTCATTAAATACTACTTGAGTTTATTTGAGTGCTTTCGAGACATGATGCAGTGTGACTGTTGGGCATTTTATATGTTTTATATTTGATCCCAAGAACGATATTTAAATGCAGATATTTCAATGGATGGTTTATACAAAAAAGACAATGGAGATCCAAAGAAGTAAAGTATTTAGCCCAAGGTCACAAGACTGGGTAGCTATACAGCATGATGGTTAAGGATAAGGATAGGATTAAGCTACCCTTAATACCTACGTTCAAGTTTTAAGTTTGATGCTTGGTAGCTGGAATGTTGGAATCAGCAGCCTCTAAGATGGTTCCAATTGATCCCCATCTCTTGGTGTTCATAGACTTGCATAGTCCCCTCCCCTTGAATATCTTGTTTCTAACCGGTAGAATATGGCAACATTGTGTAGTTGTCATTTTGGTGATTCGGTTATTTCCATCTTGCTAGCAGACTCTATTATTGGCTTTGGTGAAGCAAGTTCCAATGTGGTAAGAGGCCCTCATGGCATGGAGCTAAGGATGACCTCTGGCCATCAGGCAGTGAAGAAGTGAGGCCTCCAGTCCACCAGCCCATGGGGAGCCAAGTTCTGTCAACAGCCATATAAGTTAACCTAGAAACACATTCTTCCCCTGTCAAGCCTTCAGATGAGATCCCTTTCATACAGGACACCTTTCTTGCTTTGTATTCTTTCAATCCTCTACATTCTGGGGTAATCTGTCACACAATAGTAGATAACACAGGGATTTTGGATAAGTTGCTTAATCTCCCTTTGCTGTAGTTTCTTATCTTTAAATAGAGATAAATAACATTACTATTCCATAGGACTACTGGGAGAATCCTGTAAGGTTATGTATGTAAAGCCTAACATTTGAGAAATGCCACCTAAGTGTTTCAAGTAGCAAAGACGACAATCAAACCTGAGTCCAGATGCTTCTCAAGTCCCCTTCCCCCCCAACAGGCTCTCTCGCACCATGCCAGTCCATAAGAATCTTACCTCGAATATCTACTTCCCAACTCATTTGTGGTCTTGTTTGCTGTCTCTTGCTCAATCCCTACATTTACCTTGTTCCAGATTCAGTGTTATCCTCAGGTCCTCAACCCATTCTTACCTGGAACCAAACAGGGTTTTGACTTCTTCCCTTTACTGCTCAGCACCCTTTCCGGGGCCCCTGTTTATTCCTGACCTCTGGATTCCCAGGCTCAGGTTAACTGATGCTCGGTCTCACTGGGCCACATTCCCGAGCATGGGACTATAGGTGGTATCCTGGAAAACTGGAAAGAACAATGACTAAGGGTGAGGAGACATGTCCTTCTGTTCTGCTTCTTCCTCAAGAGAGTTAACTTACCATTTCCTACATCTCAGTTTACCATGGGGCTTGGGGATGATGACATCTGCCTCTCAGAGCACAGCATGCACCGAAATGAGAGACAGAGAGATTGGTGTGATGTATGCGGAATGAATCTTCCCTTCCATTCCTTGGCTTGTGTTCCTTGGTGCTGCCTATAAAGGTGCTGTCTATAAAGGTGCTGCTTCAAGCAGGAGCCATGAAAAGGATTAGAATATCACTCCTTCTTGGTGATGACCTTTTCCCCCAGTCTTTCCTGACTTCTTTACCCACTGTAAGTGCTACTTGTATTGGGAAAATAATAGCCAACTTCAGAGAGATCAAGTCCTCCACGTTTTTTTGGATATAGATGGTTCTGGGGCAAAATTCCAGCATGTTTTAGACTTTCCACTGCCCTCCCTCATGTCCTCCTTCTCTCTATCAGTCACAGGAAACCTGCCCTTCCTTCCTAGCTTTACCCCAGGTAACTGCTTGTTAAGACTTCAAGGCTATAGCCATATATAGCCACTGAGTGTCCCAGATTTTTCAGTCTGATCAAACCTGTTATCATGCCATTTTTTTTTAAGTTGCTGCCCCTGGTTCTCTGAACCTTACTTGCTTCATTCATAAACGAGGTTAGAATCCTTATTTTGGAGCATAATAACAATGTACACAAAATGCCTCAGACACAGGTACTCAGTGTAGCAGGGTTATTATCTTAAATAAAGGTCATGCGAAGCTAAATTGTTTATCTTTGTATAGTTTCACTATGCATATATCGATGCATTTTTTTAAGTTTATTTATTATTCTTGAGAGATAGAGACAGAGCATGAGGGGGAGGGGCAGAGAGAGAGGAGGAGCCACAGAATCGGAAGCAGGCTCCAAGCCCTGAGCTGTCAGCACAGAGCCCGACGGGGCTTGAACTCCCGAACCGCGAGATCGTGACCTGAGCCGAAGCCGGACGCTTAACCGACTCAGCCACCCCTATATCGATGCATTTTTAACAAATCCTTTGTCAGATTATTTATTCCCACAAAACCAGATACTCTTCAGGATGTCGGTAATGCTGGGAGTATAGTGGTGATCACCGGAAAGTGGGCGGAAAGAAGGAGTGTGCACTTTGGATCAGTCTAGGCTCCAGGCTCAGCTCAGCCACTTTAAGCTGTGTGACCTTGGCAAGCTCCTTCCTCATTGGGTTTCCTCATATGGAGGATAAGAGAACCTACCTTGCAGACATTTTGTATACCTGAGCAACCTGTCACATGCCAGATGCTCAGTAGGTTAACTCCCTTCCCTTCACCAATGGTCTTTCCAAGAGGATCCATTTTTCCCACCTGAAGATGGCCCGTGCTTTATTCCAGCTGAAGAGGGATTTTGCAATGTTAACGTTCCTCCCTGAGAGTTGCTTCCGATTAGGCACCTAATGCATGACCTAAAATATGGGTGACCCATCCCCCTCACCACCCGGCCTCCTTTCTCATCTAGAAAAATCTCTTCGAAATTCAAAAGGCCAAGGGGTCTTCCGAGGGAAGTCAAATCCCTTTATACTTCGCCAGAGAACTTTCCCACAAAGAGGAAGTTCTACAAATACTCAGATGACATCATCGAGAAAAGGGCCTTGTTTCCCCAGGGCCCAGCCTCCCTGGAAGATGACAAACTCGGGCCACTTGTCGGATTTGGCAAGAGGCAGCCAACAGCTGGTCGGGCGGGTTAATTAGCCTTGCACTCCGCTCCTGTCCAGCCTTTACTGGCAGAAGCAGAGGCAGAGGCAGAGGCAGAGGCAAGAGGCCCTGGCCTGCTTTTCTCTTTCTATTAACAAAGCCCAGTGCCATCGGATTACCTTGGCCCCGAGCCAGGCCTACTCGCCGTTTGCCTGCCTGTGCGTTGCCATGGCGATGGCTATGAGCCTTTTGCCAAGGCAGCAGCTGGTGGATGGGTAGCGATTACCTGCCAAGCAGATTTACTGGCTCCAAAGTGCAGACCTTTCTGTGATAAGTCAAAGGAAAGGGAGGTTCGAGACACTGACAAGGAGGGCGGGGTCTCCGCACCTTTTGACCCATTCCCCCCATTTTGATTTTCCAACAAAACCCGATTATCCTCCTTCATTTGTCCAGATGCCCATCCGCTAAGCACACAGACCCGTCTTGCATCATCTTTTTCCGAGGAGAAGCAATAAACAATTTAGTCTTTGTCTTTGCTGCAGGAAACGTGCTACCCGCCCCCAGCATCCTGCAGCCAGAGGAGGGCCTTCCGCCCCGCAGTGCGGGGCTTTGGGGGAGGAAATGGGGTCAGGCCACGGATAACTGACCCCTTCTGGGTCCCTGAGTTTTAGGATGGCTTTTTTCCTCCATCTCGAATTTTTGCCGAAAGCATTTATGAAACACCAACTGCATGCAGACTTAGTTTTTACTGCATTTCAAGCACCAGTCTCCTGCTATCCTCCATATGCAAATGACACTGGGACCGTCCAGAGTGACTAGGAGTTGAAAGCCCAGGCGAGGGGATATAAGTGGGGACTCACGCCGGGCAGAGATGATGGGTTGACAGAGGCAGGACTGAAGTGCGGAGCGTGCACGGGAAAGGAGAGCACCGGGAACAGGCTGGGATTTTCTACGTACTCGAGGAAGAAGCACAGAGGGATTTGCCTGCTGCTCTCCAGGCGGTGAAAAGTCTATTCAAGGTTCTGAAGCCAGGAACAACATGGCCCGTTATGCCTCAGGAGTGAAACTCTCTGTCTTGCAGGATGAGCCGGGGTGGGGCAGGACACCAAGGGGGTAAGAGGTGAAAAGGGTCTGAAAAGGGGCGCTGCTGGTAATAATGAAGAAGAGCATTCAAGAGCTGTTTCAGCGATGGTTTAGTATTACCACAACAACGGTTAACACAAATGGGAGGCCTTTTATGGTCACACCTCCGTGTATGTCCTTCCCCGGCATGCACGTCCCCTCAGTCACTGTCCTTATCGTCATCCCCCATGCCGTCTCCTTCAGGTCTCGCTTTAGGATGGAAAACTTGACTCTGGGGTATTACGGTGGGCAAGTATTGTTTTGTGGTTTTAACTCGAAGCAGTCTGATTCCAGATCTTGGGGTCTTGGCCATTTGGCCACACTGCCTCCCAAATTGTATCCAAAGCGAGGGGAAGCACATTTCTGGGCCACACACAGGGGCTGGTTATCAAATGTGTTGTGTAAAGAGTCACACAGTACATGTTTTAAGCTCTGTGGGCCACAGTGTCTGTGTCACAGATACTCTGCCATGGCAACGTGAATGCGGCCATAGGTAGTACATCAATAAACGAGTGTAGCTGTGCTCCAATAAAACTCTACTTACAATAAACCAGGAAGCAGGCCAGATTTGGCTTGCGGGCTATCATCTGCTAACCCCTGATCTCAGATAAAAAAAATATATAAGAAGGAGGTCACCTTCGGGTACAAAAATGGAACAGCTAAAGTGGTGAGTCACTGCTTTGGATTCGGAGGGCTCCTATATCTAAGAGACCGAAATTCAAATCTAGAAGGAAATTTAGAATTCACCAAGTCCAAGGGCTCTACCCCTGGACAGACGGGCTGAAAGCCAGTTTTCAGGAAAGACTGAGGGTGATGGGGGCCAGTGGGCTTTTGTTAACAACTCTTGGAGAGATAGGTGAACTTTGAAAAAATCTGCTTTCCTGGACAAATCTACAGAATAAAGCCTAATGCATATTTGGTTAGGGTTGTATAAAAGCCGGAATGGGAGCACATCGTAGGGGCGTCCATGGTTGTATGAATGGCCTTCAGAGACGCCATAAGTTTCCTGGGATTATTTGCAGAATTGTTGGTAGATGTGTGTGTCTATGATTGGTCCCCCACCCCGTCTCCACCCAAAGAGAAATAGCATAACTCAGCGGGTGAAGACGCTGCGTTGGGCTCAGATAGACCGGGGCGCAGAGACGGTTTTTAATTCTATTCCATAGATCATGCTGCTTAACCTCTCCTAGTTTGCGTATCTATAAAGTGGGACACAAATAACCCCAACACAGAGGGGGCAGCATTGTTCTGAGAATTGAATGAGCTGATAACTATAAATCATTGTGCACAGAGCCCCACCCCAGTGGTATAAGAAGGATAGCACTCTCGGAGAGAGTTTGGATGAGGGGGGTTGAGCTCATGGTCTCTGGAGACAGGCACCTGTATCTTGTGTTCTTCATTTGCAAGTAAAAGCAACAAAATCCACCTCGGTGAGCTATTGTGAGGATAAAATGAAACCATATTTATGAAGAGTTTAAAGAATGCCTGACACGTAGTAGGTAGTCTTTACGTTTAAATTCTATGGAGATGGGTAAACTGAGGCTCAAGAGACTCGGTGACTTACCCAAGTCATACTGCTTCTTGGAAATCGTCCAGTGTTGAAGGTGAAGAATGGTAGAAAGTGCAGTTCTAAAACACTGCCCTTGTCTCTACATCAAATTAAAGAAGAAAAATGTCTTATTAACGGTAAACGTTTCTATAGGGCTTACAGGTGTCAACGATATTCTAAATGCTTGTATTCACATCCGTTCATCCTCTCGACAACCCTATAAGGTAGGTATTATTAATAGCCTCATTTCTCATCTGAGGAAATAAAGGCCCAAATAGGTTAAATAACTTTCTTATGGTGACGTAGTAGTAAGTGACAGACTTGGGATTCGAACACGGGCATTTCGCATCATGGCTCTCAAATAACCTCTTTAAGTTCGGAAGGAAGGATAGCGGAGGACGAGGAGGGGCTGAGGTGAATGCACGGGTATGTCTCAGATCTGAGATTTGAGGACAGGACCCTAAATTCCTAATCAAAAGGACTCAGAGTATGCGATGCCTCTGATTCAATAAAGTTGTGTAATCGCTCAACATTTGTCTACTATCCATCTCCTCAGTGAAGGTTTAACTGTCCCTTCTTTGTCCCCCATGAATTGCTCTCTCCCTGCTGTGTGTGCCCTTGCTCCCTTGTCCAGACTTCTGGAATAGCATCCATAGCACATTATTAAATGTGTTGAATTATCTTCTCTCTATCTTATTTCTAAGTCCTCGAGGGTGGGGGCTCTGTTTTATCTCTCTTTGTATTGGGGGAACCCAGCAGAGTACCTGGCACAGTGTAAGCACCTGATCTATTTTTACTGATAGAATAAACAAATCCACAAAGAAATGAATGAGGGCTCTCTAGGGGAGGAGGGAAAGGGTTCACAGGCCGTGATAAGGCTCAAGGAGAATCTGGGAGTGTGTTGTAATGAATTCCTCTGCAGTCTGATGAAGCTACTGCGTGACTGTCTCCCCAGCTGGATGTCAAAGTGAAAGCCAACATGAACCCGTGTTCTGCTAAGAATAACACCTACGAGATAGCAGTGTTTGAAATAAGCCTGTCTCTGGAAAGGTTCCTGAGCCTTGTAATTTTACTTTTATAGTCATGGCCCCAGCATGTTTGACTTTTCAAATCCCCTCACCGAGATCCAAGTGTCTGTTTATAAAAGCCGTATCTTAAACTTGTTCCTGTGTGAGGTACAAGTGGGATTTATACTCTTCTATATAAATTGGTCCCCTGGAGAGACACTGCCTTCTGCGCCTTGTAGGGCTTCTCTCTTTGGTGGAATGGGAAGAGAAAGCAAACAGCATAATACAAAGTCGGTCACAAATGTCTCGTGGGAACCGGAGCCCTCTAACAACAAAAATAACAATGGACAACAGTAACAGTAACAGCCCAAAGCAGCTGTCATCCAAGAGACAAGAGCATATAGACACTCAGTAGAAGAAACTAGATTGGTACCAGAGGAGTGATAGGACGTTTTAAGTGTGGTGTTCTAGGTAGTAGATGGGAGCAAGGGACATTGGAAACAGGGTTGGAAAGCAAAGCAACAGGTTGTAACACAAAGCAAAAGGACTCAGGACCTACTTAAGGATCCAAGAAGAGCTACCAGGAAGTCACGTTTTTGGATTCCAGTGTGGTCTGGCTAAGATATTTAGAACCAGACCAGAGCTCTGTTACCACAAAAACATTGTGGTGGCTTACAACGTATTAACTTGCCTAGGCTAACGTAGGTTTCCCAAAATTTCTTCTCCAGAATGTTTCTGGTCGGTGTGGGGCCAACAAAGATTCTTGTACAAGATTAGAAGGGTGCCAGCACCATATTGTAGATTACAGAGGATCTTCCTTACCTTATGGCTCACTTTGTCAGCATGAGGCAGCAGTAGGACTGACAACCATTTCAGCCTCTCTTGGTTCCTTCCTAAGCTTATCCATCTCCTGGACGAGGTGTGGGTGTTTAGCTCTGTGATGAAAGGTGCTAGCATGTTCTGTAGGACACCTATATCATCAAGGTCAGAGGCAATGAGAACCGACATAGATTTCAGTCCCTTTCTTGGGTTCCAACTTGTGGTTTTGGCTTCAAGCTTGCCTTGCTCTCCCCCCCTTCACCTCTGTTTTCTCTCTCCAGTATCTGCCTCGTGGGTGGCAAGGCCTAGCATTGGATACACAGACAATAGCCTTGCTGAGATTATTTGACCAGCTGCACAATTGTGCAAGGTCAGATCCCTTATTATGGATATACGTGCACTATCTAGTGGTTTTGCTTTTCTGATTGAACAGTTATTGACACACATCTTCAACAGAATGGAGCAAGCATGAGCTTTGAACCTGAGAGACAGATATGAGCTCAATTCCCACTTTTGCCACCCTTTGTTGTTAACCTTCCACGTACCTGCTTATCATGATGAGCCTCAAGTTTCTCACCTGCAACATGGGAACAGTGCCTACCTCATAGGATCCTTGTGAAGATTAAATACAATAAATATGCACTGCACCCAGCTCACAATAGGTGGTCAGTTGCTATGGGGGAGAAAGTACTTTGTTCCTTATTGACTCAAGGTAGCATCTCTTCTCCCCCGCCCATCCAAAGCAGCCTTATTAGAATACACGGTACGGGATACGTATTCCATGGTTGATTAGTGATGAGTGATCATGGCTGCCCACTTCCAGAAAGTGACGGAGGTGGAGCTGGTTTGATTCAGGCCATGCTTGCTTCCCCACAAGTGAGTCACTGCAAGTGATTTCCTCTTCACTGCAGGGGGATAAATGCCTCATCCAGAATGAGCTGAACACATGTGGCACTGCTCCTAATCCCCAAACGTTTCCATATGGCCTACTGGCTGCTGATTCCCCAGCTTTGACTGTCCCATCTCTTTTTGCCTCTCTTGGTTCTGGGGGTGATGGGGGCCAGAGTTGCTGAAGAAGAGGATGAAGGCTTTGTAAGACAGCTTCATAAGTCCCAGATGGGCCCCTAGCCGAGCCCATTAATGGCCTCTCGGCATCCAGGCAGCCTAAGGTATCAGCACCCTGACACTAGGAGCCATCTTAGGGACATAGGCAGCTTCCTTTAGCTTAGTGATGTGATGAGTGCTGTCAGAACTAGCTTCTGATGACCAGTCCCTTGATCAAAACTCCCTTATATTTATTCAACAAGACAGAAGGTACAGAGGATGAGTCTGGAGAATCATGGGTATCCTTCAGCCTTAACGGGTTAAGTCACAGTACAGGCAATAGAAATAAACAGAGAAAGTACTGAGTTGACAGTGGGAAGGTAGCAATTCCAGTCCTTATTTGTCACCCATGGTGGAGGGAGTCATGGAAAAGCCATGACTCATGTTCATCCACTGTAGCGCCATCTTGAAGGTCCATTCTGAGCTCTGAATATTTATGTTTCAGCATGGATTTGTAAGAAAAGGACTAGCTTACAAAGCAACAAATACTTTTAAATATTTATGGTGTGCCAGACCCTGTGCAAGATGCTGTAGAATAAACAAAAAGACATAATTCCAATCCTCAAGGGGTAGATAAGAATTAAACACTTAGTTATTATAACATCAAGATAATAATAGAAAGGGTGTCAAAGGCAGAACATGATTAGCTACCACGTGATCTGTACAGAAAATATGTACTGAAGAGGGATCAAAGCAATTGAAAGAAAAAGCAAGGGAGGTGAATCACGTTGGTCTATGAGTTAAAGCAGTGTGTTTGTCCTTGATGATGTACAAGACTTGGATAAGTAAAGGAAAAAAAAGGGCACCTGGAAGTAAACTAGATTCTCTGCCTCAAACTAGACCATTAGTTGTTGGCAAGACTGTAGACATCTGAAAGCCTCAATTTTCTCATGTGCCACATGGGCTTATCAAGTCACTCTATCTTAGAGGGGACCGGCCTGGGTATCTAACTAGGTGACGCCCCCTTCTGCCCTGAACAACACGGTGCAAATCAAAGTCTCTGCCTATCACCCGACTGCATGTATTAAATACCAGCAATGGATACATAGACACTTTGGAGAGTAGAGTGAAAGAAGCCAAGATCAGCACTAAACTATAAGATTTTCCCTGAAACAGTCATGGGGTGCCTGGATGGCTCAGTCACTTAAATGTACAAATCTTGGTTTCAAGCTCAGGCCATTGTCCCATGGTCAAGAGATTGAGCCCTGCGTTGGATTCTGTGCTGGGCATGGAAGCTGCTTAAGATTCTCTCCCTCCCTCTCTCTCCCTCTCCTCCTATCCACACTCTTGCTCTCTCTCTCTCTCTCAAAAAAAAAAAAAAAAAAAAAAAGGTTAACAGTCATATTGGGAAGGCATGATTTGCAGTCTAGAAACTATTTCCGCAGTGGTCCTTGAAACAGTATTGTGTAGACACATTGTGCATATAACAAAGTAAAGCCAAATGAAGGTAAGTAATCTGGTTTGAATTACCAAGCTCATATAGAATCAGAGTATTTCAGCTCAAATTCCCACACCCCTGGAAGTGCGCAACACTGAAAATTGTTGCAAGGAGAGGAAAACGTGTGAAAATTTTCACCACAATCTTTTCTCACAAAGCCAAGGACTTGGTGTCTTTTTTTTCCCCCCCTTTTTGCAAGTTTGCAAAATGACAAAAAGACTTCTCAGGCTGTTGGGAACAGATTGTCCTTTTGGCCCAAGTGAAAAGGGGTGAGACTCCGACTGCTGAGTAAGAAACACGTCTGAAGCACACAGACATGATATTTTCATTCCAACTGCAGTGGTTTCAATAGAATGACTGAGGCTTTTTATAAATTATTGTTTTGGCCTTGTAAATTTGCAAATCTGTTTTCAATCAAGTGGGATCATTGTCTATTGCAGTGCAATATTTCAAAGGGAAAAGTCGGTATAGTAGACCAAGATGTGGATAGCGCAGCATCGTTTTCTTCATGGAGCCTTAGCAAGTTCCTTTATTGGGCAAGACGTCTGATTTGCCCTAAGGTAATGGACATATCTTATAACTGTCAAGGAAACTGACTTTTGACATGTTAGAATACAGAGAGATGCTACAGATTCTCCATTCCTGGCTACTTGACATAAGTAAGATTGTCACAATTACCACAACTGTCCCTTCGTTTGGAAAACAGTTGTGATTTTTAAGAGCTTCCGGATTTGTTATCCTCATGACTTTGCTTGTTTTTTTTTTTGTTTCTTATTTCACATGATGCTACCTGGCAATATTTTCCAGGCCTGGCTTCCCAGCTGAATTTCAGTTGGGGGGGGGGGGGCAGGGGTAGGTTTTATTCATCTTGGTTTTTCCCCTGGTGCCTGGTGCTTGTTTTGCAAACAATAGTTATGGTTCAAGAAATGTTTTCCAAAGTGATTTTAACTCCCCCAACCAACGCTGTGTGACAGGTAAGGCAAGAATTGTTGTCGCTTAATTAGCTGAGGCCAAGAGAGGTGACCAACCTTGTGTCAGGGCCAGCCCCCCACCACTGTTCCCTCCTCTCCAGATGGACAAGTCTCAAGTATGCTTATTCTACTTAAGGCCCCCTTCTTCATCTGGGTATCCCCAGATCATTCTGATGTCCAGTTCAGGGGACTTCTGCTCTACAATGACATCACACTGACGTATTTTCCTCTACCTTCTCCTTAAACCATCCTGATGATCTATGATACAAAAACCCAGCAGCTTGTAATGCGGAAAATCAGGACCCCTAAACTCTTGCAAGAATCTGAAAGGAAATTTCACTCACTATAGTACTTCAGTAATTCAACTAAGAATCACAGCTTGTGGCTGTTGTGTTCATTTCTATGTAAAATGGAATGGATCCACTGGTTAAAATAAGAGGGAAAGGCCTTACTACATTCTGTCAAGTAAAAGCTATTTCTTTGTCAAGGACCTAGGGTTTTGGTCAACCAGAAAAGTGCACCATTATTTCTCTGCTGAACAGGACCATCTTATTGAAAAGGCCAGATATTGTGTCTAATTTAAAAACGACCTCCTAGGGGCACCTGGGTGGCTCAGTCGGTTAAACGTTCAACTTCGGCTCAGGTCATGATCTCGCGGTCTGTGGGTTCGAACCCTGCGTCGGGCTCTGTGCTGACAGCTCAGAGCCTGGAGCCTGCTTCAGATGCTGTGTCTCCCTCTCTCCCTGCCCCTCCCCCGCTCACACTCTGTCTCTCTCTGTCTCTCACAGATGAATAAACATTAAAAAATTTTTTTAAAAATTACCTCCTAACAATAAAATACATACACACACATTTCATACACGTATTTCAAATTGTTTTGAAGTCTTTTCTCTACTATTTGGGTCTTCAATTTTCAAATCACCTGGAATAATTTTTAATACGGAATGAGTTTGAGATTACTTTTGTTTTAAATGTGGAACAGCCACTTCCTCATTTTATTTTTAAAAAGTTCATTTTCCCCATTAATTTGTAATGTCACCTCAACGATTCCCTTATATGCAAGTGTCTGTCTCTGGGCAGTGTATTTGGTTTCACTGATCAATCTTTCACTCTTTTAAAGAACACAGCTTAAAAATAAGTCTTTATATCTGCTAGGGCAAGGATAACATCCTTGTTCTTTGGCAGAATCTTAGCTATTCTTGGACAACTATTCTCCCATATGGTTCTTAAGTAGCATTTTGTCTAGATCCATGAAAAAATACTACTGGAAAATTGACTGGAATGTCATTGGATATATAGACTAATTTGAAAAGAACCTGCACCCCATTTTCTGGCCCTCAACCCCATAAGAGTATACTTTCTGTAATCTGACCCAATCTCACACTATCCTTGATTCCCCAAACCTTCCCACAATGCACTCAAGAACTCAATCTGTCATTAGCATATTCCTTATAAACTAAACCCAAGGATATTGCTTCCTCGGAGGCTCTATCAGTTGGATTCAATCTTACCTCCCACACACTTAGTGGATCTAAAAGAGGGGTATATGTCCTATTATTGCCACTCCCCAACTATTTATCCTCTTTCTCTCTAAAATACTCCGCACCGTTTGAAAAAGACACTAGCAGACTACGTCAGCTGTTACTTTATACCTTGAATACAGAACTCCTGGGCTCTGCCCTCTTCACTTATGGACGCTCTTAGCCTCTGCCCCACTTTTCTCTCCATGACTACTATTGTCATCCTTGTTGGTAATTTTCATATTCCTGTAGGTGGATCTATCCAACCAGCTGTCTTCTTTTCATCTCATTCTCCTCACTTTCCCACTCACCTCCACTTGCCCAACTTCGTGGATGTAACTTAGACCTGATCTTTCCTAATAATGCCCCTCCCCTGAAAAAAGAATCTCAGCTTCAAGCCTCTCCTGCTCTGAGCAGCACCTCCTGTCTTTTGACCTCCTTGTCCTTCTGGTTCCCATTTTCCAGAAACACTTTCCCTTCACTGAGGACTCTAGCGCGTGGTACGTGGGATCCTCTCTGTTACTCCTTTCTGTCCTCAGTCTCCTTGTGGTCCCATGTCCCTCCATATATTATTTATTCCATGTTCCATGATTTTAATCACATGCTTGCCTCTCTTTCAAGGAAGCTTATATTAGTTCCCCAGTGCTGCTGAAACAAATTGCCACAAATTTAGTGCCTTAAAACTACACAAATTCAATATCTTACAGTCTGCATATCAGGAGTAAAAAAAAAAAAAAAAAATGGATCTCACAGGTTGAAATCTAGATGTCAGTGGGGCTGTATTTCCTTTTGAAGGGTCTATATTGGGAGTCCGCCAGCACTCCTGTGCTCCCACGTGATCCTTCCATCTTCAGTCAGCAGTGGCTGAGCAGGGCCCTCGCATCACATGGCTCTGACCCTCCCAATTACAAAGACTCTTGTGATGACATTGTCTGCTCGAATAATCCACAGTAATCTCCATCTCCAGGTCTGTGGATTGGTCATTTTAATTCCATCTGCATCCTTTGCCACGTAACCTAACATCATGGCAGTTTCCCGGGGCTAGAACAAAACATCTTTGTGGGGCCATTATTCTGCCTATTATAGACTTAGATGGCAAAACCAATCCAAAACCAATAAGACCATCCAAAACCAATAAAACCAATAAAACCATCCAAAACCAATAAAACCAATAAAACCATCCAAAACCAATAAAATTAAAATTGGTGAAATTAAAATTCTCTGCCCATACTCTGGACCACACTCTGGAAACAGAACATGATGACATTCACCCCATGACAAGAGACTTTATGTGTCTTAGTCTGCTGGGGCTGTGACAATGAAATAACATATACTGGGTGATAAACCACAAACATTTTTTTCTTTCTCCAAGTTCTGGAGGCTAAGAGATCCAAGATCAAGGAGCCATAAGATTTACTTCTTGGTGAGGGCCTTCTTTCTGGTTTACAATGGCTGCCTTTTCCCTGCATCCTCACATCATGGAGAGGAGAGAGAATGTTCTGATTTCTTCCTCTTCTTATAAAGAACACTGATGTCAGGGCACCTGGGTGGCTCAGTCGGTTAAGCATCGGACTTCGCTCAGGTCATGATCTCATGATTCGTGGGTTTGAGTCCCGCGTTGGGTTCTGTGCCGACAGCTCAGAGCCCGGGGCCTGCTTCAGATTCTGTGTCTCCCTCTCTCTCTGCCCCTCCCCCGCTCATGCTCTGTCTCTAAAATAAAGAAACACTAAAAAAAAAAATTAGGAAAAAAAAAGAACACTGATGTCTTCATAGGGACCCCACCCTCATGACCACATCTAAACCTAATTACCTCCCCAAATGCTCCACCTCCAGCGACCATCACACTGGGGATTAGAGCTTCAAGGTCATGATTTTTTAAACACTGTCTGTCAATTGATGACTCTCAAAATTGTTCTCCAAGTCCTGATCTTTCCTTGCATTCACACTCAAAGATCCAATTTTCAACTTGGTGTCTTCACTTAGATGTCTACTGAGGATTAAATATTTATTTTTCCCAAACCAAACTCTTCATCCGTATCCCCGCTCTGATAAATGCCCTCCTCTATTACTTTCTGTTCCCTCCTATACTATTTTCAAATTCATTACGGAATAGCTAAACCTGTTGGCTCTACGGTGAAGTATAACCCAAGAGTGACCTTCCCCTGCCAGCTCCTATGTTACCTCCCAGTGTACTTTTCACAACCCATCATCTTTTGCCTGATCCAAAACAATAGTTTTTCTAACTGACCTTTCTTTTTCTACTCCTACCAGATAAAGTCTATTCTGCTTTTTAGATAATAAATTACGTAGTCTAATTAAAATTTTAATTTGTTTTTCATCTTCCCACCATGCTTAGAATAAAATCCATACTTTGTCGTGACCTACAAGATCACTCATCATGCGCCCAACCTTATCGCCTCCCACCGTCCCTTGTTCTCTCTGTTCAGTCACCTTAGCCTCCTCATTCTTCCTTGAATCTGCTAACCTCAGGGCCTTTGCACTCAGATTTCCTGTGCCAGGAGTCGTCTTTTCCCATATGTTCTCATAAGTGTCTCCTTCACCTCATTAAATCCTTTCCTAAATTCATCTCCTTAGAGGTCATTTCTGATATTCATGTCTGAAATATAACCCTAGTCACTACCTTTTCCTTCATTCCTGCTTTATTTTTCTTCAAGATCCTTCTCACTCTTCGACATGTTACATATTTATCATTTGTTTATTTTCTAAATCTCCCTTTAAAATGTACTCTACCTGAGAGGAAGGATTTGGGTTTTTGTTGTTGTTGTTGTTGTTGTTTACTGCTGTATCTTCAGAGCCTGGAGTAGTGACTAGAAACACAGAGGTTCTCTTTGGTTATTTGTTAACTGAATTGACTAAGTGATTAAATGCTATGGGACTTTTCTCTCTGTGTATAGCTCTGCATTTCTTTCCCTTTACAAATTTCAACAATGTTTTGAAACCCACAGTAGTTTCCAGCTATAAAGTTCTTAGAACCAAAGTTCCTTTTAATAGTGAGAGAGAGATGGAAAGAGAGAGAAAAAGTGAGAGAGACACTCTGCTTCGCACAGCTTAGGCAGCTAGTACTCTGCCATTTTGAAACATGTGAATTTTTTTTCTGGGATATCCATGCTTCTCTCCAGGCTAATTAAATAAAAAATTCTGGGGGTGGGTACAGATATCAGTTATATTTTAAAGGTCTCCAGATGATTTGAATATTCAGCCAAAGTTGAGAACTATTCTTCTAAATGCTGAGAACCAAGGGTGAAGTTATACAGAGCACATTCATGATTTGGCTTCCTCCCAGGCAGTCGCCTCCCCAACGACCACCATTCTTGAATCCAGTGTTGCTTATGGTTCTTTCACTGCACCATGCTCTCATCACACTCTGGACCTTTACTTGTTACTCCTTTTGGGATTATCTGCCTTCCCTTCTTTAGCCAAATCCCATTTGTCCTTCCAGATTCCCCCAAACTTCCCAGAGCATCTTCTCACGGTTTGTGAAAGATCTTCCTCCTCTGGGCCCCTCAGTATTCTATCCTTACCTCCACCATCCCATTGGGCAAACAACTTTAGTTCTTTGTTTCCTTTATGTTTCTCCCATCAGAGTGAATGCCCTTTCAAGTCAGGGACTATAGTATATTGATCTATGACTTCTCAGCTCTTAGAGGAATGCTCAGTACGTAATGGGCCCTCAGCGAATGTTGGATTAGTGAATGAAAATCATGAGGACATTTGAAGTAAGAACTGACTAGTGCTGCTACAGCTTTGGGGCAGAGCTCAGGATGACTGCCACAGACACTCTGGAATAAGTTGTGGTCACCAGAGCATGCATGTTGGGGAGTCTCCTCTCAGAGCCTAGTGGGACCACTCTGAGCATAGAGTAAATGAGACTTCCTATTGAGAAAGAGATAGTCCAGCATGGAAAATTGTCAGCAATATTCCCTTGACACTATGTGGTCTTATTTCCCCAATTTAATGTCCCTTGAATCTTATTCCACTCAAGATCTTCATTCATAAAAAGATGTCTGTAAATTATGTTTCAAAAGACTTTGAGTAGTTGTCTTAGAATTCAGTCCCGCCATGTCCCCCAAAATGTAAATTTAAAAATGACCAGAAACATTCCTTTTAAACTTCCTTGGCTAAATGTTTTATAAACTGTCTTGAAAAAACAAAACAGAAGTTAACGCCAGCATCCCAGTATTTCATGTTGTTAGATAGTCATGCAAATAGAATTGTCTTAAATTGACTGTTTAACAAATTACATGTTTCATTCCATAGTATGACCCCATCACTCTTGGCTGATATTTTGGCATTTTTGTTAACTTTATGAGATTAAAAGTATCTCAGTATTGTACTAGATAGCTATGTGGAGAAAGTCAGACATCAACTGATAACTGAACAAAAATTTTGTAGCCAAATGTGGACAGACAAGGAAAATAGTTTATTCCTGGTGTGATGTGCCGTAGCCTTTAAGTGAACAGCTAATCCCAGAACTGTAATGGTCCCCAGTGAACCCAAATCATGCTGACAATGGTGCCGATTCTGTAAAATTAAGTTGTGCCTGGTCATGTCCACATTAGGACAAAAGCGACAACAGAAGAAGTTGATGAATAATGATATCAGCAACAATAATAACAGCAGTAATTTGTGGAGTATCTTCCTTTCAACTTGTTTTTCTATAATATGGAGAGCTTCCTGCTTTCTTGAAGAATGAGTTTTAAAAATTCCAAATTATAGAACCAGTGCAGACTTTTTATATCATGAAAAGAAATGTTTAGTAAAAAGGAGAAGGAAATTCTACATGAACAATATGGACTTTATAGAGGTCTACGGTTGAGTACAAGAAGCAGAAGTGATAGTATTGAACTGAAGCACAACAATATTTTGGTAAGTTAGTGGTTCTCAATCAACTTAGGGCAATTTCACCCGCCAAGGAACAGTTGGCAGTATCTAGGGAATCTTTGGTTGTCACAACTTGGGGAAGGAGGTGCTACTGACACTTGGTGGGTAGAGGTCGGTAGCTGGCAACTCTCACAACAAGGAAATCTGCAAATCAAAGTTTTAATAGTGTTGAGGCTGAGAAACTCTTCTGACAAGGCAAGCTCACTTGAAATTCTGGCTCCAGGACTGAAGAGCTATGTGACAGTTTGAACAATTTTCCTTGCCTATCTGTGTCTGGGTTTCCTTAAGTGCAAGATGAAGACAATAATACAAACGTGATTTTCAGAGAACTAATAAAATAACTTGAGAACGTTTTCCCCCTGTTGTCTCATGCTTGGTAAATATGTGAAAGATTTATGTATGACTGCTAAAATATTCTATCCGGATTCTGAGATACTCTAATTCCATCTTCCTCCCCATGAAGAAAGTTTCTTTACCTATAGCAACCCTGGGAAAGGCTATTCACCTTGTCTTCTGATTCCCTGAAAACCAAAACCATTATTAGGTAGCTCTAATTATTAGATACTGCTCTTTCATATTATGCCTAAGCTGCCTACCCAAAATTTGAGCTCATTTATTTTGGAGGTTTCATCTGGAAGAAAATATCACAAGTCTCATTACTCTTTTACATGTCAGTACCTCAAATGCCAGCAAGAAATCTTTACTCTGAAAAGAGAGTAAAGTTTTCTGTACATCATCTTTAATATGAGGATATGACTACTTACCTTATAGTTTTAGTATGATAGCATCATGAGATAATAGAGGTTGCGGGATATAACATAGTTCTTTAAAGGCTTAAAAATGTTTCTGATATTCCCTCCTTTTCAAATCCAGTTTAATGTCAGCAATTAGAGAAAGCAGGTTTCTTTTTTTTTTTCAATATATGAAATTTATTGTCAAACTGGTTTCCATACAACACCCAGTGCTCATCCCAAAATGTGCCCTCCTCAATACCTATCACCCACCCTCCCCCTCTCCCACCCCCCTCTCCCACCCCCATCAACCATCAGTTTGTTCTCAGTTCTTAAGAGTCTCTTATGCTTTGGCTCTCTCCCACTCTAACCTCTTTTTTTTTCCTTCCCCTCCCCCATGGGTTTCTGTTAAGTTTCTCAGGATCCACATAAGAGTGAAAACATACGGTATCTGTCTTTCTCTGTATGGCTTATTTCACTTAGCATCACACTCTCCAGTTCCATCCACGTTGCTACAAAGGGCCATATTTCATTCTTTCTCATTGCCACGTAGTACTCCATTGTGTATATAAACCACAATTTCTTTATCCATTCATCAGTTGATGGACATTTAGGCCCGAGAAAGGCAGGTTTCTAAGAATAATTGAAGTATATGCCACATGCAGGCTATTTCTTTCTTTATTATTTTCTTTTTATTTTTTTTAATGTTTTAATGTTTATTTATACTTGAGAGAGAGGGAGAGAGACAGACAGACAGACAGTGCGTGAGTGGAAGAGGGGCAGAAGGAGGTGCAGACAGAATCCAAAGCAGACTCCAGGCTCTGAGCTGTCAGCACAGAGCCCAAGGTGGGGCTCAAACCCACAAACCACGAGATCATGACCTGAGCCAAAGCCGGATGCTTAACTGAGAGCCACCCAAGCACCCCTATTACTCTTTTATTTTTTAAATGTTTATTTTGAGAGAGAGAGAGAGAGACCAGGGGAGGGACAGAGAGAGGGAGAAAGAGAATCCCAAGCAGGCTCTGCACCATCAGCACAGAGCCCAACATGGGGTTCCGGCCCATGAACCATGGGATCATGACCTGAGCCAAAATCGAGATCAGATGATCAATCTATTGTGCCACCCAGCATCCCCTCTCTATTTTTAAAGGAGGTGCCACTGAATAAAGCCATGTCCGTAAGATCTGGGTAATTCAATGGTCTATCTTTTGCAGTTCGAAAACATCCTACCCTCCTCCTCTTCTTTCCTGTCTCAGCAAATGGCATTCCATTCATTTCATCTACCTTATTCCATCTCAGTGTCTAAGCCAAATGCCTCTTTTCCATCCTTGATTCCTCCTCTTTCTTCATCCTCCATAGATGGGTTCCATTTACACTAGCTCCTGTTTAGATCTTAAATCCAGCTATTCATTTCCATCAATAATGCACCTCCCTTAATGAAGGTCACCATCATTTACACCCTGGTTTATTACAAAAGTAACCAACTAGTCTCCTGACTTGTTGTGTCCTTCTTAACCCTTCTTAATTTAAGACTTGTAATTATTTTTTAGCATAATAAATAATGCAAAATTCTTTGTAGTACCTCTTTAGTGAAGAGAAAAAGTCTGTCTTACAGCCCTGGCAGTGAATTCGGACCAATTAAGAACCCATTCACACTTGAATTCAGAGAAAAGTATCTAAACATTCGCATCAAGAAAAAGAATTTTATTTTAGGTGTTCAGGCCCTTGGAATTATTTCTTTCACCATTCATGTCCAAATTGTCTCCTGATCCAATATAGCTCTAGGGGACCCATCTTGTTAGGGAAATGATCTGTGTTCCCTTCATGTGTTTATGTCTTCCATGTAATGAGGAATATCCCTATTTCTCAATCTTCCTTCCACAATTACTTCCTGCCCACACCTTCCGTGATGAAACCAGGACCTTGATGTTCTTGGTTAGTGTGGAGAAAAGGGGAATGGAAGTGTTGTTAGTCATCACTTCATATTTTTTTAATGCCCATCAGATTTGATTTCCTTTTTGAACCCAGCAGAAGCTTTTCCACCAAGTACAAGAACCCAAATCACAATATTAAAGAATTTTAAACCTCAAAGCCAATACAACTTAAATGTGTTTCAGAAGAATTGTGAAGTAATCACTTTTTAGCCAGATATTCCAACAGTTCTTAATAATTTTGAAGACATACACCAACCTATCTGCTGACAGTAAATAAAAACTAAATGCACCATCTGCACCTTGGCTTTAAATTATATAGTAATGAGAAAACGTTGGTCTATTGTTTTCAGAAAAAATGTCCTTCTTTAGCACCATCACATTACTTGGTTCATATACAATCTGCTTCTTTGAATCTGTTGAAGTTTTAGGGTCTCAATAGGCATAGACTTAATTTCTATAGTATTTTTTTAGAGTCAGCAAATCTATTTTATTTTATTTTATTTTATTTTATTTTATTTTTGTATCTTGGTTTGTTTTCCCTGATCCAACAACAGAGGCACTCGAAAAGGTGTCTTTAAAATCACAGAGCAAATGGTATATATTCTAGAGTGCACATTTGAGCAAGCTCCTGCTTTCAGTTTAGACTTCCACTGATCATGGTGTCACTACACCAAGAGTGTTGACAAACTTGAATGGAAGACGTGTTTCTTAATTTTCTTTTCGGAACATACCTCCATTAGAAATGTGTCTTAATACTTAACATTCTCCTTTTAAGAATTATTCTTGTCTATGACTAAAATGCTGTAAGAAGAGACTGCTGTATGAATCAAGAAAAACTGACTATAAATATCAGGAAACTGTATATTCTTTTTTGCTAGTTAGTTATCTGCAGTCATTTATCCTACTATTTTTCTCCCCAAATTTCTTGTTTCAATATCTCTTTTTTATATCTCCCACCGTCTACCAGTTACCTGAATTTCCTCTTTCACTCTCTGAAGTCTTGAACCTTAAAACAGTAAGCATGCCTTTTCTTTTTTAAATATTGTAAGGTGTAAACACCTTAGGAAACCAGCCAGAGGTAAAGAACATTGCAAACACTGAATGTTCACCAAGCTTTGACAGAGTGGTACAATATGATGAAACAGATACACTGGCATAAAAAAAAAAAATACAGAATTAAGTATTATATCCGTTTCACTACTTTAGAGATGTCACTTCTCCAAAACTCAATTGTGCCCTGAAAGATAAAGATAATACTGTCCAACTTGTAAATCGTTAGAAAGACTGGAGATAATTCATGCATTCAACAAATATCTTTTGAACACATTTTCAGTGTCAGGTGTTGTGTTAAGCTCTGAGTGTGCAATAGATGACAGGTCTATTATATAGATTGCATTGGTCTCCAAAAGGTCTCTCCGGCCTCAGTAGTTCACATTTGATTGGGGGATGGGCCAAGAAATAAATAAGCACAGAGCAAATAGATATTTACAAATGGCCTAAGTAAAAAATATGAAGTAAAGATTAAGATAGAAGGCCCTTTGGAAAATTTTTCTTATAGTTTTCAAGTTATTTGTTGACCTCACTTATTTATATGTCTAGAAAATTACCTTAATCCATTGGGGGTTCTCCCGAAAGATATGTCAGTCACCTGGGGTAAAATAAGGGAAAGCCTGATCAAGGAGAGAGAAAGTCCTCTTCTGTTCTTGGGCTCTAAAGAAAGAGGTCAAGAGGAATGGCCAGATTTACTCACAGCTAATGGCTGACTTGTCCAAGTGGCTAGCCTGAGGGTAGCGTTCCATGGGTTTGGATTTGAAGAAATGAAACACCATGAGCTTTTGCGGTACATATAAAATCCTTTGTTCTTATAGAAAGGGAACTGAGGCAAACATTGGTGGCAAGAAAACTCGTAATCAATACCTTATAAAGTCGCAGCGTGAAGACTCATTGCCGTTTCTAGAAATAGAATTTCATGGAATAATTATTTTTATTTTTGGGTCATATTTCCCTGTTAGGTATTTTGAATTTAACCTTCTCGAGTACTCATTGAGTTCCTCAACTCACACTGACTGATTCCATACGACTCTCCAGAGACTTTATGAGGTTGGAGATACGCTAACAGGTGGGTTTGTTCCTGCCCTCAAGCAGCCCAGAATGCAGAGACGGCAGACAGTGGATGAATCACTGCAGTGCAACACAGTCCGTGGTCCAGTGGTAACTGAATGCCAGAGTTCAGAACCTTCAGTACATCAAATCTCCAGGGTGTGGCGTGTTGAAGTTTGCTTTGTCCTCTGGGATAGGAAAAAACAAAAAACAAAAAACCAACCGAGAAGGAAAGAGAGAAAGAAAGAAAGCGAAGAAAAGAAAGAAGTCATCATATCCAGTCTGCACTTATCTGAACTTTTGATATGGTTATTATGTTTTGACTAACCCAAGAGCTCGTTGTAATTTCTCTGAGCCTTATAGTGGTTGAGTCTACTCTCGGTCTGTCTAAGTCTGTAGCTGAGTCGACTCTGCTATTTTTTAAATCTGATATTGTGCCAGGAGGAATTCTCAGCAAAGACTGTTTTTGCTTTCAACCCTTCTGCCAAACCTGGGAAGCAGTCATCAGACCGAGTCACTTTGAGGGCATCCTTTGAGAACACTTTGAGTGTTCTCGTCAAGTATGTTGTGGTTGTCTAACTACCACGTACCGGTTTTTTGAAGAGGCCTTTACAGTTAGGCTCCCAGAGCTTAAACACTCTGTACACACGTCAAAGACCCCTCGATGTATGTCTCCCACCCTCACCGCTTTCCAGAATTCTAGTCTCATATATCTAGCAGCCCCTTCCACCTCTCTACCTACTTATCTAACATGCTTATCAAAGATTACCTATGCAGAACAAAACTCATGATTCTCTACCTTGTAAAACTGTCAACTTTTTAATACATAAGGAAAATTAATGATGCTCCTAACATTGTAATTCAATTCTATCAACCTTCCCCTGAACGAGGACCTGTCTAGGTAATTATCTATTGGTTGACTAAAAGCCCACGAGTGTAGTGAAGAGTATACACTTTGGAATCAAAGAGGCCATTCATAATTTGATCCTAAGCATTTTGGCACAACGCTGTACGATTTTGAGCAAGTTACCTAACATTTCCCAATCTGAAAAGTAGAATTTAAAATATTACATTCATTCATTCATTCATTTTAAAAATGTTTGTTGCATAACTAAAAAGTATCAGATACTCTGATGAGCATCAGTATAAAAAGTAAAAAAAAAAAAACAAAACAGATATAAAGCTGTCCTTATGTTGCTTAAGGTTTACAATTGAGCATAATAAGTGTCAAACATACAACCAGTACTCAATAAACAATGGTTGCTGTAATGGTGTTAATGATTGTGCCCCCGACCCACTCATACGTTGAAATCCTAATGCCCAGTAGGATGGCCCTAGGAGGTGTGGCCTTCGGAGGTGGGGAGTGTGGAGCCCTCGTAAGGGGGTTAGTGTTCTCATGAAAGAGCCAAAGGCAGCTCCTTGGCCCCTTCTGCAATGAGAAGATACAACCTAGAATCCATAACCCAGAAGAGGGCGGTCACTTGACGATGCTGATACTCTGATCTCAGAAGTATAAGAAATAGATATCTATTCTTTATAAACTACTCAATCTGTGGCATTTTGTATAGCAGCCTGGACAGACTAAGACAGGGGCTTGGTTCTTTTCCTTTTGACACAAGGATCATCAGCCACCTATCCCAACTTCCTTCAGACATCTCCTGATTCTTAATACAGAGCTATTTTTACTTTGCCATGGTGCCTTATGCCATCATCTACTGTAGCGGTACTCATTTTATTATTATTTATTTTATGAAATTTATTGTCAAACTGGTTTCCATAACACCCAGTGCTCATCCCAACAGGTGCCCTCCTCAATACCCATCACCCACCCCCCATCAACCCTCAGTTTGTTCTCAGTTTTTAAGAGTCTCTTATGGTTTGCTCCCTCCCTCTCTAGCCATTTTTTTTCCTTCCCCTCCCCCATGATCTTCTGTTAAGTTTCTCAGGATCCACATAGGAGTAAAAACATATGGAATCTGTCCTTCTCTGTATGACTTATTTCACTTAGCATAACACTCTCCAGTTCTATCCACGTTGCTACAAAAGGCCATATTTCATTCTTTCTCATTGCCACGTCGTACTCCATCGTGTATATAAACCACAATGTCTTTATCCATTCGTCAGTTGGTGGACATGTAGGCTCTTTCCATAATTTGGCTATTGTTGAGAGTGCTGCTATGAACATTGGGGTCCAAGTGCCCCTACGCGTCAGCACTCCTGTACCCCTTGGGTCAATTCCTAGCAGTGCTACTGCTGGGTCATAGGGTAGGTATATTTTTAATTTTGGGGGTACTCAGTTTTTAAATTTAAATCAAAGAGCTAAAATTATTTGTCCTCAGAGGATCACTTGGCTAGTCCTTCGTGCAATGTAGGGAAAGCATCCGATTATTGTCTGAGTAGGCCCTCAACCACATATAGCACCTACTCGATGTGGTGAGATAAGGTGTATGAGGAAGTGAGCATGTTCACTGAAGGTTATAAAGAAGCATGTAATGCTTGTAGTAAAATACAAGAAATAGGTTTTAATTGTAGCAACACACCGTAAACAGTCAGGTGACACCTATAGCCACAAAACAAGAATGCTGTTCAATAACTGGAGTAGCTCGAGACCCTAATAACCACAGCTGCAACTGGTGTCAGCTAGAAGCCAGCTTAAACCAATTCAGTCACAGCCCATGAGTGCCAGGTGATACCACCCTTTGATGAGCAAAATGTCACTGCAACAACCTGGGGGGGGGGGGCAAAGGCTGGTTGAAATCGCCTGAGGAGCTGAATGGTTTCCTTTTTATATTTAGCCCCAGGAATTCATGCCCTCCTTCCTCCAAAGGAGCCAGGATTCAATTCACAGCAGAGAAGAGTCCAAGGAACAGGATTCCCATCACAAATGGAGGCAATCAGAAACTGCCTATTTTCAGACACTATACATGGAGCTCTGAAATGGTTTGATTTTCATTTGCACCGGACAAGCAAATACAACCGTGTAGAATGGTAGGCAAAACACACACAAATTGGCCGGTGTGAAAGATTTTCTTTCTGTGCTCTCTGGGCATGGAATGTAGTGAAAATGTAGGTGGTCTGGGGACAATTGTGATTCTGTGCCTATGCACCAATGGGTAGGTCATTTCCTTTCCGTGGGCCTTCATGTCCTCAGTTGTGAAAAGGCAGTTGAGCAGGAAGCTTTAGAAGGCTCTTTGGGTCTTCAAAAGAGGATGGAGCCGTGGAATGGCTCAGGCCCAGACCTCTCTCTATCTGTGGTTCAGATCACTGACATTAGCCTCCTAGGGCATTTTGCCAAATTCTGGGCTTCCTTTCAGGAAGTTGCTTTGCATTAAATAGGCTCTTTCTGGATCTTTAGTCCCACACTATTTGCCAGATTTCACCTTGTTAACTACTTGCATTTTCTCCTCTTTGAGCCTTGGGGGCCCTCTTTGTATAGTAGCTGAATTTGCTGCCCGGGCAGCTGCACTAGAATTTCCAGTGGGTTCCTCTATTCAGCCTTTGCTCCAGGCCAAGAGACAGGCCTCCTTAGAAGAAAGGAAGATTGTACTTTTATAAGCTCTTTCTTAACTCCCTTTTCTCAATGTAAGCATCTATAAACTCATGATAAGTGGGAATTAATGGACATTAGGAATTAATGGACCCACCCAGGTATTTGTCCTGTAAACGATTATTAAGCATCTTCTATGTACCAAGCACTGCGATAAAGGTATTACACATATGATGTAATCAAGCAAGTTAAAAATCTTAACTGACACGTACTGAGAATCTGGAAACATATATATCCTACATGTCTGGTAAATTTTCCTGATTTTTTTCTTTCATAATACCTTTCTCCTAAGAAAAGATAAAAATACATTTTATCAAGATATAATGAACATTTTAAGTACACAATCCAATGACCTTTGACCAATAGGTGAATCCACGGAACCACTCCAATGAAAATATAGAACATTTACATCATCTCTAGAAATTCCCTCATTCCCCTTGGCAATCAACTCTCTTCTATATCTGGCCCCAGGCAAGCACTGATGTATTATTATAGATGAGTTTTGCCTTCTCTAGAATTTCATATAAACGGTCTCATACACCGTGTTTTCTTGGGTCTGGTTTCTCGCCCTCAGAATGTTGTTTTTAAGATTTATCCAGATTGTTTACATGTATTACTCATTATCCCTCCCTACCGTTGAACAATTTTCGTTGTAAGGCTATACCATAGTTGGTTTATCTCTTCATATATTGATGACATTTGAGTTGTTTCCAGCTTGAGCTATTATGATAAAGCTGCTATAAATGCTCATGGACGAGACTTTGTGTGAATACACGTTTTTATTTCTCTTAGGTAAGTACCTAAAAATGGAATAGCTAGGTCATATTTAAGTATATGTCCTACTTTATGAGAAACTGCCAAACTGATTTGAGAATAGTATCCTTTCATACTCCTAGAGTTTTACCTGCTCTATATCTTCACCAATACTTAGTATTGTCAGTCTTTTCATCCCAGCCTCTCCAGTGGATGCTTAGTCGTATCTCATTGTAATTTTAACTTCCATTTCCCCGACGACTAGCGCACTGAGCGTTTGTAGATGTGCTTATTGGTCATTCCTATATCCATATACTGTTTGTTGAAGTACTTTGGGTTGTTAGACTTTTTATAATTGAGCTGTAAGAGTTATTTATATTCTTGATACAAACTTTTCATTAGGTATGGGCACTGGGAAAACTTTCCCCCAGACAGTGGTTTATTTTTTCCGTTCCTTAATGGTTTCTTTCAAAGGGCAGACATTTGTAATTCTAATGAAATCCAGTTTATTACTTATTTTTCTTTGTGGTGAGTTATTTGGGGTAAGATCCAAGAAGCCTTGATTTATTCTAAGTTTGTGAATGTTTTCTCCTATGTTTTATTTTATGAGTTTTATAATTTTAGTTTACCTGTAAGTCTATGACCCATTTTGAGTTAATTTTTCTGTAGAGTATGAGGTACAAGCCAAATATTTTTTTCTATAGCTATCTAGTTTTTCTACTACAATTTGTTGAAAGGATTATATTTCCTATATTGACTTACCTGGGTGAATTTTCTAAAAACCAATTGACCATATGAGTGAGAGTCTGTCTCTGTATTCTCTATTCTGTTCTATTGATGTATATATCTCTCCTTATGGCAATACCAGGCTGATTGATTACTGCATCTTTAGAGTGAGTAAAACACTATGTCACTCCTTTTAAAAATTGTTTTATCTATTTTAGATTCTCTGACTTTCAATATTAATTTTTAAATCAGCTTGTCAAGTCTTATTTTAAAATAGCCTGCTTGGGGGCAACTGGTGGCTCAGTTGGTTACCCTGGTCATGATCTCATGGTTCCTAAGGTCAAAATCTGTGTAGGGCTCTGGGATGACAGCACAGAGCATGCTTCGGATTATCTCTCTCCCTCTATCTCTGCCCCTACCCTACTCGCGCACATGCATGCTCTCTCTCACTCTCTCTCAAAATAAATAAACATAAATAAATAAATAAATAAATAATAGCCTGCTGGGATTTTTACTGGAGATGCATTGAATCTACATGTTAACCTGAAAAGAATTGACAGTTTGACAATATTCAGTGTTCCAATCCATGAGCATGGTATATCTATCCTCCATTTATTTATCTTCTTTTTTGTTGCCCTGGCACTATTTTATAGTTTTTAGTATATAGGTATTGCATATATTTTGCAAAACTTATTCCTAAGTATTTCATGCTTTTTGATGCTATTGTAAAATCTTTTAAGATTTTCTCCCAATTTATTACTAGTACAAATATGCAAATACTTTCTGTATATTGATTTTTTGTTGTATAATCTTTCTAAATTCAGTTATTTGTTCATAAAGCTTTTTGTAGAGTCCTTAGAATTTTTTATCTGATAACATTATCTGTGAATAAGAACTGTTTTATTTTTTTTTCTTTTCAATCTATGTGCATTTTGCTTCTTTTACATGCATTAAAGTGACTAGGATCTTGTTTGTTGTTGAATAGAAGTGATGCGAGTTAAATGTCCTTCTCTTATTCCCATTCTTCCAGAGAAGCATTCAGTCACAAGCCATAATATATGTTAGCTGTAGGATTTTTTTGTAGAGTAGTTTGTGGACAATTCGTTCATGAATGCTTTTTTATTTCGTGAGATATATGCTTTTATATTTCGTGAGATGTGGTTTTTCTCCTTATTCTGCTAATATGGTAAATTACATAGGTTGATTTTCAAATGTCATATTACCTTTGCATTTCTGTTTGTTCATACATATGTATCAAAAATTAAAAGCTGCTTTAAACTCACTGCTCATTGGTCGGCCTTGTCAACAGATGGGTTCTTTATAAGATGTGGATTGTTCACTGTGTTGAAGGATTCCCATATGTCAGTATTTGTATTTCTTTTCTCTTTGGCTGATCAGATTCCCCATAAAGGAATTTACTAGCACTTCCTCAAAGGTTAAGGCCTGTTTCCCACTAATTTGTTGCTTCATGAAGGAAGAGAATATCATTGTAGGGCATATAAATATGTTTCCTGTTTTATTCTCTAATGTCAGTTTTTTCTGCTGTCCTTCTGGCTCAACTTCTCCAGAGACCATACCTCCATTCTTCTGTGACCTAGAAGAGGGATGTTGCCTATTGTGTGAGAAAGAAGAAGGGATCTGAAGGTCTGACTTCTTATACAATCTTGAGTCAATCATTCTGAGGCCACTTACAGAAGTTCCTGATCTTTTGAACTTCTGGAACTTTCTGGAGTTTCATGGTACAAAATAGTTTGCTTTCAGGATTCCCTGTATTTATAGCTTGGGTTTCAGTATTGCAGAATATCGTTGCTATATCTTGTTGCTAGTATTGTTGTTGTTTCTCCTCCCTTTATCTTTGTGAATTTATGCCTTAAAACATTTTTTCACTGTCTTTTAAAATAATTTGGAGAAGCAGCAGAAATTAATGAGGGAGTTCAATCTTTCAGAAAGTCCTGGCATCAGTTTTTAAAAATATTTTTAAACATTTTCATATTTGATGAGGAAACTGTGATGTTGTAAGACTAGAAAAACAATCGCAGACTTTTCCGTAAGACCTTGAAATCCACGTAAGTGTTTTTCTTTCTCTCAAAGGCAGTGGAGAGCATTGAGGGATTTTAAGTAGAAGAGTAATGTAATCAGAATTATGTTTGGAATATGAAAAAGTTGTTGAGAATAGTTAGGAATAAAGGCAGGGAGACTGGTTAAGAGGTTCTAGCAGCAAGAACAACCGAAGAGAAAGCTATGGCAATTTCCTCTTGGGCAGAGGCAGGGCACCATGGCCTAGAATCCTGACCTCTGCTTTCAAAGACTTCTTTCTATCATCCATCCTTCTTTCCTTCAATGAGGATGAATCCTACCAGGTATACCTTCTAAATATCACTCCACTCTACCTTCTTTTCCTCTCCATACTACACAGCCATCTATCTCCCCAGTGGCCTCAAGATACATCATGCATCTTTCATTCTGCTGCCTGAATGGCTTCTCTAGAGCACAGGCTGATTCTGTGTTTCTTCAAATGAAAACTTTTCAATGGTTCCTCAAAGTTCAGAGGACAAAGTTTGAGATCCTCGGTCTAACATTTATTTTTATTGCATTTTGCAAAAGTATCCAGCAACTGTAGTGTACAGGAAATTTTCTTAAAGAAAAAAATAACTGATCCTTTATGATACACAGTTTGAAAAACACTGCTTTAGATAACCTTCTCTGTGTTGTTAAAACTTGTGAGGCACCAGCTTCCTAACCACATTGATCTGGCCTCTAATACTTAGAAAGACCTGGGAAGTAGTAGAATATTAGTGAGAGAGAGAAGAAAGAAAGGAACACTAACATCTGTCAAATATTTGCTGCCTTTGTGTGACTTTTCTGGTAGCTTTACATACGTAGCAAAGTAAAGAAACTATTTTAACTCCTGACATTAGAGTTTCTCTTAGGGATGGCACTCTTTGCTTAGAGAAATACCTTGATGGATCACTTTTGATGGGCAATGTAAGGCCTCAAAACAGAGCATGCAATATAGATGAGCATGTAATTAGTGCTGAGGAAAAGGGAAATGGAGGTACCAAATAGCCTCACAGAAATTTGGAGCCCATGGAGAAAAGTGGCCAAAAAGAAATTCAAGATGGCAGAGCAACATGAAGATGCTATTTTAAGCCAAAAATCAAAATAGCTGATTGCTAAAGTTTTATTGTTTAAATTGCCACGATATTAGCCGTTATATTCTAAAACATTTTTAGTAAGGATGCACACTAATACATAGTACGAATGGTTTTGAGAGTATACCAAAGAAAGGTGTGTGTTCATATTTAGTTAGTTTGAAACAGGCAGAAGAACATAGAAAAGAGATGAGATGAAAATGAGCAGAACTTGATGGAAACCAGAACTCATAGTCAAGAGTAAGTAGGAGAATGTAAATATGCCATCACCCAGAAGTCACACAAAGCTTGGGCAGGGCACAGCATATCCCACTGGACACGGGATACATATTGTGAACCAAAATTTAAAAATCTCTCAATGCATGGTTGCTTCATAACAAATTGCCACAAAATCAGAGGCTTACAACAAATATTTATTATTGAATCATTTTTACAGGTCAGGAATACAGGCAAACTTAGCTGGGTCCTCTGACTCAAGGCCTCCCATATTTAGAGAGAGATGGGGAGGGAGAGAGGGATTTATGCTCAGGACTTGCCTTACACAATTGTGAGGGCTGGCAAGTCTGAAATCTGGCAGGCCAGATATTCATGCAAGAGTTGAAGTCTTGAATCCAAATTCAGCAGGACAATAGACTGCAAACTCAAGAAAGATCTCCATGTTGCAGTCTTGCGGAGAATTTCTTTTTCTTTGAGGAACCATAGTCTTAGCTCAGTTAAGGTCTTCGACTGAATGAGGTCCACCTACATTACGGAGAGTAATATGCTTTATACAAATTCTTCAAATAAACTAAATGTTAACCGTTACTCAAAGTCTACCAATTTTTTTTCAAAGTCTACCAATTTTGACGTTAATCCCATCTACAAATTACCTGCACCAAACCCCTCTAGATTGGTGTTTGACTAAACAACTAGGCATCATAGGCCAAGTAGACATACAACACTAGCTATCACAGGCTGCAGTCAAGATGTTGGCCAGGGCTGGGTCCCGTCTGAAAGCTTAACGAGGGAAGACTAGATCTTCTTCCAAGTTCATCAGTTATTGGTAGAATTCAATTCCTTGCATGCTGTTACATTAGTGGCCTAAGTTCTTTGCTGGCTATTGGCAGGAATTCGTCTTGTTTTTTGCCACATGGACCTCTCCATTTGGTAGCTTGTTTCATCAAGGTCAAGGGAGAGAGTCTATTAGCAAAATAGAAATCGTAATCTTATGTAACCTAGTCAAGGAAATGCTATCCCATGACTTTGCCACATTCTGTTGATGGCACACAAGTTGCTAAACCAGTCCACAACCAAGGGAGAGAATTATACAAGGGCCTGGACACCAGCAGGTGGGTGTCATCTTAGGGTCTGCTTGTCACAGTCTGTTTGTCTCTGTTAACATTTGGATTTCAGGTAAACTATTTCATCAGGATTCTCTCAAACAGTTGCTGAAGTAAGCACTTTTATTCCCACTTCACACATTAAGGAATTAGAACAACATAACATATGAAGTAACAGGCAGAGCTGGCACTCAAGCCAGCATCTATTTGCTACCAAATGCTGCATCTTTCCTATTATACTGTAAGGAAAGTCAGCGAGGCATAAAAAATATCGGGAGTAAGCATCTCTGAGAACAACCTTCTTTTTCTGTTTCTAAACGTTGAGATCCAATCCTGAAATCTGTGATGGCTTCCTTTTTTGATTCACTATAAATTCTATTAGAAAGACTGATCGGCATTTCTATTTCTCAAATCTAGGTACTTCACGACTCTTAACTTTTTCAGAAAGAGCTCTAAGACCAGAAGTGGAGTTTCTGGGATTTTTCTCAGATAGAGCTCTAAGACCAGAAGTGGAGTGGGATTTTTCTCAGAATTCTTCTCATTCTTTATATTCCTGGGTTTTTTTCCAGGCTTATTATCTTATTATAATTTTTGGTGCCTCTTTGCATGGCGAGGATGAGCCTAATTTTTTGCTATCCTTGTCATCTGACTCCAAAACTGGAGATATTCTCTTTGCCTGCAGATTTAACCTTACCTCATTCTTCAGGTTAAAACTCTGGATCTTATTTCAAGTTGTGCCCTTGGTCCTAAACTCTGGCTTCGAGATCTGCATTTATAACTGATTCTCATACCTAAGTACCTGCCTGGCATCCCAGTTTCTCTAGGATTAGGATCACTACCTTGATCCCTTCAGGACTTCCAAGGGTGTGGAGTTATGATTCTGAACCCAGTACCTTGTAGCTAGGTCCTCTTTTCTACCTCCTGCTGACCCTCTTCTTCTTTTAGCCTATAGTTACTATTTAAATGTAATTCATCCCAGATAAGTAGAGGATATGGAGCCTTCTGACACTCCTTCTGGGTTTGTAAGGGTGGGAAATGGCAATAATTATATGTTTATATTGTTAGGTCACTTGTTACAAACATTAGACACAAATGAAGAAAGTTCCAAGCTAAGGGTGTGGGAAGAATAGCAATTTGGAAGCAGAGGCCTTTCTGTAGCTCCTTAATCATGAAGTAACCTGTGGCTATTCTCGAGGCAGCAATTTACCCAGACATCCATACAGCAGACTATCTCTCCCTCTTACACAAGTTTCTTCCATTGACCCCCATTTCACAGAATATGGAATCCAATGCCTAGGCTTATATTCAAGGGTTTCCCTGGCCTTATGGCAAGCAGTTTTTCCAATCTTACTTCCATGTTCTGTGCATGACAAGCCTTTCCCCCTCCTCGTGTACAATAGTCTTCCCTTAATTATTCACTTTTTAAACTTGATAGAACATCTTTTCATTCAGGTCCATAAACACCAATTCCTAGATAGCACTTCCTGTTCCTTACTAGAATCCCTGTGAAATTCTCTTTTATCTATGATCCTCAGTGCACTGTTTATATCCACTGAAGCACATCTTTCATTCTATCAGGTGATTTGACTCATTACTTACATGCCTTTCTTTTCTTATTAGCCCAGAACACTTTTATTTTTTTTTAATTTTTTAATGTTTATTTATTTTGAGAGAGAGACAGACAGAACGTGAGCAAGGGAGGGGCAGAGAGAGATGGAGACACAGAATCCGAAGCAGGCTCCAGGCTCTGAGCTGTCAGCACAGAGCCCGACGCAGGGCTTAAACCCACGAGCCGTGAGATCATGACCCGAGCCGAAGTCACACATTTAACCAACTGAGCCACCCGGGCGCCCCCAGAACACTTTTTAAATAGTTAACTTTGTATTCTTAATTTCATTCCCACCCTCAAATTCTATCACAATGTCCTGAGCGAGGCACGGTGATAAAATGAGGTTGAGGATAGGAGATAAATTTGGGAATCAGACACACCTAAATTTGGAAATAGGTTCTGGAAGTTACTGTGTGATTGGAAAAGTTGTTTAGCCCTCAAGTCTTGGTTTCCTCATCTGTCAAATGAGAATAGTATTGCCTGCCTCCAACATTTGAGGTAAGAACACAGTAGTATTAACTCTATAAAAAGATCGGTGCAACGTAGGGTATACAGCACTGTTTCTTCTCCAAATTTCCCGTTTTCACAACCCAGAGCTCACTCCCCATTCCAACCTCCCCTCTCACCTCCTCTTCCTACTTACACCCCCACTATTAATAAATGTTTATGAAATTGGAATGAATCCTCTGTCACTGACCTGCTTGAATCAGGAAGCAAATGACTCACAGGTTTTAAACAATCTATTGACTTTTCTCTCTGCAGACTTTCGGTTGTTTGGTGCTTTGCATTCTTGCTTTTCTCTTCCTTCCTGCCCTGATTTGCTATAAATCCATCTTTTGTGCTCTCTTTCTGTTCTAAAATTTCATTTTCACCTTCAAGCTCTTTGTTTACGTTGTGTCTCTCTTCTGCTGAAAGAGCGTGGCCTTGCGAAGCCGACATTCGTTTAATCTTCTGGCTTCTCAAAATCTGTATTTATGAGTTTCCTCATGTTCCCAGTGCTGGGGACTGCAGCACACATGCCAGAGCTTTCTGAGTAAGTGCTCCAACCTGAAAGGAGAGCTGTTCCAAGGTTATGTCACCCCCCACCATGGTGCTTCCTCATCGACAGCCAGGAAAAAGAAAAGTTTCCATGGAGATGAAACAGAAACGAGTCTGTCTGATCAATTCTGATTTTTATAAATAGGAATCCATTTTAAGTCTAGGTTTGTAGCCTGAGCTGCTGTCATAGTTAAAAGGAAAGTAGGAAGTTTTCCAGTAAATTTCTAGCATGGAATATCTACCTACTTCAGTATAATAGAGAAGAGGTCCTTGCCCTAAGGGGGCTTAAAATTTAGTTGGGGGATGAAAAGTAATACACAAGAAGGAGAGGTTTATTAAAGCTAGGAATAGGAAGAGCTAGTTTAATTAACACTTATTGACTTACTGCGTGAATAAATCAATACAGATTTCTATGGACTGAATGTGTTCCTCCCAGTATTCGTATGTTGAAGCCTTAGTCCCTAATGGGATAGTATTTGGCGATGGGGTCTTCAGTCCTAAGAGAGGAACCTTCATCCCTCTCTCTCTTTCTCTCTCTCCCTCTCTCTCCCCACTCCCCATAATGAGAGGACACAGCAGAAAGACAGCAAACCAGGAAAAAAGGTCCACACCAAACCCAACTATGCTGACATCCTGATCTTGCAATTCCAGCCTCCAAAAGTGTGAAAAATAAATTTGTGTTGTTCAGGTCACCCAGTTTATGGTATTTGTTATATTAATCCAAGCTGAGATGATGATTGAGAAAAATGATTAAATGAATGAATAAATGAAAGCTTGAACTTTAACTCTTGTGCTTTAAAACCTAGACAGAGTTACTAATCCAAAGCAATTTAAGTCACCTTTAAATTATTTGCAATGGAACTCTGTAATTATATCATTAAGTCAGCAGTCTAGGCTATTTCAACAAACAAACTCTAAGTTACTACAATGGGCCAGACCATATAGTGAGTCCAAAAGGAAAGCAAGATGAATGAGATATTGTCCTTTCTCTAGAATAAAAACAGAATTTTCCCATCACTACTTTATGGATTATTGCCAAGTATATCCTAAGTATAGTCCCAGAATGGACCAGTAGAATATCATTAGTTTTCAGTACACTAATAGATTGAATGGAAAATTTGTTGGGACTCGGGAATACTTGCTGGTTGATCTGTAAATATTATGCAGTATATCTACTTCATCATTTGGAGAGTTTTACCACTCTCTGGAAGTAATTTGACACTATCCATCCTCTGTTTTAGGTATGTGAAATATATGTTATGTTCCCAGCTAGACTTTAAATTTCCGGAGAGTAGGTCTATTTTTACTTATCTAAGCATCTCCCACAGAGACTAGCCTAGCACCTGACATATGATAGGTTCTCAATTATATTGACTGAGTGGATAAGTGTAATATAAAATAAAAATATGTATTTGCTCAATATGGATTTGGGGACCTTGCCGTGTGGAATGGCAAATTTAAGCGATGGAGACATAACGATGAATAAAACTGGTTCTTGGTTCTCCAGGACCTCTTAATCGGGTTGGGAACTCAGAATGCAAATCAGTAGTGATAATCCAGTGTGCTAAGTATCACAGTGATGATAAACATTGGGAGGTCTATGAGCAGTTGGCAGGGATCGAGAGTTCTGAAAAGACGTAGGAAGAGAGGTGAACTGGAAGTTGGACCTAAAGAATGAATGAGTTTGCCAAGCACAGAAATTAGGAAGAGAGTTCCTTCAACCGAAGGATAAGAGTTCATGGTAGTGGTGAGATAGAGCTCACTGTGCACAGAAGGAACAACACATGCAAAGGTTCAGAGAAATGAGAATGTGCAACCCTGAAGTGGCCAGGGTAAAGATGTGTTATGGAAAATCATCACATAGGAGAATAGCGACATACACCAGGGTCAGATCATGAAAGCCTGTCATGCCACATAGTTTGAATTTCATCTCTTGAATAATAATAATAAGCCTCTAGTTTTCTTTAAGGGTAGTACCAAGATAGCCATTTTTTTTTTTTTGTCTTAGAAAGACAATTCTGACAAGCACAGGAAAAGCGATCCTGAGGATCAAAGAAGGAAGGCAACATTTATTGAGTGATGACTATGTGCCAAGAAATTCATTAGAGGTTTTCACAGATATTATTGAAGTTTGCTTCATTTAATCCTAACAAAACAAGAGATAAGCATTAGTATGCTCCTTTAGCAGATTAAAAATCTGATGCCTGAAAATGGGAATGGGAATTGATTAGAAATTGAGAAACTACTTAAAATTCTAGGTGAGACCCAAAGTGGGTCAGTGCGAAACAATGGTGTTGGGCAGCACAGGTGGGGAGGGAGGGGGAAAGAGAAAACAACCTATTGGACAAGTATTTGGAAAACACAATTAATAGGATGGTCATTAGTTGGGTGTAGGCATGAGGAAGAGGACTAGTTAATGGTGAATGCAAACTCTCTGCAGAGTTGAAAACCTGGATCTCATATAACTACTGTGTTCAAATGGTTCTAAAGTCTTTCACATTTCCTCTCATACCTTTATCTTAAAATCCATATAGGTAGAAAAAAATTTCCCTCAATATGTAAGACAGAATTGTACAGCTTTGTGACTTTAATGTGTCTCCCTGGGAGTCAGCTATTGAGTGTGCCAAGGAAGATCCTAGATAATCAGTTTTAAAGACAATTTTACATCTTGTAACTCTCTTGTATAGGAGAATCCCTACTGTAAAGTGTTCAGAGGAATTTGAAGGCAAACAAGTATATAAGTGCAAGGAATTGTATCCGATGTAAGACACCACCCAGACTCTTGGCAAGGCGAAATCACTTGGAAACAATTAGTGGCTCAAGAGACTGATATCATAGAGGATCAAAGTGTTCACTGGGAAATGATTTGGGAAGTGGAGAGGCCACCAGTGACTTCACAGCAAACCACGGAGCGATTGTGAAACTCAATGCATTTTGCAATGTTATACACAGAGGAGGAACGCTTCCAACTCCAGAGAAATCCTGCTGACATCCAAGAGGCCTCTTGTTTCCGTGTCCAAGGATCTCTAGTATCACATATTCCCCTTCCTCTCCTAGACTTCATTTGCGGTAGTCTACTCCTTATTTTGAGAGTGTCCTGAACAACTGACACGATTGACAAATTCAGTCAGGCGCGTCCTCAACTATTTGTTTTACGAGGGAACCAAGAGTATAGGAGACAGATTAAAGTTGAGGTGAAAAAAACGATATAATATACCTTATCGACCCTTCCATGGTAGTTTGGACCACGTCCTCTGACCACTTTCCTCTGATGAAAGAGGAAATAAGAACAGACGAGGTGAACGACACAGAAATTTACAAGGGGAGGAGACAGGCCAAAAAGCCCCTTTCCTATTTTGCAAACCTAAAGACTCCTCATTAATGTGGTTTCATAGCAGCTTACTTTTAATTTTACAGTTCTTAGCAAAATTTGTAGCCATAGTTTTTATAAGTATGGTCACCACTCATGATCCCTGAAATGCTTAATAATCCCTAAAATAATAGTGTCTAAGAAACTACATTGAGGGATGTGTATGTGCAAGCTTATGTACGTGTGTGTGTACGTGCATCTGTGCGTCTGTTTGTGTGTGAGAGCAACGATGGCTGCCAAGATGAGAAGATACCCTAAAATTCTCACATGGAGGCCCAGAACTTCATCTAGGTAGGAAGGTAAGTTTTATATAGTTCAAATATGATACTCAGGAAGAGAACCAGATCAATAAGCCAAAGTAATGGTAGTTATATATAAAGTAAACTATCTCTATTTCCTTATGACATTATGTATCTATCATCTATCTATCTATCTATCTATAAGTAAATCTATAGAAATAGAAGGTGGATTGGTGGCTACCAGGAATGAGGAGTGGGTAATGGTGATTAACTGCTTAATGGGTATGGGGGTTTATTCTGGAGTAATAAAAATGTTTCAGAACCAAAGAGATGTGGTGGTCGCATAAGTTGTGAGTGTACTAAATGTCGCTGAATTATTTTACTTTAAAGTGAGTAATTTATGTTATATGAATTAAACATCAACAAAAACACTTTTTTTAAATGGATTTGAACATAAGTTTAAAGACTCATGTTATAATTGAATGTAGCCAACAATTAAAAACATAAGTATGTTGATGGGGCACCTGGGTGGCTCAGTCGGTTGAGCATCCGACTTCGGCTCGGGTCATGATCTCACAGTTCGTGGGTTTGAGCCCCGCGTCGGGCCCTGTGCTGACAGCTCGAAGCCTGGAGCCTGCTTTGGATTCTGTGTCTCCCTCTCTCTCTGCCCCTAACCCACTCACATTCTGTCTCTGTCTCTCTCAAAAATAAATAAACATTAAAAAAAAATATTTTTAAAAACCATAAGTATATTGAGTCCTAGGGGATAGGTAAAATTATGCCACTATGACTGAATATTTTATTATACAGAAAAAAATTGATGTATAGTTAGTTCCTATTATTTTACCAACATAGCAGAATGGTTCTTCTTCTTCTGGGAATGGCCATACATGTAACAATGTTGCCATGGTTGTGATGGCAACAGGGGTTTTACCAGCCCCTGTCCACAGTTGACTTGTTGAGGAGTGGGCACTTGTTCCAAGATGAAGTATTTAATCCTCATTCAGTCAAATTGTAGGTTAAAGTTTCTATATCTTGGATTGTAAAATATAAAAGCGAAGGTTGGAAACCACTGGGTCAACTATTTTTCCCACTATGTAGACCAGAGAACCTGAGGAAAGAAGTTTGAAGGGAAAAAGGAATGAGGCAAACACAAAGAAAAGCAAGAGGAGAAAAGGGGCTTCTATAACATTCATATTCCTCATTCCAGATGCATCTCTGAGATTGAATTCCACAATCCGTCTGTATCTTTTTAATACATAGTCTCTTTAACTTAAATTAGTAGGTTTCTTGTCCCTTGACGATGAATCATAACTATTACACAGTGAGGAAATGAATACTGCTTTATAGACGCAAATTCTTAATACCTTTGCATATTTTAAAGGCAATAGTGTGGAGACAATTTTCTTTCGAAAATAAAACATGTAAATGTATATAGGATTTTAAAGTTTGTAAAAAAAAATTAATGCAATATCTAATTTCATACCAATACTACCCTGGAAGTAAATGTTATTATCACCCCTACTTTAAGGATTAGAGGACTGAGACCCAGAAATGTCAAATGGCTTGCCCAATTAGCAGCAGAACAGGAACTAAGACCAATTTTTTTCCTCTAAAAGCAAGCAATCTTTGCTGAGCAGTCATTCTGAGGGTCTTGTATTGGCAGCCAGAAGAGGGAAGCAACTTGGGATGCTCCCCTTCCAGCATTCTCTCAAGTTGGACTTCTGCTCCCATGGCCCACAGACTCCTTCCTACTTTGTGGGACCAAGCAGAGTGAACCACGCTGCCTGGACCAGTGCTGGTGTCTCCAGTTCCTACAAGGGTTTGCTCCAGGGCTCCCTGGTTGCCATGAAGGACTCTCAGGTCAGCTGGCTTGACCGCTCCCTGGAATCCAAAAGATTCCATCCATCTTTAGCTTTTCCCCTGGGGCCATTCCCCCTCACCACGGCACAGATCACCACAGACAAGTGATTTTAAGAAGGCAACATTCTACAGCTGAGGGAGCTGTGCAAGATTTTGTGTTCTCTAACTAAAAAGGCTACTTTTGGAATTTGTTTATAAGGCTCACTGCAGAAGTGACCTAGGCTCCAAGGTATCAAACCCAGAACAGGCTTCGAGCAGATTTCTGGTGCGAGTAGTAGATAAGGACGAGGTTCCAGATTATAGCAAAAACGTTCATAATGGGGAGCAGGTAGGGAGTGGGAATAGTGCCTAGACAGGATACCTGCGCTGTTTACTTTCTTTGCTAGGCTTACAGAAGGTCAGGTTGGTATGGGGCTCTTCAGTGTCAGGGACCCAGGATCTGTCTGTTTTGTAGCTTCAACATCTTCAACACATGGTCTCCACCTCATGGCTCAAGACGGCTGCCCAAGCAGAAGCATTATGTTTGCATTCCAGGCAGCAGGAAGGAGAAAGATGATATCCCTTTAAGGACATTGCCTGAAAGTTATATACTCATTTCCATCTACGGAAAAGGCACCGAAGTGTAGGCATGAAATCATAGGTAGCTGCAAAGAGGATAAAAAAAAAAGGCAGTCTTGATTCTGAGTAGACATGTGCCCAGCTAAAATTTGGAAGGTGCCTTAATAAGGAACAAAGGGATATTAGGTGGCACATAGCAAACTCTCCCCCAAGTGCGAAAGCTGCTGATGAAGTCATTAAGTGGCTGTGCATGTGTGGCCTTTGTGAAAATGCCAAGATAGAAAGTTCTGTTTCTTTAGAACAGACATGTCCTTTTCTAAAGAGGCATCCTGGTATCCCAGCACCCTGGGGAAGATGAGAAAAGAGATGTCTGCAGAGCAATAGAGGACACGAGATGTAGCAATGAAGAATAAAAACAACATTGTTATAATAATTATGATAACGATGCCTCACATTTGCATAACGCTTCAGATTTCTAATATTTAACGCATTCTAGTTGAACCCCCAAACTATGTTAAGAAGAATTTTAGTAATAACCCAATTTTAGAGAGGAGAAAATGGAGAAGCAGGTAGGTTAATTGCTTCTGTAAAGTTGGTTAAGCAGCGAATAAATCCTACTCCAGGGCTCGAGCACTGTCATGAACTCCAATTCTCACATTCTTCGAGGAATGCAATGGCAACATAAGTGTGTAATTCCAGCTTCTATATATTCCTTCGTTTTATTCGTCAGTACACGTTTACTGAGCGGCCCAAAGAATACAAAGGTAACAAAATAGCCCTGCATCCCAAGACTTGAGAATCTAATAGCAAGAGTGGCAAAGTTATGTATACTATTTATAGAGATTGTATACTATATTTATATGTGATATGTAATTTTATTTTATATGTAAATATATTTATATGTAATAATATATATTGTATATTGTATATTATATAGTATAGTTTATATATTAAGGTATATACTATAAGTATGACTATATGTTTATATATACATAATTTATATATATAAAAACACAACATATTTGTGCTTTTATAAAGATATATTCAAAATTCAGTTTTCCAATTTTCCTTTTCAAGCCTAGATTCTATGCCAACAGAATTCAAAAGCTAGCCTGTACGTAGAACTCTTGTCCTTTCGTATTCAGGCTTCCTTTCTCTCTTAAAGCTTCCTCTCACCATGTTTTCCATTCCTTGCTGATGCAGTTCTTAGACGTAAGGTCGCACAACATCCCAGAGAAGTAACTATCGCTATACCTATTTTATAGAAAGAAGCACAAGGCCAAGATGGAGAGAAAAGATGCTCAGGATAGAAGCAAATCTACACCCAAACCAAAGTCTCCACGTTTTTAGTAGGATCCTTGACAAAACTACAGAAAACCTAATAATAAAAAATGTATTTATACATTCATTATAGTAACCATCGCTCTGTGTTCCTCTAACACAATGCTCTGAACACAGCAAATTGCTCTACTTGCCTGGTACCGGGTTGGGAGCTCTCTACGTATCGGAAGGTAATAATAATCATAGTTAATATTTATTGACCACTTAGCAGAGGCCACGCGCTTTGTTAAATATTTGACGAGTGCCTCCTTTCATCTTTAGAACGATGCCGTGAGGCCAAGGATGATATTCCCTCATAGTGTATGAAATTACCAAGAGCCAGCCATACGCCTATATTCACTCAGCTCCTAAGAATCACACTTGGTCTGGGTCTCACAATCTAAGTTCCCAATCACTCGTCCTACTGTTGTAGCCCTCAGAGCAACTACGCAAGAATTACAGGGAGGCAAATTGTTGATATTGCTTAAATTTCATTCGTTTTGCTCTGCCCTAAAACAAGCAATAGTGTGCAAGTGTTGGACAACCATCTGTAAAAGTGGTGTCCATATGGCTTCTAAAAAATTGCTTTCCGCCGTGTTATGAGTCTTCTGTAAAAAATGAACACATGGGCCTGGTCTGTTCTTTACCTTCCTGTACAGGGCCAATTCATCATTTATGTTGGTACCAAGAGATGGTGGAATAGAAAGTCATAACAAAGCACTTGGACGTGTTTATTGTCTATTTTGTTTATTCGTTTTTGGTACCTTCTGACTTACACCGCTGATATTAATATTTTAAATATGCAGTGTTTTCCTGAGATTTTTTACCCCATATCTGGCTTTTCTAAATTTGATTGATGTTGTTCTTTTATGTCTCATATAATTTTCTTCTGGTCTTTTAGCTAGTTCGAAATAGAAACCTACAGTTTTTATCTGTTTTGAAGATGTAATATTCTGGTCTAATTTTATTGTCAATAGGAATTTTGTTATTGTTCTTCCACTTTTGTCTCATGATAATTTGGAATTGGATATGCCCTCAATACTTTACTGTTGCTCAGTTTTATACAGAATTAACTTTCATGAACTTTTAGAAGGTAGTTAAGGGTAGCATGTTCAACTTCACCCCCTCTTTGACTTTTTCTGATAGTGTTAACAAATATGGCAGCTTGTCTTCCAAGATTTCATGGCCCTGCTTTTATTGGACCTTTTCTCCTTTCTCTGATTCTTCTCCAGTTCCATCTTGGCTCACACTCTAGAAGTTTCTTTTCAGTGTGGAGTCCTGTCCTGGAAAAGAGTCCTGGCTAGTGAGTTTTGAGAGTTTATAAGACCTAGAATGATCCAGCCCCTTAAACAGAAATTTGCACTCACCTACTACCTGAATGGGAGAGATCACCCTAAGTCTTAGATGCTGCTTCCCAGTGGATGCCTACGGGTGCTTACATTCTCCTGTTCTCTATGAGGTCAGACATGCCTTATTTCCCTTTGCCACTTCTAGGCAAATGCCAATACCATGCAGGTCTTTAGGCTATATAGTTTTTCCTCACTTGCTGGTATTTTGAAGTTCATAAGAATATTTTTTCATCCGGTTTTGTTAGAAATATTACCCATGGGTTTTGGTTTTATTATCTCGTTGTTCCCTCTCTTTTGTTTTGAGATTCTGAGATATTCAAAATTCATACTGTGGTAATTACCAACTTCCGAGAATCCCCTGGGCATTTTATACTTATCTTCTTGTTAATAATTTCTACCTTAATCCCATTGTGATTTGGGGACATATTCTGTATAGTTTTATTTAGTTAATGTTTGCTTCCAGGGAAGCTCTGTGTGAGTCTTCTTATATTTCTAAAATCTAGCCAGTGCTTGCCATATACTGACATTCAATAAATATTTGTAGATCGTTATTTTTGTCTGTTTTTCTTTCATTATTCATCAAGGGTGCTTTGCATAGCTATTATATACCTGGTAGTAACATAGCCACTTTGGAGTTTGTCTTAGTCCTTTCAGACTGCTAATAACAAAATACCACAGATTGGGTAGAGAATAAACACAGAAATTTCTTTCCCACAGTTCTGGAGACTGGAATTTCCATATCAGGGTGCCATTATGGTCCAGTGAGGGCCCTCTTCTAGGTCATAGACTCTTCATTGTGTCCTCACTTGACAGAAGAGACTAGGTAGCTCCCTGGGATCTCCTTTATGAGGACACTAGACCCATTCATGAAGGCTCCACCCACATGACCTGACCAACTCCCACAGGCCCACCTCCTAACATCATTGCATTGGGAGTTAGGAACATGTGAACTTGGGGGACACACAAACATTTAGACTATAACAGAGGTACAAAGAAATGAAAGATATAGGTTTGCCCTAAGATACTTTATATCTTTAAATCAGAGACTTTTGTGATTGAAGACATTGTTAGAGTCACCCAGGTGTACTGAAACCATTAAACAATTGAAATCACAGAGCTTAGATAGAAGTACATTTTGACTCACAAGATGGTAACAGTAGTATTGTAGTGTGTTCTCAGTCTACTATGTGTAGAGGACTGTTCCATGGCTACATATGGTGCTAGAAGAAAGAACCCAGTAGTTGACTGCCTGGAATGTTTCCTGCCATGTATATGGGTCATGAGAGTGGCATAATTTATCTATATATTTGTATTCTGAGATAAAAATCTGTTTACATTGCATAAAGATAATACGATTGTTTCAAAAATGAAATTGAAGGTGAACATTGAGTTTGCAGAAAGCTTGGAACTTGTACATAGTAGTGCTATCAACAAAATAGAACTTTCAGAGGATCTGAGTTCAAGCTTCTGAATTTCTACTTGTATACCCAACATTTAATGAGTACTTACCATATTCCTACACTCTAGAGTTTTACATATATTCAACTTATTTACTCTTCACAGCTTTATCAGTAAGTTGTTACTCATTTCATAATCTTGGGAAATTACCTAAATTTACAGAACCTCATCTCTTCACCTATATGGCATGGGTCACCAGTGCTACTCCATTGGGCTCACTCAAAGCTTTTGTGATGTAATGTATGTAAATACAATCTATCGTCTGAAAGTAATATGCTGTTATTATTTCCAGCCCATTGCACGGTGATAACTAACACACGGGACGATATGACATAGGGACTGAACGGCATAGTATAGAGTACAACTGCTATACCAAAGGAAGATGTTGACAGCTGGCATATTGAGGCGAGAAATGGATTCACACAGCACAATGGCTTTAGTCATGAATTAAAATGTGAGGAGGAGAGAAAACATGAAAATTGTGGAGTAAGACTAAAATATTTCCTGAAATACAGACAACGGTTATCTTTGTGAGATGAAAAAGTAAACATTAAGACTAACATAGAAGTATAACAGAATATAACGAATGTTTGTTGACATTTAAGATATATCTGATTTCCATCACTGTCTTTTCTCTAAGAGTCACAATTATTCCTGTGCAGGTTTTGCTATCTTTTTTGGCTATAACCTTCTTGAGGACAGGAACGAGCGCTTTTTCAGTAAAATGACCCTTTTCATGTAGTGAAATAACATAGTAATTGGAGTAAGAGATGTGAGTTGAAATCTTCGCTCCACTCAATTCTTGCGTGACTTGGAAAATTTTTCTTATCCGTGAAGTGGAGACGATGAGCGTGAACAACCAAAAGCACAGGCCACGGTGAGGATAAAATGATGCCATAAATGGGACACAATCAACTGAAGTGCTATCCAAATATTCATCATTGACACCACCATCATTGTCACCAAATTACCATCGCCTCACTACCGTGACTATCAGTAGCCCAAACACTATGTCTTGCAAGGTGGGTCAGTGAATTTTTGCTGAATGAAGGGACAATGAAATAAAAGCATGAAAAATGACTAAGACAAGACAGACTAGAAGCAAATAAAGAACATAAATGATTCAGGGCTTCGGAATCTCATCGTACATAAGCAACTCAAGGCAGAAGATGGGTTAACAAGACTCAATTTTGTAGTTCTGCCTTGTGTGTAGTTTCTGACAGTAAAATGTAAATTTGGCTTGAATGGAACCCAAGTAAAGGCCAGCGGCCTTGTTTAGGACTGGGAAAAATCTTTTTCCTTTAAAAGGAATCTTTAAATACTTTGGCACTGAGAGAAAAGCCAAATTTTCAGTGAGTGGGAGCCAGCAAATGACCTTCAGAGCAGAAGAAAGGAGGGAATCCAATCCCTTCTTTAATTAGGTCTGTTGTGGATGGACCCCACAGCCAGTTACCCTCTTTCAGACTCCTGGCATCTGTATCCAAATCAGATAGCATTTCCGGAAGTGAATTTTTACCACTGAGGTTGAGAATGTTACTTGACAAAGAAAAGAAGATCATCCAATTTCAGGAGGGTTGAAACCTCATGACACTTCCTGGCCCTTTTGGGAAACTTGCGTACATTAAAAGCTTCTTAAAAATCAAGAATCACTTTTGCCCTGAAATAACATCATTTCTTAACCCTCTCCTCATAATTTTTGATGTTACAATCACTTATGCTTGAGGGTAAAGACATCAGCCTGAAGCGGGGAAAACAGCCTGAAGCAGATGTGGAAAAAATTTGTAAGATTTAAAACTACACCCTGTTTTACATCTCTGGCTCTGTTGTACAGGGTCATCTCATGATGAGTGAAAGGAAGGAAAACCCACAAAGCCAACCTATTGGGTGGGTGGAGGAGAAGAAAAGAAGAAAGACGTTTTTAAAAACATTTTTTTTTGTTCAAACTGGAATCACTTGCTCAAGACAAAAAATAAAAATAAAAAAAACAAAAACAAAAAACCAAAAAAACCCTAAATTACAAATATTGTTAAGAGCTTGGATTTTTTTCATGAACTAATTTGCATCAATGCAATTGCTTTATGTGTGCCCCTATGAGTATTTGAAATCATGTATAGGTTTTTATCGGTTTTGTTTAAAAAAAATGTTTTCTCATCACAAGAATGTGCAATCATTTATAATAAAGATATGAAGGATCCCAAACTCTGAGGCCACCGGGCTGGCAATAGAGTAGAAAAAAATTAACAATTCTCCACAGTCTCTTCATTTGACCTTTAAACTTAGTTTTATCATTTTTGCCTGAAGAACTCTGAATTCTCAAAACTCGTCTGAGCCCTTTACTCTGGGTAATGAGTAAGTATGAAAATGTCTTCCCAGGCCAGCTATGGGGGGGAGTGGGTTATCGGTGTCTCTGATCATCCACATTTGTATGAATACTGAATGTCATCAAAAGGATGACTGGAAATTGATAGAAACATTCCAATACTGGTGATAAGTACATTGATTTTAATCCTGGAAAATATAAGAAAAAGGTCATCTAGAAGGCATCTACCTGTGAAAGTCCAGAGTTCCAAGAGAAACCAGGTAAGGTGCTCTCCTATTTTGAAGGCCAGCCCCACCTTTAAGAAGCAGACCAAGTGATTCTGATGCAGGCAGCTGTTTAGAAGACTATACTGTGAAAAACCCTCTTAATTGGGAAGAGACCAAATATTTCATTAATGAACATCTAGTACTTGCCTAACACTGATGGGTGCTTTACACACATTATCATCATTCCTTATGATAACCTTATGAATGAATAAGTATCATTATTCCAATTTGCAGGTAATAAGGAGAGCCCAAGAATATGGCCCAAGAATAAGTGACCTAAAAAAGAAACAGAGGATTAAGGGTTGAGGTCCATGTTCTGTTGGCTATTTCTTTTCCTTCCCCAAAACTTCCTCCTTTGGCTCACATGTCAATCAATTCTGAGCATCAGGAAATTACTCTTGGGACAGCAGGGTGACTCAGTTGATTGAGCGTCTGACTTTTGACTTCAGCTCAGGACCACACTCAGTAAAAGTATGGAGAAAAATGTCTCCTGGGTCCAACTTGGCTCTAACCAACAGCAGTGGGCCTCTCCAATTGAATTTTTAAAGAATTATTCATCATCATCTTTTTTTTTTTTTTGGTCTGAAAATTGGATATTTCTCACAAAAGAAAATTTTGGGGGTGTGTGTGGTTACAATCAGGTTTGTGGATAATGATTTGTGCTTTTATAAACCAATCCTGTTACTTCTTATGGCTCTACTGTCCTTAGGAAAGTTGGTGTGTTTTCCTCTTCCTTTATATCAGTTTTCCATTCTTTCTTATACCCAGATGCTAAAATTAGATTTAGGGCAGCATAATTATGCCATAATTACCATGATCATATTTTCCTGCCATTGAAACAAGTACCAATTTTGATTTTCCCCCAAACTTCAACAGATGCTATCTTTCTATAGTGTTGTAAGTTAGTATCAGAATGTATCTAAATGTAAAAGCCATTTTCCTGAACTCGTGAGGGTTGTGCCGAACACACTGCTTCACTGAAGGTAATTGTTTCCAAGAATTATCATTTTTTTCTATTGATAATTTTATTCCAGAGAGCTTAATTATTCTCTAATTACCTTGCAAACTGTCTTATTTTACTGTCCAGAAAGAAACTTAGTATCTCTGCCAAAAAACTTTACAAACAAGACGCAGAGAATCAGGGAAGGAAAATGACTTGTTCAAGGTCACTCAGCAAGTCCGAAACAGAGTTGGGGTTAGATATTTTAATCCCCAAAGCTTTTTATGATATCACACTGACTTAATCAGTTTTTTTTAATGTTTATTGATTTATTTCAAAAGAGAGAGAACGTGTGCTTGTGCGAGTGGGGGAGGGGCAGAGAGAGAGGGATAGAGAGAGAATTCCAAGCAGAATCTGTGCTGTCAGCATGGAGCCCGACGTGGGGCTTGACCTCACAAATCCCAAGATCATGACCTGAGCCAAAATCAAGAGTCACACACTTAACCACTAACCCACCCAGGCATCCCTGACTTAATCAGATTTTAGTCTTGAAGACTAAGACTGGAATCTTAATTCTGGCTAGCTGTCTGGGCCTTACTGCTTTTGAGCAAAAGAAGATTAAGGATATGGGAAGGAGACCAAAGTTCACCGCTTCTGGACTAGAGCGAAGCACCTCATGTCTCAGTAAAACCTTGGGAGATAGGATGCTGCTGTTTACCTGGGATTGAGAGCATTCCTACTCTCTTCTCTAGCTGGTTCTTGGCTGAGAGGAACAACACTCTGACATTCATTCACTCCTTAAACACATAGTGACTGACAACCTTCCATATATAGTCCTTGGGGATGAAGGACAGGCGACACCATTTCCCCTCCAGCACCACCTCGTCCCAAGAACATAAACTCCCACTCCAGTGATAGGTGGAGATATTATAAACCAACAGTTACCCTACAGGTTGGTACCATTTTTTGATCAGAGTTGATCGTGAGATTTATTTTTAGCCCTATTTCTCATTTTATCGTAAGGTAACTGTTTCTTTTTCCTGCTTTCCCAGAAACATTGCTTTACTCAATGAATTTTAATTTATATTTTAATTGAGTATTTTTTGAGCTGTGCGATCAATAAAGAACTGAATCAGGCAAGGTTCCTATCTTCAAAAACTTTCAATCTAGTAGAGTAAATGAAGTAAGTATATAATCATAATTCAGATTAGAGACTGAATATTCATCTTCAAAACTAAAGTATTAAGGGATTAAGATAAAGGTGGCATTTATATTGATCTTTAAAGAATTTGGAGGTGAAGTGTCTTGATATCCCATTAGGTGGGGAGAGGAATTAAGTGCAAAACGCAGTAAGAGGTGTAGGAGATGGCAGGTTAGAGAAAAGGAGAGTTTCTCCTTGGGCAGCTCATACACTGTAGGGGCCATCTTGGGATCAACAGAAGCCCACATACTATGCTGAAACAAAATCAAGATTAGACCAGAACTATGTTCTGTCCCTTATTTCTCCTAATCACCATCATCACATGCAAGATCCTCACACATGCATAACACACACACGTACACACACACACACACACACACAGAATCATGCATATTTTCTACAGTTTTAAAGTAACTAAGTTCTTTAGAAAAGAATATGTGAGCCCTCTGCAAGTTCATGGATATATTCATGAGACAGAACAGAGGAAGAGTGGACTCCAAAGCAAAACATGTAGTCCCCTCCACTAACACTATTATTGGTTTGCTCATTGTGGATTCCCTGAACAAGGGTTATAGACCTCTAGACAATAGTCCCACTGGGATAAAATGTGATTCTCTGACTTTCTCTACTCAGATGGAAGCAAGAGAGAGACCCCCAAGGGACATAAAAGTAGAGGACTTAACATGGGTTAAAGACACATAGTTTCAAAATTTATCTGAATAAATAATTTCATGAAAGATTCACAGGAGGAAAGTGATATTTGTCAAACAGATCTTACATTTCAGATGCTTTAAAATATACTATCTCCACTTTCAGATGGAAAAATTCAGCCACATAGAAGTTATATAATTCTCATAGGTCAAATGCTGCTGATTGGAAAGTCTGAGATTCTGACTTACGTCCATGTAAAAAACAACTCTTCCCGGAGACTATATCATGCTGGGATATTGGTAACTATTATCATTTACTGCATACTTAATTATCCCCAACATATATTACACATTTAATTGTAACAAAAGACAACTCTAATGGGCAATATCATGTTCATGGTACAGACAAGGAAAAAAGAGAAAAAGGTAATAATGAAATTTACACACCTAATATTAGAGGTCATCAAGAGGAAGTGACCATCACTGGTCCCAGGGCAGTCAGAGGCTCCTCATCTATTCCCCTGTCCCTGGAATGTGCATTTGTCCACCGTTTCCACACTAAGAGCTGTTTCAAGGACACGGCCTTGAGAGAGTAAGATGTTATTGAGACCATCTGAATGCCATTGAACTTTTAACAATCTGGTGGGTGGACACAGGGAGCTACTTGGCTTGTGGCCAAGTCAAGCTCGTTTGTAAGTCCTCTTGCTTATTAAACCTGCCACCCACCTGCCTGGAGTGTTGGGCTTCTCGCATCAGTCTCTCCTTTCCTTCTGTATGGGGGCAGTTCCAGTTTCATTTAAGGAGCTCCCAATGTTGCAAACCAACAGCTAAAAAGTAGATTTGGGATTGAGGCTCAAGTGTGTGTAAATCAAAACTTGTGTCCATTCCACTAAATCAGTGTCCCATTATCCCTTTGAGATTCACCTAGAAAAGGCAAGCTTACCTTGATATCAAATGGCTTTTTGTGGTCCCTTCCAGGCCAGAGTGTTGAGACTCATCTGCTTCTTCTGGTTACTCAATGGTGCCATAATCCCTTGGGCTCTTGTTTTTACACACCTTGCACACTGCGCTGTCACTGCATATTTATACATGTGCCCAACCAGAGTATGCACTGCGACATATCCTGTTAGGGCCAGCCCTTAGTGACTATCCATTTCCAGGGACCAGTGGGTTGCCTGGCACAGAGCAGGAACTCAAGAAGTTTGGTTGAGTGTCTACTCTGATGGAAAGGTCTTCCACAGGCAAGTCCTGGAGTGAAGGGCTGAGTTCATGCCTAAGTTCCTCAGTTAGTTCTGAGGTTCTGGGGCAGCTTGGGACAGCTAAAAAGAGACCAGAAACCAGGACATCCAACACGAACTGCAGCACCCAGTCATTTGATGACTATGTCACAACAGCATTTTCTCATTTCCTTCAGAAGAAGCATCTACAAACGGTATTCCAGAGAAATCACAGAGAATGGTCACTCCGGTCTCTTCACAATAGAACTGTTCATTTGTGGCGATGGACAGCCTGGGCAGGAAAAGATGATCAGGACAGTCTGACCCAGAGGACAAGCCATCGGTGGTGCTTCCTTTAGCAGCCACTTCCTAGCCTTCCTTTGCCAAAGGTAACCAAGAGTCACAGTCACCAGATAATGACAAGGTTTGTTTGTTTTTCCCGTAGTCACAGACAAGATGCAGAAAAAGCACAGTCAATGGCTTTACATTCCTTGAAAAATTGCTTGGTCAATCAGACACCGTACCGGACATATTGCTTGGGCTGACACATTTAATTCCCCAAACACCCTATGTGGTAGGTCGCAGGGGTTGTTCCTGGTGTCTGTACCCAATGGCTGCTTGAAACATGTTTGTTGGATAAATGAGTGAGGTATATTCCAGCTTGGCTGAGCCAGATTACAATTAAAAAAAAAACAAACACAGAACGTATGAGAGAGAAAACTCCTGGAGAGGGTATCTTAAGCCAAGATAATTCCGCACTGAATAGTTGTGCAAGAGTTACTAAGGCGCAAGAACAAAATTCTCTGCTCACAAATGTATGTGGACACTGCTTTGCACTCAATTCAGAGCAACAACAAGAGAAATGCAAGGCTCAAGGGAGAAATGGAAATTAAGAGTGTCTTAAACTGCTTTCCCTCATCCCCCCAAAATAGTTTAATACAGACACTGCGTGGAGAAAGTTTGTCCACACATACATTGATGGGGACCTGTGCAAGGCAGAATTGACCAGAGAAAGAAATTGACCCAGGATGTGGTTGCATGTTCATGTCAAACTGCACAGAGCCCTCAACTGCAGCAGGAGACTGGAACTTTGTATGCCCACAGGAGTCAGTCATTGTCCAGGCCAGGGATCCCTGGGGGGCATGGCCTTGAGTGAAGAAAACTCTGTTGCCAAGAAATAGTTTTAGCCAAAGGACAGCTGAAGACATGGGTATGCGGCACTACAGAAAGAACCCAGGAGGGAAACCAGAATATCCTCCAGAAAGACATGATGTATGTACAGGTGGATTTCCTTCTGAAATAGGCGGATGCAGAGTGCCAAACTGTAGGTAAGAGATTTCTCTCCACTGAGTTTAAATTTACAAGTCATAAATTCCAGCAACCTGGCGTCAACCGACTAGCATTCTGATGGGGACCCTACCAAGGTTTTCTCTTTCATTCACATATCATTGAGCCTCTGCTATGTTTTTTGGCGATGGTAAATAGTACGTTCCGGGAACACAGTTTTGCCAGTGATAATTGCTTTAGGGGGCTAGAGATTAGCTTGTTTTCCAAATTTTCTGTGTGTGGGCCAGGGAACATCTGTATGTACTGACACGAAGGGCTGCACAATATTTTTCTGAGTGATAATCTTGTGTATACTTTTAACTCTTTAGGCTCTTTGAAAATCAAGGAGGGGACTTTCATTTCCTGGAAGATGGAATAGATATGCTTTTCCTATCATTTCTGATAAGTGTGGTTAAACCCTGAACAGTGTGTATAAAATAAACATAGACTCTGAATGTGGGAGAGAAAAAGGCAAACCAGCTAGGAACACAGGGTCCCGGAATGAAAAGGCAGTAAGTGCCTTGGGATTTGTTTGTTTTCAATCACATATCCCAGCCTTGGGGCCAGATAACCCAGCAAATTAGAAACATCAATGGGTACAGATGAAAAATCAGCCCCAATAGAAGGCTGCTCTGTCTAGTTAAAGGATGAAGAAATGGTCAGCTTAACAAGACAGAACGCTTTTAGACGATAGCCACTCCACTCCATCCAGGCAAAACATAAAATATTTCCCCCCACGCTCAAGCTAGCAAATTTGAGTGGTGAGCCTAGATTTCCACCCTCATGAGGCTGTAACAAAATGCTCCAACACTCCTGCTGATGTAGTGTCAGAGGCCAAGTGAGGAGCCTGTACTCTCTTCCATGTTGGCCAATAACAAGGCCCTAGTCACCTACACTTCTACCTTGACACGATAAGGTACCCTTCCCTTCCTCACTGGGGTGGTATTGGAGGAGACCTAATGAAGTCAGGACTTCTACTATCACAGAATAGTAATGAGGTCATCCCCACCACAGTGTCACTGGAGACCCCCTAGGCGCCAAGTTTCCCACCATGGTCCAGCAGCAACAAGAAACCTCCCTTTGGGGGTCAACAGATGCCAAGTGGAGAACCTGGACTCCTGCTTCCACCTGGAGTAATGAAGGAGCAGCACCTCTTCCCTTGCCAGAGCAGTAGCAGAAGATCTGAGACCCAACATAGAAAAGACGCCAATCCTCCCAAGTTGGTATGCACGTTTCACGTAATTCCTACCAAAATCCCAGTGAGACTTTTTTTTATACCTGTAGAAAAGATTGCCCTACAATTTATAGGCAAAGGCAAAGGAACCAAAATAGTTAAAACAATCTTGAAGAAGCACAAAGTAGAAGAGATAAACCTGATCTTAAGATTTCTTATATAGCTGCAATAATCAAGAATGTATGTTGCTGGCTAAAAGACAGCCCAATGGAAAAGAATGGAAAACTCAGAAAGAGACCAACACGGGGGTATGTAGGTGGCTCAGTGGTTAAGCATCCAAGTCTTGGTTTCAGCTCAGTCATGATCTCAAGGTTCATGAAATCGAGCCCTGGGTGGAGCTTGCTTAAGATTCCCTCTCTCTTTCTCTTTTCTCTTCTCTCTCCCTCTCCCTCAACCCCTTTCCTGCTCATACATGTTCTCTCTCTCTCAAAAAATAAAAAATAAAGAAAAATACCAAGACAAATATGGCCAACAGAATTTTGACAAAAAATGCCAAGGAAAATATAGGCATCTCAACAAACTGTGCATGGGCCACTGGCCATTCACAGGCAAAACATAAACCTCTACCTAAGTCTTACATCTTGTGGACGTTTAACTCAAAATGGATCACCAACTTAAATATAAAGCATTTGACTCTAATACTTCTAGAAGAAAATAGAATAGAGTCATCAGGATATAGTGCTAGGCAAAGAGTTCTCAGATTTGAAACCCAAAGCAATGTTTATTTTAAAATGGATAAATTAGACTTCACCAATATTTAAGACATCTCTTTTGCCAAAGGACAGTGTTAAGAGTATGGAAAGAAAAGCTACAGAGTGGGGTAAAATGTTTTCAAACCATATATTATACGGCTAGTATTTAGACTATATATAATATTACATGTATATTATAAATACATATAATCTCAAGTGTATATATATATATACATATATAGATATATAGATATAGATATATATTTTACATATACTTATCTAGAAGATATATATATGTATACATATATACATATATGTATGTATATATGTATACATATATACATATATGTATGTATATATGTATAAATATGTATACACATATACATATATGCATGTATATATGTATATATATGTATATGTATGTATGTATATGTATATGTATATGTATGTATATATGTGTATATGTATGTATATGTATACATACATATATATGTATACATATACATACATATATATATATATATATATAAACCCAACAATAAAACTCGAAACAATGCAATTAGAAAATGAACAAAATACTTGAGAGGGCATTTCACTGATGTGGATATATGGATGGCAAATAAGCATATGAAAAGGTGTTCAATATAATTTGCCATTGGAAAAATGTAGATTAAAATCACCATGAGATGGGGGCACCTTGGTGACCCAGTATTGAGTGTCCAGCCTTGATTTTGGCTCAGGTCATGATCCCAGGGTCAGCCTCTGTGCTAAGGATGGAGCCTGCCTAATATTGCCTCTCTCTCCTTCTCTCTTCCTCTGCCGCTCTCCTCTACCCACGCTCTCTTTCTCTCTAAAATAAAAAAAAAGTCACTATGAGATATCTTTATACACTGATTAAAATGGCAGAAAAAAAGGATTAGCAACAACAACAAATGCTGGGAAAGATGCAGAGAAACTGGGGTATTCACACATTACTAGTGGGAACACAAAATGGTACAGCCAACTAGAAGCCAGTTTGGCGCTTTCTTAAGGACACTAAACATTGAAATCCTGTATGCCCCAGAAGTTGTATTCCTGGGCATTTGCTCCAGAGAAATGAATATTTCTGTTTCCCGAACAACCTATACCCAATTGTTTATATCAACTGTAACCAAAATAATTTCATGAGGAGTGAATTCTTTACCACACTCCGACATTTCTCTCTGTCTCTTTACTTCTCTCCCGATATGGGGTAACTTACCTGGTTGGAAAATTTAGAAAGACTAACCAGACGTTCAGGGCATTGGAAGGAGAGCACTTATTTTTGCCGTCCACAGAAAGCACATCCCAGTGCCTCCCATTCCCCAGCAGTCTGCATTCAGGGGAGATTGTTCCCGTATCTACTGGTAGGATGTGGTAAGTGAGCTTGCCTACTTATAGCATTCCATGTTATGCTATAAGTAGGCATAATACGTAGGTATACTGTAAGCCCACTTGCCTGCTGTCTCAAAGCAAGATTCTTCATATTGGCTTTGGTGAGTGACAGAGGTTTCAAAAACCCATCTGCCATTCAATATATTTCTCAATTTTTCAGAACACAGATAATTAAGAGAGGTGCTGCTTGTTTGGGGTTATTTAGGCTCCCAATATGTAAAATAAGCTTAAAATGCTGTATCAGTTTTCCAGAGATGCTATAACAAAATACTCCTGATTGGGTCGCACAAGCAACAGAAATTAATTTCTTAGAGTTCTGGAGGCTGGAATTCTAAGACGAAGATGTTGGCGGCTTTCACTTCTCCTGGGCCGTCTCTTTTTGGCGTGACAAAGAATTAGCTGTCTTCTCTCTCTGACCTCATGTGGCTTTTTCTTTGTGACTCTTCTTCTTATTATTAGGATACTAGTTACATTGGATTAGGGCCCCGGCCTCATGACCGAATTTAACCCTAATTATTTCTTTAAAGGTTTTGTCTCCAAATGTAGCGTTTTGGAGGCTAGGACTTCAACATACGAATTTGAAGGAAACATAGTTCAGTCTATAACAAACACCTATTAAAAAGCAGAGTTAGGGGCACCTGAGTGGCCCAAGCGTCTGACTTTTGACCTCAGTTCAGGTCATGATCTGTTTGTGAGATCGAGCCCCACATCAGGCTCCCTGATGTCTGCTTGGGATTCTCTCTCTCCCTCTCTGCCCTTCACCCACTCGCATGGGTGCTGAGAGCACGAGCTCTCTCTCAAAATAAATAAATGAACTTTAAAAAAACAGAGTAAAAATAGATTTTGATTTTTTTTTTTACATAGATTTTTAATAGAAAATTAGTGCAGAGTTATTGACAGAAGATACACTTAAACATTAAGAGAGAATTTGAAAAATAAAAAGCATAGAAAAATTTAACTCAACCAGCAATGAAAAAGACTAACTTCCTAGCAATATGTAATAGATAGTGACTGAATATAGTAACCGAATAAAACAAATTAGGTATTAATTTATTTTTATTTTATTTTTTTAAAGTTTATTTTGAGAGAGACAGAGAGAGAGAAAGAGGCAGGGAGGGGCAGAGAGAAAGAGAGAGAGAGAATCCCAGGCAGGCTCTGTGCTGTTAAGACAGAACCCAACATGGGCTCGATCTCACGAACAGTAAGATCATGACCTGAGCTGAAATCAAGAGTTGGACGCTCAACCTTCTGAGCTACCCAGGCGCCCTAATAACAGGGATAAGGAGGGATATGGCTTAGTGATAAAAGGAAATAAACCACCAAGAACGTATAATAACCATGAATTCACATGTGGCAACACAGTCTCAAGACACACGTGGCGAAAGTTTTCAGAAGGCAAGTAGCAATTGACTAATACAGCCAATAATTGATCATAGTCGATTTTTGACTCACTTATCTCAGAATTGAATATCTAAGGCAGTCCAAAATTTGATAAGAAGTATAGAAAAATTAGCCCAATTAAACCATATCATCTAGTATCCAGAATGCTTAACCTTAAATGCATGGGAAATTATAAAGGTTTAAAAGTCACCCAAACAATTTTGAAGAAAAATAAGGTTGAAAAGATTGGGTTGGATTAGCTTGCTGATACCAACAGTCACCATATGAGAAGGCTATACTTCCTTAAACCTCAGTGGGAAAAAATTGAATTGTCAACAGACGGTTTGAGGCATGCTCCTATCTATATTTTAAGCAGTGAAATTAGATATCTTTCTTACATATTACCTCCAAACAAATTTCCCACTTATGAAAGATCTACGGGTGTGTATTTTAAACCTGTAGACGAAAATATAAAGAATATATTTATTACATTGGGCAAGACTGTTACATTATGTTAGGAAAAATCACAAACCGTAAGTAAACAACAGACCGATAGGTTCGTTTACGTAAAAATAAAAATAAGCCACAAAATACATGACGAATATATTTGTCACTAATCACTAAAATCAAGTGATTAACAGAGAAAAGATACTTATAAAAACCAGGAAAAGGGATCAGTATATAGAATGCGTAAAACATCTCCAGGTCAATAATATCTCAATAAACTACAAACAGACAAGAAAAAAAAACAGTAAAGCATTTAAAAAGGAAATTCACAGATGAGGAAACCCACATGCCCAATTAAAGACGAAAATATACAAACTATCACTAGCAAGTGGATAAATGAACATTATAAAAAAAATGAGATACGGGCCATCAATCAGGAAAGAATAAATTACTGAGAAAAACAGAGGCAAAGATCTTATACTGATGATGGCAGTGAAAATTGGGGTTAACTACCTTGGAGAGTAATCAATATTTGAAAACCAGTGTTGATGCACAAATCTGACCTGGCTAATCATCTTATGTTTAGATATCTGTCCCAATGAAATTCTTCCCTCTGTATCAGAAGATTCTCAGGAGACAATTATTCGTGGGTTTCCTGGGTTTCTGCACATCTTGCAAGCAAAGGCACTAAGTGTCCTTCCATTTCAAATGAACTTTTCGAGGATGTTTGTAAGGTGAACAGGCTTGGAAGAAAGAGATCGTGTCTGCAGAGGGCAGGCTTGCTTACTGTCCAGCACAACAGAAGTAATGTCTCCCTGGAGCAAAGATCAGGCACGTTTGCTCACAGTGCGTTCTAGAAACTTCAGGTTCCCTAAGCTCAGGGTTCCTCAGCTATGATGCAAATCCAGTGTGTGCATAGTCTGCACCTGAGCCCCCGCAGTGGCCGAGAGACAGCAGAAGTGAGAGACAAGGGAAATTGGTGCAAATATGCTAATTCTTACAATGCTCACCATGCCATGAGCAACAAAGCCCTTTGCCTCTGCTACAAGCACCTCGCGTTTTTTTACCAGAATTCACGAAACCGTGACAGACCAAACTGTTGGCTTACAAATAGGGTAAAATTCCAGACTTTTAACAGACCTCATAGCAGTTTCTAGTCATAAAAAGGTTGGAATCAAGTTGAGTGTGTCACAATGGGGAGATGTGTTTTAAAGTTGTGAAACAGTGAATTACCCAGTGAACGTGATGGATGATGCCTCCTCACATAAGATTGTTATTTTTATAGGTCAGAGTTGTTGGCAATCTTATGCAGTTCGACTTCATATTTGGATCCATATAAATAGATCTCAAAAACATAAAATTTAATTTTGAACTTCGATTTGTCCCCTAAAAACAGTATATGCAAAGTTTTTTTTTTTAATTTTTTTTCAACGTTTTTATTTTTATTTTTGGGACAGAGAGAGACAGAGCATGAACGGGGGAGGGGCAGAGAGAGAGGGAGACACAGAATCGGAAACAGGCTCCAGGCTCCGAGCCATCAGCCCAGAGCCTGACGCGGGGCTCGAACTCACGGAGTGCGAGATCATGACCTGGCTGAAGTCGGACGCTTAACCGACTGCGCCACCCAGGCGCCCCCTGCAAAGTTTAAAAAGGAACCACGCTCCTTCTATTCTCGCTGATGGAGTAAAAATTTTCTACCGAACTGTGCGAGGAGAGACCCTGATTTCGCCCGACTTGGCTGAACAATGAGGAAAATAGGGTGACTAGCAGGGAGAGTTCAACTGTATGTACAGAATTCTGGTTCTAAAACCAATAAGGAGAGAAGCAGGGACACCTGGGTGGCTGGTTGAGCGTCCGACTCTTGATTTTGGCTCAGGTCACGATCTCATGGTTCGTGAGTTCGAGCCCCGTGTGGGGCTCTATGCTGACAGTGTGGAGCCTGCTTGGGATTCTTTTTCTTTCCTCCTCTTTCTGCCCCTCCCCAGCTCATGTGCTCTGTCTCTGACTCTCTCTCAAAATAAACAAATAAACTTTAAAAAAAAGATGAGAAGCAAAATATAACATGCTAAATAGTTTGGCTGGTACATGTTTATAACTTGGGTGGTTACCATATAACTCCCTGAATTTCTCTTTATATAGTGTGTGTCTATTATTTCCCAATGAAAACACAAGACTAAAGTAAAGTGAATGTTCAGAGGCTCAAGGGGACAGCCACAACTTAAAAAGGAGTCCTCTTGAACAGGCTTTCCAAATCTCCAGAAACAGTGTGAGATCTCAGTTCTCTCATTTTCTCAGAAGGCCTATCTTGGTTTACAGGACAGTTTTTTTTCTTCTAGAAAACACATTATGAGTCACTCAGAGGAGTATGGGCCTACCCTAAAATTTTCACCATGTGTCATTAAATGTCATATAGTTCAACTGCAGGAAATTTTTTTCTCATAATGAGAAATGCAAAGCCTGGGCTGATTTCAAGTTTTTATTTTTTTAATCCTGAAAAAAACATTAATGAGTTTATACAGATAAAAAACATCTTACAATACAGTGACCCTGTCTCTACTAATTATCTTTTCAGCTACTAGATTAGTATTTTTACGTTTTTTTTTTTTTTCAGTTTTGCAATACCTATTTCTGGAAAGGGTTGGAGGTACCTAAGTAAAATAAAAGCAAAAATTATAAATGTTTAGAGCTCAAAGGGATTTTTATATTTTCTTTTTCATTTTGTAGATGAAAATATGTAGATGTCTTTGCCTAGTGGCCATGCCCCCATTTGAACCCACATCTTCTAACACATCAAACAATATTAATTTTAATATACAAGGCTAGACTAAGAATTACAGTTAACATTTCTTGAGTGTTTCTTGTATGTAAGGCCCTGTTCTAAGCCTTTCCTTGTATTATCTCATTTAATTTCACACATTCTTGGAGCTAAGTACTGTTATTTTTTCCATTTTACACATGAGGAAACTGGGTACCAGGAAGATAAAGTACATTTCCCACCACCACACATGTAGGAACTAATAGAATAAGGATGTTAGCCCAAGCACTTTTATTGCAAAATTCACCCAACACTCTTAACTGTTCTTATGGATTAACTGAAAACAACATAGCCCTCAATAAGTATTCGTCTTATCTTCAACTTTCAATTTGGATGATCAATTTTTCTAGCCTTACTAAACATGCAAGGGGGGTAGGTATTCTTTTCATTTTATAAAGCTAAAATATAAGACATAGAGTGGAAGGATAACTGGAATCTTGATCCTTGGGTGATAGGAGTTATTATAACATTAGAAATAATATGCTCCGATTTTTAGAATCTCAGCATACTGGGATGTTACAATTACATGCCTTTCCCGAGGGAGTGAGGTCAGGAGAGAGCTATAAAGTCACCTCAAGATTAAAGAATCATGGCCTTGGTTAGGGCTTGGCTGATCTAATAAAATAGGGTGGGTCTCTCTTCATTAATACCACACAGAACCCCATCCTGAGATATGAATTACCATCAAGGCTAACACCTAGAGAAGCTTTGACAGTGTGGCAGAAACTGGACTGAGGGCTTTATTTACATTGTTTCTACCTATTATTTGGCAAGCACACACGAGCCTCAAGTTTTGTTGGGTGCTGTTCCAAGAGCTTTATACGTATGGATGGTGTTGATTTCCACAAAAACTATATGAAGTTAATTCCACTGCTGCCCTCATTTGATACGTGAAGAAGACCAAGTGTTGGAGACCAGGTTTTGACCCCTAGGGCCAGAGTTACTCTTAACCACCTCTAGACTGTCTTCTGTATTTATCATCAGCATAGCACCACAGAAGGGGTACTCTTCTTTTCTCCTTGAGGAAACTGAGGGCTGGAAGGGCTAGGTAAATGGCTCAAGTCTTGTTTTTGCATAGCTAGAATGGAAACAAAGACATTTTAAGCCCTACATTTGACCACCATGGTTTTACTTAGCACATTGTGTTTATCGGTGCTTCTCTCTCCTTCCTCCTTTCTCTCTCCCTGCATGCCCTCCTCTCTCTCTCGTTTTTATACAATAGAAAACACAGCATATAAGAGTTTGCACTACCTTCTGCCACCTGGAGTGATGCCTCCAGCTTTGTCATTTTATAATCCTGCTGGAATATTAATCAACCTGTCACTTTAGTTATGTTTGTACTTCTCTTGCCTAACTTTTTATTATTAGTTACAAAAAACACCTTTGCAATTTATATCACTCTCCAAAAGTAGCTTAGAATGCCCTGTGTGTCTGGAATAGAGACTGGATTGGCTTATCTCTAAAGAGAAAAAGCCACCAGAGACGTGGGCTGAAAAGAAGGTCACACCATGTCATGCCAATCCTTCCTCCTGATGCTTTCAAAATATCATACAGTGGTAATTGGCACAGAGTCTAACTCTGATGCTGGAGATTCCCATAAAAGGTGATGTGATTTGGAAATTTTTCCAGTTCTAAGTTCTGGTTCTGGCACGGTATCATACCCACTAGCTTAGTGACTTCCATGAGTTATTAACCCTCTATTTTCCCATCTTTAAAATGGGAGGGGGTAGGGAGGTGAATGCTGCATGGTTCATAACTATCTTATAAGGATTAGAGATGAAGTTTCGGGTGTATAGCAGGAATGTGTCTCAACTGAGTTCCTAAGATCATGCAGGTATTCAAGAAATGGTAGCTATTTGTATGTGCAGCACCCACATTGCTGACTTTCCAGGCACTGAACGCAGCAGATTTTTATGTGGCATCTGATGTCTTCTCAACGTAGCCATTGACTTTAGGCATTGGCATGCTGGGCATTAATTCCTCACCAACTCAAGAAAATTTTGGTCATAAAATATTTCCATTTGACAAGTATTCTTTCAGAATATTAGCTTCTGGAAACACGCTGCCAAGGATTCATAAAACAACAGACCAACCCTTTACAAGGCACGTCTACAATGTGTATAACGCAGGTGTCTCTGCTTACGTGTTCCGATTGGCTGCAGACCCTAAATTATGATTTCTTCCCTGGAGGGGAATCATATGAAGAAGAAAGTACAAGGTCAGAGATTATGCAATTCTGTTTCTCCAGGGATTGTCCCGACTGCTTGTTGCCAGGTCTCCCTCCTCTATTCCTGAGTTCACAGATTGCTGGCCAAGTATTCCGGGTGTAACACTAGGGAATAATAAGCATATTTACAGTCCTGATATCTCATAGTCATATCCCAACCCACTGGACCTTTCTCTGTGTGTCTGATTCACATCTGGTGACATGCCTTCTCTCGCCCTCTTACCTAAGATTGGGAATGCAGTTCTGCCCGACTCAGAGGAAGGGATCTCTCCTACAAAAGACGGTGTGAGGACCCAGGTAGACTTCAGGGACTGCAGTCCATTTTCTTTTAAGTTCATGTCATACTTAGGTTCAGGAGAAGCTAGCAGGGCTTTCCCACCCTCTCTCTTGGGGTTACCAATGATTTCTGAAAATTGGAACCTAACCAAGCCCGTGTGAGTTCGAGGGAGCATTAAACCTTGGGAAAGGAAAGCTGTGATCGGCTGAAACACGCGAAGGCTTCGTGGCTTCATTATTTGGTTGTTAAGGAGTGGTTTTGACATCAAAATGTGACTTTTAACTCACATTTGGCAAAATGCCTTGACCACAGTGTTAGTGACAATAAAAGAGCTCAGAACAAGAATGCTTAACCCGTTTGTTTAACAAACAGTTGGCCGAGACTTACCTTATGCTAAGTACGAGGGCTACATATGTGACTATTACAACACAGTTCCTTCTCCATGTTATTCAAAAAGTCATGGAGACATAGATACATAAAAAAAATAAAACAGAAAGGGACAATTCACTCAGTTATCAGAACTTGAATTTCTTGTAAGGTAAAACGATGACTAGTGACTATAATTCTTACCTCAGGTGGTTTTAAATTAAGAAAACATATGAGTAAAGCGAGTGGCACAGGTAAGAGCTGACAACAAGTGGAAGATATCAAGATGATTATTAACATTGTACTTCTTATAGATCCAGTAACACACATATGTGTAGAAGATATATGGAGGGGCATATACGGAGGGGCACATACGGAGGGGCATATATGGAGGGGCAGGACAGGGAGCATTTAACTCTACTTGGGATGAACTTCAAAAAGAGTGAACATAGTGTTTGGCAGGAAGAGAAGTTGGCAAAAGGTAATTTCAGGCACGTGGCGAATACTCAGTCATTGTTATTACTATTATTAAAGGAGGATGGTCTGTGATAAGTTTTGAAAGGTAAAATAAGGCCAAGGAGGGAAAGTGAGAAATCCAGGCAGGAGAAAGAGTTTAACAAAGGACAGAGGCGCTACACTCTATTGTGCCGTCTTGGAAGAAGAAATGCTTTAATATGGAGGGGGAATAAATTGTGAGTGAGATGGGATTGGAGAGGTAGGCAGGGCCACATCATAAAACATCTTGAATGCCGGGCTAAGGAGCTTATACCATATCCTACTGACGATGAGAAGTCACCTCATATATTGAACATTTTAGCGACATGACCAAGTTTGCATTTGAGAATTGTCACTTGCATAGAAATAAAGAAGAATGTTAGAGAGAAGCAAGAGGCAGAGAAAGTGAAGGGATATCTGATAAAGTTAAAATGACCAAGAACCTAACAATCTTATTTCTAGTTTGCACCCCATACGGAGCACAGCGTTTGCTCATTGAATGCAACATTATTTATAAGAGCAAAGAAGTTGAGCCCAATCCAAGATCAGTAGGATTGAATGTAAGAATGGTATATTCCAGTAAAAGAACTACTAGAATGCTATGCATAAAAACGAATCCGTTAAATCTAGGTGTATTAGCAAGAGTCGATCTCAAGTACACATGAGTCACCACCACCACCAGCCCCAAGTTGAAGAATGTTAATTACAATCTGACGCCATTTATAAAAATTTCAGAAATAACGTTTATGGACACAAATATACACATGATACTGGGGCTCCTCATAGGTTTCAAATGTAGAAATCAACGAAGACCTGTTAGTGCTATTAGCTCAGGAGGAGGAAGAGTCTTCAAGGGAGGGGAGCATGGGGGGGTACGAGAGCTCAAAGAGCAGGAGTGAGTCAGCCTATGGTTTCAGGGAAATGGGACAACACCTTCATAACTCCAGGCAAATGATTTTGCTTCACCTCCTACATTCTGTCACCAACGGCCTTCAAATTGTTATTGTGGGAGGGATGGAAAATGCTGTCTTCATAGTCATATTTTTTGTTGTTATGAAAACTACAGTCCGAGACCCTTATGGAGAGATAAATCGTGGTGAACAAGGTTAGTTTCAAAAACATGAAGAAAATACCCTCCTAGGTAATTTGAACTCTCAAGTCATTTCAAGTCCGCAAACAGCAAACATTTTTTCCCTTTGCCAAGTGTGTTTTGAACATTATTCTAGGCACTACGGAAAGTGCAAAATAAAAGGAAACACTCTCTTTGTATTCAAGAGAGCTTCAGTCTACTGTGCAAGAGGTGTGTACTAAGGGCTATAGGATTAGTGCAAACCATGCTGTCCAGCGTGAGAAAATCACACAAGCATTACAAAACATGCTAAAGGACGTGCACAGGGTCTGCGTTTTTGCTGGGTCTTAAAAAGGCAGCAGAGTATCAGCAAGAGGAGGTCAAAAGAAAGAATACTTGGATACAGGAAGGCCATGAGAAAACCCAGAGGAAAGGGAGATGCGCTATTTGGAGTATACAAATTGTGCGATTCAGCTCCACAACAATGTCTGAATTAAAAAGAGTGGAAGGGTAGAGATGGGAGACATGGAGGTAAGGTACAATCAATGTTGTGTAGGACACTGAATGTCAGGATGAGGAATATGGGCTTTACACAACAGGCCATGGGAATTGATTCAGAAAAAAAAAATTCAAACGTGAGAGGCTTGGAGTACTCTTCTAATACTTTGGATCTTCTAGAAGCACCATATCCAGCTTCCCGTTATGCTCTTAGAAATCTCTAGCTTGAGAACAAGACCAAGGTAGCCCGCTGAATGATGAGAGACACAGGCTCCATCACTCCTATTGCTCTAGGTGACAGGATGCCAACGGCCAGACATGTAAGTGAGGCCATCCTAGATCATCGAGCCACAAAGTGACCTATCAGCCAACTGTAAACCCTTGATAAAGCCCATCAGAGATTATCAATGCCAATCCAGACCAGAACCACTCCACTAACCCACAGAATCATGAGCTAAATAAATAGTTGCTTTAAGCTACTAGGTTTTGATGTGTTTAGTTACATGGCAACATGAATCTGGGCACAGTAAACCCTTATTCATCCAGGAACTACTGAAAATGACAGCAGGCCTTAGCATTAAGAGCCATAGGTTATATTTAAGAATCGCTGCAAGTCTTACAGATGATAGAGCTGCACAGAAATTCCCTGAGTCCTTATCAAGTGTATTTTTGTATTCTAAGGGTGCTTCCCTAAAGCTCTTGGGAAATAGAACCTGTCCTGCTTCCTTTCCTTCCTTTTCTGATGATCCTATTCTCACCTATAGCCCATAGGGCATGTCATGTTCTCTAGCCGATGGTGGTAGCTAATGATGCCAATGATGAAAAGAAGGATAATGTGCAGAGAAGAGGTGACCTAGCAGACCCGTGGCATTATGTCAGTCGATATTCTCGAATCCATAGAGCTGATGTGAGAATTACATCTGGCAATGTAAAACAAAAGCTGTGCCTACGTACAAGGAGCTTTCAGCCTACAGGGAGACACTGACATACACATGGTGGTAAGTACCACACGAGAGAATCTTGTCTTATGAAATATCCAACTGCCCCGTGTCTCACGTTGATCCATGACAGACTGGAGAGTGCCAACACTAATTCTTGCTGAGGAAGCCCCTAGTCTCTGCTCCAAGGGCACCAAGTTCAATCTTTAAATATAAGATTTTTTTACCGTGCCCACATAGAAACTTAGACACACCCCCCCCCCACACACACACGCAAGCATACACGTAAGAAAGAATGAACAAATTCTAATGGGACATTAAAAGATGAACAAGTCACACTTAGTCGTGAGGAGCAAGAAAGGTCTGAGATGTTTCCTAAACGTCTGTTCTCTTTTTCGATCCTGTCTCTCTGAATAGGAGTTTCTTCTTCTTCTAATGAGAGTTTTGGATTCTATAATTTTGTGGGTCCTACCAAACTGTACCATTTTATGTTCACTGCATAGGCAACTAATTGGCATCACAATTTTCAACGTTAGTGACTCAAAACTATTCCCCACAATCCTTCAGATGTAATCCATTGTTCCATTAAAATAGTTGCTGAATTGCAATACATTTGCATCTTATTTATTCCTTAGTAGTGACACCAGTCCCATCCCTGTAAAGTTTATAAGAAAGGGCTTTCATCTTACAGTTGCAGTCAGAGTACCTAATAGGAAAAACAAACCACAGTCAAAATGAAAAAAAAAATGTACTTTCTGAAAATACTAGCAAAACAAGTGACAAATCAATTTCATAAAAGCTCAATGCTCTGCTATTTAATGTAGATGTGTGGTCTACAGATCTCTACCCAGGACAGTGAGCCCTCTGGCCTGCTCTGTTAAATTTTGTGGGGTTCTTTTGTGCTTTTACCAAACGTTCCGCTTTTCCCTCTGTCACCCAGATAATTGCTCTTATCTGTCAAGTACATACAATTCTTAGGTGTTTATGCTTTATTGCACTTTTTCTATTTTAAATAACTTTCAAGCACATCTTCACATTCGATCATCACACAAAGCAGTGAAGGGTTTTTATAAATAAGAACACTGAGCCCTTAGAATCCAAGTGACTAGCCCCAGTTTACACAGCAGATCAATGACAGATCTAGGGTGAAACCCTGACATCTCACCTTGAAACCAGTTTTTTTTCCCCACTACATAACAGAGTGGGGGAATTTTGGATACTTGTGTAGGCCTACTTCGATTTCAGAGACAACATCATTCACCAGTTTCATCGCTAGGACATTCAAATCATATTTAAAGAAAAAAGAAGCAGACCGATACGATGCCAGCCAGGCCACTTTGCTGCTCATCTCCCCATCTGTTGGACAGCTGGACAGGGGAACAGCTGCCAGTCAAGGCTGTTTTGCCTGGCACTGTCATATCTATTGGCACTCAAAGCCATATGCCAGCAGCTGGTGCCTGCTCTTGCTGAATAGACCTTGTTTGGGTAGTGTAAGGCCCCAGTTGTCATTAATGAAATCATCAACCTCAGTCTTCTTCATGAGGCAAGAGTGAAGGTCAGAGCGGGAGGGTAAATCAGACTCACCATTGAAAACAGTTCACTTCCAGGTTTGTGGAACCAGAACCTGGCTTTGTGTCAGACAGATGGGTGTATGAGTCCACATGCGCCACTTCTCAACTGTGTGACCCCCAGACAAATCCCTCTGTCTCACCCAGCTTCAAGTTCTCTACTCTGGAGATAGTGCCTACCCTGCAGAAGTGCCCTGAAGATGAAATGAGGATGCATGAAAGAGCCCTTGGACATCACAGTGAACTGATCGTGAGCCACCTCAGTCTGGGGTGTGGTGTAATCTCCAGAAGAGAGTCTCTCGAGGCACTTGTTACCAAGTTTCAATTATGTGAAGGACTGGAAGACACAACGTAGACCTTAATGTGTACCACTCCAGAGGGAAGAACTAAGACCACAGTTCCAGTCGTTGCAGAGAAATAAATTTCATTTCAAAATTAGAAGCAACTTTATAGAACCCAGAGCACCTAAGAGATGGACGGCAATGTGCCGCACCCGAGACTCCTGGGAAGGGGCTGAGTCAGCACCCACAGGGACATTACAGGAAGGAGTCCCTTGCTCCTGTCTTCTTTTGTTCTGCTTTTCTTTCCTCTCTTCATCTCTGGCTCTTTTCTGTCCCAAATGTACTGTGTAGGGATGAAAGGGACGAATACATGTCCCATCCTAAAGGAACAATACATACATTACAAGTCAGTACATAAGAAAAGACACCAAAAGCGTGCTGTAGAATCCAGGAAGCATGAGAGGGAATAACAATCTGCAACTAGCCGTGCAGAAATAAATACATGTCAAGCTATTGGGGAACAGTAATGTGAGTATCCCTCCCTAGGCTGAACCCCCTCGAAGTGGGAGAAATAACTTTTTTATCTTATGGGTAATAACTTTTGAAGTGTAATACCTTTGGTCTGTATGTGTTTGCTACAGCTGCTGTAACAAATATCACCCTAATTAATTTGTCATCACCATAACGAATACCTCAATAAGTTCTGGAGGCTAGAAGTCCAAGAGCAACGCGATGGCAGATTGGGTCCCCTGTGAGCGTTGTGAAGGAGAATCTGTTCCGCGATTCTCTGTTAGTTACTCATGGCTTGCTGGAAGTCTTGGGCATTCCTTGGCCTGTAGAAGCATTCCCCTGATCTCCGCCTTCATCTTCACACACATTCTTCCAGTGTGTGTGGCTCTGTGCCTAGATGTCCCCTTTTTATAAGGATCCTTATCCTATTGGATTAGAGCCCACCTTAATGACCCGATCTTAACTCATTACATATACAGTGACCCTATTTTCAAGTAAGGTCACATTCTCAGGTTCTGGGGTTAGGACTCTAACACATGAATCTTGAAAGGACACAATCCAGTCCCAAACGTGGCCTTATATGTGGGAAATCTTCAGTAACATTTTCTGCAGGAATGCAGTTTGAAATCAGAGTGATCAAACCTCAGAGTTAGAAATAAATTGGTAAAAACAAGTTCCGCCTCTCCCTCTGCAGGGCCTGGGTCCCCTCTGCAACTCCAGTGTTGCTCAGAATCCTCCAGCAATACCCATGAGAGGGAGAATCTGTGTTATCCACTTATTTCTGCCTCCAAGCTTCTTTTTTTTTTTAATTTTTTTTAATGTTTATTTATTTTTGAGACAGAGGGAGACAGAGCATGAATGGGGGAGGGGCAGAGAGAGAGGGAGACACAGAATCGGAAGCAGACTCCAGGCTCTGAGCCATCAGCCCAGAGCCTGACGCAGGGCTCGAACTCACGAACCGTGAGATCATGACCTGAGCTGAAGTCGGACGTTCAACCGACTGAGCCACCCAGGCGCCCCTGCCTCCAAGCTTCTACAACTATGGGCAAGTGAGGAAAGAAAGCTGAGGAGGGAGGGCCCTGGAAGTATCCATGGCTGCTTAAAGAATTTGGATCCCTTTGCTTGCCACGATATTATTAATTAATGACTATTGTTGAACTATCAAAAGCAAATTAATTAGAAAGTAACATATTCGATTATAGTTAAATATTAAGTATGAATAATATTAATGAGTTAATAATTGTTAAATAAAATATAATTAATAATAATACTAATAATAATTAAAATTAGAAAGTTAAGGGGAGCCTGGGTGGCTCAGTCAGTTAAGCGTCCAACTTCGGCTCAGGTCATGATCTCACGGTCTGTGAGTTCAAGCCCCGCGTCGGGCTCTCTGCTGACAGCTCGGAGCCTGCAGCCTGCTTTGGATTCTGTGTCTCCCTCTCTCTCTGACCCTCCCCATTCATGCTCTGTCTCTCTCTGTCTCAAAAATAAACATTAAAAATTTTTTTTTTTAATTAGAAAGTTAAAACGGTACTTATCATGTGTTCAAGTACTGTACTATTGAAGGGGTCGACGTGATTAGATAGAAAGCAGTTCACAGCAAAGGGGGTGTTACCATTGACCTCTATTTGCATACAGGAGGAACCAAGCCCTGAAGAGCTCAAGCCACTTGTCCAAGATCACACTGTGTGTAAGATGGTTCATGATTCAAAAGCCTCACCTTGTACGTCCTGTCGTAGGCAGCCTGTTCTCAACTCTTACTTTTCTTCACAATGAAATTCAAACAGAATAACCTGCTTACTGAGTCAGAGTAGGGGTGGAAGGTGCGTGAGGAAGATGCTTGTTTGTGCAACCATGTATAAAACCGATACATTTTAAAGAGAGAGGGAGGAAAGGGAGATGATTGGTAGAAGGCAGAATTCTTACCAGGTAACATTTTAGGTAGGCAGGTGGGTGGCTGTTTATAGCCCACGTTCTTCAAATTATTTTTGGCTCTCGCCACCATTAAGTAATAATATGACAGCAGAACAATTCAGAAAATTCTGTTTCCTAGAAAGGCACCTGGCCCTCCCTTCTGCGGGGGTGTGAGGAAGGGCTCCAGATGTGCTGAGGTTTGCCTGCTCTAGCATTCTTCTGTGGGTCTCACCGCAGTCCCTGAAAAGGAAAACTATTTTAGGTGAATTAATTAAATGAAGGTGGTGTTGAAATTGTGTCTCTGGCTCTCTAGATTAATGTGAGTAGAAATGCTGCGTACCAGGCTGGTTACCTCACAAACCCAATATGCCATTCTATTTCTGGACCGGAGAAAATAGCTCTGTGAGTCTAACTCAGTCAAGTAAGGGGGAAAGGGCTCAGAAGGCCAGCCAGACTTCTTCTCCCTAGAGCACATCACCCGGAAATGTGCTACTCTTCAAGGAGGAACATGTCGAAATTAATCCATAAACACTCTCCCCATTTTTGCCCCAGTCCTGATCCTGAGGTCGCCTACTTTGTAATCATGGTTCTCCATTTAGGAAGTGACATGGAGAGGGTTGCAAATGGCCAGAACCCACTCTTCCACGTCCGCTTGAATATTTGTGTTCATTTGTCTGGTGGGATCTGAATAGGTGTTCCTGGAGAATTTCACATCTTACTAGATGTGAAATATATTCACCCATTACAACAAAACTATCAAGCATTATTCGTCCCACATTAGTGAAGGATACAGAGGTGAGGCATTGGGGGGGGGGCGGAATGCAAAGTTTTCAGTTAGCAACTGAAAGCATTTAAGCAGAAACTGCATGGCCAACTCATTCATTCATTTATTCAACAAATAACTTTACACTGTGCTAGTGATGACGATGAGAAAAGTTGTAATATAGAGAGATCCCTGATTTCATAGTTTCTATAGTCTATCAGAGAAACAGAATAAAACATATCATCATACAGATTACCATATGTTTATAATTACAAAAAAATATATTGTGAATTGAGAGCACGTACAAGAGAGATATTATGTGGTCTGAGTATCAGGAGAAGCCTCGCTGAAGAAATAATATTTAGGCCAAGACATGACAGATAAGCAAGAGGTAGCTGGAAAGGAGGACTGGCAGATGGAATAGTAAGATGAGAATTAATTTCAAGTATTCTGGGTGAATGAGGATGCAAATCATTGAGAGGATACAAAGGAGGAGAAAGATGGTATGAGATGAGGCTGTGGAATTAGGGTGGGGCCAGAACATGCAAAGGTGGTCTATAGTCTAAGAATAATAGGAAGGCATTGGAAGGTTTTCATGAGGGGAGTTACAGGGCCAGAGGAGCATTCAAAACATCTGTCTTATCCGGACACTAAGAAGAAGAGGAACAAGAGAAGGACGAAGACCTGTTAGAAGATTCTAGAAAGAAGACCTGTTAGAAAATTCTGGAAAATTCTTTCGGAAAAGATATGCTAGGTGGGACCAGGATTATGGCAGTGAAGATGTAAATAAGTGCTTGGATTCAAAAAAAAAATATTTAGAAGGGGTCTGGCTTAGATTTGAATGCTATTAGTTGTACACCTGAGGCTGAAGGAAATGTCCAGGGAGACTGAGGTAACAGACGTAAGTAAGTGTGAGGCTGGAGGTGACACTACTGAGACAGAAAATGCTAGAGATGGAGAATACTTCTTGGGAAAAGGTTATGAGGTCAGTCTGAGATGTACACGGTTGCATTTATCTGTGCAACATCCAGTCTAAAATGTCAAGTCAGAGATTGGATATTAAGGTAGAGATCTAGAGCCTGGAAAAAAGCAATGTACGTTGGAAGCTCCAGTCCAAAAGTCATAGTCTTTGAGGTGTTAATGATGCCACGGGCACAGAAAATGTGACCTAGGGAGAATGCCTAGATGGAGGTGACAAGATAGCCACAAGAAACCCTGAGGTTTTCAATATCTATTTAGTCAAGGAATCATAACTGGGGGAGAGTTTGAGAAATAGTGACCAAAGGTGCAGGTGGAAACAGGGGATTCTTGCACCAGGCAAGTCAGAGGTGGAAAAAGGATTACTGCGCAAGGCAAGTCAAAGGCGGAACGTAGCTCCCAAAATTGCTCAGAAGTCGAGTACAGGTGAGTGCAGACTTTGCAGGGAACTGGAGATTTGTCTCTCACTGGGAGCTTCAGGACAGTCATTGCCAAGATGTGACACAAGCAGGAGCCAGAATAAGGCAGGAGGGGACCAAACAGAGAAGCACACGCTGAAAGCTCTGTAAATGTGGTGAGAAAGGAGGAAACAGAGGCTGGCGGGAAATGATCCAGATGGCAGAGAGGGCATCTTTTCCACCATCAGCTGAACCAAACCGCCCCCAAGCACTTTTTAAACACACAAACTCCGCCAGAGTATCCCCCCGAGAAGTCAAGCAGGTCTAAATAGTCGTGTTTCTTAGTGTCTGCCTCCACAACCCATCACATTATAGATGTTACTAAATGTTGGTTGAAAGATCAAAGTTATAATTGTGGAGGACCTGCTAAGGTTTCATGAGATACCCACAGGAAATGAAAGAACTGTTTGAGTAGAGATCTAATAAGAATAAAGGCCAAGATCTTTGAAAACAAAAAATGTGATATCCTTGTGAACAGAATGACTAAGTGAGCAGAACACTGCAGAGCTCCTCGTAAGGGAATATACACTTATTGGCCAATGAGACCACCAGTGTAGACGTGTACGTGTTGGACATGATTGATTTAGAAAGTATAATGGCCTAGCAGCCAGAAGCCCCTTTAGGGTTGTTTTTTTTTTTTTTTTCAACAGTCAGTCTTGGAATGATCTTTTCTCACACTTGAATGCTGTGAAATTAGTGTCAGCTCTCAAGATATGTAAGGAAGTGATTGAAAGCCAGACAGAGTAAAGACGAAAGTACCTTCCTTCTTGAGTTTCTCAAAAATATATTGGCTTGATTGCTTATCAATAACTGTCTGGTTACTGGTTTTAAAGCCTGATGTTAGAAAAACTTGAGAAATGTACTGAGGCTGATGCTTGATATTGGGGATATCCAAAGCCCACAAAGGTCACTCAGCCTAGTGTGTTTGAAACCAACCTTGAGGTTAAAATACCTAGAACTTAAAAACCATCAATAATAAGAGTTGTTGCATCCTGCAAACATGCAGTTCCATCCTGCTGGGTCCCTAAATTTGCTATTTGCCCTTTCTCATATTGATTTCTATAATAACAGTTAACATTTATTCGGGGCTTACTATATGCCAAACGCTGAACATTTGTTATCTCTATGGAACCCTCAAAATACTTTCCATTTTACAGAAGAAAAAACTAAGGACAAGACAACTTCATTAAGATTGCGTAGTTATGAAGTGGTTCAGCTAGGATTTAAATTCAGACCAAGAATGGGGCACCTGGGTGGCTCATCCCCTTAAGCGTCTGACTGTTAATTTCGGCTCAGGTCATGATCTCACAGTTCATGAGATCGAGCCCTGCATCAGGCTCTGCACTGACAGTGGGATTCTCTCTCTCTCCTCTTTCTTCCCCTCCTCCACATGAACATGTGCTCTCTCCCTCTCTCTCAAAGTAAATAAACGTTCATAAATTCAAACCAAAAATAACAAAATATGCCAGAACATTCATTCTGCAGTGAATGCATCGACAAAAATAATGACCAGCTGCAAAGAGGCATCATCTCCATCAAAGCCAGCAACAAGTGCAGAGTGGGACAAGGACCCACACATGGATCCAAAGCTCCATCTTCTCAGAAGGGTTGAGAAAGCTCTCTGATTCATCCAGATGCCATCTTGGGAAGAAAATAGAGGAATGGGTGGAGATGTTGAAATATTAATAGTTTACTCCCAAAAGATTACTTTCAACTGCTAGGCATCTCGTTTGTATTGGAAAAACTGAGATGTCATCAGCTAGCAAGTTCTTTTCCTCCTACCCTGAAGATTACTTTCAACGGCTAGGCATCTCGTTTGTATTGGAAAAACTGAGATGTCATCAGCTAGCAAGTTCTTTTCCTCCTACCCTGAAGATTTGGGGTTCAGAACCGATCTTAGCTGAGTTACATTAAAATGAGAAAGCTTCCATTTCTTTGCCTACCTGGAGTATAGTGTGAAATTGGTGATCCTGCCACATCGGGGGGTAGCAGGCTTTGGTTAGTTATCCCCAAACAACCCTAACTGGTACGGCTACTGATATCATCTCTCCAGCACAATTTCTTTGACAAAATTCTAAAAGTTTCTACAGTTTTCCATTTCTGCAGTTCCTCTATCCTACTGATGTCACATACAAGGGAAAGCTCCTCCAACACTTTAAGGTCACAGTGGTCATCTGGTGTCAACATTTTTGTGTGGTGCCCTGTCCTTGAACCTCCCAGAACAGGAAGCCCACAGCCACAAAATGAGGTGAGGAACCTTGTTGGGTGGTGGAGAAGAAGGGGGTAATCTTGAGAGTGGTCTGAGATCACCTGATGTTTCCCCATGGTTCTTGAAAGGTTGCACTAGGGAGAACGCATGGAGTTTGCAGATAGAGGGATTCGGGAAGTAGAGCGTCACAGTAATTACTTGAATCGTTTAAAGTATAAACACTTTAAAGGATAACTTTCTTAATTTAATAATGGATTTATGGAATATATGTGTTGGGAGGAAATTTAGAGCTTGTGTGGTTTATCTCTACCAGACTGAGATTTATAGATGGGCACCCAAGGTGATAAGTGGAGTTAATTCAAGAATGGAACTTTTTGTCCAAGTTGCTCACTGTTCACTGGAGTTCATCCTCAGTTTTCCAATAATAGGTCTTACTCTCATATTTCCGAGATAACCCTTCACTCTTCAGGTACCGATTTGACTTCTGTACGGTGAGCTTAAAACCTCTCATTTGTGTATTTGCTTATTGAAATTTCTCAGGATATTCTCTATTACTGGGCACTGGGAAAAGATTAAGATATACATCCTTCCCGCACAGCACTTGAGAGTAATCGAGAAGGCAGGTGCGCAAGTGTAGACTCAATCGCAAAACCCAATCACGCTGAATCTCTTTTGTAATTCCTGTGTCTAGGTGACTCCCCTTGATGGTACCTGAGGTTGAGTTGACTGCCCCTCTATCTCTGTCCATAATACTCATCTGGCATACTAAACAATGAAACTATTCTTGCAAAAGGGATGCTTGGTCATTTAAGAGAACACGTTACTTTTTTTTAGCAAGTCCAACTCATTAATGCAGACACAAACAATGCACACAGTAACTGTGACCCATGGTTATTTGGAGCAGAACAGTCTTCTAGCCGCCAAGCTGTTTTGGAGCGCCCTCAGCTCGGAAGAGGAGCTTCTTCTAGACCTACCACCATGGGTCAAGTGAAGGCCCAGTGGCTCCTCCCTTCTACCAGGCCAGTCCCGCTCCTCTTTCTCTCATGTTTTAGTCTTGCCCATAGGATTTCACTTCATCAAAGTGGTTGCTGCTTTAGAAAACATGAAAACTATTGATTTGATGAACTCCTCAATTTTCAAAAGAGGAAAATTGAGGACCAAGAAATTAAGTATGTCTGCTAAGGCTCCGGGGTCGGTTGGTAGCCAAAAAGCAGTGAGGCAGGTTTCCCACTTCCTGCCTGGTACTCTTTCCACCATGTTTCCCTGCTCCTTCCTTCTTTCCTTGGGAGACTCCACTATGCCTGTGATCAGAAGTGGAAACCATTGGCTCTTATCCCCACACACACGGAAGTTGCAGACCTATATTTCTTTGCAAAATGACTTGGCCTCTCGGTCATTTCCCAGAGCTAAACTGGCTTTACTGAAATAGGAAAGGGAGAGCTTACTGAAACCGGAAGCTTGTCCTGTCCCTGAAAGAATGCCATGACATTTGACAAAGCCATTATTTTAATGAAGAGGACCACACATCTATCATCTATGTATCTGCGATCCAAGTAATCTCTTAAAAGTGGCACAGAAACTCAATGGTTTTTAATTCTCTGAGTGCAACAAGTCAGCAGCATTAAGACTAAAATTAAAACAGCCATATTAAATATGAAGTCATGTTCATAAGAAAAACAGGAACTAACATGTGTTTGTTTACTTAGGAAATCATCTAAGAAATGGACATACAACAGCAGGTGCCACAAAAGATATAAGCATCTGATTAGCTATTAAAAAAAAAACCATGATTTTCACAGCTTAATCTGTACTTTATGCTGAGCAATTTTATCCAACCTTAATCATCAATGAAAATCACTATTCAGGCAGATCTAAACTGCCTGTATTGTACATTTGAATTAATTAGTTGATACAAATCTACACACATGGAACTCTGACATTGGCATACACGCATACACCCACATACACACACAAGTGAACTTTATGATTATGAATACACACTTACAAACAGGCTTACGTTCTCTTTAGAGTTGAATAGACTTGCAGATTTAAGAACCACAAGCCAAAAAACTGTAGTAAGATAAAAGCTGTGCAGGTTGTAGAAAATCTTTAAATTAACGGTTGCTTTTGAAAGCTAGATTCAAAGGTGGTAACTACTCAATTTTGCATAATCTACAGCAGTAGTCTGTGAAGGGCCAGAGAGCAACTCAATTACATTCCGTGGGGTTTATGGTCTCTATTGCAACTAAACTCATCCACTGTAGAGAAAGCATTCAGAGACTGTGGGTAAACGAATGGCCATGGCTGTGTTCCAAAAAAACTTGATGAAAACAACTAGCACTCAAGTTTCATATAATTTTCATGTGTCATGAAGTAGTGTTTTCTTGATTTGCTGGAATAGTTTTAAAAGATATGGGTCATGTAAAACAGACAGGGCTAGATTGTACCTGCGGACTAGTGTACTGACCCTTGCCATACAGCATCCGGTATCCTCTTATCAATACTAATTGTGTGAATATTCCCAAGGATAATGCAGTTTTCTCTTTTTTCCAAGGACAATGCAGCCTGATGGAATGTGCTGTCTCGAGAAGTATTAAATACTCTACAATTGAGCTGTCCAAGTTGAGTTGACTTATGTGTTCATGAGCTATCTCTCACAAAAACCCTTCTGGAAGAAGGGTTTGATTGTGGTGAAATTAAAAAATAAAAAGATCATTAATTTTAACTATATTTGCCCTCCATGGGGTAAAATAATGCGCTTTGGTGGGAGGACAAATCTTTATACTATTCCCTTCCTTCCAAACACAAGTAAACCACATCCAGATATTGAATCATATGAGAGGAAAGATTGTAATGCCAAAGCTTCCACCAATTCTTTGGCTGTCAAAAGCTGAAAACCCCAGATGGATGGCCCTTTGTTTAAGGGAAAACCATAATAACTTTTTATATTTTTAAAGATTGGCGGAGCTGAGAGTTTGGGTGAAAAATAAATTATTCTGTGCACAAATGGAAAACACTCTAAGGAGTTTTTCAGGTAGGCCCAAAATAGAGGTAGAGCCGAGTCCAGGAAATGGAAGAGAGAGAAGAGAATATGAAGAGAGTGAGGCCTTGGCTCATGTGCAGTCAGAAAGCCCGTGAGGAAGACTCTGGATGGTGAGAAACCCCTGTGAGGAGCAAGTCCGTAGAAGTCTCTGGGAAGGCAAGACCTCGTTACTAATTTCCCATGGTTTTCTCTGTAGTACCACCAAAACTTTTTTTTTTCTTTCTGAATCTTGAACCAAAACAAGGAAAGAAGACTAGGTTCCACATTTGTCTTGATTTAAGCTAGGAAGAGAAGAGCCGCAAGTGACGAGACACTAGTGAGATCAAGAATCGAGAAAGAACCTTGAGACGAGGGAAGAAGCAGGGAAATCTGTGACCTTCTCCAATAAGAACCCAAGCAGAGTAATAGTAGGATGTACTATGGCCGGGTTTTTAGTTGACTTCAACATTAGAGGGAAACGGGGAGCAACTATCCACGGTAGGATTTGGGCCACACTCAGCTGACTGCTACTTGGATAAGAAAAAGAATAATGAAAGCATCCAAACTCTAATATGAAGGGGAGGGGGGAAGCTCTTTGCACAAAACTCTTTCTGGAAATTTCTACCTTCACCCCACTACATCCCCTAGATTCTATCAACATCAAGTGATTTACCTTTTGCAAATATACTATGATTGTTCAGAGGACCGTCTTTTACCCTATCTGGAAGGCTCTTTTCTATCTGCTAGAGTATCCCCTCAGATGTCAGTGTCATCCCCTTATGAAGATTCTTTTTACTCTCCTGGTTCCTTCCTCCCTAATAGCAGCTTACATCTGTTTCTGCTGTAATCCCCGCCACTCTGGATTAGTGTTACTTATGACATGACTGTCTTCCCGTCAGAGTCATAAACTCCTTGAGGGAAGGAAAAAGACATTGCTAACATCTTTGTTCCAGAAAGGAACATAGATGTGAAACAAATCTTGATTAGACACATGAGTGAATGTTTGAATGATGCCTTGTTAGGCAACTTCGTTCAAAACTTGATGGGGAGAGCTCCAACAAGGTGCTTGAATTTTCTTTGGGTTCTTGCCCCACCTCAGTCACCATCTGTGACAGAGAAACTCTAATTATACACTTCTTGTGAGGATTATCATGGTGATGACGTCACAGTCTCAGTCAACAGAATTCATGGAAACAGGGCTCAACTCTTTTGAGCTCTTAAGGAATATAGGAGTTTGCTTTTGTGGTTCAGCAGCTTTTCTGTCCTGAAGGGTTTGTTTCTAACTTGATTGTTTCAACTTGTTGTTTTTGAAATAAGTTCCAACTTACAGAAAGTTTATAACAATACCAAAAAGAAGTCACTATATACTCTTCATGCAGATTCAAGAGTTGTTAAAATTTGCCATATTTGTCTTATCACCCCCCCACCCCATATGTATACACCTACATAAATAAGCTTCAGACATCTTTCCCCTCTATTGGTAAATACTTCAGTATGTACTTGCTAAGAGCAAGGGCATTCACCTCCACAACCATGGCACCATTATGAAAACCAGGAAATTAAAAAAAAAATGTTTTTAAATATTTATTTATTTTTGAGAGAGAGAGACAGAGCACTTGTGGGGAAAGGCAGAGAGAGAGGGAGACACAGAATCCGAAGCAGGCTCCAGGCTCTGAGCTGTCAGTGTGGAGCCCGATGAAGGGCTTGAACTCACAAACTGTGAGATCATGACCTGAGCAGAAGTAGGACACTTAACCAACTGAGCCACCCGGGCAACCCCAAACCAGGAAATTTAATTTTGGCACAATGCTATTAATTAATCTATGGATCACAGTCAAATTTCACCAGCCCTTCCTGTAATATCTTCTATGGCAATTGTTTCTGGTCCAATATCTGGTTCAGGATCACATATTGCATCTAGATGACATGTGTTAGGTTTCCTTGTTTGTGGGCAATACCTCAGCCTTACCGTGTTGCACTGACACTGACACTTTTGAAGGATACCAGCCTCTTCCTCAGTTTGGGTTTGTCTGATATTTCTTAGTGGGTTGATTCAGTCTATGCATTTAGGGCAGGGACATCACAAGTGATGTCAGTGCATCTCATTAGGAATCACATGGCTCATCCCATTTTTGGTAATGTTTTCTCCACAAACTATTTAATAATTGCAGATGCAAAGAGAGTAATTTATAGTGGAGAAAGCTGGCAGCATACCTTAATCGAATGATCAAAATGAAAACGATCCACGGCTGATTTTTTTTTAAACAACTACTTAAATGAAAGGTTTAGCTATTTAATTTTTTGTAATGTTTATTTTTGAGGCAGACAGAATGCGAGTGGGTTGGGACAGAGAGAGGGGGAGGCACAGAATCCGAAGCAGACTCCAGGCTCCGAGCTGTGAGCACAGAGCCCGACGCGGGGTTCGAACTCACAAGCTGTGAGATCATGACCTGAGCTGAAGTCGGTCGGATGCTCAACCGACTGAGCCACCCAGGCACCCCAAAGGTTTAGCATTTGAAGAACTCATTTACCACCCATGTGAATTACATGTTCTGAAAAAGAAAATGCCTGAAAAATGTGACTTTGGTGCTGGCAGCAATATTTACTCAGCACCCAGGGCATGAGATGTAGAATAATTTCAAAGATGGTCATGTAATCCCAAGTCCTTAATAACAAGTTACTACTGACATTTCCACATATCTTTTTTAATCTTCCCATGACCTCATGTGCCAATGAAGAAACAAAAGGAACTTGGCCAAGGTCACACAGCTTGAGTATAATGTCGGAATGTTAGTGCTCTTTGTCTCCCTGCTTGCCCAGTAGCCGTCCATGTGCAGGTATTGAATCCAAAACCAGTGAAAAGATGGGTACTCACATTAGAAAAGTGCTCAGCATGAGCTCAGGGGAAGGCCAAGTACTGGTTCTGTTTCCAATCCTATTCAACAGCACTCTATAGCTCCCTCATTAAAATAGTAATTCAGAGAACTCGATGTGGAAGAAGACTAAATATGGAGGAGAGTGGGGGCTAAGGCTGCAGGTTGTGGAAAGGGAGGAGGATTGATTCCATTCTCCCCAACGTGAGACCAGCCCATGCTGATCTGGATGTAGGTATTTCTGGTTGACGGGGCCCCAGCTTGTGAGCTAAAGTGCCTTTTTCAGAGAAAGCAGGAAACTGTGTTTTGCCGTAGATTGGAACTTAAAAGTAACAGCTATATATAGCACTCCAGCTTGCAAAAACCCAAAAGCCTCCAAAGAGCCCCAAACTCTCTGTTTCAATCATCTTCAAGTTCTAGATAAACCTCATTTAGTGGCGGGAATCTCATCAAGCAAACATTTGGAAGAGATGTCATGAAATGGAGGTCAGGATGGTGTAGCCCATGCAATTTGCAAGGGAAGAGGTGGAACACAGCCAGACCAGGTCAGGGGCAGGAAGTCGCAAAGCTGTCTATCTTTTCTCTAGAGCTCATTCTTCCACGTTGAGTCTACAATGCAAGCTCACGGCCCCTGCGAGGCCAATGAGAAGGGAAAGAGGCTTTGCAATTTTCAACACTTGCAGCTACCAATTGATGAACTGGTTTTTGGAAATAGCTATCTGAATTCTAGGGGGGGTGGATGGGGCTGGGAGGGGAAGTAGAACCACAAACACTGGAAGGATAGTGGAGTCCTTCAAAAGCAGGTTGCGATCATTAGCCAGAATCTTCCCAAAGTGTACTTTTTCTTCTCCTTTGCCCTCGTGGGAGTGTGGGCGAGCCAGTGCCTGCGAATAAACTATCCAGATTGCTTTCTTTTTATTAGCCGCCGTCCCGTGCTCTGTGCAGCACCAGCTAGATCAATTCTCCTTGTCTGGGTCACTTGGCCACACGCCCACACTCAAGGAATGCGTTACGTTCCCCTTGTCCGCTCTGGTGACTTGGCCTGTTTTGCTCTCTTCTTCACAGGCATCACCCTCGGCATCTCCATCCAGGCATTCCTTTGTTAGAGTAGAGCCTACCCCCTCCAGGTACCCTTGGCCTGCTTCCCTCGAAGACCAGAACACGAGAACAAGAGGGTAAGACCATGAAGCCACACATTGGCCAGGCAGAACAGTTATGGGCTCAAACTTGGAAGTCGCACACCTGGGTTTGAACAGAGTTCCCCCCCCGGCCCCATTATAAAATTCAGTGATCTTAACTAACCCTGTGTGTCCATTTCTTCCTCTGTGGAGACGGAACAATTGCAGAACTATTGTCTTGTAGAATGCATGCAGAGCTCTTAGCATTTGGTCAGCACTTACTACATCTTGGTGATTAGCATGGATGCCATCATCATTATTGTACTTGCTGTTGTCGCTTTGTCAGCACCGTCATCGTCACTGAACTTCATAATCGCTATGAAGAAGTAGGTAAGAAGTAAAAATCACGGGTTTGGAAATTTCGAGACGCTTCAGAATCTTCCTAAATTCTCACTGTGAAGAAATAGGTCTTCTTCCCCTTACTTAAATGTTATTTTCCTTGACTAGGGATGTCTTTTTCTCAAGACAGGATGTGAATTTATGTGGAGGAAGTGGGAAGAAGAGGGGAAAGGTCTCGGCCTACCTCCACCCTTGACACCTGGCACAGCTGGGCTCAGGTGAGGACCTGAAGGAAGCAGAGCAGGGCAGTGGCCACCTGGAATCTTCTAGCAGTCTCTCGGTTCCCCTTTTCCTGGGCCAAACGTACAGGGCTTACTTAGCTCTAGGGCCCCTCACTGCCATGGCATTTACCATACCGTGTTCACAATGTGCCCCAGTGCTGTGGTCCATTTTCTTAGCTGCCTCCCTGATGAGACCACAGGTGCCTCCCGTATGGGAGCGTGTTTCACTCAGCCTGTGTTCCTTGGGTCAAGAACACCCAGGAGGAAAGAGCTGGGTCAGGGCTCTCTGACTGACTGGTTAGATTTTCTCAGTCTCACTTCTTGTTTCTCTTCTGTCAGGGCAAAATTACATTAGAACAGGACAATAGCCCTCCCTCCCCAAACGCACAGCCACTCCAGCGGACCACTGAGGAAAAGGGCTCCAAGATGAGTCCGCGTGTCTGGGATCTCTCAGCAGGTAAATTAATGGCAGCAGCAAGATAAGAACAGTGGTATTGGGACTTCTGTTCCACATTCCCACATAGCCTCTGCATTCAAGGGTTTGTAGTTTCCACCGGGTGTTTATGATTTGGGGGAACCCCAGACAGGTGACTCACCACAGAGAATTACTCTGCTTCCACAGGAAGGATCACCTGCTCGCCTTCTCTCATACCCTTCTTGATTGAAAACTGCCCTGACATCCAGGGACCACATCCTCCTTGTCATCTTTATACCTCATTAGAGTCTTTCTCTTCCTCCCCCACCTCCACTTTCTTGCAAAACTAACTCATTCTGGGCAGCAGCCAAATTCTTATGTATGAATGTGAGGGAGGATGCTAAAATGGTCTTACTTCTATGCATTTTTAGAGGGACTTTTAGAGGTCAGCATCTCTAACCCAAGGAGTCCTCAGGCCAGGAGGCCAAACATTGAGCGGGGGGCGGGGGGGTGTTTCCAGATTATGTGGGGGATGGGGAGGTTCCTGGGAATGATACAAACTCATGAAGCCTATGCCCTTCAATGGGTTGATGTGTCAGATCACTGGAAAGTGAAACTTGCATGCCGGTCCAGAGACTCTAAAGTACTCCACCCTCGTGCCCAGTCTTGATCATGGTACCTGTTCATTCACCAAAATAGAAATAATGGTAATGAAAGCAATTGTTATCAGAGCTATCATGCTTCTATTAATCGTTCACTATGGGCGGGCGATATGTAAACCTCAACAACTCTTTAAGACAGGAGTTACTATGAAGAAAAGAAAACTCGGAGAACTTGAATGACATTGTCTGACCTTGAAGTGGCTTTGAATCCAGGGCTGCCTTACTCAGTTGTATCTCCCTTGTATCTCCTTGATACTCCTTGTATCTCCCCATGTGGTGGCCGTGATCCCATGGTTCTGCTGGGTAGAGATACAGGAGGGTATGTGTTTAGTGATGGGAACACAGGGAGGGAGAAGAAGGCCTGAAAAGGGATCACTGTTGGGAAGTTCACCCCCAGGGGGTCAACTTTTTGTTTGTTTCCTTTGGGTCCCAAGGTTTTTGAAAGAGAAGATAATCAAGCAGGGCCAATGGCTGCCAATCCAAGCAACTTAGCCCCTTTGCTTGAGGCCTGTCCTGGCTCACGAGTTTATGCTACCTGTCAGTGATGGGAGGCATTTGAGGAATTAAATCCCAGACTAGAACTCAGAATGAAGAAAGGGCCGGCTGAATGTATTCTGGGATCTGATGAGGTGTTTGTCATTTATTGTCATATCGGGCCCAGTGGGACACTAAGGAAACCAAGGCAAAAACTCCTTTTGCTGCCCTGTTCCCGAGTGGAGCAGCTCATGGCTGACAAAGCCTTTTCTAGCCCAGCCAGTCTCTGATTCTGGTCTCTTAAGGTCTTCACAACCTTGCTCTGAAGATGGCCTGGGAGGGCTTACCACTCCTACTTCCCTTCTTCGAAGTATTTCAGGAGCTATCTTGATGAAGTCTGACAACATCATTGAGTGTATTGAGCAAAAATCTTCTCCCTGGCAAGTTTGATGCATTTCAAGCTAGAGAATGGTCGTAGGCCAAGTTCAAGCACACCTGTCTCCATGTAAGGATGCTCACCCCCCACCCCCTACCACACCTTTCTTAGGTGAATTTCTTCTTCTGTAAAGCCCAGTCACTCCCACCTCCCTGACATATTCAAGTTCAATCCAGAACTCCGCTCCAGCATATGACCAAGATATCTTGATTTTTCCACAAAGGAAATACCTGAGACATTAATAATTCTTGTGATTATCATTGCATTTATTGAACACTTACTCTGTACCAGTTAACAGTATAAACACTTCATATATATCAGCTCAGTTAATCCTCCCCCGTGAGCCTCTGAAGCTACTCACGGATATGGTCTAGTCATGGGTCACAAATCAGACATCTGTTAGGTTCAGGGGCCCATTTCTACCCCTTCTGTATGTCATCTTAAACACTGTTCTTTCTGCCCCTCAACTTGAGAATGTCTCCTGAAAATCTGTCTTGTTCTTTTGAAGATTGATTGCACAGCAGTAGACGCTCCTGAAGGATACAGGCTTTGCTATACTTGGTGTGGGAGAGGTGTCCAAGTGATGGCTGGTTTATCTCCGATACATTCCAAGAAAAAAAGCGGTTGAGGGTGAGACAGTCGCTACCCAAAAAGATACATGCAACAGGTGTTAATCCAGCAGCGGGGGCTGCTGTGGACTGCTCATTTCTAGTACCTCCCTGCAGCCATGAGCATTGCTCCAATGGCCTGAAGGCTAATCTCCGCTCTTAGGCTCCTGAAGCAAGGACAGAACTATCCTGGGAGAAAAGTGACCACACACAGACACAGAACTCATTTCTACAAAGGGGCCTGAAAATCTTTTGCCACCTTTTTTTGTTTGTTTGTTTGTTTTTGGCATTTCTGTATGGTGGTCCCAATCTAGGCAGCCATTCCCTACAGAATTTTCAAAAAACAATTTCTCTTGAAAACCGATGAGGGACAATTTTTCTATCCTGCCCATTTATTTGTGGAATGGAATTCTTCCCAAACCATATGTTTGAAATCTTCCTTTCTCTTGAGGAATACGGCTGGACATGTAAGCCACAGAAAACATGTTGGAATCTCAGACCCATCACCTACTACTCTTGTATAAGTAACTTAAACTCCAAAATGGGAAGGGCTCCGTGATTGTATTACTTGTGATAATGCATTGAAAACAAATGCAAAATATCCATCAGCTATTAGTAATCGCCTTAGTCTTTGCAGAGGTCCTTGTCACTTTTTGCTCAGATTACAGTGATAATCTCTTATCAGATTATCTTTCTTTCTCTCTAAAAGTCAATTTTCAAGTTCTGTCACCAAAGATTATCTCGGACATTTGATCAGTTCTGCAGGCCAGTAAGAACGGCATTGACAATCTGAGTCAAATTAAGAAGGAAAGTGATCAAAATTAGGAACACACTTGGAACCATATACCAGAGCAGGAATGCTTTAAAGAATTAGTTGTTTATCCTGGAGACAAAGATATTTGTTGATGTCATTTTCAAATAACTAAAGGATTGTTTTGTGGAAAAAGGAATTATACTTTTTAATGAAGGCATAAGTGGCAGAGTTCAGATCCACTAATGGAAAATACAGGAGGACATATTTTGAAACTGGAGGGGAAAAAAACCCTCATAATAGTCCACAGAAAAGAATTGGTTGACTTGAGAGGTAGTGAGGTCTGGTAGAGGTGTTCACCTGTAGACAGGTTGGCCACTTGGTGGGGATGTTGTAGAAGGGATTCAGGTATCACCGTAGGGGGTTGTGCTCCATGACCTTGACAGTCTCTTTGAACTCTGAGATCTTGTAAACCTATAAATTCATACTTAACTTGTATCTAGTCCATGCTGGCTGTGAACTGGTACAAGATAGGTTGTGCTTTCAGAAAACTTCCTAAGAAATGATCTTTGGCTTCGAACAATAAAATAACCAAATGTTACAGCTGAGATAAAACTTAGAGAGCACCTCACCTATGCCTCATTGTAAAAATGGGTAGGCTGAGGTTACAAGAGTTAAAAATCTCTTTCCGAGGATCCCATAGCAAATGGTCGCCAACTCAAAACTCAAAATTTCAAATGATAGATAAGATACACATACGCCTCTTCTCAGGAGCACTTTGAGGGAAGCACTGTTTGAAAAAGAAAGCTGCAGTGAATAATCTCTTATACTTTATCTACTTAGTAAATATGAAGCACACTTGCCTTTTAAAAATTTAATCAAGTGACCCGCGCTTAGCAAAGACTAAGAAAGTGATAAACAGAGTCTTGCTCCAAACTTTCAGAAATAAATGAGCCTAAAAGTAAATTAGTAAGAGCACAGGGAGGCTGCAAGAAGATAATTCTTAACTTGAACTACTGTTTTGGGAGGCATCTGATGGCAGACTTGGAACTTCTAAGGGAATTGAGAAAGCCTACTTCAGGTAAAAGTTGTCCTCTCTGGGTAAAAAGCAGAGGAAGTTTACAAAATACTTCCCCCTGCAGAGGAAGGAGATACATGTCATAGCAGGCGTTTCTCAGAATATGGGTGGAGTCAAGAAAAGTACTCACCATCATTTTTATAGGTTTGTGAAATAGCACAAAAAGGAATCAAAGCAACTATGACAATAATGAATGAAGACGACCTTAAGGACTGAAATAGATTGAGCACGTTGAACATATAGAGGCATAGAAATCTCTATGAAGAGTCACCACTGAGAGAAGGCGATAGCCAGTCTGGTGTGGGTCTTGGGTTGGAACATTGCCGCATGGAAATGACCAAGACTGAAGCCCCAGGGATAGTGAAGAAAAGGTCAAGGCCAGTCCTGGGTGAAACCCAGACACCTCTCATTCCGTCTTCCACACTGGAATGAAATCGTACATTTTCACATCCATCTTTGAGATGATAATGTGATCTCCTCAAAGTCAAGATCTTCTGTAATCCATCGCTTTTCCCCGTGCAAAGCTCAGAACCTACTAGAGTAAATGTGCAATACATTTTAGTTACGGAGTAAAGCTGCACTTCCCTAATATTCCCTAGTGATAAGGAATTATAAATTAATCCCAGGTTTTCTCTTGCCAACGTACCTGGATACCAGGGCCATGTGTGTAAGTGTGGAGCACACAGACATTGGCTTAACTTTGGAAATGTGTCTTCAGAATCAGTAAGACAAATGACTTAATTTCTCCAAGACTCAATTTTTCCAGCTGTAAAATAGAGATAACACGTACCTCCAGATTTCTAGAACTATGGTGAGGATAAAAAGAGATTATATACACAAAATGCCCAGAACAAAGTCTGCCACATACAAGTGTTTAATAAATGACATGGGTGGCCATTGTCAAAAACTTACTATTATTTTTTTCTTTATGAAGACCTCAATTAAGGAATCACTTTTGCTAACTTTCTGATGTGAGATCTGAGCCAACTGGACCTTCTGGGGATTCAGGCAGAATTCTGGTGCTCAGAGAGGACATATCTGTTAACTATCCCTCACGGTAGATCAGCACCTTAATAATATATCTTCCTGTTTGGACCTGCTCCCCTATAAAATATCATAGAATATAATTATGCTGTTTAATTGAATATAACTCCCATTCACTTGGTAGGTAATCTTCATGATGTGTGTAGTATTTTCTGCCACTCCCTATTTTTTCATTTCAGCGTAATTTCGCCTACAGCTCTATACTGCTTTAAATTGAGAGCGGGTTTTTCCCCAGTCTCTCTATTCTGCTGAATTGCACCTTCAGGTCTGTTCAAACAGAGAGAATGAGAAGCGAGAATATAGTGATCAAGATCCTTCCCATCTTTGTTGCCTGTAATATAGATTTTTTTTTTCTAGTCTGAGTACGATAACGGTTATATGACTGGTAAGGTACTCTATAGTTGAAAAAAAAAATAAGTAATCAGAAGAAAAACTGTAAAGACCCTAAGCTAAGAAAGTTATAGACCTTAAAGAGTCAAGTGCCCTCTGTCTGAGTATTCACATCCTTATCTGCTGAGGAAGGAGACTGGCCATGTGGCCCTCCTAGGGGGTCCTGAGGGCATCATATATCTTTTATCTTTGTGTACTTCCTTTACCCTCTTCTACCGCTGTCACATCACTCAGACTTTTGAAACTTCAACTAAATGGAGAAAAAAAACCCCACTAAATAATAATTTTTTAAAAAATCCATAGTAAAAGCACAGTTTGAATTTGGAGCACGTTTTTCATCCATTCTTTTGCTGCAGACAGATTTTGTTGCACTGAATTTAAAGACACTCTGACATTTAGTTTATGTTTTCTGCAGACTCGTGGCCAATAATGGAAAACCACCCAAGATAGTAATGGAACAAAATTTCTTAGGCTTTTCTGGGAAATTCCATTCTTTTCCTGGGGATGAGTAGTGTTGAAAATCTTACAATCAAATTTAGATTAAAGTCTATGAAATATAATTAAATGCTTAGGTGAAAAGTATGACTTCTTTACAGTAGAAAATTAAAAATTAAAAAGCAAAAAAATAAACCTTGTTATATCAAGGTTTCTGCTAACATCACTTCAGCATGAATAATATACCGCTGTCACATTACAGTTTGCAAAAACCTGAGAAAGGATAACAGGGAGAGTGGGGACTCGGAAAAACAATAGTAATGAGACACGTATAATATACATCATCGGTGTTGGGGAATAGACCTAAAATAAAATTCTGGAATCAGAGTTTGTGAACAGGGATTGCATGTTCAAGTAAAGATTGTTGTAAAATTGGGCACATCTGAAGTACGACACATCTAAAGTAATTCATCCAAGTTCATAGTTTGTGCTATTGATTCGCCACTATGGTCAGCATAGCGTTTGGGGGAACAGATAGCACCATGGCATCTTTGAAAGGAAGGTGGAGAAAAGGACAAAAACCTTTGTGGACACCCACAGTGGAGAATGTCATACAACCCAATTTAGGGAAGCAAAAGATTTTTGTAGCAAGAATTAATTTTGGGCGAAGAATTATGGGTGTAAGATCTCACGTGAGAGTAGTGTTTGATAATTTCTCTTAGGCATGGCCTAAGAGGTGGCCTGAGGAAAGTTCTCAGTGAACTTTTCCCTGAGCTATGCTCAGGTTAGATGAGTAAAACAAAAGCCTCTCTAAAATAATAGGCTTCCCATGCTAGAGGAATAGACATTATTTCTTTCTGTTAGAAATCTATAATCAACATATCTGGGAAATCTTCACTTTACATGTTTCCTTGCCTTTACAGAAAGCTTGGGGAGAGCTTTGAAAATAAATATGCTTTATAAATGTGAAAGTCGACACTAGCACTGATTGCCATTATCATTAACGTTTTCAGTTTGACTTCTAAATAGAGTATCTCGCATTTATGGGCAACTTTCCTTCCAAAATCTTAAGGGATTGTTGCCTGACACATGGTACATTTGGTTCAGAATGTATACAGAGGGAAATAGAATAAGGAAAATCTTGAAGAAGAATTTCAGAAATCAGATATTTTTCTGTAGTTTACCTCAGAGATCATTGCTTTGACCGAAATTATTTTTACAAATTTTAATTTAACTTTGAGAGGAGAAAGACTTTCGTCAGTCTATTTGTCTTAATATGATGTTTCTTACTGTACGTGAAATTTTCTCCAATCTTTCAGGCCTTCAACATTAGTTATTGACGCTTCAACAGAAAAAAAGAAAGGAGAAAGGAACCAGTATGTATTGAATACGTTATTTTTGCAAAGCACCGTGATAAATACTTTACATCCATTATTTGATTAAACTACCCATGGTGAGTTAATGTGTGGCCCTCTAAGAGCTTGTAGGTGACTCACAGTAACACAGCTTTAAAAAGATAGAGATGAGGTTTAAGCAACTTCTGCAAATGTTTCAGGATTTCCCCTGGACCTGACCTCTTGCTCTACCAAGTAACGACCCTGAATGCTAAGTATGCATGGGATAGAGTTTCTGAGAATTCAGTGGTTCTAGGCAAAATAACTGAGTGAAATCCTGAGCCAGGTAGAAGCTTACAGCAGAGCAGGAACTAAAAGAAGTTCAACAAAGCCAGAGGGGACAGATGGAGTTGAGAATTCATCTGAGTTCAGACCACACAGGACCCTTTGGATGATGGTAAGCATTTGGTCTTTATATTGAGAGGAATGGGCAACTGTGAATGATTTTCTCTAAGATTATGACAGGAATATATCAGCAGTTTAAAATGATGGCTCTGACTCCCAAATGGTGAATGGGTGAAAAGAAGGAAAGCCATTCAGTTGGACAGCTATGACAGAAATCTAAGTCAAAATGTTGGTTTGGACTTCACTACTAGCTATGGAGAAAGTAAGAAGCAGACAGAGTCAAGACATAGGAAAAATAACATTGCTTGGTGATTGATTGGATGGGGTAAAAGGAGAGGATGATGTCAGCCATGACATCAGGACCCTGACATAAAAATTTAGATAAGTGGCAGAATTTATCAAGCTCTTGATTTAAATTATATTTTTCAGTTTCTAGGTCAAGGAAAGGAGGATGTCATATTAAAGGATTTTCTAATCCAAAAATGTTCAATTGTCAACTGAGAGAGAGAATTACTCAAATTATCAGTGACCTTCATCAAATCCCTGTGGAGATCACGAATGCTTATTTCTTTTAACCCAACATTTATGGAGATAATCTTAGAATTAAAAAAACACAAACACACAAACACCAGGGTGCCTGGGTGACTCAGTCAGTTAAGCATCCAACTCTTGACTTTGGCTCAGGTCATGATTCCACCATTCATGGGTTTGAGCCCCATGTTGGGCTCTGCACTGACAGTGCAAAGCCTGCTTGGGGTTTTCTGTCTCCTTCTTCCTCTGCCCCCCTCCCCCACTCACTGTCGCTCTCCCTTATGGTAGAGAATGCAGAAAATCTCAAAAATTCTCAGTACCATGTGCTATTAAATGTGATAGTAAATAAGAGGCAAAAATAAGGGAATTCACTGAGAGACTGGACCAGGGCTATTAGGCACCAAAATAACAACATCCTTATTTCCAACATGACTTAAAATTGCTACCTGGTAGGAGATTCATTCTGTGAATATGTTGAACCAGAGAGATTTTTGATTCAAGGATACTAAGTTCAGAAGATGAAATCAGAAAGATTAAGTACAATGAGGAGATTTAGCACCCTTTCTTTGCTAAGGTCCAACATCATGAGTGGGATTCACCACCTCCACCTCTCCTCCCTTCTCCCCACTTCAACCTTGTCTTTCTCAAGAAGGAGAAGAGTAGATTGCCCTCTGGAAAAACTAAACAGCCCCTGAAATTAGACTGTCAACTCTAGTCATTTGGGTATACCCCTGTGAAATAATCTGGTTCTCACCATGCCATCTCATTCAAAAGTTTACTGATTGACAAATCTAATCTCTGCCCACAGAGCTTCTCATAAGCTTTCTAGCACCTCATTCTCAAATATCAATGGACAACTAAGCCAATAAATGAAGAAAGATTTCCAATTTGAAACTCAGAGACCAAAAGAAGTAGGAAAAAAGAAGCTTGGAGGAACAGACAATACAGAGAACAGAAAAAAATATTTTAAAAACTGTTATAACTATTATACTTAGATGAAAAAAGATAATTTATCCGTGGAAGAGGAACAGGATGCTATATAAAAGGAATAATCAGATAATAGGAACTCTTTTAAATTAATATTTTCATGGCTAAAAAGAATCAATATTACGTTTAGAAATTAAAACTGATGCAATCTTCCAAAAAAGTAAACAAACAAACAAATACAGGATTGGAAGACAGGCCAGGTAAATGTGGTTAATAAATCCAAGATCTCCAATACCAAATAACTGGGATTTTAGAAGAAGAAAAGAAATAAAATAGATGCAAGAAAATTATAAAAAAAGAAAACAAATCAGTAAAATATCTCAGAATTGAATAATGAGTGTTTCTGGAATGCCAAGAACAAAATAAGAAAAGGTATACACAAAAGCATATCTTCATGAAAATTAAAAGTAATGGTGAAAAGAGAAAAAATCTAAAAGTTTCAGGATAGTATACAAATCTCCATATTTAGATCAGGAATGTGATGGCATTAGACTTCTCAAAAATGACACTAGAAGCTAGAACATAATAGATGAATGTCTTCAAAGTTCTATTCAAAAGTCATTTTCAATCTACAATTATTTACTAAGCAAAATAATACATCAAAATATGATCACTGAATAAAAAATAAATTCTTAAAACTATGTACCTTACATGCAAGTTCACAAATTATCCAAAAGTAGGAGATGTAACCCAAGGCAAAGAAATAGGGAAATGCCAGGATAACCTAGAAACAATTCCAGAGGGAGACAGTAGGAAGGAGTTTTTCTAGAAAGATATCTATCTAAAGAAAATGGAAATAAAGGAATATCTGATATGCTTGGCCTTGAGGAAAATAGTACACAGAAAAGCTTCACATAACTTTTAATGGCTTGAGAAGAAATTTTGAGAGAGGAAATATAAAAATCAAGCAACCAAAAAATAACTGCGGGGGGAAAATTACCCAGAAGTAAACATTGTTCACCATTTTGGATTGTAATGAATAATACATATTCAGAAAAATTAAAAATGCCAAATAATAATTTAATTGTAAATCATATTATGATACTGTGATGATAACAGCAGATAAGGGAGTTGATAAGAATAATAAATCTTCCTCATCAATATACAAAATCAATAGAAAATAGATAAAGTTGACAAGTCAACAAGTAGTTAAAGCAGAATAGTTAGTATGCGTTAAAACACCTAAAAAACACAAGTTTAAGTGAAAATAGTTGCTCTTGGGCACAGAGAAGGGATGAGACAGAAAAATATGGTTTTTAAATGATATCTATGCCATGACTTTTTTTTTATTAAGAAGACAAGATGCTTTAGATAAATACAAGTATAAAAAGTAATTTATGAAAAATATTGGGGGAGGTAGTTGGGAACTCCTTCTTAACTGATAAGAATTTAACTTTCACCAACTATGATTCTCTGTACTTGAAATTTTCAACTGACCTTTGTATATTTTCTTACACTCAACTCATCAAGTCGAGAGTGAACTGATACCAGAGATAAACAGCCACAGGAACTAATTTTCTGACATAATCCTTTGTCAAGCTATTTTTCTCATGAAATGATAAGGGCCAAAGTGATTTTGTCTCAAATCAACTCTTGTCAACCATTATCTAGATTTCTTTGAGCAGTCTTTCCGTCATAAACAAATCAAAAGCGAAGCAAGCTAGCCAAATGCTGTATTTGACACTGGTTCTGATGACAGTCATAGAATCATAAACGAGAGGTTAAGAGTGTGTGCTTAGGAAGTATTCCTTTATTAATCAAGCAAATATTTGTTTAGGGACTTGTTTTGCTAAAATGGGAGCTTGAATTGGATGAAGATAATCATAATGATTGTAAGGATGGTCAATCAATTCTTTCACTTATTTCAGAGACCTCTTCATCGAACACATGGGCAACCCTACATAATAATAATCCTAAAATAACAACAACAATAAATGATGATATGTATATACTAACCCTACCAAAATAAAGCTGTAAGCCAGACTGGATAAACTGGCCTTTGGAAGCTGGAGAACACTGACAATTACTAACTCCAGATTTCACTAATATTTATTGAGTGCTCACTATGTACCGAGAATTGTATTTGATAATTTGTAAGCATTATTTCATGAAATCCCCAATTTACTTAAAAGAAATCTCACCAGAGAAGTTAGATTACTTGCCCCAAATCACACAACTAAAAAAATGATTGAACCAGGATTCAAGCCCAGCTCAATATTAATCTCAAACCCATTCTCTTTCCATGTCAGAAAAAATTATGTTGCTGATGGTTTCTGGAGAATGACTTTGGAGAAAAAATGAGATGTTGTGACTGTATCTAAAAGAAGGGAATGTAGGCCAACAGAGGTTTACAAAAAAATTACTTTGGTTGTGGGTCCCCTAGTAACAACTTAGTTTTGCATATATGGAGACAAAGAAGAAGAAAGAATGAGAGGCCACCACGGTTTCCACTTAGATATTAGTCTGCTTGTTATAAAATGAATATTAAGATGAAATTACATGTGGACACGGAGAGTAAATATAACACGCAAAATAAAGAGTAGTTTGAACAGGGGAAATAGAGGAGAGAAGAAGAACAAAAAGAAGGAGGGAGAAAAAAACCAAGGCAAGAAGAGAAGAGGGTGAAGAGAAGGGAAGTAAGCAAGCAAGAGAGAAGAAACATTGATATCCCTCTTTGTAGTAAAAATAAATGGTGTGAAACCAGTTTGGGGAAGACGGAGGAGATATTTTTCCCTATTCCTCTTACTAGGTACAACAGGAAGCCCTGCATATTATGTATGGAACAAAAATAAGATTACTGGAAAAGATGGGGAGAAGGCAGAAGAGCTAGGGACCTTGAGACACAAAGAGTGCTGTGGTGATGAGATCTCTGGGTTTTCTTTTTGCTTTATGTAACCCAGTCTTAGAGCTGAAAGAGTCAATCACCCAGAAACGTCAGTGGGTACAGATAAACATGTATAGATGATAGATGATAGATAGATGATAGATAGACAGATAGGTAGATGATAAGACAGACGGATAAGATAGATGAATGAATGAATGAATGAATGAGTGAATAGCTGTCCTCTCAAGCCAAAAGACTAGGAAAGGAGCAGCCTACCAAGCCAGAAAACTTTTGCACAGTGAGGGCACCACTCCAGCCTAACACCACAAAATAAACTATGCCTTCGTTCTGGCCCATGCCACCAAAGGCTGAGTGAAGAGCCAAAGTTCCACTTTTGTCTGATGGAACGAGGTGTTCCAGTCTCCCCAGTGGGGTGATTTCAGAGAAGGCTGAGATGGGAGTCTGCACTTCCCCTCTCTGCTGGCAATAATTAAATATCCTTACACACCCCACTGGTTTAATGTCAGAGGAGCCCCAGTGAAAAGTCAGGACATTTTCTACTACCCCTCAGTAACAAGGCCATAGTCTTTGTGACGCTTAAGGAGGCCACTCCTACCCCATTCAGTCAGGGAGATATCATTGGAGGCCTCGTGAGGAGCAGAAACTCCTACCCAACATTTACAAGACCCCCCCCCCACTTTAGGTGTCAAAAAAAGGCCAAGAGGGGATTTGGACTTCTGCTTGCATCTGGCAGAGGTGACACGGCATCCCTCCTTCCCCTCATGAAGTGTCCGTTAAAAAGGAGCCAGTTAAACTACAAGGTTCATATAAGATAACATAATATTCCAAATGTGGCAGGGTCAATAAAGAAATCACTTGTCACAACAAAAACTAGGAAGCTCTCACACTGAATGAAAGAAGGACAAAAATAAACGTGACAGAGACTTTAGAATTATCTTTGAAGGATTTTAAAGCAGCCACCATAAAAATGTCTTAACGAGCAATCGCACACATGTTTATAGGCAATGGAAAAACAGGAAGGCTTGACCATGCTACAGAGAGTGTCTGAGCTGAAATCGAAGCCATGAAAACAACATGGAGATTTTTGAGCTTAAAAATAACAGCAATGTCAGAGGGGAGGGGGAGGGGCTGGGCAAAATGGGTGAAGGGGAGAGGGGAGTACAGGCTTCCAGTTGTGGAATGAGTAAGTCATGGGCATGAAAGGTACACCGTAGGGAATAGCGACGGTCATGTGATAGTTTGTATGGTGATAGATGCTACAGCTACATTTGCGGTGAGTACAGCGTAACACACAGAGTTGTCAAATCGATGTTGTGCACCTGAAACTAATGTCACATTGTGTGCCAACTATACTTAAGTTACAAAAAAAAAAAAATCTGCAGAAAAAATACAATAACAACCAAAAACCAAAACACACAACTACCGTATAACCTACCGATGTATTTCTGGGCATTTTTCTCAGAAATAGGAGGTTCATACAAGAGACTCACGCAAAAACATGCACACAAATATTTATAACAGCTTTGTTTGTGAGAGCCAAAGACTGGAAAAAAGAGCCCAGATATCCTTCAATAGGTGAGTGGTTAAACAAACCGATACATTCAGACCGGGGAATCGTACCCAGCAGGAAAAAGGAATGAGCTATTGAGATACGCAACAACCTGGATGGATCTCCAAATAATTATGCTGAGTAAAAAAATCCAGTCCCCAAGGACTGCATACTGCATGATGCCATTTATATAACACTTTTGAGAAGATGAAATTTTATTAGGCATTATAGTCTAATGGTTAAACGAAGTGCTTTAAACAGAAAGGAAACACTAAAAGAACATGTAGTTTATGGGATCCCCATAGACAAATCAGCTCTGAGTGGTTTGCTTTATGCTCAGACACGCTGGACAGTTAAAATGCCTCAAGGTGGGAATAGCTACACAGCAACACTCACTGCTGGTTCCCTTCACCATCTGGGGCCAAGATACTTGGGTGACCATGGATGGGTTCAAGCAGAGTAAATGAGTCATGGACCCATGTCCCTCTTGATTAGCTACTGCACTTGGCTCAGAGGAAAATTCCTTTCCCTCCCTCTTAACCAAGATTATAAATACTGTGTTTACCGAACTGAAATTACAGAAGACTGTTCCCATCCCAGCAGAAGTGAAACGAGACCAATTACCCTCTGTTTTGGAAAGCAGTTCTGGGAAGACTTCTCTTTCCCATCACACAGCTAGATAGGTTTGCTAGGCACAGTTTGCTAGGCTTCTATTATGTGCCACAGACACAATCCTTATTTTTCTGTTCTACCTTTTAAAACAGCCATTTAGTTTTGATGAAAAAAAAAATAATCTAAACAATTAAAAAAAAGAAAAACAAACCTTGGGACATGAGGAAGGAAAAAGGAAAGCATATGCAAAAATATGGGTAAATAGAAATTCACGTGAGTCTTGGTGTCCCAGAATTGTAGAAATAGGAATAATTAGCGGTTGCCACAGGTTAAGGATGGGTGAAGGTTGGGAGTGTGGCTATAAAAAGAAAAGATGAGGGATCCTTGTGGTCAAGGATATGTCTTGTACTTGACTTGACTTGTATCAATGTTAACAGCCCATTTTTGATGTTGTGCATGGTTTTGCAAGTGATTAGCATTCGAGTAACTGGGGAAAGGATACATGGCATCTCTTTGTTTTTTTTCTTACAGCTGCATAAAATCTAAAACTATCTCAAAATTAATGTTTCATTTAAAAAATGTAATATGGTGATCATAAAATGTGTAAACCCTATAGGCAAAAGTACTTACTGGGTACTTCCTTTAGAAAAGCCGGTTTCCCCAATTATTCTGTGTAATCGCGGAACTTCCAAAAATTATATGTTTTGATTTTACACTTGATGGAATTGTCAAGTAAACGTGCATTTTAAATGAGCAAGTTTCAGGAAATTGGAACTATTTCCACCATAATCGCAGCCGTACTGGGGTAAGTCCAGCCCAGCACAACTATTTGAATAGAACGTTTCAAGGATATGGATCTTATGCTCAGTTATGAATGTTTTTAAGTGCTTTACAGGTTTGGTGACCCCTGCTATCCTCTTGGCTGATAGTAACGGATTCTATGGTTATTCTGTTTTATAAAGGTAAGTGCTTTCTTATCTATAGGTTCTTCCTAAGGACACTACTAAAGCAGGGTCGACCTTCTGTCACTTTCCTTCACAATCCAATGGACAGCGCTAGTCTCCCGATCCCAACCTAACTGCTAGAAATTTTGCTCAAGTGCCCTGGAATTCAAAGAAAAGTAGAGACGCTCAGCTCTAGTTATCTCTACCTCATCGAATTTTATAAATTTTATGTTAGTGTCCCCCCACCTTTTTGGGGGGGAATGGTCGAGAGAGACAGAGCCAAAGTTGGTTCTGATTCTTCAGAATGCTTCATTTAAATTCATCCTCAATCTTTTTTACAGATGGTTCCTCTCCTTTGGTTTTCAGCACAGGTAAAAATCACTGCATCCTCGGGAAGGATGAGATTCACTTACACAGAGGGACAGGGCAGCGGAGGGAACACAGGAGTCCTGTGGGAAGAACTTCCTGCAATCCCAGCTCCTTCCTTTACATTGTCGCCACGAGGCTGAGCAATTCGCTTAATTGTTTCAGCTTCAATTTGGACATCTGCTTACTGGGGTACTTTGGAGAATACATAAAACAATGCCTTTATGAAATGATTTGGAATGAGTAAAATCCTCACAGTGCAAGGATCGTGTCTGTGTCACTAATTGCTCTAAGCCCAGTAGACTTTCTGACACTCAAACGGGTCACCAGAAGTTTTCCTTGCTTGAATAAGCGAATGGCATATTGTAACTCTAGTCGAAAGGCACAGGGAGAAAAGGTCTAGACCAAGGAAAGGAGAATTATAAGCAAATATATAGGGCTTGTTGTTGAAAGAAAGCATGGTTGTGCCTCCTCGAGCTTTGGGAAACGTTCTCCAGGGAGCATCTCCAGAAAGAGAACATTCTGTTGACTCTTATGGTTTATTTCACTTGCCCGGGAAGTCCTGAGACCAGGGTGTCCCTCACTTTTCCTGGATTTGGCTTTCCTTGCACTTCTGACCGTCCCTCCAGGTGAATTTGAGCTACAGGGAAGTCTCACCTGATAATTATAGACTGAGCACAAGGAATCATGTCACTCAGATAATGAGCATAGGATTTGGCTAACTTCCCCATTAGTTTAACCAGACAACTTTTTTTCCCTCATTGCTGCAAACCAGACTAAAATGCAGAAGGTTTTTCCCTGGCTTAGTTAGTCAAGTACAGGAAAAACAAAGAAATTGGGGCTAATTTCCCAGTCCTCCAAGATCTCAGCCCGCCTGGAAGGACTACCACTGAATGTGGATAGCAACGATAAATAAATATAGAAAAAGAGAGATGGTCTCTCTTATTCAGGTAGGAAACAATGTAACAATTTTAGAAATGGTGATTTTTATGGAACAAAAGTAGTGGGTGGATTCATGAGGATTTTAAGGGGTAAAAATGACACAATTTGGTAAGTAATTAGGTATTTAGAGGTTAGTAAGGAAGAGATATATTAATTTGCTGGGGTTGCCATAACAAAATACCATATACTGATATTTTAGTCTGTGGCTTACACAACAAAAATTTATTTTCTCACGGTTCTGGAAGCTAGAAGTCCAAGATCAAGGTGCTGGCAAGTTTTGTTCCTCCTGAGGTCTCTCTCCTTGCTTGCAGATGGCCACCTCCTTGCTCTGTCTTCACGTTCTTTTTTCTCTCTTTTTTTCCCATTGTGTATGTGTATTAAAAAATTCCTCTCCAGCTGTGAACCTGTGAAACCGGGAAAGTTATCTGCTCCCAAAATATAATGATGAGACAGGCATAGGTTAGATATTCTTATTTCAAAAGAGAGAAATCAGAAAGAAGAAAGGAATCATGGGTCCCAAGCAAATCTGAAACCTACCAGGGGAAATTATGTGAGATGATTTTTTAAGTTTAGTTATTTATTTTGAGAGAGAGAGAGGGAAGAGGGCAGAAAGAGAGAGAGAGAGAGAGAGAGAATTCCAAGTAGGCTCTGAGCTGTCAGCGCAGAGCCTGATGTGAAGCTCAAGCCCATGAACCGTGAGATCATGACCTGAGCTGAAATCAAGAGTCAGACACTGAACATACTGAGCCAACGAGGTGCCCCACGTTCTGTGAGATAGGAAGGCTTGGGGATAATGCTCTCTCTCTTTCTCTCTCTCTTTCTGTTTGTTTTGGCTTCATGGTCTGTCCTCTAGACCCTCTGTGATGGCAGCCCTGCCTTCTGGGCCCACAAGGGTGACAGCCCCATCCTGAGACCATGGGCAGGAGTCAGACCTTCTGAAACCAGGGAGGAGGCAGCCTCATCCCCTTAGCTGTGCCCTCTGGGTCTGTGGAGGCAGTTGTAGCCCTGCCAACCTCTAAATCACCTTGGGGACGTTCTTCCCTTTCCTTGAGGGATACACTGTGTTCGTGGCCACACGGTTCTCATCATCCCATCTTGTAGACTCTCAAAACTCTGACTGCTTTTCCTTCCCTTTGTCTGGTCTGTGTCCCATGTAGTCCAGGCCAATAGTGTTTCTGCTGGCATAGAATCCCAGCTCTGTTCCAGTCTTCTGCTGAGACAGATGGCTGCTTGGATCTCATAATCTTTTTATCAGATGAATGCCCACCGCATCCTTGGTGCTCTTTCCAGAACATGCTTTCTCATTTTTTTTGCAGTCTGCATAGGCTTAGATTTTTCCAAGTCTTCATGTTCTTGTTCCTTTCTTCTTAAAAGTTCCTTCTATTTTCTCTCTCCTCTGGCATTTTACTATAAGCAGCAAGGAGAAACCAGGCCACCCCCTCCACACTTTGCTTAGAAAAATCCTCAGCTAAATATCCAAATCCTTTATTCAGAATGTCTACCTTCCACAAAATGTAGAACGTGGTTCAGCCAAGTCCTTGGCCCCTTTATAACATGATCACCTTTCCTCCGGTGTCCAATAACATGTTTCTCATTTCTATCTGGGACCTCACCGGAAGCAGCTTGAGTGTCCACATTTCTACCAGTGGTCTCTTCGAGGAGATTTAGGATTTTCTAGTATGCACCTCAAAACTCTTCTGGCCTCTACCTATACCAGTTCCAAAGTCACTTCCACATTTTTAGTTGTTGGTTATAGCAGCACCCCAACTTACCCCAATAAGTAGTAAATCCTTATTCATTTTCTAGGGTTTCCATAACAAAATACCACGGATTGGCCGATTTAAGCAACATTCATTTTATTTTCTCACGGCTCTGGAGGCTGGAAGTCAGAGGTTAAGGTGCAGCACGTAGCAGCTGTCATGAGTATAACGTATTTTGAGATTTCAGTACTGTGGAAACACTACCACTGACAATTCCCACCCCTTCCAGTGCTATCTTTACTACGACCATCTCAAGATTGCTTAAAGCACAAGAATAATCCAAAAGAATTCATAAATATATCCCATGATTCCATCTCAGGAAAATGTACAGAAAGACTTCAAAAAGATAACGGACATCACGGGAATTATTTGAAGCCCTTTTGGTTCTCAGGAAGAGAGATATTGTTGCTCCTAATCCAGTCCACGTGAAGACCTCTTCAAGTTCTTTCCGGCGAGAACCAGAACCGGTAAATATGAAGAGTACCATCATGGCAGGATGCCAAAGGAGGCTGGGAGGTCATCATCAAAGGGTTTTGGTCCACAAAGCCTCCAACAAGAGCTGGTTTTCTGGCAGCACAGTTTACTTTCTGTTGTAAATATTTGCCCCAAAGGATCAGGAGGTTAAAAACAGAAGGTGGGTTAATAATGACTTTCAGGGAACATTGTCACTTGCATGTGGGTCATTCAATGAATGATCCTTGCGCTGGCAGAATGCCTCTTATTAAGAAGAAACCCTCAGCCCACACTCCGGTCGGGACGTTTTGGTCGCACCCCATTGCTGCCTTTTTCTTTCATCAGTGGCTCTTTCTCTCTGGCTCAGTTCCAGCACCAGAAGAGCCGTTGATCACCAATGAGAGAAGGTCTTTGAGAGGTGGCCAAGGCTAAGCAGAGGTTTGCCACGGGTGATTTGGTTTTGAAGTACAGTTTATGAATGAAGTAAAAAAAAAAAAAAAGAAAAGACAAAAAGAAAACCACTTCTACCTGACCTGCCTTTCGGTCTGGGAGTGGGAAATTAAGCAAGGAGGAAAAGAGCAATTATAAATATAATGAAAAATACACATTTAGAAAGAATGTAGTGTTTCTAACAGAAATGCTTATTGTACCTATTGGCTCCTCCCCTTCTTTCTAGCCTTATTCATGCCGCTCTCTCTCTGGAAACTTCCTATGCAACAGTATAAAACTTATTTGCAGTTTTCTTGGTAAGCTTTGCTATTTAACACCTCTGCGTAATGCCTTGACACAGACCCTTCTTTGCCAAATTAACTACCTTTCCTGCTCTCCACGCAGATCCGATCTCAGCTATGAAGCTTTTCCTTATTTCCCTTTGCAAAACAAGCCTAACAGTTTATTCCTTGTGCACTGTATAATCCTTCTTTGCTAGGATCATCCTTGCTTGTTGAGTTGGTGCTCTTTACCTCTTATAGACATATGAAGGTCCCAGGAATCATGTGGGAAACTTGGCACATTTTTTTTGTTCACCAATTACACTTGAAGATTTTAAGAGAGAGAGAAAAAAAAAAACATCCTATAAGGTAGAACAGAAAGATACAGCATTGCGTATAATTTCTAAAAATTTTCTTAAAATAATGAACCAGAGTCTTGAAAAATATTTACTCTTAGGACTGCTTGTTGCGAATCCCGGCTTTAGATTCTTTGATGTGGCCAATCTCTCTCTTCGATTATGGTGGAAAAGTTTGAGAAGCAGTGGTGGAAAGTTCTGTGATTACACACCTCACCCTACTTTCTGTTCACTTATTTCCACGTGTGTGTTACTGAAAAATGCTGGGGAACAAATTTAATAAAGGCACCAGTGTTATTCATCAGTGTGCCCTTAGCATTTTGCATACCGAACAGGACCTAGTGTCTTTCAAATTAAACCAAAATGAAGCAGATGGGCTTTCATCACGCAGAGTAAAAAATGACAACGTTAGAGAACTTAGTTAATAAACCTGTTCTGTGAAGTGCTAAATGTGGATGCAGCAGAGGAATAAGAACAGACAAAACTCGTTTATACAACAGTCAGTCACATGGAAATCTCCATTAATCAATACTTCATTGACACTGATCTTCATAATGTAGACCTCAGAATAATTTGTGAAGCATTAATGGAGGTCAGATTTGATTAAATCTTATTCATAAACTTTCAGACTCAATGTGGACCTAGAAATCTCCTGGTACAGGGGTGGTAAATGTGCCTATGTGTGTGGCCACTCTCATTTTCTAAGAGGCTGGCAGACATCACTAATCAATCACAAATCTCCTTCTCACTGAGCCTGGCTATAGGTGCAAACACTTCTTAACCCATTATTCCAAGCAGACACAACTGGTCAATACGATCTTGCAAAGAAGATGAAAGTTATCTTGAATTAAATCCAATCCTATATCCAAACAATGGGTGGAACGTGGATCTGGGAAAATGTGGGGTGAACCCTAGTGGCAAACACCATACTGTTCTCCTTGTTCCAAGGTTAAAACGAGATTCTTTCCTTGGCCACCCAACCATGCTGAATTATCTTCCATGAGATACCTTAACCCTTCTTTCTTTTTAAAATTTTTTGACATTTATTTATTTTTTAGAGACAGAGATAGAGCATGAGTGGGGGAGAGCAGAGAGAGAGAGGGAGACACAGAATCTGAAGCAGGCTCCAGGCTCTGAGCAGTCAGCACAGAGCCTGACGTGGGGCTCGAACTCACGGACCATAAGATCATGACCTGAGCCGAAGTCAGAAGCTTAACTGACTGAGCCACCCAGGCACCCTGGTACCTTAACCCTTCTTATAAAATGTCTTCAGGAAAGCTCTGTTCCATCGATGAGCCAGGCATTGTCAGATGTGAAATACTGAATGAAGGCACTGAGTAAATTGAAGCTGGTGCCTCTAAACCATAGAGATATGTACAGGGTAGGGTTTGGGCAAAGAAATAAAAGATAGAAGTAATCAATTTTATTCGAGGAGGGGATAAAGGGGAAATAGAAATGGCGGCAAGGAAGAAGAAATACTTCTGCTAGATCTTGAAGGATGAGTTAAATCTCATGAAGGCAATAAGAAAATAAGAAATGAAAGCCATTCCAGCCAGAGGAAACCACAGAGGCACAAAAGTGAGAACCACCATCACACTAGGAAGCAATCAGTATCGTCATGGCAAACATACCAGGAGAGATGTGGTAGGAAATGGTGTTTTTTTAAAAAAAAATTTTTTAACGTTTATTCATTTTTTGAGAGACAGAGAGACAGAGCATGAGTGAGGAAGGGGCAGAGAGAGGGAGACACAGAGCCCGACGCAGGGCTTGAACTCACAGACTGTGAGATCACGACCTGAGCCCAAGTCGGACGCTCAACCGACTGAGCCACCCAGGCGCCCCAGAAATGGCTTTTTAAAAAAATGTTTATTTATTTTTGAGAGAGAGACAGAGTGCGAGCAGGAGAGAGGTAGAGAGAGAGAGAGACCTAGAATCCAATGCAGGCTCTGGGTTCTGAGCTGTCAGCACAGAGCCCAGTTCAGGACTCGAATTCACGAATCACGAGATCATGACCTGAGCTCAAGTCAGAGGCTCAACCAACTGAGCCACCAGGCGCCCCAGAAAAGGGCTTTTTAATACTCATGATTGAAAAAAAGGTAAGAAGGAGGGACAGGAAGGGGAGAGAGAGAGAGTAGAAAGAGGAATGGGAGATAATCATCAGAGGTATTACTATCAAGTACATCTCTGAGTGTGGCATTCACATCTTTCTTTAGACCCACTTTCCGAGATAACAATATTTGTCTGAGGTTGACCAGTTGAATAGTGGGGGGCTGGGGTTCCACATAAGTCCTTTGATTTCAAGCCCTTGCTCATTTCTGTTGCCACTCAGCACCGCTGGGATCCATGGGCATCTTTCCAAGATATTAGTTTGGTGAGGACTTATTTTTAAGTTCTGAAATGTTTGCTCATAAATCAGACCCCTTCCTTTGTGTTTAAAGGTCAACAGTTTGAATGAGATCATTGCCCCTCTCATTTTGGATTTCTTTCTCCTGCTCCCAAAACACTTGAAAGCGCTTATGCATGAAGACACAACTCGACAGATATTTACTGAGGCCCAGCTCTGACTCTAAGTAGCCCTGTGATCTTGTCAAGACACATACAACTTGGATTTCAAGTTTTTCATTTGTCAAAACATATTTAAGGAGAGTCAGCGTTGAATATTTAAGTAAGAAGAGAACGTGCTGGGTATTAGAAAGATCTGGGTTTGAATCCCCACTCTGCCACTTTCCACTTGCATGATCTGTTAACTATATGTTAATTAACTGCCCTGACACTAGAGTTTCTCATTTATAAGATGAGGACAATTAGATAGTCACACAGCTTTGTTATGAAAATTAAGTATGGTCATATGTGTAATGTTCCAACCTCAGTATCTACTATGGGATCTTTGTAAGTAGAAGGCCCCTTAACTTTTCATCTTCAGTGAACTGCCTATGAAGGAAAAATGGTCCCCACGGTCACCGACCTCAGTCATGAAGTAGATATGAAGAGACTGGGCAGCTTTGGAGAATTTCCCAGGATTGTTGGGGCAGAAGTGGGAAACCCCCTCTACTGCATGTCTGAGTACAAGATCTTGATTCAGAGAAGTTCCACAGAGCTTTGGCTAATACATTATTTCCACTATTTCTCTGCACCCATCCCACCAGCTATGTAGGAGTCCTGTGCCAGTCCATACTTGGGTCTTTGGAGGGAAAGAAGGCAGAATATTTTACTGAATGACAAATCAATGGCCCAACTTCACAGCCGGGCTGAGCTAGACGGATCCACAAATACCGTTATCAGGTTGAAGACTGGCCAGGATCAGGGATAAGAGTTGACTGATACAGCATGGGCTTTGATTAGTCAGAATTGGTGCCAGCTGAAAATGACAAATATGGTCATGCCACTTTGAACAGTTTGCCTATTAGTCATGGCTACAATAGAGATGTAGATTTGGAAAGTTGCTTTTGCTTCGGTTTAATACTGAACTAGAAAACAAGCTGTGAAAAGAATATTCAGATGAAGATACCAGTGGGCAGACACACAACTTCCGATGTTGCACTGGTCCTCAGAGATGGGCCCCAAGTTTACAGCCGAGCAGTCATGTTGAGTGAGGGCTCGTTCATCGGCACATCAGGACCTTCCACTCTCTGCCTTTTGGTGACGCAGCCTCGACTTTCGAAGATCCACACTGTTTGCACAATAAGGAAATGTTACCTGCTTTGAGGTCACATGCTTCTGAATATTTTTCTTGCCTTGCTAGGAATATTCAGCTTCCTGGTGGGACTGGCCTGACCAAGACCTTCATAAGTGCCAGCTCAGTGGACTTGGTTTACCCCAACTATGCATTGTGCCAGCTGGTGGCCTCCATAGTCAGATGACTCCATAGTCAATGTCCCAACTCGACCACTTGAAGTTGAATTTAGATAAGTAATTTAAATTATAAAGATGGATTCTATAGGGGGAAAATTGTCCCTCCCTCTTTAAGCCTTCAACGGTTTCTTATTTGGAGTGGGGGCTTAAAAATCTTAACTCAGCCTGTAGGATTGACAGAACCTAGGCCTTCCTGGCCCCTTTGGCCTGATGGCTGCTTACACAAGCCACCTCTTGGTATTTTAACGTTGCTTTGCATACATATACCCTCTCTATTCACAGTGCTCTCCTTTCTTCCCTTATTTTCTCCAGTGCCTTTTTAGGTATCAGGTTTCAAGCTCTCCTAGGATGCGTTCCTTGAGCCTTCATTCAGACTCCGTTTTTGTATGTTTTGCTTTGTTTTTGCTTTCGGCATCCACCACCTTGCTAAGAAAAGCATAAAAGACATTGTACTGTAACAATATTTGGTTTTGCTTCAGAAAAGTCATCAGGGGAAAATGTGGCCTCTGTTGTGTTATTAGCATAATTTTTCCCAAGCATGGGATGCAATTTAAAAATAAAAAGGTGGTGCAGCTTTTCCTTTTACATATCATCTCTTTGCATTTCCTGATTTATCAAGAAAAAAAAAAAGGTCTAAGGAAACTGACTGAAGACCTGGCTGAAAAGTGCAATACTTTTTTACTCTTTGGATTGAAGTATTTACGGTCTGTATGACTCATTTGGCATGGGATAAATTGGTCTTGTATTTCTTCCTGCATGTATTTATTTTTTGGTTTCTGACAACTTTACTGAGATATCACTTAAACACTATAAAATTCACTCATTTAAAGTGTACAGTTTGGTGTTTTTTAGTATATTTGCAGAGTTGTCTTACATCACCATTATCTAATTTTTTAATATTTTTATCACTCTACCTTGTGAGCAATTTTTAATATCTATATAGTTTGTTCACAATCATGTATCTTACAGCACACTGACTGTATTTGCAAATACACATTTATGGATGTTATGATTCAATTACTATCTGTTTCTTACATTAGAGCATAAGCAATAGACTAGAGACTCTTTCTGGGTTAACTTTATGTCGCTAATACCTTGCGGAGTATTTAGCATGTAGTAGAAGCTTGATACATATTAAAAGATTAGACTCATGAGCCTCAGTGTTGTCATTTGTAAAGGAGGGATAAAAATACATTTCACGCAAGGACGCCTTGAGTATCAAATAATACAATGCATGCGAGAACACTCTGGAAGCTGAAACGTCATAGAAATCTTAGCCATTGTTTAATATCTATCTTCAACTCAAGAAACAATCTAGGTCAGAGATACATGAGTTTGGGAGTATGAAGGCCAGCGACTGAATGCTCCTTACCTGTCTTCCATTTCCCAAGAATAAAGAATGATTACATCTCCCAGAATCCTTTTTGGCTAAAAGTGAAGGGAGCAAAAGTCATGTGCCTGGCCTTCCAAGCCTAGTCCTTAACATTTTCTCAAGGTCCTCAACTCATGCTCATTCCCTGTCCATATGGCATAAACAAAAGGATGTGGGGATGGCAGTCACATGAAACGAAGAATCCTGGATCCTCTTCTTAAAGGAAAACCTAGGAAAGCCATCTAATCCGCAACAATATCTGCCATGAGCGAGAATTCCACTCTCTTGTGTGTGCTAAGTCACTGAGATTTCAGGATTCTTGGTTATGTGACTTCATACAGAAATCATACTTTGAAGTAGAGTGCCTCCATAACAAAAAGCTAAAATAAGTTGGCATTGGTTAAGCATTAAGAGACAGGCGTCAAGGAAGCCCACACAGAAGGCTGGAAGGATAGCACTCCAGACGATGCAGTTGTAAAAAATTTTAACTCCCGCCTGTGGTTTTCTGGGATACAGATCACATGCCTAGTCAACCAGCAGCTCTCACAGAAACCCTTGGAAAGCAGAAACTTTGTACTGTGTGTTGGCAACCAATGGCTGCCTTTGGCAAGATATTTTAAGATATGAGCTCATCAGAGAATTAGATAGTTTGCAGGTAGAAGTGAAAGAAAAGACAAAGTCCAGAAATTTCAGATTTTTTTTCGGAGTTGGAAAAGTTAACAAATTCTAGACCCCAAAGTAAGATAGGAGACTTTTAAATACTTTGAAATGCACAGTCTCAGAAAAACTCCTCGGGTAGATGAAGTAACTCAGGGCAATGATCAATCCTGATTCAAGCAACCCAGTTCAGTCCTGATAACCTCAAGGAAACATCGTTGAAGAGAAAGAGGTGAGGGGACGGACAAGTAAAGAAATAAAGCAGGTCTGAGAACTATGTCTAGGGAAAGATTCAGGTTATGGTCACTGAACACAGAACTGACTTAGAGGTATAGAGATTAAAAGCTATTAACCTGTTGAAAGAATTGTTTTGCAAAGAAATCACAAACTCATTGAAAATGTCTTTTGCCTTTAAGACTTGAGACAACCTTTAAGACCCTAACCAATCACAAGCAGGAGTGAAGTTTCAAAGCCTTAAGAATGGTGTATTCTCCAGTACCCACTTCAGATGTCCCCAAAGAGACTACTGGACTAAGAGAAGACTGACAAGGGTGGAGCCATAAACCAGGGGATAAAAAGAACAAGGGAGTTTCTGCACCAAGGAGCAAAATCAGAGCCAAAAAGGAACATTCTCCACCTACCCATCTTAGCGGGACTTCATGATAGCTGTCCTGAAAATCTCCCATAAAAACTTCAATCTGCCCTCTCATCCAGCATCCTGATGTTGGAATGAAAGATCCCTAAATTGATGGAGCCATGTGACAGAAGGAGCTAGAATCCCTAAGTTACTCTTTGGAGGAGAGCCACCTAACCCGCATTGCATTATGTGTGAGGAAGAAATAAACTTTTGTTACGTTCGATCACTGAGACTGGGGACCATGTGTTAGCTGTAAGTTGGAATAATTAGCCTCAATTATGCAGAAAGCGTGGCTTTACATGTGGTTCTGAAATTAGGAGAATAGGTAAGAATACTTCGAAAAGACATGAAAGACCAAACTTTTCCAATTTTAAGGAAAATATTCAATTGAAAGTGAGATCCATATCATGTCTGAAAATGATTCCTGATTACTTGATAAAGTGAGAAATAAGAGTTTTAGCATCTTCATAGGCATTAAGTGCCAGGATAAGACCTAAGATTTTTTAAACTATAGGTTACTTTCCCAGGCAGGTTTTCTTGGAAAGCCAGTACCCTCTAGGCTTCCTACGGTTTTTAATACACTAGTGTATATTGTCAACCTCCAGCCCATCACCACCACCCCAACCACTTAGCACTACCCACGCTCCCACAGGCTTTTAAGATCCCAGGAAATCCTATTTTTTTTAGACAAGGAAAAAATATTTTTGCAAGCCTATACACATTTCCAAAATCTCAAATATACCAGCATTCCTTGAAAAACAGCATGGGAAACATCCTTATAGGCCATACAGTTGTTTCGATTGCCTCCATCACCAGAGAAGGAAGATGAGACCAAACGGGTGTGGGGAGAGTTAAGAAGATAAAAAGCCCGGCATTCATTTTCCCTCCTCCTTCTCTCGGCACCGAACCTTCTTAGTGGCGGTGAGCTTCGAGGCATGCGCTAAGGGGAAAGGTTGCCTTTTCCCTGAACTGTGGCAATTCCAGTTATGGATGAGGAGCGAAAACAACAAATATGAGCTTCCCAGTCTCCATCGAAGAGGCGGTTTCCCCCAGACACAAGTGTGGTAAGTGTTGCTCAGCTAGGAGACACGCGTCACCATGCACATTCTTGAATTGTGCCATTTTTAAAATCAAAACAGGTGTTTAAAATGATCATTTTTGCTCAAAGGCCTGGAAACAGGAGACAGGCTCTGTTTCTCTGCTTTCAAGAATCCATTGCTCAGAGGGGGGGAAAAATAGCGGATTAAAATTTCATGCCATAATTTTACAACTGATCATTAGTGCCACAGAGGGCATAGTACAAAGTTATTTTCCAACCACTGGAAAAAAAAAAAAAAAGATGTGTCTTGAAAGAGGGTATTTTTAGCATAATAAGTGATTGTGCAGTTATATATAGATTTTGTTTCACTTTCTTCCAACTGTGAATGTGATTGTGTTCATATGCTTGGGAAATTTGCATATAATGTGTGCTATTTGTATCTTAGCCAAATCACTTGAATTCAAGTTCAAACTACTCACTGAAATGGTACTAAAGCCCACTGAGATAAATATACTTATCTTTCATTTCTTAAGGCTCACATCCAAGAGAATGTCTTCCCTTCTTCCTGAAGTTGCCCATCTGGCAAATTTGCCAATAATTATCAAGTTCTCACTGCTAGGAAAGCCAGAAATTGGGTGAAGCATCAAAAATTGTGGTCTGCAGCCCAGGAGCAAACAAGATATTGAGCCAGAAAATGGGTTTTGCTTTGTTTTGTTTTGTTTGGCTTTTGTTTTTGTTTTCATTTTTGTTTTTACTTTCTACTATGTTCCAGGTTGAATTCAGTAAAAAACAAAACAAAACAAAACAAAACAAACTTGTGTAAATTTGTAAAATGTCAACACTAAAAAAGGCCTTCATATCTTTTTTCACGTAAATATAATTCACATATATGCTAACGTTCGCATTTTTAATATGCAATCTAATTGTTTTTAGTATATTCACACAGTTGTGCAACTGTCACCACTAACTAGAGAACGTTTTTATCACCCTAAAAAGTGAGTCTATACCCATTAGGAGTCACTTCTCATTCTCCCCTCTCTCCGGCCCCTGGCAAGAACTAATCTATGTTCCATTTGCATGGATTTGCCTTTCTGGATTTGATATAAATGGTCATCCATTATGTTTCTTTCAAGTCTAGCTTCTCTTAGCAGCCTCACTTTATGGATAAAGCAGCTGGGTCCATGCAAGGGAAATAAATTGCCCAATTCACGTGGACTTTTCTGGACATATCCAGAACTAGAACCTGTCGTTCTGAGTCCTCTACTTAACAGGATACTAGCTGAGCACTTTCCGGGAGCTCCATTCTCAAGGAGGCTTTCAACCTCATTGGAAATGTCACCAAACGGAATGATAACCGTTATAACCATTCCCTGAGAATGCTATACAAGGTTGGGAAAGGACTTTGGTAAGCTTTACAGGGTATAAAAGGAGTTATGAACTCACTCCATATCATGTTCAAATAATACAAAAATAGTGTCGATACTGCTCCATAATAAATATGGATTTGGTGAAGCAACAAGGCATTTGTGTTGCTGAGTGGGTATACAAGACTGGGGTTGAGTCTCTCATAATAAACTGAACAAATGGGTAATAAATGTATTTTGGAAGGAGTGTCAGAGTATTAATCCACCCAAGCTCTCTGAATTCCCACCCACTTTTCAAAGTCAAGCCCTAACTCTATGCCAAGGCTCCCTCAGTTGATATTCATACAATATTGATTTGGGCTTTGATGAAAACCCATTTCCCCTGGAATACTCTCCCATGAAGTCAAAGCATGTAACGATCTCGTTCTCCTGTCCTGTGAAATCATCCTATCTTCATCTTTATACACTTACACATTCTTACTTCCTTCCATCCTCCTTCTCCATCTTAGTGACCGCACAATATCCAACCTACTGAGCCCACACTGGGTTTCAAGTCAACCCACTCAAACAGCCTATCTTCCTAAAGTCTTAAGATGCCCACATCTTTTGTCCCCCAGTTCAGTGCCCACCCACGGCCCAGTGTACACCCTTAGGACCCTGAAACAGCACTCTGAAATGGATTCTACTTATAACTTGTCATGACTTGCCATTGACTGAGTCCCTTAGGAGCTCCAGGATGCCAGTCTACCTCCTGTCATCCAAATTCTAGACACCTTGACCTCTCAGTCCTTCTGCTCCCTTCTGTGCTCCTAAATAAGCCAGAGCACTCCCTAAGAGGAATTACTTCTTAAATTTCCAAGTTCTATTCTCAGTTGCTACAAAAGCATGAAAATGGTGGCATAGGGCAGTGATTTGGAGATGAACTTCTAGAATTCGTAGCCCCGGCTTAACTATTTTAGTAACTGTATGACTGTAACTAAGAGTCTTAATTTCTCTGGGTTTCAGTGTACTGATCTTTAAAATGGAGATAATAGTAGTTCATGCCTCATAAAGTTGTTCTGAAGACTAGGTGATTTTATACATGTCAGGTACTTAGATAAATACTTGTAATACAGACATTGTATGAAAATAATCATTATTTTGTATTTTCTCTGCATACAAGTAGCCCATATGCAACATTTAAACAGAGATGCAGTTTTTTTCTTGTTTTTCAGAACTTCTTAAAGTATCAGAGAAAAAGTACTAGATTGGGAAATAGGAGATCAGAGTGTAGTTCTTATCCTGCTGCTAAATTATTATTGAATACAGTGCTTTTTCTTATGGAGGTTAAATGTTTTCCCATATCGGTGGCTGCAATATATACATTTTTGAATTCTGTCCTTTCAAAGAGTGGAGTTATAAAAATCTAAGTAATCACAGATGCCAAATTAGCAATTTCCCAGTGAATGGGATGTTCATAAATGATTCTCCTCCCTAAAGTTGAATAATTCTCTAGCTCAGCTGCACACATTCATCTTCCTGAGCTTTGCTTTAAAAAAAAAAAAAAAAAAAAAAGAACAAACAAACAAACCACAAACTACCCAACATGACACAAAACGGTAATCAGAAATGATGGCTTACAAAAATCAGGATATTAGAAAAGCTGGCCAGATGTGGACTGCATCAACCCATCCCCTGATTGTCCTACTTAAGTGTCTCTGGCTGGACTGTTCCTCCTTAAGTGACTCACCCTCTAACAAGGTCACTTCACTCCAACCTGCCCTCCAAGTAATATGACCTAGCAGGTCTAGAAAGGCATGAGCAGTCTTGCAGTCTACCTAAAAAAAAATGCAACGTATAACCCAGCCTTGTATTTTCCTATAGGCCCTGTGGTTATCTCAATTGTCATTATTAACTTAATCTGTCCCTCCTCTCCTGTGCCAGGACTGGGTGCTCTGAGAGAAGGGACTGGGTTTTGTGCTCTTTAAATTGTAATACTCAGCATTTCACCAGGGCATAAAAAGTTATCTGCCTTTTGTGAGTACACATGGTGAGTCAAGTCAAATGGCTCTTCATTGGAGATAATGCATTGGTCATTTTTTACATTTTGCCCCCTCCGCCTGAAATGACTCCCCCTTCTTGTACACTTAATGAGTCATCCTTTACGATCCAACTCAGACATTGCTTCCTCTGAAGTGTTATCCCTGAGCCCCTCAAACTTTCCCTTCTCTGTGCCATGACCGTATATTTTCTTATAGATGTCAAAGACATCTCCTAAGACCTTGTCTCTATTCCTCGAAATAAACTTGCTGAATTTTTTTATTTGTTAAGTAACTTATTTGTTTATAAGTCTTATTTTCCCAGAGGAGGAGAGCATCTTTAAGTATAAAGAAAATGAAAGTACCTCCTTAATCCCTCTTCCCCAAATCTAGCTCAGACCTGGCACACAACAGGCACTGGACAGTGTTCATTGATTGTGACTGTATTGAACTGATTTAAACCGTGTTGAGTTCAAATTTATAAAGGAAATTCATCTTAATTAAGGGTTGCTAGTATAATTGATATGGTCAAATAAAATGGGTGAATTACAAAAGGTATACAGTTCATGTTTACTTTGGGCAACTTTATAAATGATTTTTATCATTTGACAGAGTTTAAGAAAATCTTGTTGGGACTTTTCTCTTCCTGGTGTTTTCTTTCTTTCTGCACAACTAGAGACATTCATTTGTCCCCAGAAAGGTTAGGATAATGGAAGAGAGAAGGAAAAGTACTCAGTATTCAACTTTCGGCTTCCAAACAGGACGTAAAGCTCAAAGGAAGACAAAAGTTAGGTAAGCAAGTTTTGTTGTCTGACAAAAAGAGATTTCCAAATTGAAGCATCTCCTTTGGTGTAGCAAAAGTGAGTCTTAGAGGTTTGAACGTGGAGTGTTATTATAAGCTCTGGGTAGAGGGGACTCAGCAGGTACCAAGCATTCTTCTTGACAGAAGAGAAAAACACCCTTACTAGGAAATTTGAGCTCCAAATCTACAGAGTATTTGCACAAATTAAAGTAAGGACACAGAACAGCAAAGAGACTATGTTAGGTGAGAAGGGTATGGAGAATTTAAGTGCCAACAACCATTTCCCCCTGTCAGCCACAGAAATGTGGGCCCAGAAAAAGACACAACCTGATCTAAAGAATGAAGGTGCTTACTGATTACGTTTTGTGTAATGTGTGAACACAGGTTCAACTGCACAATGTTTGGGCTAATGGCTTTTGAGAAGGAAGGTTTGCCCAAACCACATGGGAAGTCTCCACAGCCCTGCTATCTGACCTTTGTTCAAACCTTAGCTAAGCCATCCGAAAGGCTTCACGAAGGGCCCAGGAGTACATCAGTAGCCCAGACAATAGAAGGTCAAAAAAATAGGCAGTTGAGATTAGAGGAATTCTGACTGATGAAACACTACAGTAATGCAATAGGACCTATAAGGAACTGATGTTAAAGTTTGGGTGAGGAATTCTTACCCAAGAAGCTATTAGGGTTATCCAGTGAAACCGAACCGACAAAAAGGTTTATCATAAGGGATCCTCTTACCCAAGGATGAAGGCTAAGGAGTCCCACAATCAGAGATCCCAGAAAACCAGTGATGTAGCTCCAGTCCAAGTCTGGAGGCTTGAGACCCAGAGGAAGCAATGGCATATGTTTCAGTCCGAGGGCACGAGAAGATCAATGTTTCATCTCAGCAACCAGGCAGAAAGAGAGTTCTCCCTTCTTATGCCTTTTGGTTCTATGCAGGCCCTCAAAAGACTGAGGCCCACCCACACTCTGCTTTACTCTGCTTTACTCAGTATATCTATTCAAATGGGTATCTCTTCCAGAAACACAATCACAGACACACCCAGATATAGGCACCCTGGCCCAGTCAAGTTGACATATAAAATTAATCATCACATGCTCTATGCCAATTCTTTGAAAATGTTAAACTTATGGACCTACATATGGGAAAGGATTGCTACGCTGTCTGCCTCCAACTTGCTTTCAGGTCTAATCTTCTATTGTCACTGCAAATAGACCGGAGTCCAGAAGGGAATGTTCTTCTCCAACATCACCTGATAGATTAGTGACAACTCTGAGTTCCTTGTTGCCAGTGAGTTTCAGTACCTGTAGGATTTCCTTGCTGTCAGGTTAGCATATTCCATGAGTCTTCTGTAGATGAAACATCAGCTCTCGATGCCAGCTCAGCACACAGTTCTCCTATCTTTGCTGCCTGGCCATGTGAGAGCAAAACTCATCCGGCCAGCACCATTCCCAAGAATGGTGCTTCTTCCCTCCGATAAAGATTCAACTTTGAACCAGAAAATCACGTGAGCCTTCGAGCTGTGGACCCCAATCTGTCTCTGCCATTTACTTTGAACATGATTCTGCTCTTCATTTTTCTCATCTGAAACATTAGGAGAAGCTAACATAATCTCTAAAGTTTCCCACATACTCTGAAAAACAATTAAATAGGTGTTGGGGCGCCTGGGTGGCGCAGTCGGTTAAGCGTCCGACTTCAGCCAGGTCACGATCTCGCGGTCCGTGAGTTCGAGCCCCGCGTCGGGCTCTGGGCTGATGGCTTGGAGCCTGGAGCCTGTTTCCGATTCTGTGTCTCCCTCTCTCTCTGCCCCTCCCCCGTTCATGCTCTGTCTCTCTGTCCCAAAAATAAATAAAAAACGTTGAAAAAAAAAATTAACAATTAAGTAGGTGCCATAATTATTGTGGTTGCTTCCAGGGGAAAAATGAGCACATCTATGGTGGGACTTGGTGAAGAGTAGGAAAGAAATAGATATGGGGTGGTATTGGCCACTGGTATCTTGGAGTCTAGAAGAGAAGTGGGTATTTCAGTCATTAACCACAATATCCTATGAGGAATGCTAATTAAGGGATATATTTGATCTAACCCATTCACACCGTCTTATTATCAAAACCAGGTGACTACAGAATAAGCACCCAAGGTTAGGAGCTTCTTTAAGGGCACAGATGACTGGTTTCCCTCCAGATGAGACCCATCACCTCTGCCCTACGGCATTATCACAAGGTTCTAGTTCACCGCACGACACAACATTCTCTCCCAAACTGCATGAGGGGGAAAGGGCCTCAGCGCCGAAGGCCATGATGAACATTTTTGTATTCCCATTACCTAACACAGAGCCTGGCACATTATAGACACTCATGTCCGTGTCCATTCTTGCATTCATCCACTTTTTCAACCAGTCCCTATGCCAAATGTTATGCTGGGTTCTGGGACACAGTGGTGAGTAAAACACTCAAGGTCCCTTTCCTCAATGGGTCTATATTAAAACGAGGGAGGGCGGACAATTACTGGTACACAAGCAGATAATCTAATATTCTGATAAAGCTTATGAATAAACGGTGATGTGGTCAAGAATACCGGGTGTGTTGCACGCAGTAGGGTGGCTTAGAACAGTCTCTCTGTGTGTTCTGAAGAGGCCACAGTGTAAAAGCCCTGGTGAGAAATTCCTTGGTGCACGAGGACTAAGGAGACTGGATTGCCATAATCATATCTGCTGAAGGGAGCCGACAGTGCAACGTGTTTGTAGCAGTGGACAGAAGAAGCATGATTTTCCGATAAAATGGCTGTGGGGGGTGAGGAAAAGGGAGGTATCAGGGATGATGCCTAAATTTCATTAAAATGAACTGGAAGGAAGGAAGGAAGGAAGGAAGGAAGGAAGGAAGGAAGGAAGGAAGGTGGGAAGGAGCAAAGGAAAGAGAAAGAAGGAAGAAAGATAGAAAGAGAAAGAAGTAGAAACGATTGATTCATTCTTCGAATGGTGGCCTATATTTCTGCACCAGAGGCAGAAAAGATGCATGTTTTTCTGGAGTCTGCCATCTAAAATATGATGCTGAATTTGAAGACGGTCAAAGTAGGGCACAAGAGGATACTCAGTTAGAATATAGCCTCTGAAAGAAGTGACCAAGCATTTTGAGAGTAACACGGTTCTGGATCATTCGGGCAATTAATCACTGCATCTCTGTGATTCCACAGGGATGGAAGGGAAGATTTATCTTGCAAGATGAGTAAAATCCAAGAGATGACTGGGTAGAGAAGCACATTCCAAACAGGGAGAACAGCGTGTGCTGATCAACGGAGATGTGAACAGCCCAGTACAGGCAGGCTAAGTCTCAAACGGTTCAGAGGGTAGAGTAAAAGAGAAGTGTTGAGAGATGGGGTTGGAATGTCAGGCAGTGTCACATCAAGCAGTGTTTTCTATGCTGAGAAGAGTTTGCCAGTAGCCAATGGTTCTGCAGCTCCAACTCTGCTGATCTGTCTGTTTCTCCCATGAGCCAGATCCCTTCTTGCTCCCAGGGCTTTGCAACCATTTACACCTCTACTTACCCTCTTTATTATTCCTTCCTGTGTTGTTCCCACCAACCGTTCATTAAATCTCAGCTCAAATACCACCTTCTCAGAAAGGACACCTCTTACAGCTCAGTCTGTAATGGATTTACTTGTTTTTTTTCCCTATCACTCTGAGTTTTTCTCCCTTTAGTGTTTTTTTGCTACAAGGTACCGTCTTGGTTATGTATGCGTTTATTTATTTATCTGCGGCCTTCCTTTAACGGGGAACAGAATTTTTTCTATTTTATTTTCTTTTGTATTTTCAACACCTTTCGGGATAACAGGTGTTTATTAAATATTTGTGGAATGGATGAAGGAGAAAAAAACTGATTAGGGAAACGTACGGTCCAACTTGCCCTTTAGAATATAATTATGGGTAAGGTATTGAAGGATTGCATCTCTCTGAAATAGAAAGTTCTAAAGTAAGCACATGACATAAAAACACGTTCAATCAAAATTAGGTTGAAAATGGATTAGAAAGGTTCAGGGACACTTTGAAGACTGATATTCATCATTTCAGGACAGTGTATCCAACACCCCTAGTTTTGGTTTTGGTTTTATGCCAGCAAAAGACATGCTCCTTTTTCTGCACTTGACATCCTATTCAGCAGTCCGGAAGATTACTCTAGTACATCACTACATTTAGTGGAGTGGTGGGGGAAATAAACTGAACTATTTCATTTTTTCCCTGATGAAGAATGGAGTTTGTCGAATTTATGTGAGCTTAATACTCACATGATAAGATCCACTTCATGGAAAACGGGAGTGGAAGGCTAAGTTTGGAGGGAAACCATTTAAAAATGATATTTAGTTTCCTTGGAAATGAGGAAAAAAGAAAAAAAAACTTTCTTTCATCTCTTTCAATCCTATAATACCCGATTTTATGTATTTGAGATGTTTTTGCAGTGAAGTGAAACCTACTTTCACTCATTTCCACTGGATTTGGATCTACTTTATTCCTCCCAGTCATAGCTTGGGTATCACTGTGAAATTATCACATTGAAATTAAGACCACCATGGCCTCCAGTGGATCATTTCTAATGATCCCATTTCATGCCTCCTTTTGTCCTGCCCCTGTGTGCCCCAATAAAATATATGGTGCTTAGTGGTGACGTTAACAAAGGTTAGTGAGGATTCCGCAAACGTCTTATAAAAGCTAAGAAAAAATGAAGTAATCCATTGAAATACCAGTTCCGAAGAGTGGGCTCTCCCTCTCTCTCATCAACATGTAGTCAGATTTGGACTTTCATTCTGAGTAGCTAAGAAACGGAGACAGGCGGGACATCAATTCCAACCACTTTGCCAAATGTTGTGTCGCTTGAAATATGAGACACGCTTCAATGCTAGAGGAGGGTCAGTGTCTAAAGGATTTGGAGGATTGTTAAACACGGTCTATCAGAAGCTACGTGTTTTGTACTCCCATTGGCCTTTTACCACCAACCCCTCTCGTAGTACACAACCACCAAACCTCCGCTCTTTTTCTCGGTGTGAAATTATGCTAGGAATGAAATGGCAGATTATGATAATTACAATTGGTTTAACACTATAGGCTAACAGGTTGGAAAGAATAAACCTTCGGAGATCCAAGGATAAGCCTGGTATAGCCAGGTACTAACCCATCCTCTTTTCATTTCAGCTAGAAAGGATTTATTACTGCAAATGCCCAGTGATTAATAGGCAGATACGTCAGATGTCTCAATGTTTGTTGTCCTGCACAAAAGGCGGATGGACACATTTGGTCTGGGGAAATGTGAGTATTAATCCTAATACCACCATGTAAATCACGCTCAAAAAATCACAAAGCAGCGTCGCTCTGGAGGTGCATAACGCTGGGACTGCGGATCTGTTTTGTGCCAGGTTGAGTGTATACGAAGAGGAATAGAGCCTAGAAGGCTAAGGTTCAGCTTTCTGGCCTGGAATCCGGTAGATCTGTGGGGAATTCTAGCTTTCCTGCCTTTGAGCTTTGTAACTATGGGTCAGTTAACTCTGTGTGGCCTCATTTTTTGTAAGAAAATTATGGATAATAAGAGATCATACTTCATAGGGGCTTGGGGAGGATTTAAAGAGATTGTATGAATAGAGTGCTTAACATAATACGAGTTGACAGTCTATATATTTTAGCTATTTAGTTATATTAAAGAGACACCATACCCAAGAAGATATGATGAGAAAGAGGAGGAGGTGGGGGCGAGGAGGCAAAGGAGGAAGAGAATCCTTCTCGTTTTACATGCCCAGAAACAGAGTGTCGGGGCTGCTAAGTGACTCGCTGAAAGTCACAAAAGTCCTGAAGCCTTGGGTCCAGGCTCCAAGTTCTCAATTTGATCTTGTTTCCAAGATCCTGAGACTTGATGAGGGAATTGGGCAGGGTGTTCCGAGGGGAGGAAACCTGTCAGTGCCCATCAGAATTTCCACTGCCGAACCTTTTAAAAATGAGGCTCAGGAGGAAGAGTTTCCAACTCTTTTGTTTCCATTTTTGTCCCGGTGGAAAAAAAAAAAAAAAAAAGTGTGTATTACAGGCTTGACTTACAAGGACTTAACAGAAGGAGCCCCTTGTACTATTTGAGTTACTAATGGGATAGCAAACAGTCCCTGTAATTTACTTTGTACTTTGATAATGTCTTGGCTCCAAGGGTCACACAGGCTTTTCCAAACATTAACTTATTTCCCCCTCCCAACGCTTCTGAGGGGTCAGAGAAGGTTAGCACTCCCTTTGTTTCACGGAGGAGAAAACTGAGATCTAAGAAGGTTACGCATCCTACCAAGGTCACCCTGCAAGCCAACGTGCTATTCAATCCACCGCTTCCAGATACAGACACTCCTGGAACTCCCATGGGGAAATTTGTTCAGGATGTTTTGCATCCTGACCTGGAACTGCCACCACATGTCACTTGTGTTACTCTTCGATACATCTCAGGCAATGCCTTCAACAAACCAGAGCATATGGCATCCTGGCTGCTTATGACCCTGCAGCTAAATGAGGCGAAAAAACCAGAAGCATATCTCAGTGCAACAGGTATTGGTTGCAAGCAAGTGTTACTTATCACATTAAAAGCGAGTGGGGGAGGTTGGTTTATTTGTTTGAAAAGTGAGGTGGAACAACATAGGGGAAATGTACGCACGTGTGAACCAGATTTTCAGCACCTCGTCTGAATACCGGGAACAGCGAGATTTATCCAGTTCAGCACCATTTACTGAGCGCCAGACACTAGTTCCGAAGCGTTCGCTTATGCACATTCATTTAATCACTAGAAGACCCCTGGTTTCTGCACAATATTTGCTCATTGTTGAGATGGAGGAGGCAGAAAGGCTAAACAGATCACTTATTCTTCCACATTCTTATTCAAAAGTCGCCTTACCACTGAATCCTTCTCTTCCAGGGCACCTTGGCCACTCCTGTCCCTTTCCCTGCTAATTAATGATCAGTTAAGGATCTGGTTTATTATTTAGTCCCTCCCACTTGAACTTCATGTTCATGATGATAAGAAGCTTTACCGAATTTGTTCACTGCTGCCTCCCCGGTGCTTCCAAGAGAGCGCCCAGTACATACTAGGTCCTAACAAATAATTACTGAATTAATGAATGAATGCATTCATGTGTTCCTGACAGCTTATAACTCTTACTAGTATGCAATTGCGGTTGCAATTTTACATTATTTATGTGGTTATTTGATTAAGCTTTATCTCACCTTCTAGAAAGATCTGTGGAAACAGACTATTTTAGCTTGATCGTAAAGCATATCCCAGTACCTAACATAACGCCTGGCAGAAAGTAGTTCTCGATAAATATTTTCTAACAGAGGAAGTAAACACAGCAGTGTCATCGAGTTCAAACAGTAAAAGTGTAACACTGCAAGGTTTGGAAGCTTTTCCATTTATTCAATAACTATTTATTGAGCAACAGACATTATTGCTACCTTCATGGAGCTTACTAGCAAATGGTAGATTTCTCATACCAAATCCCAACCTAGGTCTTTATTACAAATCTATCATTTAGATAAAGAGCAATTTCATTTATGTTTTCATATTTAACTCAGGGTAGACAAGCCCTATAAGTAAAAAAAAAAAACAAAAAAAACAAGCAAACTTAAATATCTGGCAACTTCACCTGTCTGGAATGCAGGCAAGAGGCAGAAAGCAAGCCAGAAAAGCCTCTTTCCACTTAAACTAGTTTAAAGTTCGACAACAGAAAAGTTTCTGAAGCCATATTTGATATTGCCTTTACTCTTACATATCACAGAACTGCCCTGTCGTCTTAGGGTCCTTCTTCCTCTTAAGGACTTTCACCCCGTCCATCCCCATCATTCAGCATGATGCATCAGAGGCTCTCAGCAAGCACTTGTGGGCGTAAGGAGGAAAGCCTGGATTCCACGGTTCATCACTGAGATCATGCTCAGTGCGTGCACACACACACACACACACACACACTTACCTAGGTGTTGAATGGTTACATTCCAGCCGGGATGATGCAGACAATAAACAAATAAGCATGTACATAAATACATACTTATAAACATATACTTATTATATAATTTCAATATACGCTCATTATGAATATACTTAGTTTATTGTCCACATCTTCCCACATAGAATGTAAGTACCGTGAAAACAAGGATTTTTCCTGCTTGGTTCTCTGCTGGACTCCCCGCCACAGCGTCGGGCACTTTACAGACTTTCAGTACTTATTTGCCAAAGAAATAGAGAAAAGGGAAGGGAAAGTAGCAAGGTCAAACCCCTGTAGCTACCACACTGTACAGTCGTACATCCACGTTATAGATGGAATGTCATTATCTTCATCCGAGATTTTTAAAGTGTATTCAATACGTATGTATTGAGGGCCCCAAGTTCTTCGCCCTTGAGGAAGGAGAAGAGAAACAGACACATAAATGAAAAATCTATGTTGCGTGCCAGACGGTGTAACGTCTATAGGGTACCCCTTTCTCGGCCTCTTCTTTCCCATTTTGGCATGGCAAGCATTGACTGGCACTCAGTCCCATGTGGAAGGATCTATCACTGAACAGCTTCCGTGCCTCTCTGAATCGTCTTACCTGCTCACCCTCTGTTGACATCTGAATTCGAGACTCATATCACAGTACTTGCTCTTGAAGGAGTCAACATCATAACTTCATAAGGCTAGGACGTATTCACGCAAAGAAGGGAAAATACATTCAATAACGAAATATATCTCTCGTGCTTAAGAGGCCGAATGCGAAGTTATTAGCAAGGTGCGGCCCCTCGAAATCGCTATTTCCAGAAAACTGGTTTTTTTTCTCTTACTGTAAATCTGGAATATTTGAAAACTTGCCAACAATTGAAATGTCTAACTGCCTACTCTAATTCTTTAAAAACTGAGAATCTTTTTTCTCTCAATTTTAATAGCACTTATGAGAATTCACTGAGGGTTTGGAATTTTTAAAAAAATATCCTTTGCTGAAAGAAGTAGATACAAGAGGGAAATGAAAATTCTTGGGGCGCCTGGGTGGCGCAGTCGGTTAAGCGTCCGACTTCAGCCAGGTCACGATCTCGCGGTCCGTGAGTTCGAGCCCCGCGTCGGGCTCTGGGCTGATGGCTCAGAGCCTGGAGCCTGTTTCCGATTCTGTGTCTCCCTCTCTCTCTGCCCCTCCCCCGTTCATGCTCTGTCTCTCTCTGTCCCAAAAATAAATAAACGTTGAAAAAAAAAAATTCTTAACAGATAACAAATACTCAGAAAATTGTCCCACAATACCGAGTATTCGTGTGACAACCATCTCTGACTGTCTGTCTGACCCTCCTCCTTCACTTCCTCCTTATTTCCCTTTACCCTTCACTACTGGTCTTCTGCTCCCTCCCTGTGTTTAAATTTGCATATCAAGATCCCAGCAAGTTTATACTCTACTAAGTCTTGCCTTGCAGTTGAAACATTAACAGAATTCTATGGTGCAGGTCTGTTGACACACTGTTACACCCAAACACTGCTACAGGAACCGCTCTGGTATTGTCGTTGATTCGTTTTGAGATAGGAAGTGATAGAATCACACGCAGAGCATTCTTCCATCCAACTCAACCTAGTTTTTTGCTGATGACTCGGAAGGTTTGATACTGCTCGCCGATAACACCTTGTATACCCTAAAATTCAGTTTATTGTGACAACTAAGAAATCTTGCTTTAAAAAAGGCTCTCAGCCTGCGTTCAAGTTCAAGTTTCGCTGCACCCGTTACCGGGAGAATTGTCAGATGTGGCGTGGGTCTTGGTGATGAGCAAATGCTTGAGAAGCAAAGGTGGGGGTAGAGTGAATTCCAGAGCTAATTTACGCACAGCCTATATTTTCACCTACTCGTTCCAGTGCCCGGTGACACCTTCCAGGATATTTGAAAACCTAGGGGTGGGTTTGAGGTTGGGTTGAGAGTGTGCCTGTGTGAGAGGAGAGGAAATCGGAGGAGATGGTAAAGGGAAAAGGAGGTGTGGTAAAGTAGTAGCAAGAATAATGATATTTATTGGATCTGAGAATGAGACAGACATAATGCCAAGAGCTCTATCTACATTGTCCCAGTTAATCCTCTCAATAGCCTTATGCGGCAAGTGCCGTTATCATTCCCATTGTATAGATGTAAAATTGAAGCTTACGTAAGTTTTGGAGCTTGCTTAAGCTTACACAACTATTAGATGACAGAACCTGAAAATCAACTCATACTTCTCTAACTCCTGATTCTGTGTTCTTGACAGTGATGAATCAGCTGAAGGCCCCCAGCGGGAGACCAGAAACATCAGCGGTTCAAAACAGGCCAGATGACCTCCTTCAAACACACATCCAAACCATTCTCAGGGCCTCTACTGTGAGCCTCAGACACACATGAGAGACCTGGGCCTCTCCGTGTGATCTTTGTCAGTCATCTTAGGGGTGTAGCGACCATTGGCGATGTTTCCACTTACTCCTCTTTAGAATGAAAGAGAGTTCACAAAGGCTACTGTGTCATGAAGCATAAGGGAACCAGGAGGTTGGGTGATTCACCTGCTTGGAGATGTTGGGAAGGAAAACAAAATGGCAACAATCAGAAAAAATGACTGTGTACCTACTCCGTTGATTACTCCTCTTGAGATCGATAGATACCTATACACATATACACAGACGTACATGCATATATAGACATACGTGCACACGTCTGTCTGTGTGCACGTCGTATGGGAAACTACGTACAGACCGGCGGTGGAGGCATTAATTTGCGTTCGGAAGAAAACACTGAATCTCAGAGGTTGGGAAACTTGCTCGTTGACACAGACTCTGTAAATGACAAATCTCATGACTTGGGGCACGTCTCGAACTGTTCTGAGCCTTAGCTGAAATGAAAATCGACTCTTGCCACCGGGAATCCTTGAAACACTGTACCTGAGACTACCTCTGGGCCTGACACGAAGCAGCGGGGTCGTTAAAGGAATGTTGCGATAAATTTGGCCCCGGGGACCACCAGGTGCCATCTCCAGGCGGATGGGCCCTGGAGGAGTCGAAAAGCCATTCCCTGTTTAACTCTGGGGCCGCCGTAAAGGTGACTGTGCGCACTACTGGAATGGATTCTCTGTGATACGAGCAGAAGTCAGAATACAGCATGCCACCCTAATTACGCTTTAATTGAACTACAATGTACATCACCGCTTCGCATAGGCCCTTTGAAGTGCGGGCATCACCACCCTGCCTCATGGGAACGTGCGCCGTTACCACCAGCGTAACTGTTGAGCAACTGACGCATTCCCAACACCGATATTTCAGCAGGTAGGGAAGATAATTAGGAGAAGATTTTGATCTTGCTGACTTGTGGTGAAAAGCAGGGTATCCAGGCATATGAATACAGACACAATCAAGTCATATTAAAGTCTACCATGAAAGCTCCCTCTAATATGCAGGACGAAAAAGCAGTAAAAACAAAGCTATTTCCAGTCTGAAGAGGGGCAAATGCTACCCTTTGATCCCTGACATCGTATGACAGGGAAACAAAGCACGCAGACAAATCACCCTGTATGGTAATCCTCCTTCTCATTTGAAATTTTGTGTGTGGCAACCAAATAAGTCGCTGCTGCTTTAAAAAGTGCATCCACTTCGTTCCTGCAACAAACGTTTGCCAAATGATTAACACGTGCCAGGCACCGTGTTAGGCCCGTGGACCTTTGCGGGCAACTGGTCACAGTAGACTGGGAAACATGGAAACATTTTTTTCAGATGATTACAGCACAGCATGTTAAGCATCAAGCAAGGTTAGCGAGGGTGCCTTTGAAGCAAAGGAGGGGAGCACTGTGATAGACCGGTCGAGGGAGGGCAGGTGCACGTTGAAGTCAAGGGTGGCTTCCTGGAGGAAGAGGCATTTGATGACCAAATAGGAGTCAGCTGTGTTAAAGGGGAAAGGCTGTTTCCACAGGGCAAGAGCTTGTGGAAAGGCACAGAGGCATAAGGAAACCCAAGGAACAGCAGGAAGTTTAATTCACTGCCATTTTGATGTAAGTGGTAGGGCTGTGTGGGAAATGAGGACAAATGAGGCCAGAACACTGATGTGTGCTCTGCCACGGGATTTGTTCTTTAGCCTCAGGGAACTGCAACATCTCTGGGTGGATTTTTAGAATCAAGCGTCTATCTTCGAAGATCGCCAGAATGGGTGATGAATTACACCCAAGGAAAAGGCTTGGAAAGCAGGAACTCAGCTAGGAGGCTGTTGTGATCACCAGGAGAGGATTCCTAAAGATCTAGAGTGAGATGCTGGGAGGGGCAGTGGCAACAAAAGAGGCAGCTAGAGGACCATCTCTCTTCTTAGAGGATGAACTCAGAGCAGCCTGAACTAAGAGCTAAGACTGTGTTTTAAGCAAACAATCGAAGCTCATATTTAATGAAACTGTTCATTAAGACCACCTTGGTTTAATATATGGGATATATGCGTTCTTGAAAAAATTCTCCATGTAGATTAGATTCTCATAAAGTAAATCACAGCTGAATATGTCAGAAGGGCTCGTTATTTAATACACTCTTATTCTGAATGATTAGAATATAAATAATCACCTTCTAGCTTATTTGCTTATTTAATTTGAATTTTCATGTTTTGGATAGCTCAAAGCATGTTTCATATGCCTTTTCCACCAGTTCCATTTTATTTGGTCAAATGATATACTTTATAATAACGTATAGATCTCATCAACTATAGGAGTGTTTATCCACATTGCTTCAATTCCAGCAAGGTTCTGGTTAATTTTAGTTGTTTACCTATAAACTCAAGTTAATATGAATGAACCATTTACTATGAGATTATTTGTGAATGGCATGAAAGTGTTTTTGACGGAATTATGGAAGGACGGATGCACCAATAAGAAAACAGTGGCTCCTTAGTGGATAGATGGGGAGATGTGGAATTCGTAGACTCTTACACCTTCAATAAACCCTGAATAGCAAAGTCATGCGGGGAAATTGAGGCTCAGAAAGACTAAAAAACTGAGCCACAGAAACCAGCTGGATCACTTTATAAACAATTTAATGCCACTTACATCATACAGATAATAGATAGACTTGGATAAATAGACAAATACTAAAATAATCGTGTACTTCTAGAGCAAACCAAGATAATGGCAAAAGAAAAGTTAAATGAAGGGTATAGCACTTTCTTCATTTTTTAATATATGAAATTTATTGTCAAATTGATTTCCATACAACACCCAGTGCTCATCCCAAAAGATGCCCTCGTCAATACCCATCACCCACCCTCCCCTCCCTCCCACCCCCCATCAACCCTATAGCAGTTTCTTCAACAGTCCACAAAGAAAAGCTAATTTCAAACTTTAAAAAGAAAATGGCTTTGCACCAAAAACATAAATAAATAAATAAATAAATAAATAAAGGAAGGAAGAGCCCACCAGGCACTACACCTACACTGTCCCATTTAATCTGCACAATGAACCCTAAGAGGCAGATGTTATTATCTACCTTTTACAAGTGACAAAATTGAGACTCAAAGGAGTTAAGTGACATGCCCGGCATCACTCACCTCTGAACGTTGAAGGAGGGAGTGAAACCTGATTTCACAGTCCTGTGGCCATTTCTAACCACTCCCCACGGAAGCCAGGATTCTGCAAGCCGGCTCGTGGTTCTCTGACATGAGGACTCTCTGTGGACGCCTTCCATTTGCCTTTATGGGATTGTGTTTGAACTGCTCTCCAGGGGGTCGTTGAGTGAACTACTGGCATAGTTTCTTGCTTGATGCTTTGTAGGTAATTAATAATTTTCTGCTAATAATTCCAAATACAATGTTTTCAAGACTCTAAGCCCTGTGTGGACGCTTGCTGACCCTCTCTCAGTTATTTCATCAGGTTCCCATGAATGAATACCAAAAAAAAAAAAAACAAACAAACAAAAAAAACAGGTCAAGTCAGTGGTCCATTCCGCCCGGTGGACGACACAAATGCTGACACGAAGGGCCATTTGTCATTTGTGTTCCATCATGTCAACTTCAAAGGATTCAGCAACTGCCCAAGCAGGTCAAGCTTGTCCTAATTACAAATTGTAGCTTAACCATTCATCATTTTAGCACAATCCTTTGAGAATGTATTGGCATAGATTTATGTAGATTTTATTCACTTATGCATCTGCTAGCTCAAAAACACTTATAGAGCGCCTTTTGTTTGCCAAACAATTTTCAAGATGTAATGGATCCCGAGAAGAATAAGACCGATGGCCCCTGAAAAGTGCAGGCAAACAGACAACTGCTGTGTAATTACCAGCGGACTGTGATGGAGAACTAGAGAATTACAGGATGGGGTTTTGTTTTCCTGTCAGGGGCGGGGGGCTTTCGGTAGCATGCCCCCATTATCTCAGGCTTCAGAACAAACACACAGAAAGCAGACATGCGCTGAATCTACCTTTTGGAGCTGAGCCCAGCGGAGCCACAGCCTAAAGCAGAGCTACCTTGCCAAAGCCCAGCCTAGATCAACCAAATGGTAGGCAAATCCCATGACAGACCGTGAAATCACTCACTCGTTGTTCATAACCCTTTTGTTCGGGTTGGTTTTCTTTTATATAACATTGTTACAATAGTAGTCAACTAATACCAAATACGTGGCCCTGTCATCTGAAAGATGTTCACGGACTGGTGGGTCTGACTGTTCTCATCCTTTTTCTCCTAGCATCACCAATCTATTGAAAATGGAATGTACAGGTGGGTGGCTCAGTCGGTTGAGCGACCTACTTCGGCCCAGGTCATGATCTTACAGCTCGTGAGTTCGAGTCCTGCATCGGGCTCTGTGCTGCCAGCTCGGAGCCTGGAGCCCGCTTCGGACTCTGTGTCTCCCTCTCTCTCTGCCCCTAACCCACTCGCATTCTGTCTCTGTCTCTCCCAAAAATAAATAAACAGTAAAAAAAATTAAAAAAAGAAAAAGAAACTGGAAGGTACATTTAAGTGCATCTGTGTCTACACCATAGTTAAACAAAATATTCTAGAGTTTCATCACCAGTTTCATTCCATGTTACAGAAAGGGAAATTAAGGCCTAAAGATTCATGGTGCCTAAAAGCCATTAATTATTAAATGCAATACGTAAGACAAACAAGGTCAAGGGTCATTTGTGAAAACTGTTTCCTAACGTGCAGTAGGGTAGCTTGAGGAACATTTTCGCTCTCCCTCAAAGGAGACTCAGTACTGGGGACTTGGGAAGTTTGGCTTGTCACTCCTCCCAAGTGGCTTTTCTTGAGAGGCAGCCATAAGGCCACACTTAAGACTGTAGGTAAAAAGAAGCACCAAATGACTCTTAGGAGAACCTCACAACTGCTACCGAGGCAGGTAACTGACCCAGTTTCTCTTCTGATGGGAGCTGTTCTGAGCCCCCAGAAAAGAAAAGAAAATTCTTGCAGCCCTCTCTAAGAGACAAGTCCTGGGGTGTTGGTTGGGTTTTTCTTCACTTTTAACAACAAGAGAAACTCAAACTCACTGCCAGCAAACTCTGCGAAAGTTGAACGTTGAGGTTTCCTTTACGGAGTGCACACGAGATGGCCTGATATTTGAGCATCTTGGCCTTGACTCTTGCCATCGTTCTACAGGCTAAATAAAAGGACACATGTTTTATTTACATTCACATGTTTTACTCACGCTGCAACTATGTGCCTACCACTTCTTTGGGGCAGCAAAGGACTTAAAATGTGGTCCAGGTTGTGAAAAGCAAAAGGAAAATGAATTAACATCCACTGGTGGCCAACTATCTTTTCTATACTTTCCTTGTTATCTTCACAACCACCCTGTAGGGTAAGTAGAATATTTTACCTTGAAAACTGAGACAGTTTCGTCTCAGAATGGTGCCTTAGGTCAGGTTCACTGGAAACAGACTCTGTGGGAGAGATTTGAAAGCAGGAGCCTTATTGGGGGATCCATATGGGAAACACACCTGGAAGGAAGAAATGGGAGCAGAACTGGGCAGAAGTTGATGCGGACACAACAGAGGCCGCAACGGATTCAACTGATTCTACTCCAGATTGAGACAAGGGGATGGGATAGATCCAAGTGACGACACAAGTAGCAGTCTTTTACTAAGTCCTGACTATAAATAACCAGGTGGGAAGAATGAGTTCACGGATTTACTTGATTTGCTCATTCATGCATTCATTGATTCATTCATAAATCCACAAACACTTGGACAGCCCCTACCATGTGCCAGAAACTACTCTAGGTCCTCTATAAACTCTATTGATTAAGCATACTTTTTGCCTTTTGAGGACCTTGCAGTCCAGCCTTATGAATGGCTAAGTAAACTCAGTCTAAAACAAAAAAAAACAAAAACAAAAAAAACAAAAAAAACCCATATACCATAAAACTTACACCAAATTAAAGTAAGGACAGCCCTAATCTGCAAGCAAATTTCTCCTCAAGGCTGCAGGAAATCCCTGAGGGACAAGAAAACACTTGCATGGAGGACCCAAGTATTCCCTTCTGCCTTGAAAACCACTCTTTGTGGGTAGGAACTAATTAAAGAGTATACTTTTCTGTCTCATCATCTCTGTTTGATGTGTTTGGCTCTGCAGAGGCCAGAGTCTGGCTTGGAGTGCTTCTGAATTTGCCCTTCTATCCGATGCAATCTCTAGACTCTTCTCTCTGCCACAGGGATAACAAATGTTCTTACTGTGAATAATAACCCCTTAAATGAAGTGACTCTAAAGAAAGTAGATTGGAAAATAAAGACTGAGCTAAATAAAAATGTCGTAATAGGTAAGAAGTCCTGCCAGTACTTTTCCACCGGGACCCTTAGCCCACTATCCATCAATATTTTGGGCTCAGGGTAGACAATGCAATTAGCATGACACCATTTACAAGAGAACTCAGTGGACATAAAAAAGCACAGTTCTGGCTTCAGAGCATCCCCATCAGCAGAGCAATATAAACCAAATATCAACAAGCAGAAATACTTAATAAAGACAAGGTGAAGTTTCCTTGAGGTTTCTTTTCAGAGTTAACCAATTTGAAACAGACACGATGCACAAAACAGCATGTTAAGCTCTGAATCTATTGTTACGTTCCAGGAAGAAACTTGCGGTAGTCCATACTACATAAATTGTACTGCCTTGCAAAATAAAAGTAAAGAGAATAAGCATGACTTATGGTTAAGAGAAAAAGAGGGAGTTGACCTTTAAAGAGTGTCAAACTGAGGTTGAATTATGCTAATCTAATTTCTTAGAAGTACCCAAATCAACCAGCTTAATTACTAAAAGAGAGTGAGAGAAAACCCATCTGGAAACTACAAAGATTATCTCACTCCCAAACTCATTCATTTAGCAACATGCATTGAGCATCTATCTACCCTGGGCCAGACGCTCTTCTAGGAACCATTCAGACAAAGTGGTAAATACAAGACAGAAGTTCTTAATTTCTTGAAATTCAAGAAGGAGGAGAAAAAGAGAGAATTATCAAGTACAAAAATAAATAATACAAATATAATATTGAGGATTGATAAGCACTTTGGGAAAAAACAAAGCGTGGCCGGGACATAGAGAATAATGGCAGGGTCAAGGACTTCAGATGGAGTGGTAGATGCTGCCTTCTCAGAAGAGGTGATATTTGAGGAACAGTTCAAAGGAACAGAAAGAACCTTCTAGAAAATCTGTGGAGAGAAGGGTACTCCAAAGAAGAGGAAAGAGTCAGCCCAAAGGGCCCTGAGATGGAAACAACTTTGGTATAAATGAGGAAATTCTGGAAGGCCAGTTCATGGTCTGTTCACAAAGCTGTGGGTCCAGGCGTATGGTCTCCTAGAGGAAGGGTTGCTGTTCCAGTGTTGCCCAAAGACATTAGATGCAGCCGTGGGAGGTCCAGGAGTTTTGTGAGCAAGAGGGAGAAGGGCAGGAGATGTGACTGGCAAAGCCAAACTGTGATATCACTGGAAAAGCAATGTGCCTAAAGTCAGATGTCCTGGTTTCTGATTCAGATCCCGCCACTCGGGACAGAGTGATTCAGGCCTGGCCCCAGCTCTGCTTCGAGCACCTATATCTTGTCTATACGACAAGAATGCTGAACTGGATGCATAAGGCCCCTTCCCCCACCCCCTCCGCAATTTTGTGAACCTGCTGTTTAACGTGCAATTTCAAGTGGGTGCCTTAGAACTTCAGACCTTGGAGATGCCGGCGGCTAATCCCATCGTGTGATGTTTGGCTTTGTTTGTTTAGGCTGAACTAATTAAATCAATTATGTTTTACACAATAACCAGGGAGCAATTTTTTAGTGAGATGAGTAAGGGAATTTGGAGACGAAACATGATGGAAAAGGAAGATAGAAGGCGGATGTGCGTCTTTTGCCCTGGGTACAGAGCTCCTGCCCTCGTCGGCACCAGGGGTTGGCTGACTACAGCTTTCTGCATTTTAAACGTTGAGCCTTTTGTTCCTAGGAACCAATTACAGATTGTCAGGAATAGGGCAAATAACTGGATAGGAGGCAGGCATACCATCCATTGAATGAAGAACACATCTACATATTCAGAAGGCTAAAGAAACATACTTGAGCTGGATTTAATTATCCAGATTCGATAGAAGGTAACTTCATTCTACAAACGAGCAGACAGAATCCCAAAGTAGCTAAGAAGTTGCTTAAAGATGTTGATTTCCAACAAAGCCGGGGCTAGAACCCACACTTCTGATTTCTAATTTCTCACTTTGAGATGTGCGTAATTGAATCAGATTATGAATATATTTAATTATAAATATACTTAATCTATACAACCCTGATTTCGCTGGTGCCATCCAGGCTTCTGTTAATACAAATCGTCATTTTAGGTTGAACTAATAGAGAGTAGTTCATTTGATGTAAGGAGCAATCTGATAGGACGGTGACAAGAAAGGGTTGGTGCCCTTATCAGATTGGTTAGGTAATAAAGATTCAGAGATGTAAAGTGATCTTTCCGTGTTGACCCAGTCAGTAACCGAGGAAAATGAATTTTGATCTCAGAATGTTTAATGCCAAATACAACCATTGCCCCCTCTTATTTCAGTAGAGACACGTAAGCCTGATCATTTTTTTCGCCTGAATCCTTAAACCTGCTGGACAAGAGTTAAAAGTCTAAAGTCTTTGGAACCGCAAAGGCGTTCTGCTATAATCTATGGATTTCATTTTTCCAAGGAATCTTCGTGTTCTTAGGTTGAACCTCTTAGTTGTTCCCACACGTTGAGTAATGTGGCAGGCAGGGAACTGAGTAAAATCAGCGGCACATTTATTCTTGCCTATTTGGGGCCCAGACCTGTCCAAGTGCAAAGAAAATGACCATGTTACTTAATGCAGAGAAAATGACTATGTTGCTTATGAAACATACACGTGTAACTGAAAAACAAAAACAATTACGTTAATTAAAAGAATTGCTCAGATTTTGGAACACAATGAAAGAGATTTAAAAGTTGTAATAATTTCACCAAAATAAACTGTTATAGTTAAGAAACAAAATTCCCCCACACTGTATCATGTTTATAATGCCACATAAACATTGACTAATAACCTTTTTCATTTCTGGGTTCTTCGTATTGGCGTTGGAGGAAGGACCAGAGACACCCCCTGTCGAACGCCTGAGTGCACAGCCAGATCATCAGGACCGTGCCTCTCAGCACTAAAAATGGGAGGGAAGCGTTCTGGTGAAACAGATGGCTGCGAGGTGAAGATCCAACTTGTGACAGAAGTGGCTTCTTACGTCAGCCTAGAACCTTGTCTAATTTCTGCTCAATTACGTTCGGAAGTGTTTACGGTCCAGGATGTCTAAACAAGCTTGTGGCCAACCTGCAAGTCTTGTTAACATATGTTGGCTTAACTGGAAAGGCCCCAGTTCTGCCATGACCCGTGGCTCAGGGCATCTGTCCAGTCTCCTGGGCCCCAAGCCTTGCCTGGGCTTTGCTGCGTATCCCTCAATGTGCATTTACCTCTTTCGTCAGGACTCTCCTTGGGCACACATTGAGGAACTCTCCATGCTTCCTGGTCATACACTCCAAACCCAGATTTTGGCCTCTCCTCTGCTCTACTCCTCAGAACCAGAGGCCAGTCCTTCCCTGGTAGGCTCGTCGCTGCCTGCAGGGTGCCCTGTCCAGGCCAGGGCTGTGGGATCCCAGCTATCCGTGAGGGAAATTTGGATGAACTCAATGTGGCCGTTTTGAGAAAATCATTGAAAACCTTTGAAAAACAGAGAGTGAGTTAGAAAAGTTACAGGCTCCTTCTGGAGGCAAACCCATATATTAAAAAATAAACCATTTTGAATTAAACTGTAAGAAACACCTAACAGAGCTTCTATTAGCTAGACTCATTTTGGAAAGAGTATTTTCTGTTAAAGTATTGAAAATCACTCTTCGTATGACTAAGACATGGGTTTTACTGTCAGCATGAAGACAGAAATGTACAACTGTATTTTCTCTTCGGCCTTCGGTGGAGAGAGAAAGGTAACGTCTCTTCAAGAAGAAAGAGTAGGTCTTCCTTGGTCTTTTACAAACTCTAGGGACAACTGAGATCTGTAGGATGTCTCCAAATGATTTGAGTTGACAGATCTCAATAGGATTAGAGTAACACCGTGGCTAATGCTGATAATATTTTAGAATGATGATAAATGTATCCAAGTGTTTGACAGATTGGTTTATTTAGCACTGAAGTTGGGGTTTTTGTGCTTCGTGTAAGTTAGGCTGATAAAGCTTTATGTTGTAAAATTCTAAAGAAGGCACACCCCTCATCCCTCTTAGGGGTAATCACCTTTGTGGTTAAGGCCTATTATATCCAAACGTGTATCCAGGCTACCCACCCTTGTCCACTGACCTTTGGCTTTAATGGCAAGCCATCTGCCAAGCAATATTTGAACTTTTCTGATAGTTGATCTGCCAATATGCATATAAATAAAAATACATAAAAATACAGGCCACTAGCTTTGTCTGATTCCATTGATCGCATGGCTGTACTTCTGAAGAGAATAAACAAGTCCAGAGCTATTTTCAAAGAAACAACGGTACAGGGTGTGCATACATATTCAACTTCAGTATAATGGCGAAGGGAGCAAATCTGGAATCGGACTACCTTGACTCAATCCTGGCCTTGCCACTCCTGAACTATGTAACATTGGGCAAAGTACGTTCTGGGCTTCTGTTTTCCCATCTAGAACTTGCCGCAGGCTTTTTACAGAGATTAGATCATCTCTGCAAAGTTCCTGTCGTTCAATGATGTTAGCTACTATACTTTTCTTTAACTTAGAACAAGTAGCTCAAGAAAATTGACAAGAATGCTATCCTACTACCTAACATCCGAAGCTCTGATTTCTAAAACAGGTACTGGAGAGAAGAGAAGAGCCCATGGTTTTGCAATCAGAAGGCCTGAATTTGAACTTTTTCCTGTGTGATCTCGAGCAAGTTGCTTATTCTCTGTCTCTTTGAAATGGCAATGACAATGCCTACCTCATACTCTGGTAATAGAGATTAATGAGAGCAGGCATGCAAATGAACTAACACAGTGCCTCTAGGCAACAAAGAAGGTGCTAAATAAATACTACTCTCCTAGCCCTCTTTCTCCTTCCTTAGACTCTGATGTCATAGTTTATCATGTATCTAAATTGGATATGTGAGCAACGACCTTTCTCAGTGATTTTAGGTCAAGACCACTTATCCCTAAAACAGTTCTTGAGCCCCTATTTTAAAGTGCTTAGATACTTTGCACCGATTGGACACATCTTCATCACAAAGTGGCTTCAAACTGCATCAGCAGAGGAAACTGGGTTTCAGACTTGCTTCAGTTTTCTGCTCAGGTGCATTTCATGTATCTGACATGGGCCTTGGTTGGAACAACTCTGCTATGTGTTGCATTTCACATTCATGGCTTTGAAACAAAGTGTCTGAGATAGTTTATGAATCTGAGTCACATCCTCCAGACTCCAGACCTGTCTGGAGAAAACATCACCCCCTTTTTATTGGAATCAGCCTCTCCTCCTCTTGGTTTAGGCTGTTCTCAGGAAGCCGACAATTTCTAGTCAAATTAAGTGGACCAAACGATTTTATTTTACCCACTGTTTTGCTAGATTTTAATAAGGTATGACGGTGACTAATGTGTTCCAATTTAAGGCTGGGACAAGATAACCCTTCCCAGAAAGCTGGTTCTTTTTTTTTTTTTTTTTTTTCTCAAAGACAATACTGTGCTGTGCAGTTAAAACATAAGTTAGGGATTTCCATTCTGGTCAGAAGTCTGGTAAACATATGCTAATTTTCAAATGCGGGGTTGACTTGGAGTTCCCTAGTGTAAGGAGATTCTGTTTAGAAGTAGATGGAAAATCAATTCCTTGCTGGTTAAAAAATAATGCGTTCACTTATTTTAAAAGTGAAAGACGGGGCACCCAGGTGGTTCAGTCAGTTAAGTGTCTGATTCTTGATTTCAGCTCAGGTCGTGATCTCACTCTTCACAAGTTTGAGCCCCGCATTGGGCTGTGCACTGACAGCGGAGCCTGCTTGGAATTCTCTCTCTCTCTCTCTCTCTCTCTCTCTCTCTGCCCCTCCCCCCTCAAAACAAATAAATAACCATTTAAAAAAAATAAACACATAAATAAATAAAAGTGAAAGAGAAGTGGAAGTCAAACTTCCTTTTAAACTTGAACCTGTCAGGCCACAAGAGCTTCCTTAGCAAAATGCTTTCTTTCTTTCTTTTTTTTTTTTTTTCTATTGCCTGACAGCAATGTTGTAATGGAGTGTCACGAAGTTTCTGTTCAGCATTCAGAAAATGATTTGCATCTCCCAGGAAAGTATTTGAACAGCTCTCCTAGCACTCCAGTTCCGGATTCTTTTCCTCAAGGAAGTCTGATGCAAAGGTCTGGCTTTCAGTCTACCTTACTAATCTAGATTGACAATCAAGGGCATGTGCTGAATTACTTAAACATTTCTACTGTATGCACCTGCTACAAAGACTTAGACAGTAAAAAGTGGTAGACAATAGTGGTGTGCATACAACTGATGCTTCACACAGCCTGCTGCAGGAATCTTCATCATTATGAGAAGTGCCTTTTGTTTGTTCGTTTTTACTTTGATTCCGGCCGTGCAGTGATTCAGATTCAGCTAAGTGAGTTTCTTGTAGCCCCTTACCGTGTGCCAAATATTAACATTGGATTCCACTTATATTACCTCATTTAATCCTTGAAATGATTGCCGAGGCATGCAGTACTATCTCCGTGAGCTTTGGAGGTTAAAATGACTTGCCCAAACCCACTCAACTCTAAGTGGCTAGGACATCAACCTGAAAAAAATGACGGAACCTGGATTTGAGCCCGTCTTTCCAAGGAGGGCACTGGTCAGTTATACTTGCCAAATCCATATGCAATAAAATGCACCCCTATTGAAGACAGAAACCAAAAAACAACCTAAAAGTCCTACGGGTAAAGACATTTGGAAAGCATAGCATAAAGGAAAGTTAACTGGTTTCTTAAACACAAGGTTCTCTTAGCACCACGGATGAGATTTCATCTTAGACAAGATGAGCCTAGGTTTGGATTATATCCCAAAGACTTTACCAGTGGAATCCTTTCTATAAGGACACGGGATGCAACACTTGTTGGGAAATGTTGTCTGCATTCCAGCCCGTCATTGTGTGCTATTTTCCGAATTTGTTATAATACCTCAAAGAATGACAGGGCTCCATTTGTTTCATAGCACAATCCCCACTGTTCAAGTCATTAAAGATGCAGTTGGGAAAACATGGTCCATACTCATGACGCCGTTAAAAGCCCACAAAGTATAGCTCTTGCTGAGCTTATGTTAAGCACATTATTTTAAAATAATGAATTTGGAAACACCTAATGTAGTGAGCTGCAGACTACATCTTCTAAGAACATAGGTTCCAAGAGCCACAAGGGGACTTTTTATGTTCCATTTTGTGATCCTCTGGTAGAACTTCATAGGAATCAAAATTCTGGGAAATAATAAACTCTTGTCCTCAGAAGGATAAGAAATCATGAGGATCTTCTCTTCTTAAGTATGTGTCTGAGGAGAAAAAATTCTTTATGAGCCCAATCACTCCCAAGTCAGCTGAGGGGGCATCAGGAGAGAGGAGATTGGGGAAGTCATGATAAAATCCATGGAACTGAAGCAAAACTTCCTGCATTCTAGGCGACTTGCATGTCCCAAGTTCCCCATTTGGGGCTGGTTAATGTGGGTTTGCAGATGTGATGGGAACTGGAAATCGTGGTGCGAGGAACAATCCTTCCTTCCGTTAACCGTTGTTAACAGCAAATGAACAATGTGAGACAAAGAAGGTGAAGGATGACTAATTCCCTCACCCCAGGTGGTTATACTCACTCTCTGAAGTCACTGCAGCTGCTCTTGTTTCCCATGTGTGAGTGTGCCTAGAATCCCCGGGGTGCAGCTCCAATGCCCCCCCCACCCCCAGGAGATGTTGAGTCTGTCTTCTGTACAATGTCTGTAGGAGCAATGGGAAGTTGTGTCATTATGAGGGCTGCTGGTCTCCAACCCTACTAACCATCAACCCTCTACAACTATTGGTTCATATCCTCAGTCTCTTCTCTTCCATCAACCACCTCGACACCCAGAAGACACTATTTAGGATCTCACCCCCTTTTATACTAAAGAATGTGGCTGCTATCTCTGTGAGCTGAATGCCAACCCCACGGTTTTCCTCTTTGATTGAACTTTCAAGTTTGGGGGAATATAGACACACACACACACACACACACACACACAGAGCCATATACTACAATGCATTCCAGGATATATATCTTAACATGTGCCATTATAGTACATATTAATCTATGTTAATTTCTAGTTCAGTGACTTCATTTATTTATCACCCCTAGTGAATTGGGATGTTGGTACAGAACAACAAAATTGTTCTGGCCATACCATACCACTAGACATCTGACTTTTGGCAAGACACTTAGTTTCTCCAGGAAGCAAATCCTTTGTTGGGAAGACAAGACTCTCACAGTGTGGTTGTGATTTCGATTACGTATTGAAAGCCATTCTGCAAATTGTGACGGGCGATATGATTTTGCTATCTTACTAATTCATTGATTTAGCAAAAATGTATTGTAAATCTGCTATGTGAGAACACTAGGCAAGGTCTAGGGACTCTCCTGCCCCAAATAGAGTCATGTCCACCCTCAAGGACTTTTTACCTATGATAGAAGTACTTAATGCCACAAAACTTACTTGACCTCTTAGCATTTAATCACATCCTCTTTCTCAAAACTCATTTCTCTTGTGTTCTATGAAACTGCAGTCTGGGCATTCCTTCTCTCTTTCCCTTTCTTTCTTCTCTATCTCTCTGGCCAGTTAAGTCATTTCACACCATTTCTAAATGTTGGTGCTCCTAACGCATTGTTCTCAAGCCAAGTCTTGACCTATACTGTCTCATACACAATCTCATCTATTGGCTTTAAACTTCATCTCTGTGTCAAGGCCTCTAAAATGTATATCTCTAGCCAGAAGTGTGATTTCTCACACTTAAGACAATAGTACAACAGGCTTTCACACTAGACATGTCCATGCTGGAAATCTTGACCTGCCTTTGTATATCTGTTACTACCTTGTTTTTTTGTCTTAGTAAACGTGACCTCCATTCACCCAGCTGAACAGTCCCCAAACCTGTCCACCATTCGTTACATCTTTCCAACACATCCTGCCAAAGCCTATCACGAACCTCCCCACCTCTGCTGCCACCATCCGAGTGCATCCATCGGCATCACTTACCTGAACCTTGGCAACGACCTTCCAACTGGTCCCCCAGTGTCATCTTTCTCAAACAGAAAATGTACTTTCTGGCTGAAAACCTTTCAAAGGCTTCCCGCTGCATTTGAAAAAAACAAAAACAAAAGCAAAACTAAAACCCACAGAAAAAGAAACAACAACAACAACAACAACAACAACAACAACAAAACCATGCTTTAACATGACTTACCAGGCTCGATGACCTGGCTGCACACTACCATGTGACATGATAGTCCCATCAGAGGTGACACCTTGCTGCCACATAGTTGTTTTAACCGTCCTTTGGGACGTCGGACACAGCAGCACTCTCCTGCCTCCGGTCTTGTACTTGTCCCAGCCTACCTTGAAGCCTTGACTCTCTACCCCATCTTCATTTAGCTGAGACCTACCCATACTTCAGGTTTAGCTTAACACCACTTCCTCAGAAGACTGCCCTGACTCACCCATCTACTGGAGATCTCCTGTCATTCTTTCTTTTGGAAGCCTGTGCTTTTCCTTCATGGCACCTATAACGATTTTATGTTTCTACTTATTTGTTTACTGTTTATCTTTCCCACCTAAGAATAAACCCCATGAGAGAAGAGACTGAACTCCTTCTATTCCTGAATACTCAGACCCTAGTATAGGGCTAGGTAAACAGCCAACATTTAGCACATATTTATAGAATGAACTAAGTACAGAGTGATACCTAGTGTTGATAACCACCCAAATAATTGAAGCCTGACTCCTTTAAACCACAGTCTTTCATTGAAAATGTTTTGGGGGGCGCCTGGGTGGCGCAGTCGGTTAAGCGTCCGACTTCAGCCAGGTCACGATCTCGCGGTCCGTGAGTTCGAGCCCCGCGTCAGGCTCTGGGCTGATGGCTCGGAGCCTGGAGCCTGTTTCCGATTCTGTGTCTCCCTCTCTCTCTGCCCCTCCCCCGTTCATGCTCTGTCTCTCTCTGTCCCAAAAATAAATAAAAACGTTGAAAAAAAAATTAAAAAAAAAAAAAAAAAGAAAATGTTTTGGAGATAATCCGAATGTTAATCATTTACCTGACTCTTACATCGAACAGATAAAACATAACATTTTTTTTTTTTTTGTTCTGGATGACCCAGGTAACCAAGGAACACAGGATTAAACAATTCAGACAAGACTTATCTGTAAGGTCAAAAACTAACTACACTAGCATAAGTTATAGAAACTTAGCTTTGTAGCAGTTATTGAAAACATAATTCAGGGGTTTTCGTTTGACTAAAAATTCAAAATGAGTCAGTAGACTATGGCTGCTGGAACATTAATATAGACACAAGTCGCGTTAATAGAACTATAGACGCTAAAATGAGGTGAGAGTTCCTCTCTTCTCTGGACCTAAATTATCTATTTTAGGACACCAGCATTAAAGAGGTACATACCAAAGCTGCGAGGTATCGGAGGGAAAGGCCAAATGCTGGAAGGTCATCTTACTCTCCTGGTAGGTTTTCTCAATTGCTTGATGTTGGAATTCTTTAGAACTCAGCGTCCAGCTGATGTCCCCAATCATTGGATAATTATCAGCCTCTCAGGCAGACTTCTCCCCTCTCATTTTCCCCATGACTTGCTATCAGCCACTGGTTTCCCAAATCCAAATAGCTCTGCAGGATCTCTCCCTGAGCTTCAGACGTCCCAGTGCGCACTGGATACCTCTGCCTCGTAAGGTACTTGAACTTAAGCCAGCATGTTGCTATTCAGAGCAGTACCTTCTACCTGCACCCAAAAAAAAAAAAAAAAACCTGAGAGGTATCTTAGCCTCTCCTTCCTCAGCTCCCAAACCTGTTGGAGTGGTGCTATTCATCACTGGCATCATTAAGATATGAATGGTCCACCAATGTCTGGCACTATTTCAGAAACGATTCTTGCATCGGAGGGGAGATTAGGAGCCTTAGTCAGCCCCAGCTGCTGCATGCAACCAATACCATTAACTGAACTGCTCAAACAACAGACTTTTATTTCTCACAGTTCTGGAGGCTACGAAGTCCAAGATCGGGGTGACAGCATTGTCGGGTTCTTGGTGCCGGAGGGCCTTCTTCTTGTTTTGCAGATGTCTACCTTCCTGGTGTATCCTTACGTGATCGAGAGAGAGAGTACCCTCTGGTCTCCTCTTCTTATAAGGACGCTAATCCCATTATGGTGACCCCACCCCCAGGAACCCATCCAAACCCAAACAATCAGTCCATAACATCGGGCCGGAGCACATCATTAGGTTTCTATCGAGTGAAACACTGAAGCTTAGGAAAGCAGAGAATTCAGTTGCCTGAATTCTCTAGAAAATAGGTCCTTAGAATACGAATGAGGCTTTCTGGGTTCTTCCACGGATATAGAGTTCAACTGTAAACAATTAGTTTCGTAGCATTCGTTTTGCCTTCCATCACACCAACTTGTTTCACATTGCACCTTTGCAGATGCCATCTGTGGTGTCTGTAATGCCTTGCCTACCATTACCAATTCTGTGCCTAGAGACTTCCTGCTCATCCTTGAAATCACATCCAAGCTCTTCTCCGAGGACGTCTCCTCTAGCTTCTCAGGCCTGGCTATGCCTTCCTCATTTGTGTCTACCCAGCCCACGGGGCCTGCCACTGTCATAAGATGTGCCACTTGTGCTCTCATGGCTTGTGCAACTGGAATGATTCCATTCACGTGGAATTAACATGCCATGAATAACTGTTCCAAGTTCTGGGAAAACTCTGGGACCTGCTCAATATTTCTGAGAATTTGGGGAAGGTGGGGAAGGGTGTTTACATTCCCTTGTCCCAGCTCACTCTGCTGCTTCGGATTCTCCTCATCTGCTGCTTTGGATTCTCAAGTCCCAAATCCCAAATATCACACAGTCTTTGACATATGCTGTCCTCACTGACCTACTTTCTTTCCTTTACAAGATGCTTCATGTAGTTGAGACTCAGTTTTCTCACCTGCGAAAAGGGAAAATCCTGGGACCCTTCTCTGGGTTGCTGTGAAGTTTAAATGGGTTATTCTTTACAGAGCAGTTAACACAGTGTCTCGTACCTAGGGAAGCTCAGTAAATGTAGGTTGTTGTTTGTGTTGTTACTACCCACACTATTCACCGGGAGAAGTTTTAAAATCCTGGTTTCTTCAATTCCACTCAGGTCAAAATGTTAGTGTGGAATCGACTTTTCATACAAGTAGAAAGGCAAAGCCAACCCTGGAAGCTGATTCTTTTCGCCTCCCTCGCTCTCCTTAGCCACCTCCCCATTTTCTTTCCCTTTTCTCCCTTCCCCGTCTTCTTCCCATCCCCTACTTTTCTTTTTCTTCTCCTCCTCTACCTCTTGTTGCAGAGTTTCCTGGATTGTCTTTTCTGCTAGAATTTAAACTCCCTAAGGGTAAGGGGTGCCTGGGTGGCTCAGTCGGTTAAGCATCCATGTTTGGCTCAGATCCTGACCTTGCAGTTTGTGAGTTCGAGCCCCGCGTCGGACTCTGTTGCTGACGGTTTGGAGCGTGGGAGCCTGTTGCAGATTCTGTGACTCCCTCTCTCTCTCTCTCTCTCTCTCTCTCTCTCTGCGCCTCCCCTGCTCACAATCTGTCTCTCAAAAATGAATAAATGTTAAAAAAATTTTTAAATAAAAAAATAAAAAGCAACCCCTTGAGGGTAAGACTTAGAAATTATTCAACGCGTCAGACTATATACTGTCACATGGTGGGTCTTCATGGAACTTTGAATTACTGAAATACAGAACCTTTTGCTTGGCTGCCTTCCTCTCTCTCTCTCTCTCTCTCTCTGTCTCTTTTTAAAGTTTATTTATTTATTCTGAGAGAGACAGAGACAGCACAAGTGGGGGAGGGACAGAGAGATAGGGAGAGAGAGGATCCCAAGCAGGGATCTGTGCTGCCAGCACAGAGACCGACACCAGGCTCGATCTCGTGAACCCTGAGATCGTGACCTGAGACAAACCCAAGAGTGGAAAGCTCAACCAACTGACCACCAAGACATCCCACTTCCACTTTCTTAGATGTGCCCCGGATAGTGCATAGCCTCGTAAGGAGTCTCCAGATACATATTCCTTTGTGCTTACTCATTTCTGTGTGTGTGTGTGTGTGTGTGTGTGTGTGTGTGTGTGTGTATGTGTGTGTGTGTTACAAAGAGCAAGAATAAGGGTGCTGACTGGCTCAGTTGGCACAGCATGTGGCTCTTGATCTCAAGGCTGTAAGTTTGAGCCCCATGTTGCCTGCAAAGATGACTTAAAAATAAAATCTCAAAAAATAAATTAAAAAAATTACCGAAGAACAACCATAGTTAGCATTATTAGGGAAACTTTAGGGACTTATTTTATTTAACTATTACCAAAACCCTTTGAGATATGAATGATCATTATTTACATTTTACAAATGAGGAAACTGAGGCTCAGAGAGTCTAATTAATTTGACTAATTTAAAATAATAATTAAGTGGTGCAGTGAGGAAGCAAACCAAGGGACTTAAATTCTGAGGCCTGTGATTTAACTGTTACGCTGTACAAACAAGTATAGGTACGAGTTTTATCACAGACAATGGCTACTAAAGAAAGCTGGAAAAAATGACTAATGTTTCTAAGGAAACTACTTTTAGCCCATATCAAATACAGAACAAGTTATTAAATAAAAAAGAAAATTATAATTAAAACTTCTTTGGAAAACTAATCAATGCTCTTAAAACCATAAGAGACTCTTAAAAACAGAATAAACTGAGGGTTGATGGGGCGGGGAGGTGGGAAGGAGGGGAAAGTGGGTGATGGGCATCGAGGAGGGCACCCGTTAGGATGAGCACTGGATGCTGTATGGAAACCAAGTTGACGATAAATTTCATATTAAAAAGAATAAAAAATAAAAAAATAAGAATGTATTCAACATAAAAAACAAAGAAAGCTAATCAGCAAATTACACTCACGTGCCCAGACTCAGAAAGAAAGGAGGAAATTGCTCAGAAACGACATTTTGCCATCTTTTTGCTCAGACCCATGAAACAGCCTTGACATGATGGTTAGCAATGGAGACAGACAAAGCTGACCCCATATCTTCTTACCCTACTGTCCATTTACTGAAGCAGCAGCTATATTTCAGCCTCTTGCTGTTTGGGTGGGACCATCCAGTGACTCAGCTTCTGAAATCTGCGTGGTAGTAAGCAAATGATAAGGTGAGAAGGCAATTTCTGCTAATGCAATCTGGAAATGAGTTAGAAGAAGAGGTCAAAGACAAGAGAAGATGAATGGACATAAAAATGCAACAAAGTGGGGCACGTTCTTGATTTTGATCATGCATACTACGCCGTGGATTTAAGAAGCCTGTTGAAGAGAAAAACAATGTCTCAAAATTTCTCTGTTGAAAAGTCAGCATGGTGCAAAAAGGATGATAGAGATTTAGTGAATTATAAAAATAAGGAGAACCGACGCAGTATTTGCCCTCAGGACCTATCTCTGGGGAGTTTGCATCTTTCCAAAAGGCATACATGGACTTTGAAAATCATCCGCTCCACTCTCCTTCCTTTCCTCCCCACTCAAGATTCAAGATGGTATCCATTAAAGGACTTTCCATGGGAATCTCAGCTCAACCATGGACTGTCCTTATAGCTTGTATAAATCATTTCTCTGAGCCTTCTCCTCTTCCAAGGATTAAATGGGACATATAGGAGAGGTACATACAACAGCTTGAATAATATTACTTCCCTCCTTGAAAAAAGGAGTGGAAAAAAAAAAAAACTATGGTTGCTGTAAAAGCCCCCTCTTGCCTCTTCCTCTAAAATTTATGGGTTCTTCCAGTCATAGGGCAGGTCTAAAGGAAACCTTTCCACAAAGTGCCATTGATATCTTCTTCGTGGCCTTACCTTTTCTCTCCAGCTAAATTCTGCACCCTTGACTCAGTGTTTAACCTGTTCCTTCCATTCCCTCTACTCTGTTAAAATGGCTCTCTTCAACTTCAAAACACGAAGCTGCCATTCTCAGGCTTAAAATCCATAATGCATTTCCCTCTGAATTTATAATAAAGTCAAAGCTTACATTTTCAGCATTATCTTCCTCTTGTTTTCATCCTTCCAGTCACAATGGCCTTTCCCATACTAGAATATGCCAAATTCTCTCCAACCTCAGGGCTCTTACACATGCTATTTCTGTTGCCTGGGCTTCATTCTTTCCACCCTCACCTTGTCAGTTCCAATTATCTTTCAGTTCTCAAATCTGTTTATGATGTGTTCTCATCAGCAACCCAACCTCTGCTTTGTAACACTCCTCATGATTGTGACAAGCATGAATGTCCTTTGGGGAAAGGGAAAAATGAAACATTCAGGGTCTCTTGCCAAGCTGCCTTAAATTCTAGATTAATAAAAGAGAGTTTCCTGGTAGCTTTTGACTCTACTTATTAGGGTTGTTAAACCCTGGACCTTTTGTTTTTCTCTTTGCTAAAAGTCAAAGGAAGCTTTGGGGTACCTGGCTGGCTCAGTGGGTAAAGCATATGACTCTTGATCTCGGGGTAAAGCATGTGACTCTTGATCTCAGGGTTGTGAGTTCAAGCTCTACGTTGGGTACAGAACTTACTTTAAAAAAATTGATGAAAATTAGAAGAAGCTAGCAGATTTACAAAGAAAAAAAACTGGAGGAACTTCACCATTCCTTGATCCATCCTGATGAGTGGACAAGAATTTTCATTGCCTGTGACCCTTTGCTTATTTGTTTGTTTGTTTGTTTGTTTCACCAAGTAAGTGACTTCATTGAGTATCCAAATGTACCTTCTTGTCTATTGGTGGGTAACATTCAGAGGAGTGTTTTGGAATGGAGTGCTGCTGAGCTTGTATATATCTTCTCACTCCTGAGTAAATTACAAACTCACTGAGTTTGATAGCTACAGCACATAGCTTCATTGATGGCTTATAGCAGGCTTCCAATAAATATTAAATGGGTAGGTGTATGAAAGGATGAATGAGATGGCTGGCTGGCTGCCTGGCTGATTCAAATACATACGTTCTGGGGTCACTTGTGAAAGTTGTCCCAGTTATCCATAATAAAGAGCACCCCCCTCTCTCTTTTTCCCCTATACCACCTTATGCTTGTACTCATCTTAGATCTGATCTTGCCTATATCCTGGGGTCTAATGCCCACCTGATCACATTTACCATATTCATCTACACCTAATCATATGTAATTTTATAGGACTTGGGAAAAAAGAATCTCTAAGTATTCCTCACTCCTTACAAATAATTTGCATCAGAATGAGGAACCTATTGCATATGCCTTAATCTGATGCCAAATTCTGATCCCTGCCAGCCCTGAAGAACCCACTTTACCCCAAATGTGACACAATATGTATGGTCCCTGTGACACAGGAGAAGAGAGACTTAACAATAGAAAATTTAACGAAGCAATGTCTGAGCTGTAGGTAGAGATTAATGAGAGGGAAACCTTCCCCTAATCAGGCTCAGAGTGATTTTTTAGAAAACTATTCCGAAATGACCAAGAAGAAGCAAGAGGTGGAGTGAGTGGGGACATGGAAAGGAACCAAACTTTAAAAAAATGGACTATAATGCTAGAAGATTAATCTAATTATCACTGCCTCTCAAGGTAGATTTTAGTCAATCATGAAGAAGTGCCACCTTTTCTATAAAGGGTCACCTCTCCAAGATGCCATGTTGGCCATCACTCAGTAATTTCATGATAAGGGGATGCAAGGAAATGAATGACAGTAAAGTGTGTAAAATGTCCATCTGTCTTTTGGGGGATATGACCAGCAAATCTACGGGGAAAGGAAGGCAGCCAAGAAGATAAGACATGAACCTGGAGAGACTTTGCGATCATACATTGGCTCCCAGAGTGGGTAATGGTCAGGCCATCATGTCAGATTTAATATGTGTATGAGAAGTACAGAAGAAAAGGCAAAATATGATTGCAGCTGAAAAGGTTAACAGATTGCAAATGGAGGTTTTTTTTTTCTTTTAAAGCTCTTGAGTGAAGCTTGAAAGTAAAATGTCATTGGCAATAATATAAAAGAGCCAATAAAATCTACAAATTCTATAGGTGCTGTGTGACTCAAGACAGAATTATGTTGAAGGTTTGCCAACCGTGTGGGTCCATTACCGTAACCAGGTAAATGGACTTCAGAGGGGGGAAATGGGTACATTGCTAATAAGCATGGCTCTTCCATCATGCGAGATTATTCATCTCATCTCTCTAAAGTCTCTACATGCTTGAGCTTTTGCACAATCTGTCCATCCCTACTTCGTTTAGGTTACCTGGTGTTGCTAAGCCAGTGGGGCTCCATGATCCAGACGCAGCAGCCTTGCCCAGCTCATCATTGACGCTTCCAGCCTTACAATGGCACAAGCCATGTCTGCCACTGAGAATACCAACCCCCCACCCCCCACCCCCAACCCCGCGTTTCTCCCTAGATCATTTTCTCCCCAGAAGTCACCTGAAAATGTCTGGGGACATTTTTGATTGTCACAACTGGGTAGACATGCTACTTATATCCAGTGGGTAGAGACCAGGGATGTCATTGAACACCTTGCAATGCACAGGACAGCCCCCACAAAATAGTGTCATCTGGCACCAAAGGTCAAGAGTTCCAAAAGAGAGAAACTCTGCTCTAGACAATTTCCAATTATCCACCATTTGTATTTCCGCCTACTGGTCACTTCCGGAAAGTCTTCCTTGATGTCTCCAACTAGATTAGACAGCTCAAGTCACCTAGCCTTTCTACTTTGTAGCACCCATCTCAGTTGCAATCAGTTCATTTTTCTGTTTAATTGTTACCCCAGTCAGAGGAACAGCTGGAAGGAAGGACATACTGAAAGAAACTTATCTTACTGGTGATTGAATAGGGAAACACTCAAATTCCAGAGAATAATGCAAATATTTTTATTTCCCTTACTCAATGCCAAGTCCCCTTTTGATGGATTCCCCATTGTACCTTTTTAATACTCCTCTTTTCCCTAAGAGTCCAGACTCATCCAGACTGTCCCTTTTACTTAATCCATTTCACTCTTACGTGGATGTTCCTTAAATCCAAAGCCCAAGTTGGCAATTTCAGGCCTTCCCCGGACCTCACGTTTTTTAGAGTAGAGCAGTGACGTGGCCCACAAACTCTTTTTTAACATATTCTTGTTGCTGATGATCACCTGTCATAGATAACTTTGATGTGTTTCCATGCCAAAAGAAACCCTTACTTCAGTAAGGGTTATGTAATAGAGAGAAACAAAGCCTGTCCCAAACAAATAATTCCTGCCTGCCGCACATCCGGGGAAGGGAGAGATACAGGGACTTAGGGGGGAAGCGGGGTCCACACATCTGGAAATCAACCCATAGCTTCAACCTCCACTCTCAAGTCTTGAAGATTCTGCCTCAGTTTCTCCACCTCCTCCTCTCTCTCTACATTACTTAAAGCGCTGTCTTATGGGGGCCTTACCCTTCCTTACACTCTGCATCTTATTGAGATGATAGGTCTCTTGACTCCATACCATGGCGTGGCTTCTCTATTCTAGCACCTATCATGATAAACGGCAGTGGATTATTTTGGCATTTCTTTCTATGCAATTGTGAGCCCCTGGAGTTGAGGGACCACGTCTTGAGTAACTTCGGATCACCAACACGTTGCTTTGGCGCCTACCATGAGCACAGGACCGTGTCCCCATTCTGAACACGCAGATACTTATTAGAGAGAATCATCCGATTCTACAGCTGAGAATAAGAAGTCTATCCGAGCACATTGAAACTCTGGTGTGTTTTAAGAAATCCTTCAGCTGTAAACCTCCAAGGATGATGGTCTTCACGCTAAAATCTATTTCATGCTGTGAACTGACAACTCATAAAATTGGAAATACGATTGGTTAAGAAAAGATATGGAAAACCCCTTAACTTCATGAGTATTCAAATAAATACAGTGATAAAGCAATTAAATAGGATTGATACTTAGTTTTTAATAAAATGAGCATATCTGGTGTTGGCAGGAGTCTGGACACATAGCTATTTTCATCCATTTGTGCGCAGTGTCATTAAGAACGATTCAGCAGGAAGTAACGAGACCCTTGAAAAACAAGTGGCATAAACCATGGAAATGGGTTTGTTGTGAATTGTTACAAAGAATTCAGAAGTATCACAATTCTTCCTCTTTCTCTTTGTCCTCCTTTTCTACTTCCTATTTTCTTTCCTTTCCTTGGTGGTATCAGGCCCTGGAGGGGAAGGGACTGAGGTGACAGCAGGAAACCTAATGAAGAAACAAATTTTAATGGCAATCCTAGAGAATCCAGAAGTCAGTCACCATGTCAGGACTATTTGGTGTTGTAAGCCCTTCAAACAGAAAGTCATCAAAAGAAACCACAGGGGATAGAGGTTAATTAAATACATAATTAGAGTCTGGCTTCTTGGAAAGCCCTGGGGTGGGGGAGGGGACTAAAAATAAAAATTTGCATTTGCATTTTTGTGGTTGTTTGTTTTGCTTCGGGTAGTCTAATACCCCAAAACTTCTCTTTTAAAAGCCAATATGAAGACCATTATAAAAAACAATTATCATTCTTTGATAATTGCTGGAGACTACTCAGATTCTTTCCCAAGTTTTACAAAATGATTGTTGGCTGTTCATCATATGTGGGGCTCTTGATCCAGTTAAACTTGGCAGGCATGTATTGAGCACCTACGATGCACCAGGTGCTGTGTCAGGCAGCAAGCACATGGGAATGAGCATGAGACCGTCCCTGTCTGTACGGAGCTCCTGGCCCAGCAGGAAGGATAGGCATATATAGAAATGTGCCAGTAAAGTGGGATGTGTTTGAGAATTGACTTAAGGAGCATGTACCACAAAAGCACCGAGCAAAAAACAAGGGAGTGCCACCTGGATTGCCCCACACGAAAAGCTGTTGCCTGGTCTTGACCTTTAAGGAATAGCAGATGACCAAACCAAAGGGAAAAGGGGAGTGGAGTCCCAATCCAGATAATAGGATGCACAGAGAGATCTGGAAAAGGTGATGGAAAAGTCAAGGGCCAGCAAGAGGCTTGGGCATGTAGGAAGGGCATGGATGATGGTGGATTTGGGAAGGTGAGACAAATTAACGGGGGCCAGGACTCTCCCATAGGGAAGGCGAGAAGCTCACCTGTGTCTGACAAAGACCGCTTGGGCAGCAATGTAGAGGGTGAGCTAGAGAAGAGAGAGAGGAGCAGTGGAATCAGTCAGAAGAGGATTGCAAAGGTTTAAGAAGAAAGAATTTGAGCCTGGAAAGAGCCTCACGTGTAGTAGCAGCAGGAAGCCATTTATACAAAAATCTCAAGGCTACTTCCTGTCCCCAGATGCTCTGGGCACCTGGGCAGAATTTCATGCACAACTTTCATTGTTCTTTCCCTCCCTACCCCCACCCTCACCTCCAGCAAATAAGACTCAGGGTCAGAGCAGACGGAACAGAAACAAGATGGCCTTGGGTTCAGAACCGAAAGGATTTGGAAGGTGAAGACTCGAAGGTAACACGGTCTTCTAGGTTTGCAAAGCTGTGCAGCCTGGGTTGATTTCTAGCAGGTGGATTGATTTCTTGTGGCCGATTCTTTTTTTTTTTTTAACGTTTATTTATCTTTGAGAGACAGAGGCAGAGCATGAGCGGGGGAGGAGCAGAGAGAGAGAAGGAGGCACAGAATCTGAAGCAGCCTCCAGAGTCCGAGCCATCAGACAGAGCCCGATGTGGGGCCCCCATTCACGAACCACGAGGTCATGACCTGAGCCGAAGTCAGTCGCTTAACTGACTGAGTCACCCAGGTGCCCCTCCTGTGGCTGACTGTAACTCGGTAGGCGGCTGTCAGAATCAGTGTTTAGTGTCTGTTCTCAGAGATATATTTCTGGTGGGACGACTTTCACGTGAAGCCACTGGGGCCCATGACTGAGCAGTCACAAAAGCTGGGGCATCACCATCGGACAGATGGGGATCGGACTCCTGCTTCTGCCCTTACTTGCTGTGTCATTTCCGACAGCCCACCTGGACTGTCCACATCAATCCAGTGCTGTCGTCGAAAGGACAATTGCATAGCATTTATAAAACTCTTCATCCAACACCTGACATGGGGTACATAGTAAATATTGGTCAGTTGCATTGACTAACAGATATAATTCCTGACACTGTGAAATATGACGTTTACATTTTTCAGTAGCACCAATACCCACAGTGGATCCTCACTGGATCCCCACTAATCCTACAAGTGGAATCAGTAAGGATAATCGTCCCCACATTTACAAATAAGGAGGCAGGCTCAGAGAGAGTCTAACTAAGCATAGATGTCAAAGGTTGCACAGCAAATACAAGGTAAAGCGGGGAGTAGATTCCACACCTTTAGACTGGGATCTAAGTCCTTTACAATGTATCACCTATCCTTTCTTCCTTCCTTTCTTCCACAAACATTTATTGAGTTTCCCCGATGAGCCAGTTTCTGTGGTGAATGTAGTGTTCTGGGTCCTAAGGATGACTGTTTAAATAGTCTACAATCCTTTTTCTCTTTTAAGACCAGGAAATCAATTTATCCTCGGTGGAAACTAGCAGAAAGTCTGGCACAAAGTCAGTACTCATTAAGTGGACAGTTAATGGGATCGTTGTTGAATGGGTAAGTCTAATCCAGTATATCTCATGACCTCTGTCCCAAGAAGTATGGAAGGAAAAATGTCTACTCTGCAGACACAGAGGTATGCCGTAATACATGGGCTTTGAAGTCAAAAACTCGAGTTTTAAATCCCAGCTCTTTGTGACTTTGAGCAGTTTTAACCTCTCTGAACCTCAGTGTCTGGCACGTAGGAGATGCTCAACTAACGGCAGTGATTATTACCGGTGCAGGGTTACAGGGAGAGGTAGCATCATCAACTGAAACTTCACAAGCATGGTATGTAGCAAGGCCGTCACTAACCAGAATGATGGCTGGAATATCCCACCAGAACAGGCCCCGCTCTGAACACAGGGCTCTTTCTCAGACCCTTTCTCAGGAAGGGAAAAGCCCCCTTCCCTACTGTCATGCCAGGTAGGACCAATCCCTGGCCTTGCAGAGCTGCTAAGCTTTACTCCGGGTCTGAGTCACGCTGACTAGAACCCAGTACAATTCATGCCACCATCATTAAAGCACAGAGGTCTGCAGGTTCAGCCACAAACGCGAGGCTGGATTTTTACCCCCTTCGCTACAATGGCCGGAATCACACACACAGGACAGAAAGGTAAACACAGCCCAAGCCTCTATTTGCTCCCAAATTGTCACCGTGTCCAGCCCCACCGTCCCCATGCTCCCACCTTCCACACCAAGCCTCAAAGACTGGAAGTGCAGATGAGTGAAAACTTCAACGTTTATTTTTTTAATGTTTATTTATTTTTTAGAGAGAGAGAGAGAGAGAGCATGAGCAGGGGAGGGGCAGAGAGAGAGGGAGACAGAGGATCCAAAGTAGGATCTGTGCTGACAGCAGAGAGCCCGAAGTGGGGCTCGAACTCATGAACCGTGAAGTCGTGACCTGAGCTGAAGTCAGACGCTTAACTGACTGAGCCATCCATGTGCCCCTGTTCACTGTTTATTGATTCAAAGAGAAGCTTTGAACTTGCAGCCCAGGATTTGTAGCATTTTCAGTAAGAACTTGGACAATAATTCGTTCTCTTCTAGTTGTGACAACCATGGAAATATTAATACAATAACTGAACCCAGAAATAGAAAAGAATCCAAACCTAGAAATTCAATAAATAAAAAAAAAAAGGAAATGACCTTAATTATCAATAATAAGAAGATGGCTAAGTAAAACTATGGCACACCCAGATATTGGAATATATACAGTCCCTAAAATGTTAGTTTTAGTGACATCAGAACATATCTAAAACATACCATGTAAAAACACAGATTAGAAAACTTTGCATATAGCATGACTGCAATAATTAAATATATATTGAATATACTGAGAAAGCTACTTTTGCATGGGATTGCAATATTCACTCACTTTCACTTATACTTTAGGTATATCTACATTTATACAGTAAATGTTTATTACCATTTATATTGAAAATGTTTTAAAAATTGGGGCACCCGGCTGGCTCAGTCGGTTAAGTGTCTGACTCTTGACTTCTTGATTAGACTTCTTGATTCATGGGTTTGAGTGCTGCATCCAGCTCGACCAGTGCGAAGCCTGCTTGGGATTCTCTCTCTCTCTCTCTCTCTCTCTTTCTCTCCCTCCCTCTGCCCCTCTCCCATTCACACACACACACACACACACACACACACACACACTCTCTCTCTCTCTCTCAAAATAAGTTAACTTAAAAAAATGTTTTAAAAATGTAATAGCTTAAGTAACTCTCAGTCTCCATTGCTTTTGATAGAGTTATGGGAGAAAGACAGATAAATTCCATAAGAAATTGGGTAATAACCACTTACCCTCATGAAGTTCAAGTGGCCATAGACAGTAGGTGACAAAAGACTGGTGACCAAATGGTATGGCAAGGGATGACTTAGTTGCCAAATATTTGGAGAACTGTGTTATACGGAAGGAAAAAAAAACAGCTCTGTGAGTTAGGAAATCAAAGGGTTAATACTAACTCTGCCACCAAATGGCTGTTGAACTTGGCTAGCTTATTTCCTGTATTTTTTCAGTTTTTCCACTTGTAATATGAGGGAAAAATCATTCCTTCACTCATTCATTGATTCAAAAAATATTTCCTGAGGGTCTACTATAGATCAGATACTACCGTAGGCACTGGGACAGAGCAGTGGACAAAAGCAATGCGGCTTCTCCTCTTGGGGAACTTATGTTCTGATTGAGCAAACCATAGACTACTAATCGAATACCTAAGTAGAGTAGAATCATGTGCTATGAAGAAATATAAGGCAGGATGAGGAGTAAGAGAGCAGTCTGGAAGGTTTCTAAGGAGGTGATTTGTAAGGTAACTAGGTAGAATACAAGAGCAAGCCAGGCTGTTATCCAGGGGGAAGGGCGTCCACGTGGCAGGAACAGCATGTGCAAAGGCCCTGAGGCAGAAGGGTGGCTGCACTAGAGGGATCCAGGCGAAGGTAATGGAAATGAAGTCGATTCTTTTCCCCTGCAGTTTAACCAAACAGAGGTCCCCAGAGAGCCTGTTGCAAGCTCAAAATGCTTCCAGTGCTTGAGATTCAAAGTCCAAGGCCTTTGCACAGGGAGTGCATTTACAGAAACTTCATCAGCCCCACCACAGGGCTTTGAAGGCCCGCTGTGCAACTATTAGCTGATCCCACTTGACAAACAGTGACGCAGTCACCAGGCATGTTTGTGCCCAAGCAGGTGATGATTTTCTCTCCGCTGGCTCCAGTCAAGGACTTTCTGCTTCCAGATTTCAGGCTCCAGGTGACGTTGGGCACAGGGGGTCAGGTGGTGTGTGGAACAAGGTCATGCGCCAGCCAGGTGACACGATCTGTCCTCGGCTCAAATTTCAAAGAGCCCACTTTTCCGCCCATGTGTCAAACGCACTCTGCCTAGCAGACTAAGATGATTCATCAATTTCCAAACCCCTGGGAAAGAACTTATTGTTTAGATTCTTAAAAACTGTTTGCCTAATCCCCACAGAGGTAGCTGTAACTCGGGAAGATGAACTTAGGATGAAGATAAGGGCCAAAAAAAAAAAAAAAAAAAAAAGAAGCAATTACTGTCATCCATAATGACAAGCCTTATCATTTCTTATGCAGTTAATAGTTGCATCTCCAAGCAGATATTATTAATTAGTGAAATAGCGAGGCAATTTGTATTCGTCTCAGTCCAGAAGAATTCAAATTACTTCAACAGACCAAACATAGGCAACTTAGCCTTATGACTTTTTTGCCTTTTTAATAGATGAGGAAACTGAGGCAGAAGACGTGGAACGGATCAGGAAAAGAAATAAATGTATCCAAAGCTTCGGAGAAATCAGACTGTCATCCAGCCTGATGTCATCCAGCATCGCGCCAATTTGTAGGGAGGCGTTAGAGCAGAAAGACGTGCCGACGGGGAAATCAGGTTGACTTCTCAGGAGCACCATTAGTTCTGATGCGGGGCCAAAGCCCTCCGAGTCTGTTTTTCCTGTCCCGGAAACGGGACGGTCCATCCTTATCTGGCGTGATTGTTCCGCAGAATAAATGAGGAACACGCCCACCTACAGAGCAGGCAGATTTGTAACATGAATGGATACTGTCCAGAGCTCAGCAGAAGTGCCACTTAAGAAGGAAGAAGTTCTGCTTTTTTTTTTCCTTTAACGTTTATTTATTTTTGAGAGACACAGAGAAACAGAGTGTGAGCGAGGGAGGGGCAGAGAGAGAGGGAGACACAGAACCTGAAGCAGGCTCCAGGCTCTGAGCAAGCAGTCAGCACAGAGCCTGATTGCGGGTCTCGGACCCACAAACCGTGAGATCATGACCTGAGCCGAAGTCGGATGCTCAACCGACTGAGCCACCCAGGTGCCCCAGAAGTTCTGCTTTAAACTACAGTTAAACGTACAGGCTAAATGTTTCTGGAAGAAGGGCGGTGGGGGGAGTGGGGGCACAGAAGGAAATCCAATTCATTTTAATGAAAAACATCGCAAGTCTAGTTGGGTTTCCAGTCTGAGGCGGGAGGAGGGATCCTAGCAGGTCCGTTTTCCATAAAGATGACAGAGCCAGGAGAGTTTGGGACAGAGCAGATGTGCGTCCAATCACCCAATGACTTGCTTCTGGAATGAGTTGGATTTGTGAGCGTGTTTACAGGCTTACGTGTATTGATGTTAGCTCTGTGGTGCAGAGAAGTGCTCATGGCCAACACCTTCAGTTCTGTACAATTAGAGCTTG